>NC_044323.1:247630090-248251090 GCF_007399415.2 Gopherus evgoodei | reverse complement strand
GTAAACAGTGGTATACACTACCTTTGTTGTAGAAACATTGATTTATAGCAGCTGTGTCACCCTTCTAGAGCTCATTAATAACAGAACAGACATAATGAAAGAAATGAGAAAAGACTTAAGGACAGGAGTGAAATACAGCCAGTATTTGTGTGATGTATGGAGACCAGCTTCCCTACTTTCAATTTGTATTCTTTAATTATCTTTTTAACCAGATTTTTTCTCTCTCTTTTATGTGTTCTTTTAACTGCTGTACTTTGTTTAATATGTCTATTCTGTGTCAAAATGTTAGTTGGTTGTTATATGTAAAAGAATGGAAGTTTTAGGCTATTATGGATGTACTATATTCAATACTACAGCAGATCCTCAGCTGGCATCAATGGAGTGGCTCCATTGGGTTCAAGGCTTGAAGCCAAAGGAACTATGCCAATTTACCCCAGATGAGATTCTGCTCCGATACGCCTGGCCTGAAGAGATGGACAGCTGATCTTAGGAGTTAGACAGAACATACAAGATAACTACAGCAGAGCAAATAATGCAAAAAACCTTACTCTGAACATTCGTTTGCATTTTTAAAGAGAGTTGCTTTGCATGTTCATACCCCTTGTGTACTGGCTTTTGATGAACATAAAGTTGAGTTCTTCAAGAAAAAATAAAGCTTCTGGAAAATGAATTCTAAGGGGCAGATTTCTGATACATAGACTTAATACAAAAAGAACAGAAGTACTTGTGGCACCTTAGAGACTAACAAATTTATTTGAGCATAAGCTTTCGTGGGCTACAGCCCACTTCATCGGATCCGATGAAGTGGGTTATAGCCCATGAAAGCTTATGCTCAAATAAATTTGTTAGTCTCTAAGGTGCCACAAGTAATCCTGTTCTTTTTGTGAATACAGAGTAACAGTTGCTACTCTGAAACCAGACTTAATACAGTAAGATCTTCCAAAGACATTGCAGGAAATTGCTGTGTCTGTCACAGGCGGAGCCACACAATCCATCCTGTTAATAGATGATGTGTTTGCCACTTATGAGCAGGTTCCCCCACTACCATGGACAGCTTCCTGCTTTCTTTATAATCCCTCTCAATGCAGAACTCTTCCCACAATGGCTGCTCAGGCACTACACCTTTGAAAACACTCCCTCGGGTGGCAAAAATGACAATCTGGACCTTAATCTTTAAAAGTGTTCCAATGATGCAATGAACTCAATAACTAACTCGCCTCATGCCATACTGGAACAACTAGAGAATTGTCTGGTAATTAAAGTAGGATACTGGAACTGAGAGAATCTTGGTTCAATTCCTGGCTTTGTCCCTGACTTGCTGCTTGACTTTGGGAAAGTCACTCCACCTTTCTGTTTCCCACTCTGCTGGGGAACGATAAGATTTAATTTGTGCGTGTTTGTAAAGCAGCCATCCCTCAAAAGCCTGAGAGGTACTGAGTCCCCACAAGTCCCACTGATGTTAGTGAAAGTTGCAAGTTTTCAGCACCTTGTGGAATCAAGACCTTATTTCTTATCCTGAGTGTAGGGAAATATTGTGTTGTCTGAAAAACTACTGGGTGGTAATTGGGTAAATGTTGGCATTTTAATGGATAGCAATGAATGCCTTCCGTATAAAGCTCTTGAGGGCAAAAGAAATATTCAGACAGCAGTACAAGAATGATTTGTGATTCAGAAAACACACAATACAATGACAGAATTAAGAAAATCAGTTTATTTAGCTTTATCAAAGAGAAGGTTAGCAGGTATCTGGATCACAATGTATATCTATCTACAAAAGGAGAAAATATCTGATGCTAGACACTGCATGCAGCTGTTTAACCTAGCAGCCAGAGGCATAACTCCAGCGGTTGGAAGCGGATGTTAAGAAATATTAGAACTGGAATTAAAATGCAAATGTTTATCAGTGAGAGCAATTAATCATTGGAACAGCCGCGATCGGCACTTCCACTGCCGTCGCTTCATTCTTTAGCGGCAGGTCCGAGGACTGAGGGACCCGCCCTCAGATTGCCGTCTCAGAGCTGCACGTGCCTCCCCTTTCCATTGGCCGCCCCAAGCACCTGCTTCCTGCGCTGTGCTTGGAGCCGGCCCTGACAAGATTTATGGTCAGTTCTCCCTTTAAATTAGGACTGGATATGTTTCTAACACGTATTTCCTAGTTGTTCAGTCACAAGTTTTGGGCTTGTGCAGGAGTTGCTGAGTGAAATTCTATGGCCTGCATCAAGTGAGAGGGAGAGATGAGATGATCATAACGGGTGATTTGGCCTTAAAATCTGTGAATCTATTAATTATTTTTACAGAAAAGGTAATGTATGCAGGCTGAAGGTCTAACTCCTGAGAGCTCCTAGTTTTTTGATTTAAGGATGTCTCAGCATGGTTGAACTGAAGACTAAGCTGCTGCAGCTAGATCAATGCTCCGGTTTCTCTGTTCTCTTTGTTTGAAGAGGGCTTCTTTTGTTTCTAGGGCTGTTCCTGCCTCTCACCCTGCCACAGAGGATGTGAAAAAAGAATTCCAAATGTCAGCAAAACAACATCTAAAGTACAAAGTCACCAGTAGGTTCCAAAAGCTACATTCTGAACTCCAGCACTTTTCAGCTCTTCAGAAAGAAGGGAAAACGTTGATAAATATCCAAAAAAGGCAAACTGGTTAAAACTTTTTTGCGTGTATTCTGTATTATTGAAAGTTGCTTTGTAAAGCTATATTGGCAGAATGAAAGTGTATACATGCATGTCCATTTAGTTCCCTTGAGACTGTATGTCTTGGACAGCTATGATGGATGAGTTATTCCACTTCAGAGATGGAATATAGTTTGCATCTGATTGGATCTTACTCTGTCAGATTGTAGGATTTGGAATAAAAAGTAAGTTAAACGCATACCGCAGCTTTTATGGTCAAAGCATGCCCCCCTTTTTCAAAGGCTTGGACTGAATGTTGTAGACAACTGACAGAAATCCCCTTTTTGATGGAAGCATGGAAGAATCTGAAGTAAGACTATTTCCACAAAGAAACTTGAGGTAAATCATCATTCGTGCCATGGATATCAGAGCTGCACTGTGGATCACATGACATAGCTTACCCATGGTAAAGTGTAAATATATTTCTGTTAAATATGCTTCTTTTCCAGCAGGGATTTCCTGCTTACATACAGTGTAAGCTTAGATTGGCTTTTAAACAAAGATGGGTTTTTAGGTAATCTATCAGATTTGTAATATAAATTTATTTTTGTGCTTTATTGTCAAATCCTGAGAGGCATTCAGTACTTCTCATCTCCCATTGAAATCAATGGGAGTTGCAGGTGCTCATCATCTCTCTGGATTGTGGCCCATAAAGTGTCAGTAGTAACTCTCAATGGGCCAGATTCTGTCTGGTCTTGGGAGATGGGGAGTGTGCAAGGAGCCTTCCTATCCCCATGCATGGCCCATGTAAGAGCCAGGCAGATTTGCCACCCTGGCTACAGTTAGGGATGTGCAGGGACTGTTCTCTGTCTAGTCCTCTGGGGAACTGCAAGTTCCGAAATGAGCAGGGAAGGTTGAGTGGAAGGTAGAGCCAACTGGATGCACAATGGAGAGTAAGCTGCAGTGCAAGGGGCTGTATGCAGCCTCTGTATGCACAGGAGTTTCAAGAGACATTTTTGGTGCAAAATGCCTCCCACCTGCCCCGTGGAGCAATTTAGCTCCACATCACCTTTTACCAAGAGCCTTTGTCTAAAAGGCACAATCTAGTCCTATTTGATTTTTATCTTCACAGCATTCCTTTAAATGAATGGGGTCAGAACGTAACACCTCTCATTTACAAATCCTGGGGCCTTGGTACACAGTATGCCTGATCCTCATTTCCACTCTGGCCTTGTATATGGCCATAGTTTACACTCGATTTAAGGCAAGCGGTCTTACATGTATGCATATGTTTTAAGACCAAAAGGGACCATTAGATCATCTAGTCTGACCTCCTGTATAACAGGACATAAAACTTCACCCAGTTATCCCTGCATTGTGTTTGGCTAAAGTATATCTGCCAGAATGGCATCCAGCCTTCAGAAAGACGCTATTGTTCCCCACATTCTTCCAGAGACAGTCCCCTCAACCCTGCACTTTCCTCTTAAGAAGTAGGCCCAGAGAAGTTCTCTCTACCCAACAGCAGTACTATACTATGAGAACATGTAAGAAACCCTGATTTAATATAATTGTATAAAGCTAAGGGCATTCCAGCTGATACATACAAGCAAACACAGATCTGCCAGTGGTCCTGGGTTTCATAGAGTGTCCTGATTTGACCCCCCTCAAAGCCTCCAGTTCCAGTTGAAGCGGCTCCCATCCCACAGAGCTGGCTGGGCTTGGCTCCCCACTCTTGGTGTCGCATCCCAGCCTCTGGCACTTAGGTTTGGCCCATCCACTTCTCTGTCTCCATCTGTGGAGGGGAATATGTGCCAAAATTTGAGAGAGGGGCATTGTCATCTAGCACACAGGGTTGCAACACCACTCACTCAAATTTGGCCCATTCATCACTTTGTTTCCATCTACAATGAAGTAATTGTTATTATTGAAGTAATTAAAAATAGCCCTCTTTCTGAAAAAGCAGTTTACCTTTAAAGTTAGTTTACAATGGCTCTAAAGCCATTACACTATGCCTTTTATAATGTTACATCCAGGGCTGGCGCTTCCGTTTAGGTGACCTAGGTGGTCGCCTAGGGCACCAGGATTTGGGGGTGCGGCATTTTGCCACCCTTGGCGGCAATTCGGCAGCAGGGGGTCCTTCCACACCCCGGGTCTTCGGCGGCAATTCTGCGGCGGGTCCTTCACTCGTTCTGGGCCAGGAGTGCTGGAGGACGGCAGGCTGTTTCAGTGGACCTCCCACAGGCATGGCAGGTCCACTGGAGTCACGGGACCAGCGGACCCTCCGCAGGAATGCCTGCGGGAGGTCCACCGGAGCCGCGGTACCGGCGAGCGGCCGTGCTTGAGGCGGTGAAATGGCTAGATCCGGCCCTGTGCCTAGGGTGCCAAAAACCCTGGCGCCGCTCCTGGTTACATCATCACTCAAGGTAATTTTTTAAAAGTATGACTAGAATATGACTACAAGTGTGAGGCAACGACTCTCATTTTATGCAAGGCCATTTGTGTGACTGTAATTTTCCTCAGCTTTTATTCTCTTGTGTATCCGTCTGTCTGCAGAGTAATCATAGGACTCCTTGATCTTTCACTCTGGAATAGATGTTGAAAGGAGAAGTGTGTGTACGTGTCTGGGGGAGGGAGGTGTTACTTCACGGCTTGGCAGATACAGAACTTTCAAAAGGCTTTAAGCATCTTTCAATGAATCCAAAGGCATTACGGCCTTTTCATTAAAAATTAAAAAAGTTTACTTTATTACCTTATAAAATGGAACCTGAGGCAAAGTGGGGATATTTTTGTTCACTGACCAAACTTCTTTTCTGTCACGCAACAGCTATTCATTAACTTACCCTGCAAAAAGCCATCATTTAAAATAATGTTTCTGTGACAACATATGCAGTCTTAGTTTTAGATTCCCAGATAGCATGGGATATTTTTCAATCTCAGGCCTTCAAACTTACCCTGACTGTGCCAGAAATGATCAAAGATCAGTGCTTCTGATTCAAATGTAAACAAAATTAAACAAACAAACCTCACATACATGCACAAGCAAAGGAAGTGCAACCACAAATCCACCCAATTTTTTTAGGCTGCTCCCAGAGCTTGCACACTGAAAGTGCTATAATAGGGCTGAGCTGGAAGAGCATTCTGACATATCAATAAACAAACCAAACATCCCATTCTGCTTCAGGATTCCTATATTCAGAGCTGCCACAACAAGTAACTTTTAAATTGGAGAGCCTTCACCCAGGCTTTGTATGCTGCTGTGGGTTTGTGTTTCACTCACGTCAGCATGCTTCAGTTATTTGGGCTGTGGGAGGTGAAACTGATTAGCCAAACTTAATAAACATAAGAAAGTTAAGAGCAAGAAAAGTCTGATTATCACCTCCAATGTAAATAAGAACTTGGCCCTTGATGCAGTAAAACACTTAAATATGTGCTTAATTTAAGCACAAGTTATGCTATTGAAGTTAGTGGGGCTATGCATTTGCTTTGCTGGATTGATGCCTCAGTACTGTACATCCCCACCTTGCATAAATTCTATGAGGCAATGGTGGTGGCACAAATAAGTTACTGCATAAAGTCTCTTGACATTTCCTGTGAAATGTTGTGATGACAGTGTCGCTCTGAGTAAAAGGGAATCTTTGAAAGAATTACCTTGACATTTCATGATATCTTGCAAAGTCTGATGATGATTTCTGCAACAGCAGTGAAATTACTGGTGATGGTAGACTTTCAGATGATGCAGAGGTTTAGTGTGGAAAAGTATCTAGAAGAAGGAAAATTTCATTTTCTGTCTGTCTGAAACTAAGAAGTGCAGAGGCACAGAAAAATAAAGAAAAAATATCTGTAGATATAGATATAGATATCTTGGCAATACTTGGGGTTCTTCTCAACTTTTAAATGAAAGTTGCATCTGTCATTTACTGTTATTGACCCTAATCCTGCAAAACAGGAATTCACATGGGGAACTTTCCACACATGACTAGCCCTATTGGGCTAAATAGAATTACTCACATATATAAACACAACCGATGTGTATCCATGTTTTGCAGGATCACAGTCATTTTTTTGCAATCCAGAAGCATTGTCATACTCATTCCAGTCACAGAGAATGTCGTAATAGATTGCCAGTTCCAAGCTTGCAACTAAAGTGAGGAGCCTCCTTATGATTCCACAATTACGTAAATATTTGGGCTATTTACATGTTGATATCTGTATATCCCTATATATAGGGAGCCTTCACAGCAGGAATATGAGTCTCTCCCAGATATACAAGGAAATGCCCAAGGCAGAGATTTCTCAATAGGAAGGGACTGATTTATATGTAAATGTCGTCAACGTTTCCTTGGTTATATATCACAAAACTTGTGATTTTATGAGGTAGCAGATATACATTTCAACAGTCCTAAACTTCTGAACTATTTCATTTAATTGCCTTTAACATGTTCAAGTACATTTTCAAAACTAGGTACAAACACCGGTTTCCTCATCTGTGATACATCAGTGTAACTCCTTTGTTAACTCTAAACTTTGCCTTCAAGATTTGCATAAGTAGTCATTTGGAAGCAAGTTCTTCATTTGTGCTTACAAACAGACATATGTACAGGCAATCTGGATCACTGTACATGCAAGCAGTCACTTACTTGTACAGAGAACTCATATTGAGTTGTATAGACACATTTTTAGGGTGTTATTTACCCAGCCACATGTTCTGACAGTAGACAAATATTTTGTCATTATATAATCAGAGTAAATGATATATTTCTTCAAAAAGTGACAATGATCCAGTTAAAGTATGTGGATCAAGTTGTCTCAGAAGGAGGCTGTTATTGAAATTGGGAAATATTCAGCTCATTTGCTCAGTAGAATTTCTGTAACCAGCTCTGTTGGAGCAAGTTCTGTCCTTGGAGCGGCTGAATGATCTGGAGACAGCACTACTCATGCCCAAAGTAAGGCCTGAAGGCCAAAGAAGGCATTACAAAGGCCAACAATTCTCAATCTTTAATAGAGTCCAGGCCAGTTGGACCAAGACTGAGCATTTAATCCTGGGACTGTAATTTCTGAGGCAGCATCTCCAACTTCAAAGTAACTGCAACCATGCTCTGCTCCATTTTATTCAATTTAGGTACAACTCTTAAGGATCCTGTGCAAATTGCCAGTGTGGGGTCCTTCACTTGAGCAAATTTTGAATGCCCCCTGCCCTACACAATTTTTACTGCCAGATAGTTATAAGGAGTTAAGTCCCATTTGTAAATAGTGAGTCATTACCATGATGTCTGATGGAAATGTACAGCTAAGTAATCTTATTTCTAGTGGGCAGACACAGTGAGTCAGTGCCATGAATAAGCCTCATTTCTTTTCTCTCCCACATTTATTGTCCATTAATTGATGAATAGTCAAATAGGATCTATATCTCAGTGCTAGGGTGTGTCCACTATGTTGGCATCTCCCCTCCCTAGAAGATCTCTGCCATTTCACTTCTATTCCAGCTCAGCTGAGTGAAAACTGAACAGCGGGTCCGGAATAGGGGACATGACATAAAAGGGACAAGATGAGTTGCTGCTTATTGTAGCAGTTACTTTGGAAGAAAGTGTGAGATGGTTGTGGAGGAAATGGACAAAAAACATGGAGCCTGGCATCAGTCGCAAAGTGGAGTGAGTGGAGGTGGGGCCAGTGGTGACCTGGAGCCGGTTCGTGCTGGTTTGTGTAAACTGGTTGTTAAATTTTGAAGCAGTTTTAGAACCCTGTGAGGGGGCACTGCGGCTTTGATGGGCTCTAGCCAGGAAGTGATGTAATTCCTCCTCTGGGCACCAGGGGCGCTGCAGGAGCCATGTGGGCTGCTGCTTGGCCCTGAGCATGGGCCCTGATGCTGATGCTGCTCCCCTGACGCCTGGCTCTGGGACTCCTGCTGCTGCCTGATGTGTTCCCAGCTGCTCTGCTGGGCCTGGGCTGCGTTCTGCTGCTTGGGCTGCTCTGAGCCGCTCTGCCTGTGAATAGCCGCCACCCTGCCCGCAGCCAGCCCCTGTCTCCAGCCAGCCCCCACCCCCATCTCCAGCTAGCTCCGCACCCCCTGCCCTGCCTGCAGCCAGCCCTGCACCCCCTGCCTCCAGCTAGCCCTGCTCCATGCCCCTGTCTGCAGCTGGCCCCACATCCACTGGTGCCCTGCAGTTCTCAGGGCAGTAACCCTGCACACCTGCTTCAATGAGAGGGGCAGGGAGCAGCTGGGACCCACACGTGCACACCCTAGGGTGACCAGACAGCAAGTGTGAAAAATTGGGACGAGGGTGGGTGGTAATAGGAGCCTATATAAGAAAAAGACCCCAAAATTGGGACTGTCCCTATAAAATCGGGACATCTCGCCGCCCTAGCACACCCCCAGGGAGTGGCAGGGACCCACACATGTGAAACAGAGCTCATTTCTAGTTCAGACCCATCTTTTTAAAAAAGAACGTTAGGTGCCGTATACATACAGATGTATTTTCCTAGACGTGAGGCTTTTGGGTTCTTAAATCGCCGTCTGTATATGGATGTATGGTAACCCTATTGGAACAAAAGGATACATACTGTGGCACATCCCTTAAATCAGAACTTTTTATAGGGAACAGGTTGTTAAGATTTTGGCAGCTCAACACTGGATGGGGCAACACAATGGGAGACCAAGTTGAATAATTAGGAAGGAGTAGACTTATGTAGAGCCTTGACAGTGATGATTAGAAGTATGAACTGAATACGGGGGAAACAGGGAGCTAATAGAGGGATTTAATGGGGGTGGTGTCATTGCCAATCTTATATTAATTAATATTAATAAGAAGAATGTATTAACCAGTGAGAGTTACAAAGGCCCCTGTCAATCTCTGGCTTATTAGTTATTGTTTTATTTCAGTTTGCCAATTGGATGGTGACAGCTAAGAGGATGGGTGGGGCAGGAATCACAGGAAGTAAACTCATCTCACTTCTGATTAGACTCTGCTGGGTACAGGGCCAGCAGAGGAAATAGCTAAGGATGCAGCCAAAACTGGGACTGGCCCATCAAAGCATGACAGGTGGCATGTGGGGTTGTTCAGGTGGTCAGGCAACAGGAACTCTAATTCTCCCTGTTGGGCTGTTGAAAACAAGCACCTCTCATATTTAGCCACTCACTCTGAAAAATATAAGTTTTCTTAGATACTAATGCATCCTGCAGATTTCTGTGGTTTCCTGGTGGGTTTTGATGGAGTAATATTTAGTTTTTGCTTTCAGTCAAGATGTGATGCCTCTAACTGACAACCATTATCAGCTGCAAGGGGGCCCTTCACCGGCTCTTTGTAACCTGGGAGCCTCTCTCACACCCTGCTTGTTTCTGGTGCTTGAAGGCTACCTTAATTCAGCAATGACCACTGAGAGTTGAAACACCTGTAATAGCTAGGAGATTTTTAAACAAGTTTTACCTTCAGTCAGACACATTAGGTGGAACCATTCAGCTGAATTATTTCCAGGCGATGCTGAGTCCAATTCCTGCAGATTGTCTCCCTTCATTTTTTAGTGGATAAGACTGACCAGCTCAGGACTGGTGTTTCCCTGTTTTTTGTTTATGAGAAGCTCAGAAAGATCTTACAGACTGTCTCCTTTTGGCTGGGTTTGATAATGTTTTCTAACAAGGATGTCTGTAGCAATCCATGTTCTCTGAGACCAAGATGCTGTGGTATGGACCCCTGCTTATTCTGGCTGTGATGTTGTTATTAACAAACACTGTCAATGCCTTTCTTCATCAGGGGAGGCTGCACACAATTCTCATACAAGACAAAATGAAGAAGCTACCTCTTGACATAAGTGTGCTGCCTAGCTATTTCCTTTACTTCAAACTTTCAGTTGTGCAAAATGGGGTTAATAACAACACCTTTATAAAGAAATTTCAGACTTTAATGAGACAAGGTCGGTGAGGTAATATCTTTTATTGGACTAACTTCCATTGGTGAGAGAGGCAAGCTTTCCTCAGACAGAGCTCTTCTTCAGGTCTGGGACACTAAGGGCACGGCTTCACTAGGGAGTTTACAGCAGTGTAGCTGCACAGATGCAGCTGTGCCTCTGTAAGCCCTCTAATGGAGCTGCTCTAACCCGATGGGAGAGACCTCTCTTGTCAGCTTAACTACTCCAGCCCCAGCGAGTGGCACTAGCTATGTCAACGGAAGAAGCTCTCTGGCCACAGGCAGCTAGCCCCCAGCCCATCCCTTCTGTGTGAGACCCCACACCTTCTGTGCCCCCCTGCTGGAGCCCAGAGGCCCCCCTACGGCCACTGGCCCCCGCCCCAGTCCCAGAGTGCTAGGAGGGCAGGTGGTGCAGCCCAAAGCACCAGCCAGGGCTAGCACTGGGGGATTGGAGCCGCACGCAGGGTAGGAAACAGGAGGCAGGAGTGGAGGCTCCGGGTGGAGTATGGGTGGGGCCAGGCCTATTCAGTCAACATATGAGTCCTCTTGCTGAAATCATCTCTAATCAGGGGATTGGCTATTTTCAATATGCTGATATCACACAACTGGACCTCTCTTTGCCCTAAATTATTCCAGTTTAGTTTCTTCCTTGGACAGGTAAATGCAGGATATGCATATGATGGTATTGCCATTGTATATGATGTATATTGTAGTTGTATATGATGAAATTATGCTGTTTTTAACCCAAGGAAGATAGACTTTTTGCTGGTGGATAATAGCCATTATTAGGAGGAGAATCTCTATTTCTTGGTGTTGCACTTACTAAAGAGGGAAAAATCAGAAATGGTCTGCCAGATTAAGAACCTTGATGGCGTCTTTATTGTGGTCTCTCCATAGATTGCCATGGGTCAGATGTGCAGCTAGTGGATGACCTTGCATTAAATATCAGTTGTTCATGCTAATGTAATAACTCAGTTAGGCCATGATCCAAAACCAAAGCCACTGAAGTAAATGGGAGTCTTTCCATTGATTTCAGTAGGCTTTGGGTCAGTCCTATAGAGCACTAAGTATAGGTCCAGATTTAAACAGAGATTTCTTAATCAAATACTGTTCTCTTAGGGCTAAAGACAGTATAAATAACGGAAACCTCCACAGTATGCAGGGCTCAGTGCAGGTGCTGCTGCCAAGAATACTGTTTTTCTATAAGTACAAAGAGAGAAACTTGTCAAATGGATAAAAACAAACAACTTCTTCTTGACATAATCAGGCCAGATAGATTCTGCCTTTGCTGTGACACCTACAAAAAATCAGTGTCTGGGATTGGCAAGTCGTGAGCAGCTGTGCCTCCTGTTTTTCTGTTCTACTTTGTGGTTTTATTGTTACCTCATCCTCAGGGCCGGCACTGGCTTTTTTGCTGCCCTAAGCCAACAAAAAAAATCCACATACCTGTGGGGTGGCCGGAGCAGCAAAGCGCACACACACACACACACCCCTCCACCCCCTGCGGGGTGGCCAGAGTGGCAAAGCGTGAGCGCGCGCGTGTACACACACACACACACACACACACACACACACACACACACACACACACACACTCTGCGGGGCAGCCAGAGTGGCAAAGCGTGCACGCGCACACACACACACAAAATCTCTGCGAGGTGACCGGAGCAGCAAAGCGCGTGCACGCGCGCACACACACACACACACACACACACACACACACACACACACACACACACACACACACACACACACACACACACACAAAACCTGTGGGGCAGCCGGAGCGGCAAAGCACACACACGTGCGCACACACACACACAAAAACCTGTGGGAGTGGCTGGAGTGGCAAAGCACACACCCACACCCACACAAAAACCCTGCTGAGTGGCCAGAAACAGAATTCAGGGAGACTCCCTGTGCTGCAGACGTGCAGCGGAGTGCACACCCGGTCTAGTGGGGGGGAAGGAGTGAGGCAGAGAGAGAAGGGGGGTGGCCAGGACTTCAGCAGGACGCTCGCCACTTGGCCCCACCTGTTGTGCCACCTGCCAGGAGGGCTCTGCATCGCTCTGGTCAGCTGGGAGGGAAGGACACGGGCTGCCCTGTGGAGTTTGCTGCAGGGCACTCCCCTCCTCCACGCTGCCACCCTCTACGGGGTAGCCAGAGGGGTGAACCAAAAAGAAAAAGAAAAAAAAAGGGTGGCCGGAATGCCACCCCTTGGAATCTGCCGTCCCAAGCAGGAGCTTGCTCGGCTGGTGCCTGGAACCGGCCCTGCTCATCCTCTAAACCTTCCTCCACCCAATGTATGTATTTTGTTCCCCTGTTGGGCTCTGTCTAGTACTCAGACTGTAAGTTCTTATGATGAGACTATTTTTGTTACTTATCTGTACAGTGCCTTGCACAATGGGAGCCTGATCTTTGATAGGGGTTCTGAAGTGTTACTATAGTATAAACATATAATATCACCTTACATTTATAGGGCATCTCTAATCCAGTAGGTCCCAAAGCGTTTTATGTTTTATAGCAGAGGTGTGCAAACTAATGCCCCCAGGACCATCCTGCCTGGCCCCTGAGCTGCTGGCCCAGAGGGAGGCTAGCCCCCAGCCCCTCCCCTGCTATGCCCCCTCCCCCACAGCCTCAGCTCGCTCACTCCACCACCAGCGCAATGCTCTGAGTGGTGGGGTTGTGAGCTCCTGGGGCAGTGCAGCTGCAGAGACCGGCCTCACCTGGTCTCTGTGCTGCATGGTGGTGGCAGCAGCATGGCCTTTCTCCAGCTGGGCAGCACGGCTGTAGTGCCGCCAGCCACTGGTGCTCCAGGCGGAGTGGTAAGGGAGCAGGGAGTGTTGGATAGAGGGCAGGGGAGTTTTGGGAGTGGTCAGGGGGTGGGGGTGTGGATAGGGGTCGGGGCAGTCGGGGGGGAACAGGGGGTTAAATGGGGGCAGAGGTCTAGGGGGGCAGTCAGGAAGGATGGGGTGTTGGATGGGGTGGCAAGGGGCAGTCAGGGGAAGGGGTTCAGGGGGCAGTCAGGGGACAGGGAGAAGGGGTGGTTGGATGGGGCTGGGGTCCCCAAGGGTGGTCAGGAATGAGAGTAGGGGTTGGATGAGTCGGTGGAGGTCTGGCGGCGGTCAGGGGACTGGGAGCGGGTGTGTGTGGATGGGGCAGAGGTCCAGGGGGGAGGGCATAAGGGAACAGGGGGGGTTGGATGGGTCAGGAGTCCTGGGAGGGGCAGATAGAAGGTGGGGTCCAGGCCACAACCCCCTCCCCTAACCGACCCTCCATACAATTTACAAAACCTGATGCAGCCCTCAGGCCAAAAAGTTTGCCTGCCCCTGTTCTATAGTGATTACAGTGCTTCAGTCCTTGCTGAAATGTGACTACTTCTGGGGTACAAAACAGGAGGCATTCTGCATCGGAACCATTACATAGCCGGATATAAAATCACAGTATATTCTCATTAAATAGTTCAGTTAGTGGTACAAATCAGAGTTGGCTTTTGGATATACTGATACAGCTTTGGATATGCAGGTCTTATGACACATCTGCATATACAGTTACACATCCACTGCAATGCTGTCTACTTCATGATTTTCAAAGACTTGTAGTGCTTGTTTTCAGCAGTACATTCTCAGACATTACTTGCTTTGTCAGTGCACAGAAGTCACCCATTTCCCTTTGTAAATACTCTCCTAATCTCATCCTCAGTTATCACTATCAAGTCATTTTCTCCTGCATGACGCCTGGATTGTTTAACATTCATCAGAACGTCACTGACCTGTAACTAAGGTATAGAATCATTGGTGATTTGGTTTTAAGTGAGGTGTGGTGAGGTGAAGGTCCAACTATGAGAAAGAGACTGGAAAAGAGAGACATGGACTGCGTTCCTCCATGACGCTATGGAGAAGAGACAGTCAGAATTAGCTTCAAAGCAGAACTGAGTCTCGGTTTTTGGATATTTATTTCGCACTGTATGTGAATGATATTCAGACTCAGAGGAGACAGGGAGAGCATCTGTGAACTAAAACAAATGCAAAACAATATTCATAAGTGGTTTTTTTTCTGGAAAATAGTTTTGTGACCAATGTCTGAGACTAGGGGCATTAGAGTGCCTGGATTATGTAGAGCATATTTTCCAGTTCTTGCCCCTCATATTATGATCCAGTTTAGGGCTGAACTGAACCTTTCCTGGGGATATGCCGGGAAAAAAAAAACAGATCTGGGGAGGGGCAAGGGTTTCTGCCAAAGCATTCCAGCAGCAGAATATAGCAAAACAAATCTACAGTCTAGAGATATGCCGCCATATGGGGAGAACTGCTTGGTGCCAGGGAAAAGATAGAAAGCTCAAGTGCGGGAGTCTAACACAGAAGACACCTTAGGGCTTGTCTACATCAGAAAGTTGCAGCGCTGGTGAGGGAGTTACAGCGCTGCAACTTAGGAGGTGTACACATCTGCAGGGCACCACCAGCGCTGCAACTCCCTGTTTGCAGCGCTGGCCGTACTCCCGTTTTGTCTCGGGTGTAGAGGATCCAGCGCTGGTGATCCAGCGCTGGTAATCAAGTATAGACACTTACCAGCGCTTTTCTTGACCTCCGTGGAATAAGCAGGTATCCCAGCATACCTGAGGAAGCCTCTGGTAATCAAGCTGGTCTCCTTCCCCAGCTTGCTCTCGCGTTCCCCGAACCCCGAACAAGCAGGTCTCCTTCCCTGAGGTTTGCTGGGTGGTTCCGGGAACGCGAGAGCAAACCGCGGCGAAGCTGGTCTCCTTCCCCGGTTTGCTCTCGCGTTCCCCGAACCTCTGTGCAAGCAGGTCTCCTTCCCTGCGGTTTGCAGGGGGGTTCGGGGAACGCGAGAGCAAACTGCGGCGAAGCTGGTCTCCTTTCCCCCCTTGAAGCCGCCCAACAGCGCTGCAGTGTGGCCACATCTAACACCACTTGCAGCGCTGGTTGCTGTAAGTGTGGCCACTCTGCAGCGCTGGCCCTATACAGCTGTACTAATACAGCTGTAACAACCAGCGCTGCAAAATTTTAGATGTAGACATGGCCTAATAGTCAAATAGGTTTGTGATGCTGTTACAGAAGCCTTCTCCAAAGGTTACAGAAGTTCTGACCCAGATCCCCAAATAGTGGCACTGCAGCCTCTTTCTGTGGACCCACCACCCATAAAGGGCAGCAGGTAGTAGATACAATTTAGAGAAGAATCTTGGGCACAGAGGGGCCAAAAACAGCTTCAGCAAGTAGGAAGAGAAGCAGAGCACATGGGAAAGCGAGCAGAGGTCACAGAAAAACAGAAGCTGGCACAAGGTCAGTGTTTATTCTTTTAAATACAAGGCAGAAGCTCTAAGTATGTGTTCACTAAAAAAATTAGTCTGTTTTGTTTATCTGGGGGAAGATTAAAGCAAGATTCTCAGAACTATGGGAACAAAACCTTGTGGTTGTATACAATGTATCTAACAGTAATCATCTCTCTCTGATAACATTAGAAACAGTTATGTGCTTCTAGTCCTATATACAACAACCAAATTTCACAGCCCTCCCTCACCCCCACCCCCACCCCCACTCCCAAGTGGGGTAGCTAGATCAGTTGTTAAGGTTTGAACCAAGAGCAAGCCAGGAAGCTTAGGTTTTGTGAAACTGCTGCCTTCAGTTTCCTCTGATCACATTGTTTTTTGCCTACTTATAGTTCCATTGCAATAATGGGCCCTAAGTTTACTGAACTAACATAGAGCTATCGGTGGTTAGGCCTTAGAAATCCCTAAGATAGGTAGGCAGGTTTCAGTTTCCCCCATGGGTATGGCTGGGATGGTCAGCAATAATATACTGAAGATTAAGCAAATTGTATTCCATAGCCAAAGCCCTCCTGAAGAATAGATAGGTTTGAAGGATTAATGTCAGTCTGAGAAACACCACCAAGGGTCTATTATCAATACTACATAGCAGGATATGAAGTTTCACCTGAGATAACGCAGCTGCTGGGAGGTGTGATTCCTAACTTGGCTAGACATACACATGCTAACTCTGCTTTGGGTAGTGACTAAAAATGGCTGTATGGCTATTGTGGCATGGATGGGGGCTTGGGTTGACTGCCTGAGTATGTACCCAGAGGGTTGGGTGGCATTATATTTGGACAGATATCTGTTTTTAGGCACTAGCTCTAACATCTACATCTTACCCAAGCAGAGAATCACACCTCCCAGGTGCTGTGTAGACGTACCCTTAGGCAGGGCTGGCTCCAAGTTTTTTGCAGCCCTAAGCAAAAAAATTTTCCCATGCCCTCCCCATCCCTGCCCAAATCCGCCCCTTCCCCACCCCATTCCAACCCCTTCCCCAAATCCCTGGCCCTGCCTCCTCCCCCAGGTGTGCCACATTTCCTGGGAGGGGGGAGAAGCAGAGCAGCGGTGCACTTGGGGGAGGAGGCGGAGGTGAGCTGGAGGGGGAGCAGTTCCTCTGTCCCCTCCAGGGTTACTTCCTGCGGCCCTCTCCGTGCCCCCCACCACTGCAGCTCACCCCTGCTCCACCTGCTCCCCTGAGCGTGCCACCGCTGCTCTGCTTCTCCCCCCTTCCTCCCAGGCTTGCCGCAAAACAACTCATTTGTGTGGCAAGCCTGGGAGGGACAGGGGAGAAGCAGAGTGGTGGAGCGCTCGGGGGAGCAGGTGACAGTGGAGCTTAGGTGAGCTGGGATGGGAGTGGTTCCTCTACCCCGTCGGGTTACTTCCTGTGGCCCTCCCTGCATCCCCCACTGCCGCAGCTCACCTTTGCTCAGGGCCGGCTCCCAGCTTTTTGCTCCCCAAGCAAAAAAAAAAAAAAAAGGAGCCGGAGTGCCACTCCCAAGCACATGCCTGGAGCACTGGTGCCTAGAACCGGCCCTGCCCTTAGGAGGTATTTGTGAGTACCACTGATCTATTAGCAAAAGCCCTCAGAAATCAATATCTTGGGGGGGCAATTAAATAGGTAGGACTATTACAGCCTCTGTTTTAGAGCAGAGTCAAATCTTAATTAGCACATGTTGATGGAAACAGAAATGTACCAGTTATTTGACTCTGCTGATATTCAGTGGCTCATAGGAATGCACTACGCTGGAGTACAGTCATATTTATTTTATTAATTACTTTGAGGTTCTTACACTGCTAATTTGTAAACATACTTTTAAAATTACATTGGTGTATGCAGTGTTGGGGTAGCTGTGTTGATCTGAGGATACTAGAGAGTCAAAATGGGTGAGGTAATATATTTTATTAGACCAACTTCAGTTGGTGAAAGAGACAAGCTTTTGAGCTTACATGGAGCTCTTCTTCAAGTCTGGGCCAGATCCCAACCTGAAGAAGAGCTGTGTATAAGCTTGAAAGCTTGTCTCTCTCACCAACAGAAGTTGGTCCAATAAAAGATATTACCTCACCCACCTTGCCTCTTGAAAATTACAGTACGATTCACTTGCGTGGGAAGCGGCCACAGCATGAACAGTGGCACTCACATTAGGGTATCTGTACAAGCCAACAACTATTCATTTCGCAGCTGTTAATTGTTACAAATAGGTTTGCGGACAAAACTGTGCACTACACTCTCAAGTTAGACCTGTGTAAATCCAAAGTAATCCCATAGACCGCTGCTCTTAAGTTTCTCTCTCTAACTACCACTGACAAATTCTGCAATGACTTAGTGCAGTTCATGGTAGAATTTGGCCATCTATCTTTCTGTGTAACAGCTATTATAGACCTTTCTAGCCAGCTAGCAAGCCCTGATCTGTTGGCAAATTAAACTGACAACCCATTGTTTCTGACCAAGTTCTTAAACCCAATGAAATCTCACTGAAGTCCATCAGGTTGGTTGAGATGAATTAGCACAGAAGGGATCCCTTAGGTTCTAGCTCCTATTGAAGTTAATGGGAGTTGTACAATTGACTTCAACTGAAGCTGTATCAGGCCATTAATATGGGTGGGATGGACAAGGATGCTCATAGAAAAATTAAGTAATATTTTAGATTTCTTATTTTTCTCCATGGATCATGTCTCCTTTTATATAGAAGATGCCTTTTCTGTAAATGTTGTTATCACTGACAGCTCTGGATTGTCATAAAAAGAGGAGGTTAGTTCTTTCTTGTCTCTTTGAATTTTAATCATGTTTTTAATCAGGGATAGGCAAATAGCCTTTATTTTAAATGCACTTCTCTTTCTTCCTCTCTGATGCCATTGCCCGGACGCACTTTGCTTACATCCAGAATACAGCAAACTATATTTGGTGCTGCATGTGAATTATAGAAGTTTCATGTTCTGTCCTTATGGAGAAAGTAACCGAAGGTTCAGTCATCCAAGAGCTAAGCCATCAATAGGTGATCTGAGTCTTGACACAGGTGCTTTAAATTGGTTAATAAATCTGTAGAGAGAGTAAAACATCAGTAAAATGAGACTTTTTTGTAACCTTTGTTTACAGCATGCTAACCGATAGAGGTCTGTCCTGATTTACTGTGTTATACCTGATGTAACAAGCAACACAGTACATGAAATGGAAAATATAGGGGTGGTTAATTAAGAATTTTTGTGTTTGATTCCTCATTTCTCTTTTTTATTAGCTTAGGAAGGATGGTCTTGAACAGAAGACAGAGAAAAAGGAGTCAGAATATGTGGGCCAACATTTTTAAAAGTAATTATGGGTGCATCAGGATTTGGGTGCTGAACATCCACCCTCTGAAAGTCAGGTGCCTTTAAAGTGCCTCCAATTGAGCACTCAAAAATTGATGCACCCAAAATCAATAGTCACTTCTGAAAATCTTGGACAAGGATTCTTTTTCCTATTGTCCTTAGACAAGTCACTTAGAGCCCAATTACAGAGAGGGCTCAGGGATCTCCGCCTTCTCTTCCAGTGCACACATACAGACAGGCAGCTGTAATTTGGCTAACTGCTCTGAAGGCACATTTGCTCTTTCCAGCACTAGTCACTCCAAAAAGGGTGTTGCAGGCCAGGGCATAACCTTTATCTTCCACGCCACATCCCATCCCCTGCATGATAAGATGATTGTGTTCTGGGGAGTGCTTGTGGAGCAAGGAATGCCACTCCTCAACTTCCCCCAGGGGCAGGCATCATGCCTCTGAAAGACCTGCTATCTCCTGGCACTGATCATCCAACCTGTGCATCTATTCCCTCCCCAGCATGGCTCAGCCCTTAAAATCTATGTTCCTCAGCTTCTCCTTTTGTAAAAGGAGGATAATATTTCTTCTCAATGTCTTCTATACTTTTCTCCTACCATCCCTACCTCAGGGGTGTTGTGAGGTTAAGCTGAATTAATGTTGAAGGACATTGAGATCTTTGAACAGAAACCACTATAGAAATGCAAATGGCTGTTAATTCACTGTGTGGCCTTGGCTTTTAATGGAATCTTTACATCCTCAGGACTCTTGTTCCACTAGAAAGAAAAGAAAAGGATAAAGATAAAATACAGTGCCAGAGCATCTGCTGGTGTAAGTTGATCCAGCTCCATTGACTTACACCTGGAGCTAGGCTGATCTACATCAGAGGAGCTGAAGATCTTCCCACAATGCTTTTTTCAAGCAGTTTCTGCCTGACATCATTATTATTAATGTATTTTAAATTGCTCTTGTCTGAGATGAACAGTACTAAAAATGGCTACTGTGAAATACAGATGTCTCCTCGTCTGCTGCAAAACAAAGGGAGTGAAGGATTAACAGGATAAGAGCACAGGATGGAATACTGTGTATGAAATACTCTAACTGAAGAAAGAAGATGCTGGACTCAGTTCTGATCTCACTTACACCCGTGAGACTCCTTTGGAATCAATGGAGTTAGTTACTTAGAGTGTAAGCTCATTGGGGCAGCGGCCTGATTTGGGCCCCATACTAAAATATAAATAATATATACTCCTAAAAATAACATTACTGCTTCATAGCAGTGCAAGTTAAAGCAGAATCAGGCCCACTGCCTCTGATGATGTGTATGGCAGGTGTATGGCAAGTGTATTATGCAGTATTCACGATAGTTTCTCATACACAGAGTATGTTTATTATGCATTTTCTTAATTTTTAATGAAATGTTTAAGGAGCTTCTGTTGCCTGAGAGAAACATTCTGTTTATAAACAGCTTGGCCCGCATGTCACATATTTTCCTTATTTTCTTTTTCCTGCTTGTTATTTTATTGCTAAGGGCACATATAGACAAACAGAATTTTTGTTTTTAAATAGTTCATCTGCTCTTGCTGCTTATTTCTTTCATAATCCTCTGGTTTTGACTGGGGTCAGTTGAGGTCATAATCCTCTGGCTCTGACTAGGGTCATTTGAGGCCATAATGCCCTTTTACTAACAGAGGTCCCTGGAGGTCATAATCTGTTTGTAACACTGCAGTCGTTGCAGCAGCCAGTTTGATGTCAAAAACAGGATTCTAGCTTCAGGTAAGGAAGGAATGGCATAAGCTGTTAAAACTGAGGATTCAAATACTCTTACTTGATTATATGGGGCTACGAAACTGTGATGCCTTCGTTTTCTGTGTATTGCCTTTAAATTTCTAAACCCCCTGGGTCCAATTCCTCATTGTCCTGCCGCTTGTACAGTCACTTACAGTGAGTGCAGAACTCTGCCATTCTGACTGCTAGGATTTTTCATCCACTTTGGACTTATTTTGCAAGAGCAGGGTAACAATTAATCAGGCCTTCTGTGTGCAGTGACAGCAGGCATTTTGTTCTCAGAGTTGTTGCAACCTGTCACAGAGGAGGAGACACACACGGCTCTCTCATGGAGATTTTCTTTGTTTTCTTATTGTTTTCTATAGCCTAAAAGCCACTTTAGACTGAAAAGGAACACTTGCTCTTTGGATATGGAATAATGAAAGACTGAAGAAAAGAATAAATAGTGACCAAAATATAGAATACACATTGTATTATATATATGCAGAAATAGTTTAAAATAAAATATTTCCTAAGTTTTGTAAGTTTTGTAAGCAACATCAGCAGACTAACATCAGCAAATATCTTGTATCTGTTTATTAATGGAAAGATGAACACAACTATGGTCATTTTGAAAATTGAATTGTTTCTTGTTTATGGTGGCATGAAACTGTGGCTGTCTCTCAGACTCCTAATCATGAGAAACACAAGATTTTATTCCACAGAGTAGACGTAATTGCTGGGGTGGATGGGAAGGCAAGTTCCCTTAAGTTTTCTTATCCAGTTGATAGTGATTCCAAAGTAGTTGTCTGGGAACCATCCCAATTCATGTCTTTTTCTAATGGTGCATGTGTTAGACCAGCTCACATGCACTCATCGCTTTGCGTTTACGGGGCAGTGATATTTGTATGTGTTAAAAAGGCAGATTCCATGGACTAACTTGCCATCTGAAATTCTGGTCCGGTTCTCCTGGGCCTGGGATGGAGGAAAGGAGAGTCTCAAGAGAAGTGTCTATTTTTGTGCTTGTGAGGATATATGAGGATTCCATATATCCCCATATAGAATGGCTATGATACATAGGTGTAAGATACTGAATCTGCGGTTGGAACATAACAATTGTGGCTCTCAGAACAGGGCCTCGAATATTCACTAAATCCAAATGGCGAAAACTTAAACGGCAAAATTTCTATAATCACTTCACCAGTGTTTTCATGAAAAGCAGAAGTGAGTCCATTTCAAGTCCTGTGCAACTGAAAGGGCTTTGAAAATTTTCTCTTTTAGAAATTGATTTTTCTAGTCCTGAGCAAGGCCCTTAAAACTCTCATTACCTTTTCTGTAGCACAGCCATGCACAGTCAGAAAGCTGACTCTGCCAATTTTAACCATCACTTTAAAACAAGGCCAAAGGTCATTAAAGGCTGAAATGCTCATTTTGGCAGGCAAGGGCATGATTTGGCTGTTTTAACTACATAGGTGCTTCTGCCAAGCTGAAATTGTGTTATTAGCTGTTGAAAGGGAGCAAGAGAGAACATGCCATTTTTAATTACATGTTGACCTTTTTGCAATCCTGGTTATTTGGGATTGATCTGACTTTCTAGTTTGCCCAGTGGATGGGATAGAGGCTTTAAAAAAAAATCTAGGATTTTCTCTGTGTTTATGTAGGACCTCACACAATGGGACCCAACCTGGTTAAGGTGTCTAGGTGATATCACAATATACATTTTAAATAAATTGATACATCTGATGCAGAGGTACAGATTATAAGTGATAGCGTTTTGGGGCTCCATTCACCTCTGTTCATGCAGGGATGTGTGTTGCTTGGGTCCCAGAGTGTTCACCCATAAGAGAGGGTAATCAGTGGTTCTGTCACTGGAAGGCAGTTTTAACTGTGGCTGGGGCTCCATTAGAGGTTGCCTAGAAATGCAATAAGGGCCTGATCGAAAGACCACTGAAATCCATGGGGGACTTTCCATTCATTTCAGTGGGCATCAGCTCAGGCCCTACATCAGCACATCCAGGAATGCTTCTTCCCTGGCCAGGGCTGCCCAATTTTGGGGCTATACACCAATCAGTACTGGGTCTCTCCAATGGGGGAAAAAGGGGGTTGCCCTGGCCTGAACCCAGCTCCAGCCTGGACCTGCCATGGCTGGGGGAGGGACACCTATTCCGCAGCCCCAGCCCCAGCCCCGGACCTGCTGCGGCGAGGAAAGGCGCTCCCCCTCCCCAGCCCAGGTGCTGCTGCGGGGAGAGTGAGCTGAGGGAGGAGTCCTCTCTCCCTGCTGTAGCCCCAGGGTAGCCTGCATCCCAAATCCCTCATCCCTGGCCCAACCCCAGATCCCACACCCCAAGCTGGAGCCCTCACACCCCTGCACTCCAACCATCTGCCCTAGCTCTGAGCCCCCTCCCACACTTTGAACCCCTCGGCCCACCCCCCACCACATGAATTTTGTTATATGCACCAGTGTGGAGGTGATGTGTCACACATCACCTCCATATTGGTGCACATAACAAAATTATTTCCGCACGTGTGGGAAAAATTAGAGGGAACACTGTTTGTGAGTGCTTTGCACCGCTGTACTCACATCTCCATGAAACAGATTTCCACTGCTGATAGCTCTGTGTGCTGAAAAACACTAGCAGAAGATGAGGAGGGTGGAATCAAGCCTGTACATTGTACTACAGCCAGTATCTTGGTATAAAATTAACATGAATTGCTGGCTTCTTGCCTGTACTGTTGTTTTCTGCCTAAATGATAAACGAGAGCCATGTGGTATGGTCTTTGCTGGGTCTCTGATAGTTTTCAATAGGTTCACCATGACACCATCCAAGACTTTTATAGGCCACTGTCAAGCATTGGGACATTTGGACTGCACAGTCCTGCCAGCTGCAAATGACAATGACAAACCATGGCAGTCATCCTGGTGATTCATGATTTGTTGGGGTAGTGGGGACTACATTCCTATGCTCAAGAATGCCAAAGTTGGTTGCAGAGTTTTGTTCCCCTGTTAGTAAGTCACGTGGTTCTGCTCTAGTTTTGTTTTGGAACAGTTCCACCATAGGTCCCATGGTGCCAGAATTAACATAAATTCTGTACAATAGCTGATATTGCAATATGGGGTCTATTAGATAAGAGCCTTTTCCTTACCTTATTTATCTCATATAACAGACCTTCAAATAAAACTCTTGTTTGTGGCTCTGGATATTATCTGGCCTTAGAGTGGTAAAATTATGTCCAACAAATTACCATAGGGGAACACTGGGATAGACTGACATTCTCACTGATCTGAAGGAAAATTTGAAGTGTAAATGTTACTTTTCTTTAATTACAGAATCCAGCCACTGAAAGACCGGAAGGGTCTTGCAAATGTTACATATACTCCCTCTGGAGGTTACAGGCCACTGACCTCTGTACAGTAAATCTTGCAACAGCATTATTCAATATCGTGGTTTTAATTTTTATATTTAAATGTACATTGTTTTATTTTTCTGCTAGATTAGTTTTAGGGTGGAATTTTCAAAAATGGTCAGCCCTGGCTTAGCTGTACTCTCATTGTCCTCAATGCGAGTTTCACTGTAGACTTCAGTGGGAGCAGAATCGGGTCAATGATGAGCACTTTTCAAAGTCCCACTCTTATGGTCTTTCCTCAAATAAGCATATGGCTTGTTTCAAAAATATGCATTTGATGCTTCTAGAGAGCTGAGGCCTGGAGCAGATGTGCAGACTTCCTGATACCCACGTGGTACTGACATTCTTTACTTCAACTCCATTCTTAGATCCCAACCTGCAGCTGAATACATGTGGGTGGAACCTGGCAACCATGCATCTCTGTCATCTTTAATGGGAGTCCACACTGCTTTAAGAATGGATCAGGTGTCAACATCAGCCACAGACTGTCAATTGTAACACTTCCAGGTAGGGGTTATATATCTCTTTGTGTGTGAACAGTACTTAACACATTGTGGATACTATCATAATGCTATGAACGGTGTGCCTCATTTTGTATGCAACATGTAGGTAGTTACCACATCAAACATCCCAAGCAGCATATTGCTGGAAGTGCCACATAACAGGTTAACTCTTGAAAGCAGAAGAAAAGGAGTGGGCTCGAAGGATATCTTGTTTTTTCCAAGCCAAGTGCTGTTCTCTTGAACCTCTTGCAAGTGGAAGACCTCTGCTAAAGGGTATGGCTATGAGGATTTTTTGTTGTTGTTAATTTTTCTTCAATTAAAGATAAGTACAATGCTTTAAAAATCCAACTGTACTTCTCAAAAGCAGTAATAAACCACATAATAGACCACCCACTGCTCAGTGTAATTGATGAAGCAGAATGGATAATATAATGTTGTTCCCCATGCAGCCTCTTGCTCTCGGAATTTCCATCAGTCAGACTTAATCTGAACACCTTCATACATAATGAAGTCTATCTATGGAGAGAAGCTTTAGAATGAGCAGATTCCTCTTTATTTTTTAATGCTAACACCATTCTCCTCTGTGTGTAGATTTTTGAGCTGAAACTTAAAGGAATCCTGTGTCACAGCAACCTGCGTTTTGCAAACCTTGAATGTGGGCATCTTGCCATTAAGACATGCTGCGCAAAGTGTGATACAGCAGTAAACTGCTACTGGTGTGAGTCAGAAACACATGCAGGATACTGCAGAACATTATTATATACTGTCTAAGGTTGGGATAAAAGGGACATGTACATGCATGTGTGCTAAATAGTGCAGGGCATGGAATTCAATTTACAGTGTGTACTTCAAATAGTCAGCTTTAGAGCAGTTGCAACAACAGCTCAAGTTGCATAGCAACTCTTGAATCACAAAAACATGACATTTTTAAAAAAAGAATATTCTCCGCTCTAGTTTCAGTGTTTCTGATGATTAACATTGCCCAAGAAGATGTCACCAGCTTTGTAACTCTCTTCACTGCCTGTATGGATCTAGAATCTGCTACCACAGCTATGATCTTGTAGCCAAGGATGGATCACAAACACTGGAGGTCAAAACTATCAGTGTCCACACTGTAAACATTCACTTGAGGAAATGAGATTGTTTATTGATGTGTTTTTCTGGAGATGGATCTGAACTAAACTTTTGATTTCAAAGATCTTAATATCTAAACCTGGATCTGAATTTTGCAAATGGGCTAAAACCTAAACACAGTGTCTAATCTCTCTTTGAACATTGGGTTTTCAGCATTGCCCCTGGAACTCCTCTCTAGGGTTTCCTTAAGAATTCAAAAAATTGATCAAGGTTGTGATTTCACCATTTCTATTAGTTAGCGTACTTTTCTCTTCCAGTAAAAATGGTGAGATTGCACTCTAAACTGGAGTGATTTTACAAACTTCATATATTTTCCCTAAAGAAAATTGACTATTTACACAGAACAAAGTTAAACATTTTTGAATGTTCCTTTCAAGTCTAGATGAACAATAACAAACTTTAGTTATGGAACTTAATGTGCTAAATATACTAGGGATGATTGAACTGAATCGTTAATTTCCTAACAAGTGCAAATAAGAGCTGTATTTTACCATAGATACACTAATATTCAGAATGGTTTGTGTCTTTGGCTTGCTTCAGGCACGTCTAGAATCAGAAGATATTCTATTTCTGAATATCAGTGGTAGGGCACGTGTGTAAGAATACCATTTGACTCTGGATGGTGGACTGTGTGCCTCTAAAAGTGACACCTTAGTCCATCAACTCTAGACTCCAGGAAAACATAGAATAATCTGTAAATATAAATACAGTATGCGTGATGCTCCTTCTCACGCCCTGTCATTCTATAAAACATTCCATCCATGATGACTCCTTCCCCATCCTTTTTGTTCTGTATTGCTTAGACCAGCGGTCTCAAACTCAATTTACCTTAGGGCCAGTGCCAGTCCTCAAATCCTCCCAGCAGGCCAATAATGTCACTGAAGATGGTGTTCAGAAAATAAAACATTTATATTGTATTTTTTTATTTTTGAATTTCTTAGAAATAATAAAACTATCATACAACTTTATACAATTCTTCATCTGCCAGAGTGTTTTTAATGTTTGCCAGACACCTGGCATCGCTTCAGTTCAGCAAGTTTGTTGATGATGTTTGGCCTCAGTGACTGAGCAGTTGAAACCTTCAGGATTGCAGCAAGGTGTGCATCAGATAGTTGTAGTCGGTATTTTGACTTGTTTCTATTCATTGTGGAAAAAAGTGATGCTGCTAGGGTGACCAGATGACAAGAACAAAATATCGGAACACATGGGGGGGAGAGAAGGGGGAAGGAGCAAAAAAAAAAAAAGCCTGAGTGCAAAATATCAGGACGAATGGTGTCCTGACCATACATTGGTCAGGACGCTGGACAAACAACTCAATATCGGGACAGTCCTGATTTAATCGGGACATCTGGTCACCCTAGATGCTGCCTCCATGGCTGACTCTGCCCGGTGACTAGGTATCTCTGTCCCTCTCCCACAGCCAGTAGGAGCTATGGGGTGGGGACGGCACCTGCAGCAGACATTGGACAGCGTGTCTGCATGTGTCTCTCCTCTGCGAGCCACAGTGGGGAGGTTCTTGGGCCGCAGATGGCTCGCAGGCTGGGACTTTGAGACCCCTGGCTCCTTTAGATTGAAAATTCTTGTTTGGCACAGAGTTGAGTGCCATGTGTACCCGCAGGGTTTTATAAATTGTTATTAATAGTAGTGGTGATAGTTTCCCGTGCTATCAGGCCACTGGGTTTCATTTGCGTTGTTTTTGTTGAGAAAAAAGAAAATGTCACTGCTAATGTCACCTCTGTCTTCACTTCATTGACTAGACCAATGTGCTTCTGATAACTAAGATGAAGAGTTTTAAACTGTGAAAAATCTGAGAAGCCTGGGTGTCACAGAGGTCACTATTCACCACTGGGGCACCTTCTCGTGGCTCATCTGGGGATTAGCTCTTGATGGGTCAAGTACCTTTGGTTGCCTGCCCTGTGGTCCCCCTCTCTTTCTGGACTCCTCCCTCTTCCTGGGTTGGCCCTCCAGCCAAGTCACTATAATCCTCCCCTTCTGCAATAATAAAGTCCCTGTGGACAAACTCTCTCAGGCTGTCTTCTGATCCACTGCCCAGGCTGTGCCACTTCCCCAGTGGCCAGTAGGGGAGCCCGGGCCTGCTCACTACTCCAGGTTCCAGCACAGGGACACTATGCCCAGCAACCATGCAGGGGTGGCTCTGTGTTTTGCTGTCCCACGCATGGCAGTCAGGCAGCCTTCGGTGGCATCCCTGCAAGCGGTCTGCTGGGGACGCGGATTCGGTGGCGTTTTTGCGGATGATCTGCCAGTCCTGTGCCTTCGGCATACCCGCTGCCAAATTGCTGCAGAGGCTGCGGGACTGGTGGACCTCCTGCAGGCATGCCGCCAAAGGCTGCCTGACTGCTGCCCTCCCAGCAACTGGCATGCTGCCCCCCGCAACTTGCCGCCCCAGGCATGTGCTTGCTGTGCTGGTACCTGAAGCTGCTCCTGCAACCATGGTCTGCTCAAACTCTGATATTGAGCTTTTTCCTACCTTTCATCCCTATCTTCTGCCCCTCACCCTGGATTACCACTGGAGTTTCCTCTGATCCCTGTGGCTACTTCTTCCCTATAGGTTAATTGACCTATTTTACCTGTTCAGACCTTGCGTGGGTTGGACACTCTAGCATATTTGGAAATAGTGTGATGCAGCTGTTTCAACAATAACAATTCAAGTTTTATAACGTGCTATAGTTAGGTGATACTGTGCTTAACAGAACATTGTGCCCCATGCTGTGCATTAGAAACTTGACAATAGGTTTCCCATTCAGTTGTAATGTTCACTGATAACAGTAAATGCAGTTATTACACTTTGAATAACACTTATCTTTTATATGGATGTAGTTTTATGTATTTTATATTAGTATCCACTGTGCAGTTGATTTCAGATAATCCATAAAGGATCATCATCCCAAACAGTTAATCACTAAAACCTTCTACAGCCAGGGCCAAATAGTTGCTTTATTTCTATCTGAACATCCAAATCAAATAAAGCCTAGCCAATGCCTTGTGCAGTTTTGAGAAGATTTAACAATTCATGGCGTAGAAATAGCCACAAATTCAGCAGCCTCTCCTCACCCTCGTAACTGAAGCTCAGCCATCCACACAGTCAAAAATACCCCATCTGACCCAGGAACACCAAATTGCTGTGCTTCCTAACCTTTTCAGAACCTTGTGAAAATCATAGCAATGTAGGGCTGGGAGGGGCCTTGAGGAGTCATCAGGTCCAGCCCCCCTTGCTGAGGCAGGTCCAAGTAAGGCTTGACCATCCTTCTCATATATTTGCCTGATTTATTCTTAAAAACTTCCAGTGATGGGATTCCACAACCTTCCTTGGAAGCCTATTCCAGTGCTGAACTTCCCTTATAGTTAGGAAGTTTTCCCTAATATCTAATCTAAATCTTCCTTGCTGCCTATTAAACAAAGAAATGTGCTTTGCAGTGTACTTTAAAATACACCAGATTTGGGCTGTTTTTCATCATGAGTTCAGAAGGCAAAGGCCTCTCATGGAAAATGTCCTGCCATGGTTGTACACATGTAGTGAGGACCAAATTTGGTGGTGACCTTGTCAAGTCACTTCCCTTCCCTGTGCTTCTATCTGACCCTGTGTCTGTCTTGTCCATTTAGATTCTGAACTCTGCAGGGCAGAGGCTGCCTCTCACTGTTTGTACAATGCCTAGCACAATAGAGCCCAAATCTTAATTGGGGACACCAGATGATACTATCCTAATTAATAACAACAACTTATTGGAGGTCTGGAATTTCTGATCGGAGCCTGATACTGGAGATGACAGAACACGTTCTGCTGTGTGGTACATTGAGGAAGATGCAAGAGAAACAGGTTCTCCCTTCCTTCTGGAGGAAGGCCACTGTGATACATTGGTGTGCTGCTTTTAAATTCTAGACTGAGCTCAGTTGCTGGCATTCAGGTCACCTGATTGTGGTGGATGGTTTTTACCGGTGCAAGAAATTAAATATTTTTTAAAAATAATTTTGCTACTAACATGCTGATGTTGAGGGCTCTGAGAACATAATGCACATGGCAGAGGAGATGCGGATTGACTTTCCTGAAACTCAGTGCAGATACTCTTCAACCAGTTCTCCATTTCATGGTATCAGTTGTTAAGAACAGGGAGGAACAAGTGCAGGCCGTTGGTTTTCCAGATAATGCACTTAGCCTTATAGGACCCATTGAACAATGACAGCACCTAATGCTGGTTGGTTGTTGAGGATTATATTTTTCTGATCAATTTTATTTATTACACGATTTTGATGTTTTTTTAAGATGATAGCCTTACAGGAGGGAAAGTGAAATGTAAATAGTGTCAATTATTGACATCCCATTCCCATTGCTTAAAATATTGTTATCAAAATCTTGACATAAAAGGCCAAGCTTTGGCTGGTCTCTATGCAGGGACTCAAGGTGGGAGTCTTTTCTGTGCATGGGCCAGCCACAATTGATGTCCTTGTGCTCCGATGACCACAGGGGCTGCTCCCTGCTGTGCCCCTTGAGATACTTGTCACACCAAACATGGCAGGGAAGAGGTGGACCTTGGAAAAGTACAGTCTGCAATCCCTGCCACAATGAGCCTACCCTACCACTTCCACATCCCTTTTAGGGTGAGTGATAGCCCATGGAGCACTAGCCAGGAGCACTAGCTGGGAGACTGCAATTGTGACTGGTCCCCTGTAGGCTTAGGTATGGAAGGAGGGGGGTGGGAGAGTCTTGTACCCTTCTTTAGTGCCCAAACAAGGCTAGCTCCCATCTGGCCCTAAGTGTAAAATGCTTTTTATCTTCAAAGTGCTTGGCAAATATGAAGTTGTGACCGTGCACCCGATAAGGCTTTATGGAAATATGCTTATGCTTATGAATGTGTATATATATAAATAAAACATATTCCAGTTATGTCATATATATATATATATATATATATATATATATATATATATATATATATATATATATATATATATATGACATAACTGGAATATGTTTTATGCTACATATCTCATGTAACATATCTCTGTAAAGGTTATGATCTATTGAATCTATTCATCCTATTTGTATGCATGTGTCCTTGTATTTGAAGTTATGAATATTGGCTGTGTACTTGCTTGATTTCTAAGTAGACTTAGTAAAGCATTTGGTCAGCTTCTTGAGAAAGGAATGTGCAAATTAAATGCCCAATCAAGAAACACTTAAAGGAGAATGAATCTTGGAAGACTCCAATCCACATAAGATGTCTACCTGAGGACGTTCAGAGTAGCGCGTAAACAATGGCTGCTTCCTGTAAAAATTGAGTCATGCATGGACATGTGACTTGTCCACATGACTCCAAAACTCCATCTTGGAGCTGGACTTTGCATAGGAGAGAGGAGGGGGTCTCCACCCAAAAGAGAAAGTCTATTTAAACCCCTGGGAGACCCCTCCATTTTGTCTTCAGCCGGCTCAAGAGATAGCCTCTCCACCTCCAAGGATACCCGAAAGAAACTGTAACAAAGGACAGTAACTACAGCGGGTGTGAGTGATTGCTGGACCCAGACTAGAAGGAGATTAGTCTGTAAAAGGAAGCTTATTGGAATTCCTCTGAGGGTGAGGTTTTTATCTGTATTCAGTTTTCTTACTGTGTTAGACATAGACGTGTGTGTTCTATTTTATTTTGCTTGGTAATTCACTTTTTTTTGCCTGCTATTACTTGGTACCACTTAAATCCTACTTTCTCTATTTAATAAAATCACTTTTTAACTTATTAATTAATCCGGAGTATGTATTAATATCAGGGGAAGAGGGGGAAACAGCTGTGCATATCTCTCTATCAGTGCTATAGAGGGTGAACAATTTATGAGTTTACTCTGTATGAGCTTTATACAGGGTAAAATGGGTTATTTGGGGTTTGGACTCCATTGGGAGTTGAGCATCTGACTATTAAAGACAAGAACACTTCTTAACCTGCTTACAATTAAGCCGACAGCTGTTAGAGGACGTGGTTCAGACCTGGGTCTGGGTTTGCAGCAGGCTAGTGGGTCTGGCTCAAACCAGGCAGGGCACTGAAGTCCCAAGCTGGGAGAGCAGGGAAAGCAGAGACAGTAGTAGTCTTGGCACATCAGTTGGCAGCCCCAGGGGGTTTCTGTGACCTAACCTGCCACAGAAGTCATTAATGTAGAATTCTCCTTTGTATTGTTACAGCATTGCAAACTGTTCCCATTCAGCATTAAAGATTAATTTGCTGAACATAAGGCTTTGTTTTAAGTTACATGCACTAGCTAGTAATGAAGCTGGCATTGAGGAAAAACAAAGTGAACAGCAGTTTTGCCTGAGTAAGAAATAAAGTATGGATTGCTGAGTAGGCATTAGAACAAGAAGTTATTTTTATAGTTGTTATATTAATATTTATATTATAGTTATGTTTAATAGGTTTTTTATTATTATAAGTTAATTTTATTTTTTATGAATGCATAAACATTTGTGGATCTGATTAAGTAAAGAGGACCGCAACTTAAAATGGCAAATTTTCATTGATCAATTGAACTATATTTTAACCTGAATAATGGCCCTTGATGTCAAGGCACAGAGTATGGCATATTTCCATGCCACACAACCGCTCAGTAGTAACTAATACTTCCTTTCTGATCTTTCAGACACCAGTGCATCAGTAATGTTTATAATGTGAGAATGTGCATGCTTTGAAAGATGTTACACAAAGAAATATATTGCTAAGTCATATTTAAATTCTGCCCTTGAAACTTCCTACATCCCCTATCTCTGTCCCTTGAGTATACTGCCAAGTTATTCAAACCTCCAAAAGAGTATTATAATTATAATAGGAGACAGAAAAAGAGACACGAATGTACACTCTGAGGCTTTTCCCTTTAGTGGCTGCTGTCTCTTTTTTTCAAGTCAAACTGACATTTACCTTTTAAAGGACACTTTATTCAAAAGTACCAAGGTATTCATGGTCAGATAACTATTTTGCGCAAATTGAAAATAGCTTGGCACATAATGTCAAGGGGGAAAACAGTGTTCTGGAATTCTAGTGAATTTGCTGGTTGATTTCCTTCCTCTCTGCATTCTGATAGCAGGTAACTTGTAACAGTTTGGATTGAATTCCAAGGAAGTTAGCCGATTGGATACACTATTGGAATGGGGCAGCGAGGTCTCATACCTCAAAACCACTAATAGCTACCTTGGAGAATTGCCATTGTCCTTACATGAGCTGTTTCCTTAGCTTGATTTTCAGTGTTTCAGCACTTGTGGCTACATGGGGAAAACACACTGCCCAGACACTATCTGCTTCCTACAGATGCTTAGAGGGATTTTCAGTGTTTCTCGACTCTTGTTTATAGTGAAGAGGCATCAGGGTAGTCTATGAAGGGTGTTGCCTCACCATTCTTCCATCCCATACCCAGCTAACCTACGCAGGGCCTGCTTCATATTGCTTAGCTCCAAACTCTCATCTTCTTCTACATCAGATAGCTACTATAAGACTGTGACATGCTGCTGCCACTGATACAAAAGTTACTAGGGCCGTGATAATATGTCAGGTAGAAATCTGATCCAGCCTCGGGTGAAAAGAAGGAAGCCATAATAAAATAAATAAAACCTGCCTTGATAAGCACTAGCTGTGTGAAATTTTAGCTGAGGAATAGCAAAAGTTACCTACTTGAGCTACAAGTCAAATAACATAGTTGCTGTATCTTCTCTATCCCGCAGGCAATATTTCACAGCCTTTTCAAACAGCAGCCTATCTATTTGTCTATACATGGTTTACATACATAAAGAGGGAGAATGGGTGAGTGAATGTTGATGATTCTTGTAGGAGAAATTCTGTAGACTATGTAGAGACAGCAGGCAAAATTCTGCCCTTTTTTACACCAGTCTACCCCTGTTAGGCCAAATACCACCACGGTCTAAGCAGGAGACAACTCAAATTCAGTGGGAATGCAGTCAGTTGCCCAAGGTTTCAATTTGCTCATTGATTTCAGCGTGTCTGTACTGGACTGAGAGAAAAATTTGGCCCAGTCTCCCTATCCTACATGTTGAAACATTCTGAAATATATTTAGGCCCAGGCCTCCTGTAGTCATGGAGGTTATAAGAGAGAGGATTTTTAAATAATATTTCCTTAAATCAGGGGAATATTTTTTGCCTTTCAAACCTTCTGAGCTACCCACGAATTCCCCTGAGCTTGGCTACAGCCATTCAGTAGGTGAGATATGAGATCCCCTGAAATACTTCACTCTTTGATGCATCATCACTAGTAATCCTGTTCCAGCAGGATGCGGTCTATACCTTGTTACAGAATATGGTCCTTAAAGCCCAAATCCTCAATACAGGACCCAACCCAAATACCCAGGTGAGGCACTGGGAAGATGTATGAGTGAGATGGCCCTTGCCCCAGAATGGCTGGAAAGCAGCTTTTCAGACTCTAACTTAGCCAACTCTTACAGAAATGCCCTATGGAATTGAATAGAGAATGAATTCCTCTCTATAGCCATTTGAACTATTTTATGGAATTTAATAGATAATTGTGTCCTTGCCACAGAATTCTGTTGGATGATTCAAAAACTGTATAGACAAGAGCGAAAAGGAAGGGAAAGAAAGTAAATCATTCTGTTAAACTCTTTAGGACCAGATTCCCATTTACATTAAGGTTCTGTTACACTACTCTGGCAGTGCAAAAGGACCTTAAAGTGTAATTTACATTTAGTTTGATTTCCTGCTGGGGTAGTGTACAAGGTCTAGTATCCTCTAGACCTCCTACATAACACAAGGCAAAGAACTTCACCAAGTGATTCCTGCATAAAGGCATAACTTCTGGTTGAGCTTGAATATCTCTTTTACAAAGATATCTAAACTGGATTTAAATATTTCACATGAGTAAGTTGTTCCATTAGTTACTCATCTTCACAGTTATTTTGTACTTTATTTTTAGTCTGAATTCGTCTAGGTTCAGCTATTAGATCTTATTATGTCTTTCTCATAACTGAGAATTCAAGCCTAGCAAATTTGAAAGTACTCTAAGTAGAACCCTATTGGTCTCATTCTTATTAAACTTGATGGAGCTTTTCCAAAAGGGAATGGCTCAAAGGGCCCTTCCACCTGAGTTGGAGGATGGGAGCATCTGCATAGCAGTGGATATTTTGGCCCATCTGTGCCCCATGCCATCCTCCCAGGGAGCTTGTACAATGAAGTTCCTAGGGGTGACTGGATTTGTTGCAATATTTATTTACAGGAAAGAAAAGAAAAAGTTTCAATAGCTTTCAGTTATTTTTTTAACAGATTGTTTCCAGCTCAATTAAAAGGCATTTACAGGATAGCTAGGTTTCACTAAGAGTGGTCACCTTAGTTTCCTTAGTGGCATTCCACTTCCAGTGTAGACACAATCAGTGATGGTGATTACACCAGTCTGATCTCTAAAGTGTCTGATAGACATTCATGTTGTGCAAGTGTTTCAAGCTAATAGGCTCTTTGGGGTAGATTGTGCCATTATGGTACTGATTCCCATTGGAATGGCACAGAGTTGCCCCTTCACAGAAGGCAAAAAACCCTCCAGCTTGCTGGCACAAAGAGGAAGTATGCATGCTGTGCCACTTTGTTCCCACCTGTACAGCAGGACAGCCCTGCAAACCGCTTCTGAGACAGCCTCTCTCCCTGCATCTCTGTGACCCAAAGACCTCTTAATGCCAAGTGGCAAGGAGTCACAGAAACCTTGTGAGTTTGATGTGTACATCCTAGTTCAACAAAGCATGTCATGTGATTTCTCAAATGAAAGCCGGTGTCACACTGGTTATTAATAACATTGTGAAATGCACGTACAGATACTATGTAAAGAGTTACATATTCATATTGAAAAAAATGTTCTTAGAGTCTGTATCAAGATATTTCGTCACCAGGTGAGGTGAAAGAGGTTTTCTGTCAGACAAGAAATGTTTATTCACCCATCTCTCTGTCAGGATGTAAATTAAACACTGTAAGCTAACACAATGGATGCCCATTCACATACAAAGTCAATGAAAAGATGTGAAGTCAAGCAGGAAGCAGCACGCACGAAAAAACAAGCAGCATTTGCATCATTATCATGTCCATGTGCAAAGACAGTGAACTTTGGGAGTATATGTAGGAGACAAAGGAGACACCCCACCCTCCTGCACCTAGAAAGTAAATGGACAGTGAATTTAAATTCATGAAAATGGGATCTCAGTCAGCCTTGGGCGAAAACAATGAAATGGATGTTGGCATGACAGAAGCTTTGTTAGACAAGAGATTAATATGTTAGTTAGCCTCTAGAAAGCATGTTATGATTTCATTTTATATGTAACCCTTTGTTTTCAGTATCTGTATTCACTATCTCCTGAATCTCTAGTCTTCAATAATAAACTTATTCTTGTTTTCCCTATAATTATGTCCCAGTGATATGCTGGTAAGCAAAGTGCTGCTCCTGAGCTGAACGGTACAAGCTGGTGTGTACACTGTTCCTCTGGGGACAGCAGACCTGCAATTTCTGTGTGTAGCCAGTGCCAGGGGCTGGATATCAAAGGGGAATGCTTCAAAGGCACTCAGGGACTGAGGTGCACCTGTTGTGAACCTGCAAGGCAAAGCAAAGGCTGGCATAGTCCAGAGGCAAGTGCTTGAGTAGCTAATGGGTTGGTGGTTTTAGGAAACTGACATCTAGCCAAGCACAAGCAAGTCTTCCTCATGCTGGAGGCAGCAAGGGGTAATATGGTGACTCACAGTCCTGGATACCCTGAGAGCCATCACAGTCTCCCACCTCTTTTCATCCTTGGGGGCACTAGGAGGAAGTGGACCCTGGACTCCCTTTAGCACAGAAACTCTTTTTGGGCCCAGCCATTCTACAGGTTTAATAGGGGGAGAGAACTCCCTGTCGTTTTTGCCTTCCATGCACAAGTATGCGAGGGCTAGGAACACCTCTGGCCCTTTGTGTTGAGAGTAAAATTGTCTATATTTTCCCATTTATTTCTAATCCAATACCATTGGGTTGTTTGTTTGCTTGGTATCTGTAACTGTGTATATCCACTAGGGAAGTGAGGAAAACTTTTTTTTTTTTTAAGTTTGATGTTGTTAGAATCCCAAAGAGTAGCCACCATCAGCCAGGGAGAAATTCATTTCTGTGCAAGCATCTGTGAAGGGCCTATGAATGACTGAAGTTTCATGTTAAAGACTTAGATAAAGTTTGAGTGGAGTAGAGGACTTGGCAGGGCTGTTGCAACTGAGGCTAATTTAATTTTCAGTGAACAATAAAAACAAGTGATTATTGTAGGATATGGCAGACATTTAGTGATGTGCGTATAAAAAGAATAGGGCTTCCACAGCAAGGAATCCATTAACAAGCTGTGCAAGTGCCGCCAGTGCCAAAGAGCTGTAGCTAGTGAAGCACGACACTGAGATTCTTCTTAGCTATGTCCCAACAGCTTCCTATCATTGCTTGTTTGGGCTGGTGGGTAAAGGAGGAGAGGGTTAAAAGCTTGTGTCTTAAGTTCCATGGTCCTTCATTATGCAGAAAAATATAGAAGCACTGGGCTGTAGGAACCCTCTCTGCAGCTATAAAGTAGCCCAGGAATTTCCAACTGGTTAAAAAGTGTCTGCTAGAGACTATTAACTCATCAGCTGAGCTGACTGGAAAATGCCAATTCAATTAAATTGACATGTTCTGCATGAATCTGTCAATTTCATAATCTCTACCAATGAAAACCAGGCAGGTTTCACACTGATACCATGTAAGTTTCCTGCTGGCTCACCTGCCTCTATGCAGAGCTGGGAGCCTGGGACCATTGGCTCCAGCCAGGGCTCTCAGGGCTTCTTTGCTTCCCATTCCGTGGTAGGCTCCCAGGGCTGCCAAGCTCCAGACTACATGGCAGGAAGCCTGGAAGCAGGGCTACCAGGTCTCTGGGCAGCTTGGAGAGCCTCATAATTTTTCAATTCAGAAAGTGAAAATGAAATGTCATTGTGATTTTTTTTAAAAGAATTTTCAGAATTCCTACTCTATGTGAAAATTCACGATTTTGTTCTAATGTGGAACAAAATCAAACAAACAAAAGAATAAAAATGGAATTTCCTGCAGAACAGGAATTCCAGATTCTGATCAGCCCTACTTAGTAGCTACCTCAGCACTGACAGCAGGTGCCAGAGATGCTGCAGGCCCCTCTCCAGAAAGATGGGAGCTCAGTGTGAAAGGAACAAAATGAGTTGCAGCCCCGTTCAAAGCCAGGAAATGTGTGGCCGAAAGACGAACACGAGCTGCATCCATTTTCCCAGTGACAAGCAGAGAGCTTCAGGACCAGAGAGGAATATGAGGATCTGCAGTTTCATCCTTGGCAGCAGTCAAAGCCATTACAGCCAGAGTCCATATAAAGGCTGTGAAGCACAGAGAAGGATTATTTTTGAAAGAACAACTATCTGGTACCCATATGGCTGCCTGGAGGTGCTCAGGTGACATGGTAATGAACAAGATATAAATGCCTAGACAGGCGGACAACCATTTTTAGCCCTAGTTCATTGATGCAACAAAGAATAACAATGCTAAAAGTGCCACTGGAAAGCCAGTGTAACCACGTTGGAGCTCTTGGACACCAGTGATGGACATGCTTTATGAAATGACCCAGTGACTAGCCACTTGAAAGGTTTGGAAATTTTGGGACAGATCCTCAACTGTTGTTGTAGCTCAGCATGGCTTCACAGAAGTCAATGGAGATATGTCAGTGGCATCAGGGGAAATCTGAGCCATTTCCTCAAAGTGGTAAAGGAAAGCAGAATGAGGAAAGATCTTCTCCTAAAATTTTTCTTTTTGGAGAGTCCCCTGCTGCTTTCCATCAGTAATGAGATCAGAGGGCAATTGCATAGACTATAAATACCCTAGATCACAAGTTTTCTGTCTAATGTCCCCCTCTCCCTGCAAATTGGTTATGTTGATGTGGGGGGAACCCTGGCCTACTCTGAAAATGTTCTCCTAAATGCATTGCAATGGCTAATCATAGTCTAAGAGGACTCAGTGCAGGATCTCAGTTCACCACAAACAGAGGGAAGCCTGTGCTGATGATTGTGGCCAGGGGCTCAGAAGAGGAGTGTCGAGGAAGACCCATCTGTGCAACAGCAGACAGCAGGTATGGTGCAAGATTTCAGCTTTATTTGTGGGGAGGGCTGAGGACAAGGTGGGATCTACTGGATTCTTCCTCTCCCAGGGCTGGTGCAGCCATTTAGGCAACCTAGGCAGTTGCCTAGGGAGCTAGGATTTGGGGGGTGCCATTTTCTTCAGCAGTGATCACGGCGGCAGGATCTTCGGCCACCCCGGTCGCCACTGGCATTTAGATGGAGGGAGCTGGGGCAGGGGAGCACGGGGAAGGCCACCTGCAGCAAGTGGGGGGAAGCGGGAGAAGTGAAGCAGCCGAGGTGTGCTCGGGGAGGAGGCGGGGCAGGGGTGAGCTGCTTCACTTCTCCCACCTCCCAGGCTTGGGGAGCCAATCAGTTTAGGCACCGCAAGCCTGGGAGGCGGGAGAAGTCAAGCAGAAGGGCATGCTCAAGGTGCTCGTGCACAGAGCAGGGGTGAGCTGGGGTGGGGGAGGTGTCTCAGGGTGGAGGGTGGGGAGTGGGGAGCTGCCGCAAGGGGGGCACCTCAGGGTGGAGGGAGTGAGCTGCCGCGGGCTGGGGGGGCGCACCTCAGTGCGGGGACTGGGGGGGAGGGCGCAAGGTGGAAGTTTCGCCTAGGGCACGAAACGTCTTTGTACCGGCCCTGTCCTCTCCTAAACTAGAACATAAGTACTGCAGGCTGTTGGCTCTTAACTTGTGCTGCCCAAGGTTTGTGCTATCGAACTCCGCAGAGGGGAGGCCTGGGAACAACAGCAGTCAGAGGAGTCCCTGGCACAGGGGCTGATACAACATCTCAGTATGACTAGTGCAAACGCTGCCACAGGATGGGACTCTGTGCATACATTAGTGAGGAGCTTGTACAGGCTTTAAGGAATAAGAGTGGTTTTAGTATAGATTTGGGGAAGGTAAATTATATCCTAAATGATATAAGGCTCTTAAAAGAAGTCAGCATTGATGATCAGAAGCCCAGAAAAGTCACCAGGGTAGAACCTGCAGTTGGCTTTGGCATATATTTGGGAGTGCTGTTGAGAGAAGAGGAAAATAAGTGTGTGGCACAAAACACCTAAATATTTATTCTGTAGCCCACTAAATTCCATTTTGTTAGTTACTAATTTGCACTGAGATCTCTTTGCTGCAGAATCAGGGAATCCAGCAGATTGAGAAATTATTATTGAAAAGAGCCCGAGATTTTCAGGCAGAACTAACAATGTGGATTGAAGCATTAATCTAATAATCAATCATCTTTCCCAGAAATTTCTCTGTGTTGTAAATGCAGTAATATGAGAAGTTCTGTATTCTTCCTGATTGATAAAGGAAAGTTGCCACAATGCTGTAATACTGAATGCTGGAAAGGATACAAGTTGAAAAAGACATCTATGAAATATTCTTTTAGAAGTGTTAAAAAAAATCACGCAGTGACAAAGTACTTTTTTTGCATGAAACATTAGCGTCTGTTTAGCATTAGTCTCGGCAGAACTTAATAAGCTCCCGAGCCTCCTTTCAGACCACAATGTTCCTATGGTTAGATGAGCCATGTGCATTAATTATACTCTGATTCTAATATAACCCTATCCATTAAAACATTAGTATAGCTCTTATTCTTTTAGCAAGTCCTGACTCATAGATAGAGCACATCAGTATACTGGAACTCTGCATGCTTAGCACTTAATACAATAGTTGACTATTTACATGACTAGGGTAGATGTGTGGCGTACTATACAGTATCTCTACTGTAACTTAGTTTCTTATGACTTTGCCCATTGGAAAAAACTTTACCTTCTCCCATAAATACAGAATATATTATGATCAAAGGGGCATTACAGTACAGAAGAGTTCAGATCCTTTTACATTGCTCAAGCTCTAATTGTTGGAAGTATTTTAAAAGAAAGAAAAAAGCAGTCGTGTGTAAGATAATACAAAATGCACTGTCCCCCCTCCCCACCCATCAGTTCAGGTTTTAAAGCAAAAATAAACTTTAAGGGACACATCCTCAACTGGTGTACATACACATAGTTCTACTGACTTCAATGGAGCTATATCAATTTACAGCAGCCGAGGATCTGACCCAGTGTTTAAGGTGTTTTAGCCTACAATATTTTGGTTAGCTGTAAAAGTTTCTGAGAGGCCTATTGCAAATCTAATTCTTATGATAATACAAAGATTTGGACATTACATCCTGGGGCAGATCCTCAGCTGGCATAGTCAAGAGAGCTATGACAATTTACACCAGCTTGATTTATTTTGTATGGGCCACATCCTGACCATGGATGTAGTATGAGACCACAGCCCCCTGGCCTGTCTGGCTCTGTCCCCATGAAGCGATAAATGGCTCAAGAGGGAAGAGGAACCCATACACGGAGACCACTGAACTGTTCTGCAGCTACATCTCCACCCCTCATCCTACCTCCAGAAATGCAGTCCATGACTCTGCCTCCTATGCTGCTTTGTTGCCAGTGAAGAATTTCAGAAATACAGAGCCTGAGCCAAAGCCCACTGGAGTTACTTGAAGTCTTTCCATTTACTTCAATGGGCTTTGAATAGACCATAATCCTCTTGGATGGCATTGCAGCACCAGATAAAGGTATTTTTCGTGTTTGAAAAGTCCAGAACTCACAGTCCTGACTCTTTTGTTCTTCAGGCAAGGCTCTCAGTGAGCCAGAGTCAAATGGTGTTTTGCCTGAGAAAGGAACAAGCCAGGCTTAGATGATATGCCCCCTAATTATATTTTCCTAATTTTTTTTATTTCTAATAATGCCTTGAAACTGGAATCTGTATCTGTATTTACCTCTATGTCCATCACCCTTTATTTTGTTTGAAGTAATCTTGTAGCTGCATGAAAAGTCAGACATATAAGGAAATGAGTTTGGTCAGATTGCTGGTCTAACCATTGCAACAGTCTCCCTTTAAGTAGCATCAATTGTGGGAGCTACAAAATGGCTGGAAAAACTCCTTGTTGCACTGAAAAAACATGTAGATTCAGTAACACAGAGGTTTATTTCCCCCATAATGCATGTAGGCAACTCCCATTAACTTTGATGAGTGTCACAGCATGTACCAACAGGAGAGTAAGCTTCTTTGCTGCTTGATTCCTGCTATTCAAAGTCTTGGTCTTAATCTTCAAAGTCTTTAATAAATTGGCCCCAGCTACCTAAGAAAACACCTCCCCTCCAATGATGTTCTTTCTCGACAGCTATAGCTGAGAAACTGTGGACGTTGAGAATATAACATGTGAAAGTAGGAGACAGAACTTTCTCAGCGTCTGGCCCCTGCTGTCAAGCTAAGGCACACCACCAGAGGAAAATAGAAATGACCACATCCTTGCCTGCTTCAAGAGCAAAATGTCAACCTCACTTCTGCATCTGTGTGTTCCCACAGGCACAAGTACCAAAATATCACTACAGAGTGTGTAGAAGGCAAAAGGAGGCAGGGGGACAGGGAAGGGGACAGAACTGAGAGAGAGAAAAGAAAGAGGGAAAAAAGGTCACAACTGCTTTCAGAGTAATAGGGAGAAAACCTGACCTACTACATTTCTAATATTCATTCTAAGGTGCTCAGATTGGTATACTTTAGTGAGGAATGCGTTATAAACACTTAGAAAGAGTATGATGGCAGCTTTATTTGAGCTTGTGTTAAATGTGGCTTTTTTTGCAGAATTGTTTTCTGACATGAGTTGAAAGAACTGTTTTTGTCCCTGAGATTCTTCCTGACTTTTAACTGGCAAACATAACAAAGATGGCACTCACAGTAACTGGCCCTCAAAATATGCATGTGCAAGCTCAGAAACTTTGACAAAACAGGCAACTTTGCAGCACTTGGACACACGTTTTGCATGTTCATAGACTCATAGACTCTAGGACTGGAAGGGACCTTGAGAGGTCATTGAGTCCAGTCCCCTGCCCTCATGGCAGGACCAAATACTGTCTAGACCATCCCTAATAGACATTTATCTAACCTACTCTTAAATATCTCCAGAGATGGAGATTCCACAACTTCCCTAGGCAATCTATTCCAGAGTTTAACTACCCTGACAATTAGGAACTTTTTCCTAATGTCCTACCTAGATCTCCCTTGCTGCAGTTTAAGCCCATTGCTTCTTGTTCTATCATTGGAGGCTAAGGTGAACAAGTTTTCTCCCTCCTCCTGATGACACCCTTTTAGATACCTGAAAACTGCTATCATGTCCCCTCTCAGTCTTCTCTTTTCCAAACTAAACAAACCCAATTGTTTCAGCCTTCCTTCATAGGTCATGTTCTCAAGACCTTTAATCATTCTTGTTGCTCTTCTCTGGACCCTCTCCAATTTCTCCACATCTTTCTTGAAATGCGGTGCCCAGAACTGGACACAATACTCCAGTTGAGGCCTAACCAGAGCAGAGTAAAGCGGAAGAATGACTTCTCGTGTCTTGTTTACAACACACCTGTTAATGCATCCCAGAATCACGTTTGCTTTTTTTTGCAACAGTATCACACTGTTGACTCATATTAAGCTTGTGGTCCACTATGACCCCTAGATCTCTTTCTGCCATACTTCTTCCTAGACAGTCTCTTCCCATTCTGTATGTGTGAAATTGATTGTTCCTTCCTAAGTGGAGCACTTTGCATTTATCTTTATTGAACTTCATCCTGTTTACCTCAGACCATTTCTCCAATTTGTCCAGATCATTTTGAATTTTGACCCTGTCTTCCAAAGCAGTTGCAATCCCTCCCAGTTTGGTATCGTCTGCAAACTTAATAAGCGTACTTTCTATGCCAACGTCTAAATCGTTGATGAAGATATTGAACAGAGCCGGTCCCAAAACAGACCCCTGTGGAACCCCACTTGTTATACCTTTCCAGCAGGATTGGGAGCCATTAATAACTACTCTCTGGGTACGGTTATCCAGCCAGTTATGCACCCACCTTATAGTAGCCCCATCTAAATTGTACTTTCCAAGTTTATCTATAAGAATATCATGCGAGACCGTATCAAATGCCTATTTGAAGATGCAGTGTGCACGCACATTTTACAGTTGGCAAAAGCATTTGGCTTTCAGGTGACAGCACTGGGATATTTGACCCTATAGTACAAAACAGGTTAAATGAAAAAAGCAAACTTTGAACAGTCTCGGTTTCAGAAACACTGGGAAGGGATTGCAATGACAAAAACAGCCACACTTCACTTTCATTGTAGGTTTTGCTTTATCACAGAACCTCTGTTAGATGGCCCCTTTACTTTGTCCATGATTATTACATTAACCTCCAGTTGCTGTTATGGTAAATGCTCTTTGCAACTTTCAAAATGCCATGACAATAAAGAGAGTCTTACAAAAACCTTTCCCTATATTTCTTTTTCTGCTTCTCTCTTCTGATTTTTAGTTTTTCTGCCTCAGGTGCCTGCGTCAGCTATAGAAACACCTTCCTTGGGCCAGGGGTTGGGGACAACTAGCCTTTAGTTAGCTGCCAGAGAAAAAAAGGCAGGTGTTCCTTCACTATGTAGCCATCAACATTCCATCTGCACTGTTGGGTGAGCAGGTTAATTATGGATGTCCCAAGACCACAGGTCAGGACTGACAAACATTTTCCCACAAAGAGATCTCTGGGTACTGGGACATGGACAGGCCATGCTTCTGCTACCTATGCACTCCACAGTTTCTGCCTTGAAGTGGGGAAACATGGGGCAGGATTCTTTTCTCAGCAAACTCACTGATCACTTCAGGTAAAATCCAGCCTTGTATTGTACAAGTGAGTTGTGGAGGAAGAGGATCCAGCAGGGACCCTTGCAAGGACAGAAATACTCCTAGCACTCTTTTGAAAACACCAGGAAAGGCGGTTGACTAGGACCCCCACTGTGATTAGGGGCCCCAAACGGACATAGCTTATACCATCTGCTGTGTATATGCTGTGATCAGCAGTACCTGCTAGGAGGTGGCATATGCTACATCTATTTGCATCAGCAAGAGGGAGCCCCACCAAATATTCTGCCTAGGCCTTTCTGAGTTGCCTGCCCTATACCACACTTTTGCCAGGTCTCTCATATATAGTCCTTTATTATAAGGGCAAAGTACTTAGCCTACATATAGACTTGTAACAGGTTTCCCTGTGTTTGGGTCAGTTTCTGCACCTGTTTGAGCAGAATTCCTGTGTTTCTCGTAGTCTGAAAGCTTATTTTCCTTGCCTTGTGCACTGTGTCATTAGAATAGTTTTTTCTCTGAATAAGCGTGTGACAATGGGGCTGCCTTGTGAAAGTGTCATTTTTACATCGTGCATCACATCTCTCAGAGGATGTGGAGACCTAATTTCATTTCTGAACTGAGGAGGAATGCATCATTACTGATCCAGAATCTGGCCAAGTTGCCTGTTGTACTAAGCGTAGGGCTTTAAGCAGTAGAGCTGAACAGTAAAGCTTTGAAAATAGGCTGGAACATTGCATTAATAATACCACTGGAAGGCCTGCCAGACTGTAGTTGTGTAACAATATTGTTCATAGAATCAATTTCTATGCTTAATTAACTTTCTCACGCTAAAAGTGTTCTGTTTGCTGAATACAGTAGAACCTCAGAGTTACAAACACCAGAGTTATGACCTGACTGGTCAACAGCACACCTCATTTGGAACTGGAAGTATGCAAACAAAAAAAAAGGCAAGTACAGTACTGGATTATACAAAAACTATTAAAAAAATAAAGGGAAGGTTTAAAAAAAAACTTGACAAGTAAAGAAACTATTTCTGTGCTCATTTCATTTAAATTATTTTTCTTCTGCATAATAAAGTTTTAAAACTGTATTAATTCAATGTTCAGTTGTAAACATAGGGGCCGACTCCATGGGTGCTCCAAATTAGCTGGTGCTTAGCACCCAACAGCAGCCAGCTCCCCACCAGTGCCTCCCGCCTGCCAGCAGCCCCACCGATCAACTCCTCCCCTCCCTCCCAGTGCCTGCCACATGCCGTGATCAGCTGTTTTGCAGTGTGCAGGAAGTGCTGGGAAGGAGGGGGTGGAGCAGGGACGGCATGCTCAAGGGCGCAACTGGGTGGGGAAGTGGTGGGGCGAGAAGAGGCAGGGCAGGGGTGGGGACTTGGGGGAAGAGGTCGGGTGGGGGCAGGGCGTAGGGACGAATGGGGGGTTGAGCACCCCCTAGGCCAGGAGGAAGCCAGCACCTATGGTTGTAAACTTTTGAAAGAACAACCACAACATTTTTTTCAGCGTTACTAACAACCTCTCTTCCCAAAGTGTTCGGAACTCTGAGGTTCTACTGTATATTTAAATACAACTTTGTTTAAGAAGTAAGCTTGATACCCAGTATTAAAGTAAGCTTGATACCCAGTATTAAAGATTAACACTTTTCTTAGCTTTTGCTACAGTTCATCACAGTGCAAAGGCAACACCCTAAGCATTTTAAAAATTGTATTCTGATTGGCTTTCTACAACTTTCTATGTATTTTTATTTAGCAAAAAGAATAATACATTTAATCCATAGCAACAAATCTAGATACCACAGTGACTGGTACCTTATATATGCCTAGATAGAATAAAATATGTATGGGAAAAACCCAGCATAGATGAAATCCTGGCCCTATTGAATGCAATGGCAAAATTCCCTCTGACTTCTGTGGGACCAGGACTTCAACCCATATTTATCAAATAAGACAGGAGCAATCAACTCTCAAGATGGAGCAAAAGAAAAGTGATCTGATTGTTCAAAGTACTGTAGTCTTGTTTATAGACAGAAGCTTAAAATTCATTGCTTAAATCAGCCAATGCACCAGATGACTGGAGGATAGCTGATGTGATGCTGATTTTTTAAAAAAGGCTTCAGAGATGATCCTGGCAATTACAGGGTGGTAAGCTTAATTTCAGTACCAGGCAAACTGGTTGAAAATACGATAAAGTACATACAATACATAAACATGATTTGTTGCGGGAAGGCTCAACACAGATTTTGAAAAGGGAAATCATGCTTCAACAATCTTTTGGAATTCTCTGAGGGGTTCAACAAACATGCGGGCAAGGGTGATCCAGTAGATATTGTGTACTTGGATTTTCAGAAAGCCTTGGACAAGATCCCTCACCAAAGGCTCTCGAGCAAAGAAAGCAGTCATGGGATAAGAAGCAAGATCCTCTCATGGATTAGTTAAAAAATAGGAAACAAAGGATGGGAATAAATGATCAGTTTTCACAATGGAGAAAGGCAAATAGCAGGATCCTCCAAGGTTCTGCCCTGAGACCAGTGCTGTTCAACATATTCATAAATGATTTGGAAAAAGGGGTAAATAGTGAGGTGGCAAAGTTTGCGGGCAACACAAAATTACTCAAGATAGTTAAGTCCAAAGCTGACAAGGAAGAGTTACAAAGGGATCTCACAAAACTGGGTGACTGGGCAACAAAATGGCAGATGAAATTCAATGTGGATAAATGTGACAGTCAGAAAAGCTAACAGAATGTTAGTAATCATTACGAAAGGGATAGATAAAAAACAGTAAATATCATAATGCCTCTATATAAATCTATGATATTCTCACACTTTGAATACTGCAGGCAGTTCTGGTTGACCCATCTCAAAAAAGATATATTAGAAATGGAAAAGGTACAGAAAAAAGCAATAAAAATGATTAAGGATATGGAACAACTTCCATAAGGAGAGAGAAAAGAGACTGGGACTGTTCAGCTTGGAAAAGATACAACTGAAGGGGGATATGATAGAGGTCTATAAATCATGATTAGTGTGGAGAAAGTGAATAGGGAAGTGTTATTTACCCCTTCACATAACCCAATGAAATTATTAGGCAGCATGTTGAAAACAAACAAAAGGAAGTACTTTACACAGCACACAGTCAACCTGTGGAACTCCTTGCCAGGAGATGTTGTGAAGGCCAAAACTATAGCTGGGCTCAAAAAAGTACTAGGTAAATTCCTGGAGGGTAGGTGCATCAATGGCTTTCAACCCATGTTCTGGGTGTCCCTAAGCCTCTAACTGCCAGAAGCTGGGACTGAATGACAGGGGCTGGATCACTGAAAAATTACCCTGTTTGTTCATTCCCTCTGAACCCAGCCACCGTCAGCAGATTGGATACTGCACTAGATGGTCTAATCCAATGTGGCCATTCTTATGTTCATCCCTGTGCAGGGGGCCAGCGCAAGACCTACATAACAGACAGAGTTGTATGTGTGATGGAGTTAAAGCATAAAGTAAATAGTGATCATAGCGAACCAGTTTACTGTCTGTCTTTTTCATCCATTTAATCCACATAATCTCAGCAGGATAAAAAGATGTATGGATTACCTATGAAACAAGCAAATTAATCATCTGCAATGTAAACACTTAACACTACATAAGCATAAAAACATTTTAGGCAGTGAGAGGGGATAAAGTTGCCAGTCACTATGACAGATGAAGAACAGAGTCAATTTTGTGCAGCTCCACTTGACTCTTGATTGCTGTACTTGCCCATCAGTGCTACAGTGATACGTACCTTAGGAATAACACAGAAAGATATGTAGACAGGTCAGACATCTAAATAGATGTAGCAACATATGAGAATAAACTAGATTCCTTTAACACATCTAAAAATAATTGTAACAGATCCAAATAGCTAAAATAATACAGAAGGAAGCAGGCTCCCATTCTTTTGACATGAATGGCAAAACTCCCTTTGACTTTAATGGTACAGCCTGAGTCAGACCCTGAATGAGTACTTCAGTTCTCTTGTGGAGTCTGTCTTCTTACGTGTGCAATATCAGCTCCTTTCTGTCTTCTCTACCTGGCTTGTTTAGAGGGCCTGAACAGTAATGTCATATGGGATTGTAATAACCAATGGTTGACATTTTATTCACCAAAAAGTGGTTTTATTTCCTGTCAAAAGGGAGCTTTTAATGAGCATGAAACTTTTCATGAAAGACTGTCAATGTGACCAGCATTTTCTGTTTGTTGTGACATTTTTGGGGACATTTTTTATCACATTTTTTAACAAAAGTGTTATCGAAATTTTACTGATTTCAGGAAGAAAATGCAGTTTTCAGTAAACAAAAAAGTCAATAATAATTTTGTGAAAAAACTGATGAAATTTCTGAAACCTTGTAAGGACAATCGCAAAGAATGGCAAATGGGTCCATTTCAAACTCAGTGAAACAGAAACAAATTGGACATTTCACATTTTGGGTGAAATTGTAATCCCATTTTCCACCAGCTCTAGTTGTAACCTGAGCTGCAGGTGAATGGTGAAGGATGATTATTAAAGCACCTGAGAACTTCCACTGAAGTTGATGTTTTAGGGCACTTCACTGGCAACATCAAAGCACTTTAACGTGGCTTGTGTAGTCATAGCAGAGTGCTGAGCTCTAAATAAACCACCTCCATGAGGGGCGTGGCTCTCAGTGCTGGGAGAAGGGATCCTAGCGCTGGTGCACTGTCTACACTGGCACTTTACAACACTGAAACTTGCAGTGCTCTGAGGGGTTCACACCCCTGAGCAAGAAAGTTGAAGCACGGTAAAGTGCCAGTGTAGACAAGCCCAAAGTTAAGTATGTGTCTAAGTGCTTTGTTGGATAAAAGCCTAAGGACATGTCTACACTACATTCTTAGACAAGACTCAATTAGGGGAAGGGAAACCTGCAGCTCAGGTTACATCCTTGTCTGACATTTAGATTCAGGGTCCTCTGGGCAAAGAAAAGGAAAAAGATGGCATGATATTCAAATGTAAAAACCAAGTAGAAAAAAAGGTCAGGGTGTTCTTGAGGGAAAACAATTAGATGGTATTGCACACCGTAAAGAAGCAAGAAAGAATAACACAGGTTTTTTCTGTGCTTTGGCAGTTAACCTTTAAGTCTAATTTTCATGTAATTTTGAATTCAAATAGAGCTTGATACAATCTAGGGAATGGGTTGTTTTGAAGTCTGGGGCCCTTGCAGCTAGTATTTTTCTTGTCAGCATGTTTCTTCTGAAAAATATCTTTAAGTTCTTATAGATGCCAGTGGAAGTCTGCATCATCCCAGGGGCATGTGTCTGCTTTATGGTACAAAGATAGTCCTTGATCCAGCAAAGTACTTAAGCCTGAGAGTAATCCCATTGACTTTAAAAGGACTATGAGCTTGGGTAAGTGTTTGCAGGATTGGGGCTAGAATGAGTCCAAATCATGAGGCTGAGTAGAGCAGTTTTAGGATCCAATCCTGCCTGGGGGCTGAGCATTCCTTGGAGGAGCTGAGCTCTTTCAGCTCTGAATGGTTTAAGTGGGAGGTTCTCAGCATTTTGCAGGCTCCTACTTTAGTTTTTTCATCGCTTTCTCTCTGTCAAATGGGTCACACTACATGTTCAAACTTTTCAATCTTTAGCCTCCAGAATCACTTTGCAGTTAATGAAAGCTTTTGAATTCTTTTTGTTCAAGAAACAAGACAATTCACTCATTGCAAAGTCATTCAGGCCAGATTCTCAGCTGCTGTAACTTGATGTAGCTCCACTGAAGATCATTAAGCTATGCTGATTTTCCCCAGTTGAAAATCTGGCCCATTAATCTGAAACAGACATGTCTCTGTTCTCACTATTAACTCTGTGTTGTTTCAACATGTACAGTAGGAATAAGTCAGCTCTGGTTTTAAAGTTTGTTTAAGGTAAGCTACAGTACCTCCCTTACCTATCACTTTTGTTCTGCAGAGGTAAAGTGAGTCATGGTTTTTCCCTAATCTTGGAAAGGTTCAAAGCTCACTAGATTTTAGTTAATTTAAATTCCTAAAAATTGAAAAGTTGACCATGAGGGTGGAGCCGTCTCTACTGTATAGGCAGATCAAATGGTTTCCTGGAGCAGCAAAATATTTAGTAACTGTTTTTGTGAATGGTTATCTGTCCCTCCCTACCCTATGTTCTGGGGATGGGGGGCAGATATTTTACTGTTTGCCTAGAGTAAAGAAATTCACCTCCAGCTAGGCAGTGCTGCAGAGTATGAGTAAGCATTAGCAATGTGTTGGTGAACCGTGTTTATAGCAATATATAAAACTGATGATTTGCAAGATTTTGCAGATTCGAAAGAGAAACTTCAGCAGAATTTTCCATAAAGTGGATTTTTGTTGGCCCTCAAGTATTACTGTAAATTAGGAGCTTAAAGATATATGTGGTAGCTGATGAGATGGTCTCTATCATCCTGCTACCAGACCTGTGTGAGTGTGAAAAGGGGCCCAGATTTGCTATAGGTGCTCCACACAAGGAGGGAAGATGTGGCCTTCAAAGGGGCCCTACTCCATTTTTCTTAGCTGCCAGAGCCTCCTTCATGTGATAGGTCTGAAGAGAGTTCCTGCCACCACTCCTAGGGTGAAGAGAAGAATGTCTTTGCTAAGGGAGGACTTCTAATTCTTGGCACAGCTATAATGCCATCCATCTAAGGCTTTTAAAGTATTTGACAGACAGTGAATTACAATTCACAGCACCTCTAGGAGGCACAAAAATATTCTCTCAAATTTGCATCTGATATCAGGAAAATTTAAGCATGACGCGGCTAAGGGCCAGATTGACTCTTAGGCCTTATAAGCCTGTCTAACTCCTAGGTGCCCTGTTACCTAGTGGAATTTTCCGCCCCAAGTTAGGTTCCCTGTATAAGGCATGGGAAGAGTTAGGTGCCTAACGAAGCCTGCAAGCTGAGTTGGGAGCCACCTAAGCTAGGCAGGAGTGAGATGCAGAGTAAAAGAGTTGGGATTAGGGCCTAGATTCACAAAGGTACTTTAAATGCCTTGTTTAGGTACTTAGATCCCATTAGGCACCAGAGATAGGGACCTCCCTCCATCTGGGATTCTCAGTCATGAACCTTCTCTTAGAGTCAGTCCTTACTCACAAACACACACACACAAAGACCAGCCAATAGACCCCAGTGACTCATTTCAGATGCATGAGACCTGGGTTCAAGTCTGTGTTCCAAATCAGGCACAGTGGGGATTCAAATCTGGATCTCCCAGGTGACTGCTCTAACCAGTGGGCTATTAGGTATTCTACACATGTGCCCACTGTAGGCACATGGTGAGATCACCTACAGGAGCAGGCCTCACTGGCAAAATAGGTGGGATAGTAACTAGTTTGAGAATTCCAATCTGCTCATTAGCAGAGGGATGCTGTCCGGATTTAGGTGGCTTCGCAAATAGCAACCAGCAGAAACTTAGGGCAGGTCTACACTAGAAGTACTACATTGGTGCAGCTGTACTGATGCAGCTGCGCTGCTGTAGCATGTCTGGTGAAGACGCTCCATGATGATAGGAGAGCGCTCTCCCATTGGCATAATTACTCCACCTCCGGGAAAGGTGGAAGCTATGTCAGCTGGAGATGCTGTCCTGACAACGTAGCACCCATGTGGATAGTGCTTGGGTCGCTGTAACTTGCGTCGCTCTGGGGGTGTCTTTTTCACACCCCTGAGCAATGTAGGTTAGAGTGATTTAAACAATAGTGCAGATTCGCCCTTAGACTCCACTAGGGTTAGGAAGCAGCTGAGTGGTGGTTATGAGACTGGCAGTGGCACCTAAATGCTGGACTTAGGCACCTAAAGGGACATTTAGCTGCTTTGTGAATTTGGTCCTAAGTAACTTTTCCAAATTCACCCAGCAATTGTGTGGCAGAACTAGGAGACAAACCAAGACCTATTGAATCTCAGTTCTATGCTTTATCCCTCCTCTTGACCCATAATACATATGATCTCATTGACCACTCTCCTCCACCCAGTCAATAATGGGCATTGTTCTTAAAATTCTGAGCAGGTGAAGTGGAATGCTTACTCCTTAATGTGTCTGATAATGCTTGCTGATAACTGGTTCCAGTTCCTGTAGGAGACGTTACTTGAACTCCCAGTGTTTGCATTCTCAGGCACAACCCTGCATTATGGCACTTTGTCCTCCCATTAAATAATGTATACAGTCAATAGCTCCTCTGATTGGCTGCACACAGTCCTTGGTTGAATCATCACTAAATTATAAGATATGACTTCCTGATGTGCGTTTCTTACCGATAAAAATAGGAAGAGAGAATGTGAGCTCACAAACTTTCCTTGGAAAATTTGTTTTTCTGGAAAATGACATTAGAAGAAATCGGAATAAATCTAGTGGAAAGCTGGAAGGAATCAGCCAGAAAAATATTTTATTTCCTACCTATCGTTTTACAAAGGCAATACACCATAGTGTATAATTCCAGAATGAGTCTTGAGGCAAACAAACAGTGGGTCCGCAGAATTCACCAATAAACTTTGCTCCCTTCTTGCTCCTTTTAAAACAAATCCTAATTCACTTCCCAATGGCTTACTCAGTAGAAAAAATAAAGGCAACTGGATCATGAAGAGAAGATCCTTTCATATGGAATTTTCTGTTTAGCTTTTCGTAATGGTCTGCTGTACAGTAACTTGTAGGGCTTGGGGATTCCTTGGTGCCTAATGCAAATGGTTTTCTAAACATTTTTCTTTCTAGAGCTGTGCAGCCCTTTTCTACAATACATATTTTCTGTGCTAGTCATAATAATGCCTTGGGGATGACCCTCAGAAATACTGAAGCAGACCAGCAATTAAATGAAAGCCATACATCATACAGCAAATTGAATTAATGTGCTTTTAATAGTTGCTGAGAAAGATTAACTGGAATTAAGAAGTCAATGTGTTAGGAGTGTTCACATTTGTTTTTGACTAAAGAATACAACTATAACCTCATGTTCCCAAAGAAAACATTAGGAGAGAGTATTATTTTTCACATTTATTAGAACAGTCATTGTGGCTCAGAGTCACAGGCGCAGTTGTCTAATATGTACCTACAAAATGCATGTGGCCCTCTGCATGCCATTTTTGCACAAAATGGCCATTATTGAAAAATGGGTACATAGGCAGGCAAATACCGGCTTGTTTGCCCCAATGCAGGTTTTGCCCATAAAAATGGTGCTTGCATATTTTTGCAGGCAAAACTTCCTTTGAGTGCCCACTTTTTCAAAATGTTGCCTTATGAATCAATTGTTTTCATTATGATTGCTGTGGCTATAGCACCATCAGTAAATTATATATATAAAGTCTACCAATAAAATTCCATCACACCAGACGGGTGCTCGTCTGTTAGGGACAGCTAGTGTTGTTATAAAGCTGGGATTTACTACTCTAGCATCTATAATGGAAATGGAATCAAAAGGCCTGTTTTGTTTTATTGCCATATTGGATATTTTACTAATAAAGAGACACGGGGCCAGATCCTTAGCTGACGTAAGTCAACATACCTCCGCTGATGTTGATGGACTTACACTGATATATGCCAACTGAGGTTTTTATCCAAATTATTAACCAATGTACTGAACATGAGAATGGCCATACTTGTTGTGATGGGGGTGTATTCCCCACTGGCCCCTGAGAGGGAAAATTAGGCCAGGTGAGCCTAATGACCAATTAAGCAGCCAGTAGGGGAGAGAGAGAGGCTACAAGGAGGCCACTAATTGGAGGCAGGCATAGCTGGGCAGGAACAGGAGGATCATGTAAAAATCCCATGAGCTGCAAGAAGGGCTGCAAGAAAGGAGTCTGTAGTCACTTCCTGAGGGGAGGGAGAGTGGCTGGCAAACCCAAAGAGAGGTGGAAGTCAGCTATGTTGGAAGAAGCCCAAGGAAGCAGCAGCAAGGACTAAGACAGTACAGGCCTTGGCTGCATGTTACAGGGTCCCTGGGCTGGATCCCACTGTTGAGAGTGTGCCTGGGTTTCCCTACCACCACTGGGGTAGTGGCACCGAGTCTTGGAGACGTCAGCTGGCAGCTGGTCCAGAAGGACTGTGATTTCCCTGGAAGGGGAGGAACTTAGTGACCTGGCTGGAGGGACAAGCCACAAACCAGAAGCTACCACTCTGAGAGGGGGAGAGAGGCTGCAGATAGAGAAGAAGATGGGTAGAGAGAAAGCTGAGGAGAGCAAAACATCTGGGAAAGCTGATCCCCAGGACAGCCATGAGGAGACACTGCAAGCAAGGAGGAAATCCCATCACACTTGATCAGACCAATGGTGCAGCTAGCTCAGTAGCCTGTGATCTGACAGTGGTCGGGGATAGATGCTTTGGAGGAAATGAACAGAACAGGGCAATTTATCAGGAGATCCATCACCTGCTGTCCAGTGTCAGCTTCTAGCAGCCAGAGACTTAGGGGCACCTGGAGCGTGCGGCTGCATCTCTGACCATTCTGGCTAATAGCCTCCATGAATATATCTAATTATGTTTTAAACCCAATTCTACTTTGGTCTTCACAACATTCCCTGGCAATGAGTTCCACAAGTTGACTGTGCATTGTGTGAAATACTTCCTTATGTTTATTCTAAAACTGCTGCCTATTAATTTCATTGGGTGACCCCGGTTTGTGTGTTATGTGAAGGGTTAAATAACACTTCCATATTCACTTTCTCCACACTGTTCATAATTTTGTAGATCTCTATCATATTCCCCTTCAGCTGTATCATTTCCAAGCTGAACAGTCCCGTCTTTTTTCTCTCTCCTTATGGAAGCTGTTCCATACCCTTAATCATTTTATTGCTCTTTTCTGTACCTTTTCCTTTTCTAATATACCTTTTCTGAGATGGGTCAACCAGAACTGCATGCAGTATTCAAAGTGTGGGAATACCATAGATTTATATAGTGACATTATGATATTTACTGTCTTATTATCTATCCCTTTCCTAATGATTGTTAACATTCTGTTAGCTTTTCTGACTGTCACTGCATATTGAGCAGATATTTTCAGAGAACTTTCCTCAATGACCCCAAGGTATTTTTCTTGAGTGGTAACAGCTAATTTAGATCTCATTATTTTGTATGTATTGTTGTGATTATATTTTCCAATGTGCATTACTTTGCATGTATTGCCATTGAATTTCATCTGCCATTTTGTTGCCCAGTCATGCAGTTTTGTGTGAGCCCTTTGTAACTCTTCGCAGACTGCTTTGGCATGGTCTTGAGCAATTTTGTATCATCTGCAACTTTGCTACCTCACTGTTTTTACCCATTTTTCCAGCTCATTTATGAATATGTTGAACAGCACTGGTCTCAGGACAGATCCTTGAAGGATCCTGCTATTTACCTCTTTTCACTATGAACATTGACCATTTATTCCTATCTTTTGTTTTCTATCTTTTAACCAGGTACTGATCCATGAGAGGATCTTGCCTCTTATCCTATGATACCTTTCTTTGCTTAACAGCTTTTGCTGAGAGATCTTGTCCAAGGCTTTCTGAAAGTCAAAGTACATAATATTTACTGGTTCTTCTTCGAGTGATTGCTCACATCCATTCCAGTTAGGTGTGCGCGCCGCACGTGCACGTTCGTCGGAAACTTTTTACCCTAGCAACTCCAGTGGGCCGGCAGGTTGCCCCCTGGAGTGGCGCCGCCATGGCGCCCAATATATATCCCTGCCGGCCCGCCCGCTCCTCAGTTCCTTCTTACCGCCGTGTCGGTCGTTGGAGCTGTGGAGCGCGGCATAGCTGTCCTCCACGTCCCTAGCTCTCCTAGTTCTCTATCGTTTATCTATCGTTCATCTCTAGTCCATTATAGTTGTTAATTAGTTGGTTAAGTAGATAGTTAAGTTAAATAGTTGTTAAGTAGTTCTTCGCCGGGGGCTTAGCCCTTCCCGGCACCCGGCGCCAGGCTCATGCCTGTTTCGCCGGGCTTCAAACAGTGTGCGGCCTGCAAGAAGCCCATGCCTACCAGCGATCCCCACGAAGCGTGCCTGAAGTGCCTCGGGGAATCGCACAGATCTGACAAGTGCCGCATCTGTAAGGCTTTTAAGCCAAGGACAAAGAAGGAGAGGGATCAAAGGCTCCGGACTCTCCTCATGGAGGCGGCACTTGACCCGACGGCTTCGCAGGCCGTGATCTCGGCGCCGGCACCGGATCGCACCGGCACAGAGAAGACTCCCCGGCACCGACCCTCTCCGGCACCGGAGTCAGAACCAAGGCCAATACTCCGGCCAGGCAGACCCGGCTAGAGCGCCCGGCCTCGACATCAGCCGCGGCGCCGCCGGCACCGTCGACTCCGGGCCCAGCGGGTCCGTCGAGTCCGGTACCGCCGAGCTCCCCCATGAGATCTGGGGTTGAGATAATGGTCCCATCCACACCGGAGACCTTCGCCTCGGTTCGGGACCTCATAGCCCTGACTGAGCCCACTCGGCTGCCACCCCCGGTACCTCCGGTGCGGGTTGTGTCCAGAGGCAAGCCCATGATGTCGGCACCGCCCAGAAGATCTCGTTCACGATCCAGGTCCCGACGTCTTGGGCGCTCCAGGTCCCGCCGCCGCTCGCAGTCCCGGCACCGCTCCCCTCAGCGGTACCGGTCGCACTCGCGGCACCGGTCGACATCGAGACGATCGCGGTCAGGTTTCAGTCGCCGAGACCGGCACCGCGATTCCAGGAGCAGGTCCCGACGCTACTCGCCGCACCGGTCGACCTCCCGGCACCGAGCCGATGGCAGGTCCCGGTCTCGGTCGACCTCCCGGCACCGAGCCGGTGGCAGGTCTCGGTCGACCTCCCAGCACCGAGCCGCTGGCAGGTCCCGGCACCGAAGCGGCGCCCGGTACCGATCAGGATCCCGGCACCGCGACAGAACCCGGCACCGATATGACTCCCGGCACCGAGACGATCCTCCGTGCCGGCCCGCGCAGACCCTTACCATCCAGGGTCGGCCCCTCCATGGCCCTCTAGACAGCCGTCCGTATCCTCCCAGACGGACAGCGGGTATGCGCTGGGCACCGACCGGCAGACGGCGCTGTTCGGTGATCTGCCGCTGCAGGACCGAGGCCCACAACAGTGGGGATTCTGGACACCCTGGGCATACTATCAGGCCCAGGGCCCCCAGCAGCTCCCTGCTAGACCGGCGACTGCGGAGCGTAGGGCTCCTGAAGCCTCGTTGTCTCGCCCCCCTCCCTCCCCGGAAGGGGAGGAAGGGTCTAAGCAGCAAGACTCCGCTGTGGCTCCTGAGGCAGAGGCGAGGGCTGAGGAAGACCCTCAGTTAGACACTCTCGTGCCTGGGGTCTCCTCATCCTCCTCCCCGGACGAGGCGGTGGCGGGTACCTCCTCCAACAGTCCCCCCCCGCTGGATCTCAGGGCGCACCAAGACCTCCTCAGGCGATTGGCTCAAAATCTGAGTCTGCGGGCAGAGGAGGTCTCGGAGATAGAGGATCCAATTGTAACCATCCTCTCTTCTGATGCTCCCACCAGGGTCGCCCTGCCCTTTATACGGACCATCCAGGCCAACGCCAACACCATCTGGCAGTCCCCGGCCTCCATCCCTCCGACAGCGAAAGGCGTCGAGAGGAAGTACATGGCCCCTTCTAGGGGATACGAATATCTCCATGTACACCCAACTCCGGGTTCACTGGTGGTGCAATCAGTGAACGATAGGGAGCGTCATGGCCAGGAGGCTCCAGCCCCCAAATCCAGAGAAGCCAGGCGGATGGACCTCCTTGGCCGTAAGGTGTATTCGGCTGGGGCGCTGCAGCTCAGGGTCTCCAACCAGCAGGCCCTGCTGAGCAGATATGCCTTTAATTCCTGGGTGGCAGTGGACAAATTTAAGGAGCTGCTGCCACAGGATGCTCGCCAAGAGTTTGCGGCCATCTTGGACGAAGGCAAGAAGGTCGCACGCACGGCCTTGCAAGCCTCCTTGGACGCTGCGGACTCGGCTGCCCGTACCCTCGCGTCAGGAGTTACGATGCGTCGCATCTCCTGGCTGCAGGTTTCTGGCCTTCCGCCGGAGCTCCAGCATACTATACAGGACCTTCCTTTCGAAGGCCAGGGCTTGTTCTCTGACAAGACAGACCCCAGACTCAAGAGTCTGAAAGACAACCGGGTCATTATGCGGTCCCTCGGGATGCACACCCCCGTGACGCAGCGTAGACCCTTTAGGTCGCAGCAACAACAACAACGCAGGCCGTTTTCCCAGTTCCGCCAGCGGCAGGACCTTTACAGGCGCCGCAGCAGGAACGGAAGGAGCAGGCACTCGGGGAACCAAGGGGGGCAGAACCAAGGCTCCTCAAAACCCCCGCCTGGACCTAAGCCTTCATTTTGAAGGTGCGCCCGAGGGCGCAGTAACAGTTTCCCCTATGGATCCTTCCCCCCCGTTTTCCAACCGCCTTTCGTTTTTCCTCCCGGCGTGGTCCCAAATAACATCGGACCGCTGGGTCTTAAGCATGGTGCAGACGGGATACCGCCTGCAGTTTGTTTCATTTCCTCCTTCCCGCCCTCCTTCCTCGTCCCTCTTCAGGGACCCCTCTCACGAGCAATTCCTTCGGCAGGAGGTGCAGACGCTCCTCAGCAAAGGAGCTATAGAGGCGGTTCCGGAAAGCGAGAAAGGCAAGGGGTTTTATTCCCGCTACTTTCTGATCCCCAAGGCCAAGGGGGGCCTCAGGCCTATCCTCGACCTGCGAGAGCTCAACAAATACCTCGTGAAGTTGAAGTTCCGCATGGTACCCCTGGGGACCATTATTCCATCCCTGGATCCGGGAGACTGGTACGCCGCCCTCGACATGCAGGACGCGTATTTCCACATTGCCATTTGGCCGCGCCACAGACGCTTCCTCCGCTTCGTTGTGGGGACTCTTCATTATCAATTTGCAGTCCTCCCATTTGGCCTATCCACGGCCCCGAGGGTGTTTACAAAATGCATGGCAGTTGTCGTGGCGCATCTTCGGCGCAACCATGTCCACGTGTTCCCTTATCTGGACGACTGGTTGATTCGGGGCACGTCGGAACAACAAGTCAACAGCCATGTCCGCGTGATCACCGGCATGTTTGCAAGTCTGGGCCTCTTGATAAACACAGACAAGTCCACCCTGAGGCCCACTCAGAAGGTGGAATTTATCGGGGCCGTCCTGGATGCCACTGTGGGCAGGGCCTCGCTGCCTCTGCAACGGTTCCAGACCATGGTGGCGATCGTTCAACGTTTGCGGTCAGCCCCATTGACGTCAGTGAGGACATGTCTAACCCTGTTAGGCCACATGGCGGCTTGCACCTTTGTGACCGACTACGCTCGGCTCCGCATGAGGCCTCTCCAGCTGTGGCTTATCAGTCATTACAGGCCGGCAAGGCAACCGTTAGACATGTTAGTCACAATCCCCCAGAAGGCCTTAGATTCTCTCGACTGGTGGCTAGACCAGTCCGTATTATGTGCGGGTCTTCCCTTCCACCCCTCTCAGCCCTCGGTATCCCTGACAATGGATGCCTCAGATCTAGGCTGGGGGGGCCCACCTAGGGACCCTGCGGACACAGGGCCGGTGGTCTCAGCAGGAGGTGTGGCTACACATCAACATGCGGGAGTTGAGAGCGGTCCGCCTTGCTTGTCAAGCGTTCTGTCATCAGCTTCAGGGTCGTTGTGTCGCCGTGTTCACGGACAACACGACGACCATGTACTATATCAACAAGCAGGGCGGCACCAGGTCCTCCTCCCTGTGCCTCGAGGCGATACGACTCTGGGACTTTTGCGTAGCCCACTCCATTCACCTCAGGGCTTCTTTCCTCCCTGGAGTACGGAACACGCTGGCGGATCGATTGAGCAGATCCTTCCTGTCACACGAGTGGTCCCTTCGCCCGGACGTCGCTCTCTCCATTTTCCGGAGGTGGGGTTATCCCCGGGTGGACCGCTTCGCGTCCAAGGGGAACAGGAAGTGCCAAGCGTTCTGCTCCTTTCAGGGCAGGGAGCCGGGGTCGATAGCGGATGCCTTCCTCATCCAGTGGTCGACCCACCTGTACTATGCGTTTCCCCCGTTCCCTCTGGTCCACAAGGTCCTTCTGAAGGTGCGCAGAGACAGGGCTCTCGTGATCATGGTGGCCCCGGCATGGCCCAGGCAGCACTGGTACACCATGCTGCTGGACTTGGCCGTAGCCGACCCTGTTCCCCTGCCCCTTCATCCGGATCTGATCACCCAGGACCACGGGACCCTCTGTCACCCAGACCTGCAGTCGCTGCACCTAGCGGCGTGGCTCCTGCGTGGCTGACTGGTTCCGAGCTGCGCTGCTCCACGCCTGTGAGGGAGGTGCTCTTGAGCAGCAGGAAACCGTCCACAAGAGCCACATATTCGGCAAAATGGAAACGCTTCTCCTGTTGGTGCGTAGAGAGAAATCTCCGCCCTATGGAAGTTTCGGTAACCGAAATCTTAGACTATGTTTGGTCCCTCAAAGGGCAAGGTCTGGCCTTATCGTCGTTGCGAGTCCACCTAGCAGCTATCTCCACCTTTCACCTGGGTGCGGACGGTCGCTCCGTTTTTTCTCACCCGACGGTGTCGAGATTCCTTAAAGGGCTGGAACGTTTATTCCCTAACGTCCGTCCCCCTGCTCCAACCTGGGATCTTAACCTGGTGTTGTCCCGGCTCATGGGGCCCCCCTTTGAGCCGTTAGCTACTTGCTCCCTGCTCTACCTCTCTTGGAAGACTGCCTTTCTAGTAGCTATCACCTCAGCTAGACGGGTGTCGGAACTCCGAGCTCTTGTGGTAGACCCCCCATATACGGTCTTCCACAAAGACAAGGTGCAGCTGAGACCACACCCTGCTTTTCTGCCCAAGGTGGTCTCAGCCTTCCATGTCAACCAAGAGATTTTCCTTCCGGTTTTTTTCCCAAAACCTCACTCCTCAGGCAGGGAGCAGCAGCTCCACTCGCTGGATGTCCGTAGGGCTCTCGCGTTCTACATAGAGAGGACCAAACCCTTCCGAAAATCCCCCCAGCTTTTCGTGGCGGTAGGAGATCGTATGAAAGGGCTTCCTATCTCCTCCGAGAGGGTATCCTCTTGGGTTACGTCCTGTATCAGGGCCTGTTATGACTTGGCCCATGTCCCTACGGGCCGTGTGACTGCGCATTCTACCAGGGCGCAGGCGTCGTCGCTGTCTTTCCTCGCCCGTGTGCCCATCCAGGAAATCTGTCGGGCAGCGACCTGGTCATCGGTCCACACCTTTGCTTCCCACTACGCCCTGGTCCAGCAGTCGAGGGAGGATGCGGCCTTCGGAACTACAGTGCTCCGTGCCGCGACATCTCACTCCGACCCCACCGCCTAGGTATGGCTTGGGAGTCACCTAACTGGAATGGATGTGAGCAATCACTCGAAGAAGAAAAGACGGTTACTCACCTTTGTAACTGTTGTTCTTCGAGATGTGTTGCTCACATCCATTCCACACCCGCCCTCCTTCCCCACTGTCGGAGTAGCCGGCAAGAAGGAACTGAGGAGCGGGCGGGCCGGCAGGGATATATATTGGGTGCCATGGCGGCGCCACTCCAGGGGGCGACCTGCCGGCCCACTGGAGTTGCTAGGGTAAAAAGTTTCCGACGAACGTGCACGCGCGGCGCGCACACCTAACTGGAATGGATGTGAGCAACACATCTCGAAGAACAACAGTTACAAAGGTGAGTAACTGTCTTATCCACCCTTGTCCACATGTTTGTTGAACCCCTCAAAGAATTCTAATAGACTGGTGAGGCATGATTTCCCTTTAGAAAAGCTGTGTTGACTCTTCCCCAACATATTGTGTTCATCTATGTGTCTGGATAATTCTGTTCTTTACTATAGTTTCAACCAATTTGCCTGTTAATGAATTTACTGGCTTGTAATTGCCAGGATATTCTCTAGACAAACTGCACAAATTTCTATTAGATGTTACTTTTTATTGTTATAATTTTTAACAAGGAAGATAATACTTATTCTTAGCCTTGTAAGATGTTGCATAATTCCTTTTTCTTATACAAAACACACATTGTGTAAGACATGGGAAATGTTTGCAGTGAGCTATAATTTGGTTCAAATTGAGCTTGGATTTAAGGTTGCAATATTTTGCAAATCTCATAAGGGAAACCTTGTACAGCCAGGAAATATTCTTCTTGGCCTCTGGCCAACTTTCCTTCTTCCTGTAGCTGGTCTGCATCTTACTTTAACATCAAATCACAGCACCCCTTTTCTGCTGTTGCCGTCATTGGGTGGCTCAATTGCCTCATCCCCATTTTTGCTGCATTATAGAAAAGTGCCATCAGTTCATGTGCCCCATCTTCTAACTTTTCGAGAGGCAATGGATTATGAGGCAGGGCCAATGCCTGAACTAAAATGGTTCTGAAGAGCTCAGGAAGAGGCCTATTTTCCCCACAGTCCGGGTAGCAGGAGGGGCAAATATTCATTCTCATGTTGTAGCGGGCTCTGCACTAATCCCAGGGACAGACTATAAGGCCTAGAATAGTAGCTGGGGAACCTTTGGGGCTTCCCTAACTATCATATAGAAGGGAGAGAAGCTCCATAGTTCTTAAAATGCAATTGTCGAGGAATCCTTGAGAGTTCCCTAGATATCATGACAGGCCTTATTAGGGCCATCTGCCCTAAAGGCTTTGTGCACAGCTGGCTGAAATAAGAGAGTTTTCTTCTTTCTTTGCCCTGCAGGAGGTTTTGATGGCTTCCAACCCAACTACCAGAAAATGATGAAGTTTGCAGGGGACAATGACTATGCTTGGAAGTCCCTCTGAAGGTGGAGTGAGAAGGTAGTCTGAGTCCCTGAAGACTCAGGAGGTGAAGAAGAAGAAGCGTTGTTCACTTGGAAGTTTGAGACTGTAAACTAAAAGTGGCTAATCCCTCAAGAACCGAACCCTGCATGATTCACACATCACGCTTTTTTTCATTACAATTCTGCTTCATTTTTATGCTGGATTAAGTTTATCAGCAAACAAGTCTTATTTATTTTGAGTTTGGCACATGCTCATACATATGTACAGGATTTATAGGGTTATACCAAGCAGTCTCAAATGGCAAATTGCACTGGCAACAGAAACACATTTTCCATTTCTGTGTTCTGTTGAGATATTGTAATAACATGGTTATTGTGCAGTGGGGAACTGCAGCAAAATTATATCAAGGTGACTTTTATCAAATCATAACAAAATACATTAGCTCCACAAAGAAACCAAAATGCTGAGAGACTGAAATCCTATTCTAAACCTACACAGTAGTATGTTGGGATAATAGCATCTAGATGAGCTGTGGTAGGCCCAGTACAGAATGTCCGAACTACTAATATTAGAGAATCTTGCAATACCTATGACAATGAGTCAGCTTTCTGTGCTGCTTTAGATCTAAATAGCGGCTTTGATCTAAAAATGCAATATGTGAACTGATTAGTCGGTAAGATGGTCTCTTATCCTTTGGAATGTGGTTGCTGATGGGGGTTGCTATGCCACTCTTATTCTTTGGATTTTTATGTACTGTACCTCTAACTCTCTAAGGACTCTGGTTTCTGCAGGCACAGGCAACCATCTTATGTTGTTTCAGGGCAAAATATTAGAGAAGACACACACACGTACTGTGCTCTCTCAAGGCCAGGGCGGCTCCAGGCCCCAGTGCGCCAAGCATGTGCTTGGGGCGGCATGCCACGAGGGGCACTCTGCAGGTTGCTGGGAGGGCGGCAGGTGGCTCTGGTGGACCTCCCGCAGGCGTGCCTGTGGATGCTCCACCGGAGCCGTGGGACCAGCGGACCCTCCGCAGGGACGCCTGCGGGAGGTCCACTGGAGCCGCGGACCGGCGAGCGGCAGAGCGCCCCCACGGTGTGCCGCTGGCCTGGGGCGGCAAAATGGCTGGAGCCGGCCCTGCTCAAGGCAGCTTTACTTTTGTTCTTTCTTTCTCTCCCTCTCTCTCCCCTACCTCCTTTATTTTTTGGCCTTCTGTAACAGGGTGCTGGCCTAAGAGGCACTGAACTAGCCCCTGTGTTAGCTCAGAACCTGCAAGCGCAGCTCCCATACAGGGGAACTGATTGGAGCCGGTAGGGTGTGGCTCATTAAAGGAACCTAAGAGCAATCACCTGGAGCCTGCTGAGAGGAAGGCCTATAAAGCTGACAGGAAGGAAGCAAAGGGTGGGTGGGGGGAAACGGAAACAGGAGTAAGGAACTGCTGCTCCTAGCTAGCAACAGGCACTAGCTGTCCCCTGGCTGGCTATCTAACTGCAATTGACTTGTACGTAGAATTGTATATAGATGGTGGTGGGAATGAACACTGGGAAATAAAAGGACACTTGGTTGCAAAATAAGAAGCCTCCGGCTAATTGTACAGCAAGCAAGGACGTGCTTGTCTACATCTCCTAATAGAAAGTATAGGTAATTCAGAATGAACGTAACCTATTCTGAAAATTGGCTACCTCATTTATTTCATATCTTTCTGTTTTCTAAATCAGAAATGAGGCCATTGATGTAACAGGGATTTTTGCATTAGATATAAATTAAGTGCTATTTTAGCATTCTAATTCTCAGAATTCCTTTGTGTGTGCTGGGTGTGACTGCAAAAAGCAAAGCTATAACCAACACAAACAGAAGAGTGAAAGATTTGTAGTAGGAACTTTCACATATTGAAAATAATGTATTGAGATCAAAGGGTAATGTTACATTTTCACTGATTTACAACTTTTTATATTACAACAACACACTTTAATAATATTTACTTTTTTCTTTGTCTTCCTTTTGCCAGGACATGCACTTTCTTCTCTTTTCCCTGTACGCATGAGGACTAATATATAATTGTCAAATTTACAGCACCAATGAAGATGCTTCAGAATTCCTTGCTCTCTTAGAGAAGCTTCTGTCTTTTGCCACTAGCAACTTTTTCTTTGTGGATCTGTTCTAGTGCCCTTTGAGTACAATGGAAAGACTCACACTGACTTCAAGAGGAGTTGGATCAGTGCTTTCCCTCAGGATGGAACAGTGAGGAAACATTTTTCCACACTTCTGTGTTACTGTTTCATGGGGCTAAAATAGTGATAGTCATGATGATTCTTTCTCCTCAAAACTATGTGCAAAAGTAGCACAAATCTTATCTGCTTATGAGTATTATATTCCATTATTTCTAAATACTTGACTTTTATTAGTTCATTTATTGGCTGTTTTTCATGCAATCATTGTCTAGTGCATAGCTTTCATGGTGATTCAAGGCTTGATCCTGCACCACTGAGGTCAGTGGAAATTCTGTTATGCACTTCAATGGGAGCAGGAGTGGAACCTTAATGAACTCTTAAGCTGGTTTAAGATGATCTTCTTTCCTTAAGAAGCTTTCATTTGAGAAGGTGGCTAATGACCTCCGAAGCATTACAGCAATTTTCCTAAACTTATCCAAAGTATAAAGAGATGGTTGATGCTTTTGATATCAGCAAATTAAATCTCTATTTTAAATAGATTCAGATGTATTTAAAACACAAGTATCCAACTGTTTTATGGCTATAATAGAAATTTCATGGTTCTATAATGTTACTTTCTCTAATCTTGAGAACATTCTATCTTGGGTCATTTCCAGCACACAGGGGAGTTGTAGAAAGGAAAACAGAAAGGCCTTTAGAAAAAAAGATTAAGGATCTGCATAGCTAAATCAACTCCTGTTTTCCACCCTGGACAGTCTTTACTGAGAGATCCTGTTGAAGTGATGTCACACACTTAAGAATTATCACAGAAAAGCTGCCCCAGTAGTAAGACTTGCTATGGTGGGAGGAGTTAGGCCCTAATCCTGCAATTCTCACATGCACAGGAATCCCATTAATGTAAAAGGAAGTTCTGTGTATATTATATTTCAGAGATAAGTCTTTTATTTAAAGAGACACTGCACAGTTCTCCAATCTCTGGGCATCGATGCCTACATGATGGAGAATGTGACACTCTGTATGCTGTCTGTTGGGAAGTGAATGGGAAAGATTATGGGGAGGGGCTGTGCTAGTAAGATGCATGCAGATTAAGCCCCCATATCACAAGGAATAGGAAGAATTGTGTTTTTTAAAAAAGCGAGGAGAGATGCCAACCCAGAACAAAAGGGGAAGACTGAAAAATCAAGGATCCTCAGGAAAATCGAAACCTAATATCTTTATTTCCCGGTCTTGCATTCCTTTGGTTGTAATTGAGAGCATGAGTACAGAGGCAGCTCAAGGCAGTCTGCCATCCAAGGCAAAACTTAATTGTGCCCCTCCCCCTGAGGTTCTCAGCCATGGGGAGGGATGTGGTTGTGGTGGTGGTGGTGGTGGTAGGGGTATGGTGAGCCTTCTGCTGGTTCGATGTGTGGGGAGTATTAGATTGCAGTGCCACTTACTCAGTTTTGGCACCACTGCCTCTCCATCATGACAAGGGGCAGCTGTGCTAAATTTGAGTGAGTGACATTGTGACCTGGCACGCACTCTTTGGAAGCAGGGTCTCCTGCAAAGCCAGTCTCTGGGCAACCTAATGAGCACAGCTGGCCTGCCTGATTAACTACACTTCCTGATTGGTTGAAAGAATCAGCAGACTGGCTCTTAAACGCAGCAGCTGCTCCAAACATTTGCTCATGGGTGTGTTAGCTCCTGTGTCTGCTTGTTCCCAGCCCTGCTCCTGTCTTGCCTTGCTCCAGGTAACTCAGCTCTGACCCCCTGCTGCAATTCCTGACTTCAGCTCTGTCCCTTGTCACCAGCATCTGACCTTTGTCTCCAGGTCTGACCCATGGCTCTACGTCCTGACTCTGGCTATGACCCTCGGCTCCAAATCCTGGCTACTGACTTCTGCTCTAACAATTAGGCCTGACTCCTGCTCTAGGTATGATTGCCCACATCTTGGTCACGGACACATGAGGTTTCAGCTCCACTCAAGTTTGTGCCAGCCAGCCCTGTGCTGCTGCTGCTAAGCAGAACTTGCTGCCCTAGGCAGCTACGTAGTTTCTCTGTAGCTCGCAGCCCCTACAGGAGTGAGAAATATGCACTCTAATATCTAGTCTTTGGGTGCATTTTGTCTAATAAAAACAGATTATGTATTCTCACTCTCTCATATATATGTATATATATATATATGTGTGTGTGTATATATATATGTGTGTGTGTATATAAGCAAGAATACATAATATATACATGATCCAGACTAGAATATCACCAAAGGTTGCAGGTGTTTGGATCCATAGTTTTATTTTGAGTCAGTCAGTTAATCTTTTACCTTTATTTTATCAATCTAGCTTAAGGTATTTATAGGGCACCAAACACTGAAGTATTTAGGTACCAGTGATGTTCTTAGTGCAGCATAAAGGTTTTGTTGGCATGAGTTGGAATGGCTGTGTTACTTTTGCATGGGGAAATAATTTCAGAAGGCTATTTCAAATGAACTCCAATAAAATCTTTATGCCACACCATATATTGTGTATTCAATACATGCCACATACTCTGCAGAAAATCATTTTAGGAATATTTTACATTTTCAAAATCTCTAAAAACAACCTACAGTAGCTTTTCTACAAGTGATGTTGCAGTTTTAAAGTCTAGGAATCTCGAGTAGGAGAAGAGAAGTTATTTTACTTGTGTATTGGCACTGATATGATTTATTGCTGTAATAATGTGTCCAGTTCTGGTGTCAATTGTTCAAGAAGGATGTTGATAAATTTGAGAGGATTCAGAGAAGAGTCACAAGAACAATTAAAGGATTAGAAAATATGCCTTATTGTGATAGACTAAAATAGATCAATCTATTCAGCTTAACAAAGAGAAATTTAAGAGGTGGCTTGATTACAGTCTGTATAAGTAGCTACATGGGGAACAAATATTAAACAATGGTCTGTTTAATCTATCTGAGAAAGATATACATGATCCAGTGGCAGGAAGCTGAATGTAGACACATTCAGAGTGGAAATTTTTAATGGTGAGAGTAATTAACCACTGGAACAATTTACCAGGGATTATGGTGGATTTTCCATCACTGACAATGTTTAAATCAAGATTGGATTTCTTTCTAAAATATATGCTCTATGGGTTAGTTCTAGGGCCTGTGTTACACATCAGGTCAGACTAGATGATCACAGTGGTCCCTTCTGTGTATCTATAATATTTGTTTAGGGATGGAAACAAAGGCTGTATACTGTTTCTAGTTCTTGTGTCACATAATACTGGATTTTATTTTACTTGTTACATACACATGGCAATAGTGTGTGATATTAAAAGGGTAAAAGTCTAGACCCTTTGTATGTATTATACAAAAACATTTCATGTATTCTGCATTTTAAGACACTTTGAATGATAATATCCATTGGCTAAGTTGTTTGCTGTCTTTTCCCCTATTGTCACTGTATACAAGTAGGAGAGGCTGAGACTTATAGTCTACCAAGCTTCCAATCCTCTTGTGTTCATGTGAATTTGCCAGCCACACAGCTTCCATAGCCAGAACTGGGTGACTTCTAATAAAAGATCTAAACATTCCTTTTATCGAAACCTGAATTAGTGTCCATGGTATCTGAAATTTCTTTTATTTGTTTTCTGCTTGCCCTTGATTGAGACTTTTGTTTCCAAATGTGCTTGACAAAATGTGTCATGAATGATTTTGGAAATCTGTATTTGCCTTAGTATTCATCCTGGAAATGTTTGTATGGCCATTTTGAAAGCTCTTTGTGCCTTTGGAAATTATCCAGTCAGAGAGCAGAACCAATACCATGTGACCTAAGTGACCTGTTGGCGTATGAATAGTGAATTATGAACAGAGAATACTTGAAGCAACAATGGCAAGCAATATTTTTCTGATTTAGTTTTCCTGCATACAATGTTGTCTTCATCAGAGAGCTGAAACAAAGCCACCTGCATTGTTGGAGTGCTGTTTTACTTTGTGAAATAGATTTTAAGACTTGGGTTTCTTTCCTGGATCTTCTCTGGATGCTGAGTTTGTAGGCATAATATAGGCAGATTCCCAATTGTGCTAGACACTGTACAAATACACATGAAGACACAGTGTCTGCCTTAAAAGGCTTACACTATAAGAACAAAATGCCATCTGAAGGGCATGGAGGTAGGGATGTGACCAAACATTTACATTTTGTATATTCATGTGCACACTTGCAATTATTAGAAAAAAAAAATAAACCTAAAAAACTGGATCCTGTATACACTTCCACCCCCCGCCCCCTTTTTGGCCATAGTTTTGAGAGTATACATCAGTGTGTAAGGTATTGCTGCTGCTCCAATCCTAGCCTGCAGCCCTTTTGTGCTCAGGCTGCTCAGCATACAAACAGTGATGCCATTCTTTGAATTAATTCTTATTTATTGGTTAGCTTCTGGAAGCTTTTCCAGTGGGTCATGGCCTCACAAAGTTCCCATGTACGCATACATGATTTACAGTGTTAACCTCTTTGGTTGTCCTTATACTTCAGCTGGCAGGTGCAAGCCAGGTCAAGCAACTTCTGTGCATTGTGTAAATAAAACAGAAAAGTTCATTGACTTACAGTTGTTTATAGGCTATTTGGCTCCTATTTAAGTGATGCAATAATCAATGATTTCAGACAGGACTGGGCTCAGAAACACTGTTCTTCAGTTATCTTGAAGAATAGCATTTCAATGGATTTATAGGCAGATGAACTTCTGTTACACTTCTTGTTGTATAAACTTCTTCCCTGCTGTATAAACTTCTTGTTTATAATACTATGAGTACAGTGGGGTCTCCTTGAACTTCCTTCCTGTTAAAAGAATTTTCCCACTGTTGAATTTTTTTAGGGACAAATTTTCACTGCCTCTCTTTAACTGCACTTGCAAAATCAGGAGCATCTCTGGTTCCATGCAGAGAACAGATAGGTGCACCTACAAAACTCACAGGTCCAAGTGCAAAGCAGATAACTGGTAATCACCTAAGGAATCCTGACAACTGGAAAATGGAGGTACTTGTAAATCTTGTGGGTGCAGACTGACGGGCCGGCTGAAAAAGTAGGTGTTTTTGCATGCAGTGCTGTGGTAAGGCACAAGCAAAGCCAGCAGCCACTTGGAGCCTTGATGTCCAGTACCAGCTCCGAAGCTCAGATGCAACCTCTACTCCTGTTGTTAGAATGAGAGAGAGTTCTGCTGCCAGACACCCTACCTCTTCCCTTGGGATCAAAAAGAGAGGCTCTGATTTAGAGGACTCCCCTGTAACACAATCATAGGCACAAGCTTTTGTGGGCTACAGCCCACTTCATCAGATGCATAGAATGGAACATATGGTAAGAATATATATATATACACACAAACACATACAGAGAACATGAAAATGTGGGAGTAGCCAAACCAACTGTAAAAGGCTAATTAATTAAGATGAACTATTATTAGCAGGAGGAAAAAAAACTTTTGTAGTGATTAATCAAGATGGCCCATTTTAGACAGTTGACAAGAAGGTGTGAGGGTACTTAACTTCGGGAGATAGATTCAATATGTGTAATGACCCAGCCACTCCCAGTCTCTATTCAGACCCAAGCTAAGAGTATCTAGTTTGCATATTAATTCAAGCTCAGCAATTTCTCATTGGAGTCTGTTTTTGAAGCTTTTCTGTTGCAAAATTACCACCTTTAAGTCTGTTACTGAGTGACCAGAGAGGTTGAAGTGTTCTCCTACTGGTTTTGGAATGTTATGATTCCTGATGTCAGATTTGTGTCCATTTATTCAGCCTCTCCAACCTGAAACAAATACTCACCAGCAACCACACAATAAAAACACTAAACCAGGAACCTATCCTTGCAACGAAGTAATTTTTATTGTTTATTGACGTTTTCAGGAGGGGTTGGGGATAGGACATGTTTGTCAAGAAACAGTGGAATTTCAAAGAAAAGAAAATTTTCACTTTTAAAAAAAAACAAACTATTTTTTAGTTAAAGTTTAAATAAAAAACATCTAGCTCTAAACTGAAAGGCAATGCTTAAATTCCTCATGCAATGTACCAGGAGTAATTTGGTTTTGAAAATGTGGTGTCTGAGGGTGATATTATTTTAAATCAGCTGTTCTAAAATTTTCAGACTCATCCCTAGACTTTGAGAATTATTCAGCCTCACTCGAGTGAATCACGTGCATTATTTACAGCTCTTTTTTTGGCTATAAAACAGCAAATGACTATCTCCTGGGACTCTGTCCCAAAGCAGTCACTATTCTTAGCCCTATTGAGAGCCTTAGCTAAAATAAGGACTGCCACATCTGCAACATATATATTTATTCTGCAGTCCTCCATAATAAGACTGGATAAATATGGAAGACCTTTGGGGATGGGATGTGGGAGGTGCAGTGAATGAAGACATGCAGGCAAGCGTCTTTAAAAATACCAGTAGGTCAACAATGTATCTGAAGCAGAAACTTTAGTCAACAGAAGAGTTTGTGTAGAACTTGTGGTTTTCTGGCAAGATACAGACTAAATATGTATATTGTAACCAGTGTTGTAAATACAGAGAACTTAATACACTTGTAGGGGCACTGTTCTGTCATTGTTTCCTTTTAAATCTAATGCACCTTCTTCAATCCTAAAAATTAACACACTAGGGGATTTGAAGTATGAAATATACCATCTATTAAGACAAATAAACTAAAATTAGTTTATAACAAACTGTTTACATGATTGTAGGAAACATGAAGTATTGAGAATTAATGGAGAAATAGAGGGGATGTGGGAAGAGGAGGGGGTGCACAAGTTGACAGTAATTGTAGAAATTGGTGCATTTTATCACTGTTAGGACAATGTGAAATGGGTTAAACACTGTTTACTGATATGTGCCAACCTCAGGTGCATTTCTATATGACTGGCTTTAACCTTGCTGAAGCAAAAGTGTCTTCAGACTAAAGGTGATATAAAGCAACAGACACTGAACGTTTCTCCTCAAAGCCTCTGGTAAAGGTCTGGAGTCTCTGAAACATGCTGGTTTATGTACTGCTTTCCTCTCCAATGACTGGATGAAATGATACATGCTGCTACTTCCGTGAACATTTTGCTTCTTTCTGCTCAGAACTGATGGATTTGGCTCTTCTGCAAAAAGTGTCCTGGCTACGTTAGAAAGGGATGATTCCCAGGCTGGTATCTGAATATACATTTAATACTATGGGGGAGAGTTACAGGATACTCTTGTGCCTGGGAAAGAGTCAGCCAATAGCTTTCCTTCCTAAGTTTTATGGAAGGGTCTAACACATCTGTTGGAAAAAGTTCAAAGGGTGTGGGCAATTGAGGTCAAATTCAGGGGTGATGTAAGAAGCTGTGCATCAGTAAGTGGGTGTAAACTACCCTGCAAGGGCTAGATCATGGCATTTACTGGTAGCCACAGCCTTGAGTGAAGCCAAACCATTCCAGGTATCGCTATCTTTGGAGAGACAGTCTCCCTAGCGCTGTGCTGTGCATGGTGGTGGGGGGAGGGAGGTGGGATGGGGGAGAGTACACCCACTGTATCATTGACCCACTCCCTGCAGCTCACCAGCTGTACAGTCTGGTGCAGAATGGATGTAGGGCTATAACAGTGCACTGCTTCGGGGGCGGATATACACATCCCTGCATTCTGCTATGGGAGCCATCATCTGATCTTCACCACACTCCATTCCTCTTTGTAGTGACTCTCATTCTTGGAGATGCATGGAGTTAGCAATCCTCATGCTCCCTCAAACACAGGGACAGGAAATATTCCTAACTCGTGCACATGGTGCATGCATAGGGAACAGGGAAATCCTCTCTCTCCCTCCTACACTGGCAGCTGAAAGGTGGGGTTGTAGCTCCTCCATTATCCACTCGAAAGTTTCACTACTCTTTATCTGTTGTAACATTTTCAAAATGCATGTTTTCAAAGCAGTGTGAAAACGTGAAATCCGCTTTTAATCCCGCTTTACCAGTGAACTATTTTTCTCCTTTGGAATATTACATGGTTTGAGAGAGGCCAAAGTTTCCAAATGTTGCTCCAGCTTTTCAATGTCTCCATTTTTCCATGTCCCTTTTGAGGCACCTTAAACTGGCCTGTTTTTATCTAGGAGTGAGGCACCCATAGCTCCCACTGAATACACTGGGGGGAAGGTGATCAGCACTTCAAGTCAAACCCAAAGTCTCTCAGAGCGAAGGATCCAAACATGAAGATACCCAGACTTAGTGGCCTATTTTGAAAATTTTGGCCTAGATAAATAAATGCACTGTTCCATATCTAAAATTTGAATCTTCCAGCTGGTAATACAGTAGGCAAATCACTGTTTTTTAATTAGTGGTCTTACCCAGGGAGATCACTGTGCCTTACTGAGTATTTACTCAGTGACAGAGAAAAAATTCCCGGGAGGAGGAGAAGTATTGCCCTCATGGGCATTAAATAATCAGGCAAAATCTTCCAGTGCTGCCAACAAACAGTGGTCTGGGAATTCTCACGTAGGCTGGGCAGAAGACACTTTAACCTAGAGAAGTTCATTTTAATGCAGTTGTGCATTTAGCTCTTGGCACCTGCAATGAAAAGAGTCATTCAATAAATCCTCCCATGTATCAACTGCTTCCTGAAAGAGATCTACACTGGAACTCAAGTCCACCTAGTTTACTGTTTGATTCCCTAGATTTTATTCTGAGGAAAAACACAGAGCTAAAAACTACTTTGTAACACGCTGAAGCTAACGAAAAGCCAAACTTTAAATACCCAAGGGCCAGTGAATAACAAAAGTACCACAAATGTTTTTAAAATGCCTCTGGAGATGTACTAAGTGGGGACAAATATATCTTTTGTGGATCAAAATATTGAAAAATTACATGAATATGTTGTCATGCTGGCTGGAATAGCTCACGACTGTGAGTGCCAACCACAGGGAAGACTGTCAAGAAACAGGACATGAATCCCAAAGTGACTCTGTGTTCTATACTTAGATTTCACCAACCCAGTAACAAGTGTGAGCTCCTAAAACACTATAGCAGCCTTAATAGGGAGTCACAGACAGTCCCCTTTGGCATTCCAGTCTACCTGGCAACCCAGCAAGCTGGACTTTGTGATAGACGGTCACATTACAGCAACAATCCCTAAAATATTCAGATTACTCCCAGTCCCAAAGGACAGTCACTTACCCCAGGTCAGTTGTACTTGGATTTCAAACTAAAGGCAACGCTTGTAGCCAATCCTGTAACAAGTAACTAAAGGCTTATTAACTAGGAAAAAGAAATGAGCTATTTACAAAGTTAAAGCAGATGATCATACACACACAAATGAGGTACAATCTTAGCTGCAAAAGGTAATAGAAGTTCTATAATAAGCTTTTATGTGCTTTAGGGCTAACCCAAGATAAGCAGCTTGGGTATCTCTTGCTTATGTTTAGCTTTGCCCCTCAGAGTCCAGACAGCATAGAGATGCCAATTTGTCTTTAATAGGCATTTTTATTCCCTTCCCGTAGCATTCATGCTATGATGGGACACAGGCTTGTGCATGTACACTCTTCAGAGGCATGGGGGAAGCAATCAACAAAGTTATTCATCCACAATGGCTTGTCTGATGTCTGTAGACTAGTGGCTCTCAAACTTTTGTACTGGTGACCCCTTTCACATAGCAAGCCTCTGAGTGCAACTCCCACCCCTTATAAACTAAAAATACTTTTTTATATATTTAACACCATTATAAATGCTGGAGGTAAAGCGGGGTTTGGGTTGGAGTTTGTCAGCTAGTGACCCCCCCTGCAATAACCTCACGACCCCCTGACGGGTCCTGACCCCCAGTTTGACAACCTCTGCTATAACCTTCTCTTGTTGGGGAAAAGATAACACCTTTTGTGGTAAACTAGCATTTCACACTTGGTAATGTTTCTCCCCTGATTGTAAGAAATTTGCAAGACTTAACAAATATTTTTATAGTTACAGGGCAATCAAACATTACCTTATAACATGAGATATAGATATTAGAAATAGGATTAATACATGCCACATCCTACCAGCATTCCAGAAAGTCTAAACATAAGCTTATGACTCTAATTTAAATTTAGTTTAATAGTACGAACACACAGAAAAGCAAGACAGATTTCCAGCTATGCATTTGTTAGTGTTCAGTGAGGTCTAGGAGCTTTGGCATGAGCTGTCAACTGATCTGCCAGTGTCACAGATGTTATTGCAGTGCAGTGTTTTTCCCATGAGAAAATCAACTCAGGTTGCTAATTGTATTTCAGGGAGTAATTTTATTTCTGATCCTGGAGCAGGGGAGCTACTGTCCAATGATAGGGGCTTTGGCTGGCATGGCTGCACAAAGAAATAAGAGGGTATAAAGCATCCTCTTAGTCCTTCGTGCTGACTACTCAGGTCACAGGCAAACCCTAGGTAGGAAATCAGCCTCTGCTGGATTGCTATATCCCCTTCCTTACCAGGAGGGTGGGGAGAGTTAGGAAGTGGATCTCCAAAAACACCCCCTCCAATGCACTTGTGAGCATAGTTTCTACACTTGGTCAGGTATTGACTCCCTCCTTGGAGCAGGGAAGGCTGAGGTAACATGGCTGGCAAAGCAGGGGATACTGGGACTCAGTCTAAAAGTAGGGTGACCCCTGAGGTTCTGCCCTGAAAGGAGTGCAGCTCTAGATCAGTCACTTGGAAAGGGTGCCGATGGGAGAGACCGAGAGAGTGGCCAAAGGTGTGGTACAGCCCAGAACCATAACACTCTAGATGGATGAATAAATCAATGTTTTTTAAAAAAACAGTAACTGAGCTTTTCACTTGGAAAATAAGTGTTAGCTTTGGTCTTAGAAATCTATAGTTACCACTTCTCTGTGCTCCCTCCCTCCCACCACTGCTCTGTCAGCGTGCTTAGTGATTTCCCCAGGAACTGAAATTAGAGGGAGGTGTTGGAATTTACGGGGTCGGGGGGGATTGACAACACTGCATGTAACTAGTTGACCACGGGATGGGGGATGTTTGGGGGAGTGTGGAGAGTTGTTTCCTTCTCTCACAGCACTTGCTGAGCCTTCTTCAACACTGTTCCTCCCTCCCCCAGCCATAACTGCTTTCTCTGAGCTGACCCATAAAGTGACTCCCCTCTCTTCCTTCACACTCCTCCTTCCAGGACACCACTATGAAACATGCCAGCTCCTACAGGACAATTTGTGCTTATTCAGATGTGCTTATTTTGATGGTACTAAAAGCAAGATCTGCAGTGTATGTACAAACGATACAGGTTTGGGCTATAGCCAATCTCCCACCCGGCCTATGCTGCTTGTCCTCCTGGGCTTTAGACTGTGACCAGCTCAAATGCAGCCATAGGAGGGCATGGGGAAGGGAACAAAAATTCCCCCCATGTGTGGCTGTGTTAAAGCTATGCATGGTCTAGCTCTGAGTGCTGAGGGGAGGGCAAGGGTTGTGCCAGATGCTTCTCCTAGGGGGCAAGTGGACAGGATGTGGCAGGGGCTAAAGACCCACAGGCCCATCCTCTCACCCATCACAGGCACACTGCAAATTAGGCCCCGAGTACAATACAGGAGCGCTGAGAGGAACTATACTTCTGTCCAGTGTCTCTGAGGCACAGTAGCTCCCCTAGAGCAGCATTCTGATACATTGCCCGTTACTCAGGGCTGTGTGTAAAGGTACAGTCTAGCTCTTAAACGCTAAGCTCTTTGGTGGAATGGAACTCTACTGTAGTATAAATAATATAACAGGCCCTCTTCTTCACTGCCTTGTTCCTAGTATAGTCACTAATATCTCAGTGAAATGGTTGCAAAACACCCCCAGATCAGACTGGTTGTTTTTTCTGTGTATGTTACACTCATTCTGCAAAATCCAGTCTAGTACGCTTTTTTTGGCCAATGCTGATATTCGTGTCAATAGTTGCAATCAGAATGTATTATCGTTACGTGTGTGAGTTCTAGGTTACACTCCAGAGCAGACCTACACTAGCAAAAGAATTCTAATGGAATGTAGGTCAGCAAATACTATTAGCCCCTCTTTTAGTGTTCAGTATATGGTGTCACCAGCCTTTTATCAGTGTGTTTCCCACATCCGGCTTTTCATTTTTCCCAGAGCTTAATTTGCAGAAAGCAAGAGATCTGATCTTTGTGCAGTGCCTGCTTGCATTTGTTCTGCCAGACCTGCTTCTGCAGCAGTGTCATCATTACATATCTCATTAGGTAGTCAAGGTCAACCCTGCACTAAGATCTGCAATATGTGTCAGCCTGTGGGTGGCATAATAAAAAGATCTAATTAATAAAGATTTCTATAAATATTTTATGTCCTCAAAGAGATGGGAAGAAGCTTTCTTTGTCTCTTATATAAAATATTAGGCAATCACAGATTTTTAAGGAGACAGCCAGCACACAAACTAGATGGCATAGGTAATCCCTGGCCAGGGGCGGCTCCAGGCACCACTGCTCCAAGTGCGTGCCTGGGGCGGCAAGCCACGGGGGGTGCTCTGCCAGTCGCCACTAGGGTGGGAGGCAGAGTGCCTTTGGCGGCTTGCCTGCGGAGGGTCTGCTGGTCCCGCGGCTTCGGTGGACTCCTGCAGGAGGTCCACCGAAGCCATGGGACCAGCGGACCCTCCACGCTTGGGGGGCAGCAAAATGTCTAGACCCACCCGTCTCTGGCTGGCATTGAGCCAGCATAGTCATCTATATGCCATCTAAGCCGAGCCTACCCTCGAGGTAGCAGACACATTGGGTCATGCCCAGGGGAGGGAGCATGGTTGAAGCACTGCTGTGCTCTCCTCATCTTTGGCATAATGGTCACTGAGGGAGTTATCAACTGGTGAACATTAGAGCAGCTTTCAGGCTGCTCTAACTTATGCTGTAGATGAAACATGGTGTTCGGGGAGTACAAAGGTGGTAAGTAGCCAACCTGAACACTCCTAGCCCTTTTGGATCTGTGTCAAATATAGTTTGGACCCATGGACAAGAGCCAATGTTAGTGAGTTTTGCCTGCATAAGAACTTAGCAGTGAATTCAAAATTAGTCCAAGGTTAGGACTAGAAATTACTTTGTCATATTATGCAATCAGTGTTGAAGCAGAAAACCCTATGTTATTGGTTGTTTTGTTTTGTGTATGTGGGGCATTCTACTTTAAAACCCATGGCAAAGTATGGCCTATAGCATGGATGTGGAAAGCTCAGGACAAGTGAGATAAGAGGAATTCCTACAGAATAGAAAGGTTTCTCTCCTCCCACCCACTCCCACCTTCCAAAGACAATGAATTTACAGGGTCTACATTCTGCCAGATGACATAATGTTAGGGTGATATAACTCTGTCTCTTGTGCATGATTGCTTTAGATTGCAATATGTGAAAAAGATGTTAATTTGATTTAATGTGAAGATGACCCTTGTAAAGAAGTCGCTTAATTTTGAAAACACACTTCATAAACTGGTGACAATCAACAAATGTATTGAAGCTCCAGAGGTCTGAAAGTACAAGTCAAACTGTAAAGAGGACAGAAGACTGTTTTAAAACATCTAGGGCCTATTTATGGGAATGCCAGCATACTAGAAATTCCAGGGCAAAATAAAATGAACTACATTCAGCTGCGGATTAGCCTCTTGGCCAAAGGGGCCCATGCCTAGGGTTCCCGGCCAACTGGGGGACCCTGGAAAAATGGACATCCCCGCACCCCGACCTGGTCTGCCTGCCTGGCACTGCTGCCAGGGAGCAGGGTCAGGGCACAGGAGCTTGCCTGCTCCACTCACCCGGTGCTCCTGTCAGGAAGCAGGGGAAACCACTGGGCAGGATCACTGGGTGAGTGGAGCAGGACAAGCCCCCATACTCTGACCCCATTTCCCCAGCAGGAGAGTGGGGAGACTGCAGGTGGAAGGGCTGAGGAAGGGCCCCCACTTGCTCTGGCCTAGGGCCTACAAAATGGTAATCATTATAAAGATTTGCAATCATTTCACCCACCCTTTATTTTTCAGAGCTGAAAGCTGCAGTGTACTTGCTTTCATTCTATGCTTATTTCATTGCTAGGAGTACATATTGCATGCGGATTTACTTAGTGCTTGTAATTATATGTTAAGGTACTGTCGGCAGCATCCACATGAATAACTTTCTGTTATGTGCCAGCTCACAGAAAAAGATTTGCATTGACAATATATATATGAAGTAGACTTAAATAGTGGAGAAATGTAGCTGTCTAATAATTGCCAGTTTTGAAACTGATACGATTCTGTAGGCATGATTCTCCTTGAAATTACAAAAGACTTCCTGTTTTATTTTAAACTCAGATAAAAATGGTATCATTAAAAACAAGGGTCCTCTCTCTCTTTCTTCTGGCTGGCAGAAGTAAGTTTGTTCTGATGCAGTTTTGAACAAATAACTCAGTGCCTAATCTCCAGACCCAACTCAGGCCTAGTGGCTTTAGTGACAGTTTTGCCTGAGAAAATACTGCCTGGTCTCTTTAATGAGCAAGAAGAACAAAACATTAGCATTATCTGACCAGTAATCACTGCAAGAATAGTCTCATGCTTGACAAAATTCTCTCCATGAATAAAATACAGCTCTGGTATAAGAAGGTGAAACTCTTTGAAATCACTGGGAGGCAAATTTGTTTATGCTACAAATTGGTTCCATATGTCCCAAATCACCTGTTTCTAGCTCTGTCTTAAGCATTGATATTGTACCCATGTATAAGGTCTTGGCTACACTCACACTTTACAGCGCTGCAACTGGGGTGTGAAAAAACACCCCCCTGAGCGCTGCAAGATACAGCGCTGTAAAGCGTCAGTGTAATCAGGGCAGCAGCGCTGGGAGCGCGGCTCCCAGCGCTGCACGCTACACCAGTAAGGGATGTGGTTTACATGCAGCGCTGGGAGAGCTCTCTCCCAGTGCTGCCACTCTGACTACACTTACATTTCAAAGCGCTGCCGTGGCAGCGCTCCCGCAGCGCTGCCGGGGCAGCGCTTTGAAATTCCAAATGTAGCCCTACCCTAGGTGTCCTAATCCATCTAACAGATTTCTCACATTAAAGCAAAAGAGGCACAAGGTACCTCCAAGTTTATTTCTTTTGAAATCTGCTGAGGCTATAGATCAGTCAATATAGCAAGTAATCTAAAATAATTGCACTAGCACCTCTGCTAGTGGCGGTGTGATCTTAACCTAATGGTAAGAATATTTTGTAAAAGGTAGAAGAACTGGTTCTAGCAGTTTGTTCTCATGATAATTATCTCATTAATGGCAAGCACAGAACTTTAGGTGCCTATTTTTGTCCTTTTGCAACAAAGTATCAGTTAAACCAATCTGTGTCAACACAATAGACCAGGCCTGCACAACTCATAAAGCGGCGAGGGCCACATTACTCCAAAGAAAACAGCTGAGGGCCAACCCACCCCAGCCCCACGGAAACACCCCCCCCCCGGACCTCCCAGCCCAGTGGAAACACCCTGCCCCAGCACCGCCCAGCCCTGCAGAAACAAACCCTCCTTCCCCAGTACCGCCCCACCAAAACAGCTGTGGGCCAAAAAGGAAGGTTGGGAGTGGGGAAGTGATACTTGATGTTAAATCAGCCAGGGGCTCCCAGCTGAAGAGCTGGCTGGGAGCCCTCAAGGTCAAATTAAAGGGCCCGAGGCTCCAGCGGCTGAGGGAACCCGGAGCTTTGCGGGGCTGGTGCAGGGATTTAAAGGACCCAGAGCTCCTGCTGCTGAGGGGAGCCCGAGCCCTTTAAATCCCAGCCCCAGCCCATCCGCTGGAGCTGCTGTCGGGATTCAAAGGGCTCTGGGCTGCCCGTGGCGGCGGGGAGCCCTGAGCCCTTTAAATCTCAGCCACAGCTGGGAATCTCTGAGGGCAGCCCAGAGCCCTTTGATTCCCGGCCACGGCTGGCAGGGCCGGCTTTAGGAAGTGCGGGGCCCAATTCGAACATTTTCGGCGGGGCCCCGGCAGGGATGACTGAAAAAAAAAAACCTTAAAAAAAAAGCCTTTCATTTCTTAGCAACCGGTTCCCTATAAAAAGTTCTGCCACACAGTATGTATTTTTTGTACCAATAGGATTACCATACGTCTGTATTTTCCTCCTGGATGGTGATTTAAGAACCAAAAAGCCTGACATGTCCGGGAAAATACAGATGTATGTTAACCCTACCTAAAGTTCTTTTTTAAAAAGATGGGTCTGAATTAGAAATGAGCTCTGCCACTCCCTGAGGGTGTGCTAGGGTGCACATGTGTGGATCGCAGCTGCTCCCTGCCCACCTCATTGAAGCAGATGTGCAGGGTTACTTCCCTGGGAACTGCAGGGCACCAGTGGACATAGGGCTGGCTGGAGGTGGGGGGGAGGGGGCTGGAGATAGGGTCTGGCTGCAGGCTGGGCAAGGGGTGTGGGGCATACTGGAGATGGGGTGTGGGGTGCGCTGGCTGGCTTCAGGCAGGGCCACGGGGGGGGGTGCAGCATGGGTTGGCAGGGCTGGAGACAAAGGAGTGCGGGAATGGCTGGCTTCAGACAGGGGGGTGCGGCAGGGGTTGGCTGGAGACAGGGAAGGGGGTGCAGGGCTGGCTGGAGATGGGTTGGTGCAGGGCTGGAGGCAAGGCAGGGGGTGCGGGGCTGGCTGGAGACAGGCTGGCTGCGGGCAGTGGGTGCAGGGCTGGCTGCAGACAGGAACTGGTGTAGGCAGGGCAGGAGGTGCTGGGCTGGTGCGGGCAGGGGGCGCAGCAGGGGTTGCAGAAGGGGTTGGCTGCGGGCAGCTGGTGCAGGTACAGTGGGTACAGCCCATCCTGTGTGGTGAGTGCCCTCTCCTCCTGCCTCCCCCACCAGGGTAGCAGCAGCAGCCCGGGGCTCAGGGGCTATTTAAAGGGCCTGGGACTCCCCTGCTTCCACTGCCCCAGCCCTGTAAATAGCTACTGGAGCCCTGGGGAAGTGGTGGGGCTCTGGGGGCTATTTAAAGGACCAGGGCAGCAGAGGCAGCTAGAGACCCTACCGTACTGGGGCTTGGGCATGGGGCCCTCTTAGGGGCGGGCTGATTGAGGGGAATTGGTTGAATTGACCTAAAGCTGGCCCTGGCGGCTGGGATTTAAAGGGCTCTGAGCTCCCTGCAGCTGCCGGCAGCCCAGAGCCTTTTGAATCCTGGCCGCGGCTGGGATTTAAAGGACTCTGGGCTCCCCGCTACTGCGAGCAGCCCAGAGCCTTTTGAATCCCGGCCGCAGCTGGGATTTAAAGGGCTCTGGACTCCCCACCTTTTGAATCCTGCCGTAGACCGCACAGTGAGCCTCCGCAGGCCACATTTGTGCAGGCCTGCAATAGACACTTTTGATAACCTCTGCATCAGTGTAGTTCTAAGACTTGGAATTCCAGCTCAGGACTTGGGAATTAAAACTTTTTCAGAGCTTATGTGATATGTATACAGTAAAACTGGCTCTGCAAACAAGTGGCTGAATCAGTAACAATATCAGACAGTTTGTAAAAGACCTTTTTAAAGAATGATTTCTTGTACCCTTAACCAAACAGTGGGGTAAGGGTGAAGATGACTGAAAGGATGCAAGGCTCCCATAAAAGAGCTTTCTTCACACACTCCCCAACCATGCTCTACTGCGCAGAAAGTAACTGACTCTCCACCACAGCCTGCTGATACATTTAAAACAAAATTTGAATGTTAATGTTAAGCCAGTGTAGGGCTAGTGAAAAGATACAAGAATGAAGTCTTCTGGATATCTCCAGGAAGATTCCACTAGCAATGCAAGTCTCAGGGAAAAGGTCATTGTACCTCAGTTCTGTCCTGGTTGGCCATCTCTGGAAGGGTATAGTTCGGCCTCCATACTCATTCAGGGCCTGGTCCAAAGTCCATTGATGTCAATGAAAGACATTTTTTACTTCAGTGGGCTTTGGATGAGAACTTCTCCTTTTGTCCTATTTGTGGAGTTGCCAGCAAAGTTATCAGCCACTGTTAAATGAGATGATGGAAATTTGTCCACAGGGCTGGCCTTAGGGCAGGGCAAACTGGGTCCTTGTTCAGGGCACCATAGCCAGGAGGGCACTCCAGGCTTCCCCTTGCTGCTTGTGGGGTGCAGTCTGATGTGGCAGGAACATCTACTTCCCTGCTCCTGAGAGCAGAGGCTCCCAGCTCACCACTCCACATGGTGTCCCTCCCAGCCTGGATCCTAGTCCCGCCTCCGCACTCTGCGACTGCAAACCAGCTCTCCTCCTTCCCCCGCCACTGACTGTCCCAGACCTGAAATTTCCATGAGAGGCCTGAATGAAAGCCATGCCACCTATGGAAGGTGAGTGTGGCATCTCAGCCAGCCAGTGGGAGCTGGAAGTTGCCAGCCTCCTCCAAGACCAGGTTAGGAGGGGGAAGGAAAGGAACTGAGAACTAAAACTGGGGCAAAGAAGAGACCAGTAAGCCTGAGGGGGTCCTGATCCCGTGCCCCAAATGCCAATCCCCCCTAGCTCCCAGGGGATCCCTCCATGCCCACACAGCTCCCAAGAGGCCCCTCCCTCTGCCCTACGGGTCTCAGTTCTCCGCTCCCATTCTCCTCCGTTCTTTGAGGTCCCCCTCCTGAATGCCACACTCTGACTCCACAGTTCCCCATGTTCCCCAGATCTCAGGGCCTCCCCCTCGTTTTACTCATCTCAAGGGGAGGTGTTAGTGCAGGAAGGGTTGGAGATATTTTGGAAGTGAACCTTCCACCATCACCACTCACCCTAGCTACCTTCAGTGCGCTGGAGCATTTTAACCTCTTCCACCCCCAATAATCCACCTTCCCTGGGACTGTAGGGGGGGCACTTGAATACTGGGAATGCTTAGTATTAGGGTGGGGAGAGATCTGCCCTTCTGGAGCCCCGATATCACCATCCTCCCTCTCCCTCCCCTGGTATCCTCACACCAATATGATTCTATCTATATACCTCTGGTTCCCTCTCCCGTTTCTGGGACTCTCAGATCACCATGCACCCCTGCCACCAGAGCCCTCTAGTGCCCTCCTGTCATTGCGCCTCCCCTTGGAGGATAACAGGGTAATATGGAATAGCCTGAATGGATTTGTTAAAAACAAATCCTGCCCAACCAGCCTAATTTCCTTCTTCAACAGGATTACTGGCCTAGTGAATGGGGGGGGGGGGAAAGTAGATATGATGTATATTGATTTTAGTAAGGTTTCTGAGCTAGGGGAATGTGATCTTGATGAAATTACTATAAGATGGGTGCACAACTGGTTGAAAGACTGTACTCAGAGTAGTTATCAATGGTTTGCTGTCAGACTGGAAAGGTTTATCTTGTAGAGTCCAGAAGGAGTCAGTCCAGGGTCTAGCACTAATCAGTAGTTTCATTAAAGATTTGAATAATGGTGTGATGAGTATGCTTATAAAATTTTCAGAGCTAGGAGGGCTTGCAAGCATTAGAATTCCAAATGACCTTGATCAATTCTCCAGTTTGTCTGAATTCAGCTAGATGAAGTTCAGTAAAGACAAGTGCAAAGTACTACTCTTAGGAAAGAAAAATCAAATGCACATTTACAAAATGAGAAATAACTGGCTAAGTGTTAGTACTGCTGAAAAGGATCAGTTATCATAGATCACAAATTGAACTTGTGTCCACAATGTGATGCAGTTGCAAAAAAAGATCACCATCATTCTGGGGTGTATTAACAGCAGTATTGCATGTAAGACACTGGAGGTAGTTGTCCTGCTCTACTTGGCACTGGTGAGGCTTCAGCTTGGATACTGTGTCCATTTCTGGGCACAACACTTTAGGAAAGATGTGAACAAACTGGAGGGACTCCAGAGAAGAGCAGCAAACACGATAAAAGGCTTAGAAAACCTGACCTATGAGAAAAGATTAAAAAAACTGAACGTTTAGTCTTCAGAAAAGAAGATTTGGGTGGAGGGGGAACCTGATAAGTCTTCAAACGTTAAAGCCTGTTAAGAGGATGGTGATCAATTTTTCTACATGCCCACTGAAAGTAGGACAAGAAATAATGGGCTTACTATGCAGCAAAGAAGATTTAGGTTAGTTAATAGGGTAAATTTTCCAATTGTAACTGCAGTTAACCTCTGGAATAGTCTTCCAGGGGAAGCTGTGCAATTCCCATCACTGGAATTTTTTTAAGAACAGTGTGGACAAACACCTGTCAGAGATGGTCTAGTTTTACTTGGCCCTGCCTCAGCACAGGGGGCTGCACTTGATGACTTCTTGAGGTCCCTTCCAACCCTACATTTCTATGATAGTCCCATTATGATGCTTTGTAGTGTGAACCAAAGTCAAATAGCAAGCTATATGTAAATCCTATTTGACTACACCAATGTGATGCTTTGGGGTTTTACCCAGACCAGTAAGTGGTTCTGTCACTGCCTGCTCTGTAACCTTGGGTAATTAGGTGCTGTACTGCTTTGGCTCAGACCCGTGACACCAGCCACCTGCTCACAGCACAATGGTCTCAGCCTGGATTCCACAGCCTGGTTTACTCCTTGCAAGGCAACAGCCCTTCCCCCAAAACCATTTCACCTGTGGTGTCCAGTCCGTCTCACTGGATACTCACAAGTTATTAAGTTCAATGCCTCCAAAGAGACAGAGCACACACCAGCCTGTTAGTTTAGCTGGGGACTTCACCCTTCAGTTTAATACACTGCACTTAAATGGTTTTGTAATAAAACAAAAATAAGTTTATTAACAAAGAAAAGATATTTAAGTGATGATAAGTAAGCATAGAAGACAGATATGGTGACTTGTAAAACAAAACACATTTTCTAGTGATTAACTTAACTTCAGCAAATTACAATCTTTGTCTAAGCAGGTTTCTCACCTACAGTCACAGTCCCACTTGGTTTTCAGGCCAAGAGGATCCACTTTTCATGATCCCAAAGGGCACTGCTCTCTCTTTGTCTCCTGGGGGATGGATGCCAAAATGGCTTTCTGTTTCTGCTTATAGTTCTCAAGGTCTATTGTGTCTGTTTCAAAAGCCAGGAAGTCTTCCTGGGGATGTAGGCTCCATCCCCTATCATGATAATTAAAACAGTCTTCCCTCACACATTTAGCTTGATGACTTTGTTTACCTTATATGTAAATGTACTGTAATTGTCATCAGAGGTATTACCTGGCTCAATTTACATTGGAGATATAGGAAAACAGGCAAAATAACATTCCTTTGTTTAGGATAGGCTAAGCTTATGCACTACTTGCAAAACTTGATTTTAAGAATACCTCTATAATTCTTTATACACCACCTATACGTACCTCCCACAATAATCTTAATGACCAGCTAGTTACTGGTTTGTATATGATGCCTTACATGACACATTTTAGATAGAGTATAACAGCGTTGGGAGAAGTTTGTTAGGCCTGATGTGAGTTATGATATAATGTTCCCTCTGTAGGTTGGCAGTGAGGAACTCCCTGGGTCACGCACATGCTATTGTTTTTTGTTCCTACTGTAATTCTTAGAATCAGGTTTCTGGTATATTTATTAGTTCAACATAAATGAAAATATTCTCTATTTGCTTCTTATTGATGAACCTGGCCACAGCCACAGGCAGAGACAACTTAACATGGGCTTACATAGCATGGCAAATCCTTTGTTATAAGGTGATATTTATAACAGAAAGTGAAGTTTAAAATTAGGATACAAATACTTGACAATCTCCCCTAAAATTTATAACATTTTCAACCCTGTTGTCCAAACTGCTTAAAGGAACGTTTACAATATTTTAGCATAAGGCAGAACTAATAGGACAAAAATTTTAAAAGAATCTCATTTGTTAATACATATTCCTGCTAAATTCATAAACAAATGTGAAGTGATAAATCACAGACAATTCTGTTAATTAGGAGTTACAGCATTGCTGAAAAAAATGAACACTTTACATTAGCCGCCTGTACTTAACTTTCTCAATATACAGGGAGCCACCTCACGTGTAATGTACCAGTGTATGGCACTCTATATCAAAAATGTATGCAGAGTGAACAACTACTTTCCTGTCTGTGGCATAACATTCTTTGTCCAGTTACCAGAGCAATGGGTATCTTTGCAAAAATGTGAATTGTAATCTAAGACAAATAAACCCCAATTTTATTTCAGCAACAAAGTCTACTTTACTTGGAACAAATGATGATAAAGTCTACTTTCTTCTTGCTCCTTGAGAAGCAGATCTAAGTGCCATACAATGGACCAAATTATTTTTGCATTCACACCAGTCAGAGTAAATCTGTAATAACTATATTGACTTCAGTGAAGTTATTTCAAATTTACTCTAACTAGAATAACTAAGAGCAGAAGCCTGGATCATTCCACACAAAATCACTCCATGATCTCTGCACATAGAGGAGACTCTCTGTGACTGAATTTCCTTGCCTCCCACTTGGGAAGAGAGGTTCAGATGTCTTTGCAGTATTACCCCAGCTCCTCCAGATGAAGAAGGCTGTGTTGGTCTGTGTGGGTCAGGCATCTACACTGGAGAGGGATTGTAGACTGGATGGGCTGAGTAGAAGAATGGAGAGGTAGGTCATATGGGGTGAGTGGGACTGTGGGAGAAGCACTCACAGTTCCTCCTCTTATTCTGTGGAGCTGAGGTGGAATATAGAGTCTTGGGGCAGTCTCGGGACATTCATACTTAGGAATCAGCCTTGACAGCACAACTTCTACCAGGAGTTAGAACTGCCACAGAGGCACAGGCCTCTTATGGCTCTCTGAGTATCTGCAAGATCTGGGGGTGCCTCTGACAGCGTTTTCAAACCATGCCCACAGACAAGACACTATAGGTGGATCTCCATGAGAGAATTGTTTGGATATTACCTCCTCAGAGCCTCCCTCCTGTGGTTTTGAATCATAAGAGGGCCATAAGAGGTTTTGTATCATATTTATGATAAGGTTGACCCTGCGCAGAGAACCCTAAGGGGGTAAGGTGCTGAAAGCAGAAACATTGATTGTGGATGTGCGCGTTGCTATATATGGTAGAGTGCAGTCTCTGTCCTGAGGTGCAGAATGGGGTTTGAGGGGGCAGAGCATTCAGAGGAGGGATGATGTGGGGCTGATGAGTATGTGTAGCAACAAATCCACCTGCCAACCTTCTTCAGCAGATATACAGCAGAAACATAATTTAAAAAGTTATCTTTCAAGTACTAATGTGGGCCCTGATCCTACAAACACCTGTGAGTTACTTTCTGCACAGCAGTTGTCCCATTGTCACATATGAGTAAGTATTTGTGTGCTAGGAAGGGCCTTAGGTTTCTTTATTTGTTCTAAGCACAATAATAGAAATCTCTTCTTTCATTCTTCTTTCTTCTAATATCTTTTTATTAAACTTTGAAATGAAAAAATCTCAAGGCACCGAAATCTTAGATATTTCACATTCTCAAGCTGTGTCATGTATTCAGATTTGCTAAAAGGCAAAAGGAAGTAAATAAAGAGAACTGCCAACAGGCCAGGCTTTTATCTGCTTAGCTTCCCTTGGGACTAAGTATTTATGGAGGAGTTACGAACCCGTGGAATTAAGGGTTGATAGTGGAAACATTGGCAGATACTTAACCCTAGCTCACTGTGCTTCCTCTGCATGCCCTTCTCCCGCTGGGCTTGCTGCATCAGGTTTCACTTCCATCTTCAGCTACTCCAAGACATTTTAAGGTGTCGAGGCTGCTGATATTTTCAGCCCCTTAAGTCTGTGGAGACATTGACTCATATACCTGATGATGTATACAGCTTTACGCACACATGGTGAAAAACCCTACACTGTAAAACTGACTGCTTAGCTGTGAGGCTGGACAAGATGTGCCACTGACTGGCTGTAATCCTGACTCCCCTGACACTGTTTAAAAAGGCCACGAGTCAGCGTTCTATCAGGAGCCTCTATTCCTCTTTCAATCAGTGGCTCATCCTTTAGTCTGGGACTAAGGTTGGTCTCATGGCTAGCACATAGGACTTGGCCTCCAGAAATCTGGATTTTATTATGGTCTCTGCCACAGACATTCCTGAGTGACTTTGGGCAAGTCACTAGTATGTCTCTGCTTCAGTTGCCTCATCTGTAAAATGAGGCTAATACTTACCTCCTACAAGAGTGTTGATTAGTTAAATTAATATTTGTGTGAGGATCAGATACTACAGTAACACTAACTTGAGAAAAGCCGATGCATACTGTAAACAAGCAGCCGTTGTGTCTCCCCTAGGGACCACAGCTCAGCTGTCCAAATGTGACTTTCTTTGGCTATTGGTGCTGCTTCTGTGATTTTTGCATCGTGGGAACAGGCCAGTGTATTGAGAGAGGCCAGGCTGAAGTGGGTGGTAACTGTACATTTCACCAAACCTCCTTTCCTCCACCGAGAATCTAGACAGCAGTCAGCATTAAGTAGGCCAGTTCACTCACCAAACAGCAAGGAAGATACAGGATGCTTATTAAAGTTCAGGAATAACCCATGCTTTGGCAGCATTATTGTGGATTATAGGTTGTAGCTGTCAATGTAGCCTCTCAAATGCTGTTCTACGGCCTGCAAACATTCAGGAGTAAATTTCAGTTGAAAAATCGCAGCCAGTGGTCAAAATGAGCTGTTTCCTGCTGTCTACTGATGAGCTGAAGAAAAAGACCTCATGAGCAGACCTTATTTGCATAGACTTTGTCAAGGTAATCAATTTTGGCTATTTTAGATTGAATTTTGCTTAAGTCTTGATTGCAGAGGTAATGAAATGTTATCTTCATTGTAGGGCTAAAAGGCACTTAATATGTATTTAATATGCCCTAACTGATGTGTCGCCATGACTCAAACCTCACTTGCTTAGTGACAGGTTGTGATGCCATATCCAAGTGAAAATCAGAGGAAAGTGACCTGGTGGTGAGCCCTAGATGCTGTTTGACGCCTCTCACTGCTTAAAGCCAGAGCTAAATACTTTTAATTGAGTATGCATGTATCTTTTCAGTGATCACAAGAGCTGAAATCACTGATAAGCTGGTCTAGGGGGCTGAGTTTTAGATGTGGTATAGTAAGAGTGTTGCCTTGAGAGACACTGCAGAGAGAGCAGGAACAGTAAGGTTCCCCACTACTCAGTGAAACCACAAGAGCTGAAATCATCTGGGCTAGAGGGTGTAACCCAGAACATGGCATCATAGCCGAAGGCAGCATGCTGAGAGCTGCTAAGGTGCTCCCTATCCAGCAAATCTTACTGCTGGCTGGGTTAGGTAGCTGTGGTGCAGTGGACCAAATTAATACAGCAGAAAAGTGGTAAAAAGCAACTGAGGTGAGATGCCACAATGAGTTAGCAGAGATGGTGGTGAAGGCATCACTACCTCTATCCGTCGGGACTGAAGCTGAACTCACCTGAACACATCCCTGGATTATGGAATTTCACTAACCTTGGACTATAAACCATGAACTGGTTGCAGCAGAGGGAAATAGCTGGTGGTGTGTGAAAGGGTCTTTGGAATTTCACTCTGCAAGGGAAATTGAGGCAAAGGACACTGTCCAAGAAACTGTGGGCTAGGCATTTTATTTATTGTTTGCATACCTTTGACTCATTGTGGTGGTGTTTTCTCAAATTAATGTTGTTACCCCCTCATTAATAAAACTTTTATTTTAGTTATACCAGACTCACTGTTTGTGCGTGGGGCAGTATTGCTTGTCAGAGGCACTTAGAGAAGTATTTGGGTGGGGGCTAGAGTCGGGTATGTTTTATAGTGTTAAGAGGAACCCCTGGGTATTGAACCCTACTCTTCTTGCTGCTGACATCACCTGCCAGAAAGCGTCTATATTTGGGCAACATCACACATTAAAAAGAAATCCTTACATAGTAACACCATGAATTACTAAAACTGAAAGAATTTTAAACATCTAATTCACTTTCAATTATTTGTGCTGGTTTTTTATTTCCTTTTATTGGTGTATTACTTTTTCTTCACTTCACTCAGTTTGGACACTGTAAACAACTCAGGCCCTGATCCTGCAATGTGGGATGTGTGGGCAGACCCCAGTGTCTCTCTGGAGACCCTTTGAAGTCAGCTGGACTCCATGCAGGCCTAAGGGTCTGTGTACATCACATTGTAGAACTGGAGTCTGAGTGAGTTTCACTTTGTGTCTAATCAGTTCCTAGCTGTTTTCTCTTTCATGATCTCATGCCTTAGAAAACCTTGTTTTTATAAAATCCTAAATATATGTGCCATTTTCCACCTATGCACTGCTATCTTAAAGTCAGACTCAGACAGCCTGCCTGCTTCATAGACTTCAGCTGAGACTTGCTGTCTTACCTAATCAAATTTTCAGTCTGTGAATTTTCTGAGGGTCTCGTTTCATTAGATCTGCAATCATTGGTAATGCACTGAGTAGGAGTGATGGCTGTCAGCTACTACAGCACTACTTCTGACTTAGCCCACTATATTTCCTGTGCAAACAGCTTCAGCCAAGCCCTCAGAATAAGGTTTTTGTGCCATGGTAAGAAGCTATGTTTCCTGTAAAGAACCAGAGACAAGTTTATATTTTCTGAAATGCACAATATCTTACTGGAGCACTCAGAATTGTGACTTACATTCATATTTTGTCTTTGCTATTAAAAATTAAAATTGTGGAGGGCACTTTTGGTCAAAGTGCAAAATGTCTACTACAAAGTTATAATAAGCACAACTACTGCTTGATGAAAATGTTACATATCTCTTGACTTCCTATGGATTATTAATTTTTATGGTCTTAAGGTATATTGGTTTTTTTCTCTCTGTCTAGGCTAAATAATAGTTACATGATAAGAACATCGACATGTTTAAAACATAATGATTGTATCAGAAAGCATAGCATATCGAAGGACAGGATTAAAAAACAGACAAGCTAATAAATCACATTTGAGTAAGTCAGATGAATAGGAAGTGGCAGAACAGGAGTGCCAGATCAAGGCTGACAGATATTAGTCCAGGCAGACAGGTGTAAGACAAAAATCTAGTCAAACATTTTTAATTTATTATATTATTTTATTACTTTAGGTGCTTTGCAAAGCAGGGAGTTATTACATAAAGATGATAATTCCTTAGTATAAAAATCACCCTTACATCCCACAGTCTTAGGAATTTTGCCCGCTATGCTATTTCTCTTAGAGTATGTCTACACTACGGGATTATTCCGATTTTACAGAAACCGGTATTTGGAAACAGATTATATAAAGTCAAGTGCACACGGCCACACTAAGCACATTAATTCAGCGGTGTGCGTCCATGTACCGAGGCGAGCGTCGATTTCCCAAGCGTTGCACTGTGGGTAGCGATCCCATAGCTATCCCATAGTTCCTGCAGTCTCCTCCACCCATTGGAATTCTGGGATGAGATCACAATGCATGATGGGGCAAAAACAGTGTCGCGGGTGATTCTGGGTAAATGTCGTCACTCAATCCTTCCTCCATGAAACCAAAGGCAGACAATCATTTCGCGCCCTTTTTCCCTGGATTGCCCTGGCAGACGCCATAGTATGGGAACCATGGAGCCGGTTTAGCCTTTTTTCACTCTCACCGTATGTGTACTGGATGCTGCTGACAGTACTGCAGTGCTGCAGTGCTATACGGCAGCATTCATTTGCCTTTGCAAGATAGCAGAGATGGTTACCAGCCCTATTGCACTGTCTGCTGCTTTAGAAATTGGCGATGATGGTTACCAGCCCTATTGTACCATCTGCTGCTGTCATGGGTGCTCCTGGCTGGCCTTGCTGAGGTCAGCTGGGGGCTCATGGACAAAAATGGGAATGACTCCCCATGTCATTTCCTTCTTTATGTTTTGTCTAAAAGTAGAGTCAGTCCTGCCTAGAATATGGGGCAAGTCTACTAAAGAACCAGAGAGGACACCCGCTCTGGGTCAGAGCCCCAGACATCCTGCAGAAATGATGAGCTGCATGCCATTCTAAGGGGTGCCCCTACAACAACCCCACCCGTTGCTTCCCTCCTCCCCCACCCCTCCTGGGCTACCGTGGCAGTTATCCCCCCATTTGTGTGATGAAGTAATAAAGAATGCAGGAATAAGAAACACTGACTTTTTAGTAAGATAAAATGAGGGAGAGGCAGCCTCCAGCTGCTATGATAGTCCAGGCAGGACAGAATCTCCATTAGACATTAAAGGGGGCTGGGAGAGGAGTGCAGCTTCCAGCTACTATGATATTCCAGGCAGGACTGAATCTCCAGGAAACAAAGCTTAAAGAAGGGAATGACCGGGAATCATTCCCATTTTTGCCCAGCTGACCTCACTAAGGCCAGCCAGGAGCACTCATGGGATGATGAGGACGGTTACCAAGCCTATTGCACCGTCTGCCACCAGGGAGGGGTGGGGATGCTGCTGTTCAGCGCTGCAGCACCACATCTACCAGCAGCATCCAGCAGACATACGGTGACATTGAAATTGCAGCCACCCTAACCCTAATCCAAAATGGCAATACCGATTTCCGCGCCACTCCCCTCATCAGGGAGGATTACAGATATCAGTATTAAAAGCCCTTTATATCGATATAAAGGGCTTCGTTGTGTGGACGGGTGCAGGGTTAATTCAGGGTTAATTCAGTTTAACGCTTCTAAATTTGGTATAAATGCATAGTGTAGACGAGGCCTTAAAGGCAAAGAACTTTTCATAGACTACTTTCTTCCTGCCTGTAATGTAGATAATTATTTGGTCCTAGTACAATCCCTAGTGAAATAGGAATGAATTTTCAAGTGGGAATGAGCTGTCGTCCTTCCTAGTTCTCTGGGGATTTTCCATGAACTGGGTAACTGTATGGAAATAAGGTGAAATCCATGGAAACTAAGAGCTGGATTCCTCAGACATTTAACAAGCATGAGTAACTTTATTCAAATGTGTAGCTCCATCAGCTCAGATCATTCCCTCCTGTGATGGCACCCACACATGGCATGGTGACACTGGAGAGGAAATTATCTGTAGAGCGTTCTTAATGCAGTTTCTCCCTGATTGTTCTACTGGAGTTAGGGCTAACCATAGCCCCTATGCCTCTGCATAGGTTGTGGGGCAGGACCCCAAACATGGAGGATCTTTTGGCAGTCGGGATCTTCCCCATAGAGGCTCTGTGCCTCTGCACTGGCTTCATGATAAAGATAGGCTGGGTGGGACTGTGCTGGTTCAGGGAATCTCTGTCATAGGCAGGGGATGATCTGTCCTTCCTCTGCTTACTGCCTCAGGACATCATTACTCCTTCCCCCTAGCTGAATCTATAAACCTGTGCAGCTCCCTTATGGGATCTGTGTGTGTTTGAGGGTGGTGGGGACAGTGCTACAATGGTAATTATCTCTCCATTCCACCCTGCGTGGAAGTGGACAGATCCATGTGTAGATTAGAGGGAAGACCTAGGGGTGGAAAATCCAGCCCATTTAAATTAATTAATGGAATTACTCATATGAGTGATTACTCACAGCCATAAATGTTTGCAGGATCAGACCCCAATTTTATATATTTCTTCCCCCACAGAGACAGACATAAGGTTTGGGTAGATTAGGAAATGCAGCAAGTAGAACATGATATTTAAGAAGAAGGCACAGCGGGGGCAGTTGTATTCATTCTGGGATTATAGCATCAGTTAGGTACATCTGTTGGTTTTATAATTTGCTGAATGATTGTCTGATTTTACTGTGTTTTTTGAAAACCATTTAAAGTGCTTTGAATTCAAATATGTAGTTTGCAATGATTTCCGTTCCCAGTTGTTCAGTACTTAATGCATTATAGTTCCAGAAAGAGTAGAAGGAAATGACGTATTTCATGCTCCTTAAGGTTGAACCGCAAGATGCTGTGCTTTCAAATCTGTTCCAGGATCCCAAAAAACATGTTTATATGTCTTCATTCATGCCTCATTTTTCTGTTGTCTACACAATGCTGGTCTGGTTTTCTTATTCCTCCTGTGGGCATGGTGCTTACTGGCCATGGTAAAATGAAGCATTTGCAGGAGGAAAAATTAAATATCTTCCACTGTTGTGTGCAGTGTTATAGCTGTGTTGGTCCCAAGATATTAGAGACACAAGGAGGATGAGGTAATATCTTTTATTGGGCCAACACAGTAGCTCAAACTTGTCTCTTTCACCAACAGAGGTTGGTCCAATATTACCTCACTCACCTTTTCTCTCTGATTTTCAGGAGGAGGCACCTAGCTGTTCTAAGAGGAAATCACACGTATTGTTTAAAATGTTATTTCAATTGAATACTATTACCAAGGTGGTGACGAGAAGCGTCATCCAAATTGCAACACTCACTAGAGCATTACCAAATGCAGGCAACATTTGATTATGATCCCATCACAGGGACCAAATCCTTCCCCATGCACCAAACCCAAGTGGACTTACCACCACAGCAGAGTTTTACAGTCCCTGGATACTGGTGATGTCATCAGACTTATTAAAGCCCCATCTCAAACAAGCAAAGCATGGAATCAACATGACTTTTGCCAGCCATCTGTTCTGATCACCGTGTTTGTGTATTGTAGCCCTTCCTTCTCTATTGAGATAATAAGGTGACTGTCTCTTACCATGTGTTTGTTGATGCTTAGTACAATGGGGGTGGTATTCTAGTCCCAGTTCAAGCTTCTAGGGTGGAATTTTCCAAAGTGCTTAATTGACTCAGAAAACCAATGGGACTGCTTCTCTCAAAGCAAATAGGCCTGGTCTACACTTAAAATTTAGGTCAACATAGTACAGCACTCAGGATGGAGTGGGTGTGGATTTTACACACCCCTCAGAGCTGTAGCTATGCTAACCTAACTGTGGTGTAGATGCTGCTTGGTCGATGGAGGAATACTTCTGTTGACCTATCTACTGTCGCTCAGGGAAGGGGTGTTCCAACAGCAATGAAAAAATACACCTTTCTGTTGGTTTAGGCCGTGTCTTAATTATAGGGTTATGCTGCCATTGTTATGGCACCTAGTTGTACTGATACTGTCCCTGCAATGTAGAAATGGCCTTGGTTACTTAGCCACTCCCCCAGCACTACTGTAATACAAATAAGTAATCATAGTGTAATCTGGAAAACCAGGCAAAAATTTATCACCATGGAGCTCCTGACCTCCATTATGCTGCCTTTGCCCCATTTTGGTGGAACAAAGAAGTCAGGCTTTCTTAAAGTGGATTCTCCCATCAAGAGGGAGCCAGTATAACTGCACTCCCAGCCACCCTCTGTGTGCTGAGGGAGGAAGGAGACATGACTGGAGCATGCTGCCATCCGATTATTATATTGCAGTAAAATGGGCTAGAACTATATCCAACACTTTCCTAATGTTAGTTTTTCATTACAGCAATTGCCAGGAAACGTTGTCTGATTGTCTGACTGGTTGTATTTTGGGGAAAGAAAGTGGTCCATGTGATTGTGAGTGGCTGGGACGATAATCCAGGAAAATATCTCTGTGAAGATGTTGGTCACATTTTGAGTCATTTTGAAGTGACAGAAAATCCTACTCCTCTCAATTTATTGAGTGTCAATCCCCTGCTACAAAGTCTCCAGTCTCTGACTTCATATGAAGCACTAATACATAATCCACTCTGACGAGGACTATCTCTGATCACATTCTACCCATTCATAGCATTTCAGTACAAATCCTGTGCTTGAAAACTAAGGAGAAATCACAAAACGTTCCAATACCTGGGCCTGAAGGGCCAGTGTGAAACAGGATATCAAGCTGTGCAAAAAGGACAGATCACAGATTAATATTTGTCTATCAGCAACAGCTAATTCGTTTCACTAGTACTGAAGTTGCATACTTGGCAGTAATGACGCACACGTTTTACACTGCATGAAATGTTCTCTTTTGGGCAGCCAGATATCTTTAGTCTAATACAAAGTGGGTCATGACCCTCATCCCATTTTAAAGGGGTCACCAGGGCTGACATTAAACTTGTTGAAAGCCCGAGTCCCACTGCGGGGGGCCAAAGCCAAAGCCTGACTGCTACAGCTCTGGGCAGTGGGGCTTGGAGCTTGGGGCTGAAGCCCTTGGGCTTTGCCACCCCTGAGTGTTAGGGCTCGGGCAGGTTCAGGCTTTGGTCCCCCATCCTGGGGTCATGTAGTAACTTTTGTTGTCAGAAGTGGGTTGCGGTGCAAAGAAGTTTGAGAACCCCTGGTCTAATAGATACCAGAAACCAATTGTCCTGGTCATACTGAGTCATGTTGTGATACATGTAGGCATTGCTTTTCCCTCTGCTGGAAGAGACTTGTGAAATATAATTATAACCTCGTCACATAAATCAACAAGGAAGGAGAACTTAGGTCATGAAGCAGAGCCCTACTGTTCTGCTCACTTTCATCGCCAACAAAATTATCATTGCCGATACAACCCATGAATACCAGGAAAATCATTTATTTTGTTTGTCTTTTTGAGTTGGCCTTAGCACAAATATCTTCCTTAAAATAGCTGTAGTTGTGAAATAGTTAAGCTATACAGTACACCCATAAGGGGAACCAGCATGTTGGTTTATGCTGTGAATTCTTGTTTCTTTTTTAGTTTGTCCTCAGTTATGGGAAAGCAAGACAGTCTGAAGAACTTTGACTGTAAATAACCAACCAGTGGCAATGCTCCTGGGTGGGCTACAACAGTTCCATACTGGAAACTGTTGCCAGTCTGTTAATACCAACCATCACTGAACTCTCTCTCACTGCCAGGCTGTGTAGACAATCCTCTGTATATTTGATGAGGGCAAAGATGTGGCATAGGCAATGTACATGCCCACACAAACAGAAATGTAAATATATGAGTGATGTTGGATTTCTTTGCTAATTGGGGTTTATTGTTTACTGAGTATCCAAAAATACACTAGGTGTTCCGTAGAGAAAGTAGAAAGACATAGTCCCTACCCCAATTTTAGAAATAATGCAATGTGTGGGAGTAACAAACAATAGGGAAGGGTTAGGATGGGGGTTGCAGCGCTCAGGCCATGCGGTTACTCTGTACGGTATGTGTACATCCTGATGGCTCAATGTAACTTTTTAAATGATTGATTATTATTAACACACTCTCCGAGAATGAGGCTCCACCTCAAACCTTAGTGCCTGCATTACAATCTTTAAAGCAGGCTTTGCATCAGCTGTTCTTTGTGGCATCAGCCATACCTCATTCAGGCATGTCACCTGGTCAGTTTACACCAGTGGCTCATTTCAGTCACTGTCTTGTTTTTCTGGCTGTTACATCCTCTTATATTCCCCATCACCTCATCAGAGTTTCATATGGGTCACCCCAACCACACGTGTCCTGAATATGATTAATACAGAGTGTGCTTTACTGGATAGTTTAACCCAGAAATGTAAGTTTCTATCTTGGGACTTTATACTGTCACCCATCACTGTAGTTTCTGAGCACCCGTTTTTATCTTTAACATGGTTATTGGCCTACTGAATAAAGGGGAAGCAGTAGACATGATATATTTTGAGTTTAGTAACAGTTTTTGGCAGTTCCCCCATTACATTGTCATGAGCAAACAAGGGAAATGTGGTCTTGATGAAATGACTATAGAGATGGGTGCAGACAGGGCCGTCCCTAGGCGAGGAGCGGACCCCAGGACATTAGAAACTTGGTGCCTGTCTGCAGGGGGGTTCTCCCCACCATCGCCCAGGCCCTGCCCCCTTTCACCTCTTCCCCCAAGTCTCCACCCCCCCGTCCTGCCTCTTCCCCACTCAGTTCCACTCCCTCCCCCACCTGCACTGCTCCCTTGCTCCTTCCCCCTCCCCCACAGCACCTCCTGACACTGCAAAATATCGGACCCACAACAAGTGGTAGGAGCTGGGAGGGAGGAGGAGGTGCTGATCAGTGGGGCCTGCCAGTGGGCAGGAGGCGCTGAGGGGAGGGAGAGGTTCTGGTAGTGGGGCTCCTCCTCACCTCCCCGTTCACCTGCCCACCTGCCACTCACCTCCCCATTCACCTCCTCACTCCACTTACCCACCCACCTCCTGCCTCACTTCCCTGCCTGCGGGGCCCCCCAAAGTGCAGGGCCCGGGGTGGTGCCTGGCTTCGCTGCACCCAAGGGACAGCTCCAGGTGCAGAACTGGTTGACAGACCATACTCAGAGTAGTTATCAATAGCTTGCTGTCAAACTGAGGGCATATCTAGTGGAATTTGGCAGGGGTCAGTTCTAGATCCAGTACGAGTCGATATTTTCATTAATTAGTTAGTTAACGGAGTGGAGAGTAAGCTTTATAAAATTTACAGATGACAGCTGTCTGGGAGGGGTTGCAAGCATTTTGGAGGATTGTTTTGAATTCTAATCCTATCTTGACAAATTAGATAATTGGTTTGAATGCAACAAGATGAAATTTAATACAGATAAGTGCAAAGTACTACTCATAGGTAGGAAAAACTAAAGGCTAGTATTTTTCTGGGTGTATTAACAGAAGTGTTGTATATAAGAAATGAGAGGTAATTGTCCCAGTCTACTCATCTGGAGTACTGTGTCCAATAATGGGCATCACACTTTAAGAAAACCTTGGACAAATTGGAGAGAAACTAGAGGAGAGCAACAAAAAATATAAAAAGCTTTAGAAAACCTGAACCTATTTGGAAAGGTTAAAAAAAATGGGCATGTTTAGTCTTGAGAAAAGAAGGCTGAAGGGAGACCTGATAAGAGTTTCCAAATATGTTATGGTCTGTTACAATGAGGATGGTGATCAATTGTTCTCTGTTTCCGCTGAAGGTAGGACCAGAAGTGATGGGCTTGATGTGCATCAAGGGAGATATAGATTACATATTAGGAAAAGCTTTCTCACTGTAAAGGTAGCTAAGCTCTGGAATAAGCTTCCACAGGAGCTTCTGGATTCCTCTTCACTGCAGTTTTAGAACAGGATGGGAAAACACCCATCAGGGCTGGTCTCTGTTTACTTGACCCTGCCTGCATGAAGGGGAGTGGACTTGATGACCTCTCAAGATCCCTTCCAAGCCCTACATTTCTATGGTTCTATAAAATCCATAGTTATAGAGGAGTCCCTAGAGGATTTCATGGTATCTATGGCACTTCTCTTTTTGAGGTAAGTGTTTTACTTGGGATAGAGTTTGTATTTTCTTATATGTTGGGTAAAATTTTTACAAGTGCCAGTGATTTAGGAACATAAGTTCCATTTAGGGTATTAGGCTCCAAAGTGCCTAAAAGCCAAATTTTCAAAGGTATTTAGGTGCCTAAAGATGCAGATAGGCACCTACTTGGATTTTCAAAAAAAAATCTTCTAAACAGATTAGATGCCTAATTCCCAATGATTTGGGAAGAAGAGATTGTCATTCATATGCTGGCAAGACTTTTTGAAAAGGAAGGTTTTGCAGGGTTTCCCAAAATAGCCATATTCTGAATTCTCCTAATCTCCTCTGAAAGTCCCTTCCATAGCTGGATCTCCTCACCTGAGGGTGCGTTATCCACAGCTTACACACATTTCACTCTAGGCTTTCAGCTTTGCATTGACCCATAGGACCACAACTGTCGCAGTGATTCAGTGGTCAAAATTTGGTATCTAATATAGCTGAGACTTTACAACTTAGCACTAGAGATTTAAACTGGTATCAGAAGCTGACTGGGAGTCAGGAGAAGAACTTGAGCACAGTCAGCCTGAGCCATGGAGAAGGCAGGCAGTCACCTTCTGTACCTGACTGAGCATGTGTGTTGTCTTCACATTCAGCTTCAGCCAGAGGTGCTGGAACTAGGGGTGCTGCTGCAATCTCTGGCTTGAAGTGGTTTTCATCATAGACAGGATTTCAATGGCCCTTAGCACCCTCACTATGTACATTGTTACAGCACCCCCGGCTTCAGCATCATTATCTTTGAATCTGTTGCACATGTTTTAATGAGGGGTCAGCTGATGTAGGTTTAGGGCAGTCAGTGGAAGCTGCTGGGTGCTCAGCATGCCTGAAAATCAAGCCATTTAGACAGATCTTCCTAAGGCCCTAGGAACCTAACTTGGTCTTCAGTATGATTTTGTTCTCCTTTCTGATAAGAAGCAGCTCTATTATGTGAATGGTTTTGCTGATCCTCAGGGGTGGTTGCTTAAGGCTAATACTGTATGTTAAAGATAGTTGCCTTCTTTTTGCTACCAGAGACTGTATAAGGCAATCACCCTCTTACCAAAACTGGTCCACATTTCAGCTTCTGTTTTCTTAAACTCTGCCACAAAACCTGTGAGACTGGTCCCTGTGTATTATATGTTTCTAATTAATTATTAATGTACTATGTGTCTAATTATATGTGTGTGTGTATATATATATTATACACACACACACAAAACTCCCTGTCCCATTTGCCTGGATTGAATAAGAGTCTCGAAACAGGACTATAATTATAGAGATTTTTTTATTAGAGAATTTATCTAAAATACAATATTCATTTCTTTTTTAAATTATGACATATATTATTTTAATTGAAAGATACTCTGTATTATATCTATGGTAATAAGTTTTATAGATATTTAATTTAAGACATTTTATAATTTAAAAAACCAACACACTAACGTTAAGACATAATGGAGGTTGATAATACCATGGCTAAAAATGTAAAACAATTTAAAAAATATTTATACTTCAGTTTCTTAAAATCTAAGACATTTAATCATCAATATTAATTTGCTTTTCACTGTCTATGTTGACATAACTTAATCTCTTAAATCACATTTAAAATGTCCAAAATATTCTGTATTCCTGTGCTTCCAAAAAGCTTCACATTACTGAGAACAGTTAGTTATATGTATTATCACCTGTAGATGAGGTTACTTAAAATGGCTTATTTTGCTGTTATTATGTGCATGGCCAAACAGCCAAAGAGTCAGTCACAGCAATTATCATCAAACATCACATAGATTTTCCCTTTCCCCACACATTAGGACCCTTTTTCTCTTGGTCTAGGGTCTTTCACATTTCATTAGCCAGAACTTCAGATGCTGAATGGAAGAAGTGAGAAATCTAGAGAAGACATGTTGCCAGTGCACAGCTGGCAAAGGTTTGATTTGTGCTGAGCAGAAGGGACTCCTCCCTCACAAACACTGCAATTTCTTATGAGCTCAGTGCTTAGCTTATTGGAATGAAGCTCTAACTTCTCTGCCCTTCAGAGGCTGGCATGGACGCCAGTTGTCCATCATATGGTACGGGGTCTCATTCTCAGCACTGAAGCAAAGGCCACGGAGTTTGCACAGCTGGAGAAAAAAGAAAAGATCAACATTAATCTTCAGATGCATGTTCATGCCTCCAAAAATCTATTTATGGTATATACTGTGAGCCAGAGACAGTGCAAATCTTAGGGCATGGGGAAAGGTGACTTAAAGACATCTCTAAATGATCATCCTCCTTGTTGTTTTGCTGGCCAAGGAACTCAGTGCAAGGTGTTTTACCCAAACCCTCTCCTGCCCCTGACACATCCTTTTCGGCCTCTGTGCTGGTACAGCTGGGAAAGAGTGGTATAAATCCATCTAGGGGCAGTTTTCTGGACCTTTTGAATCACAGGAACCTCACAAAGTGGGCCAGAGCTGGCTCTATATTTGTTCCAGGTCTATAGGTTAATTGAACAGTTGACTATTTTGAAAGCTGAAACTCTTTTGACAGTTTGATTTTTAAATAACATTTACTTGATCCCTTTCTCAGCAATTACTTCAACAGAAGTCAGTGAAGCTATCCTGGGGTTAAACTGGTGTGAGGGGCGAGCAGGTTTCAATTTCCATTGGAAAGTACAGTAAGAGGGTGAAGGTCTATCCTAAAGCATGATCTGCAATTCCATAGCCCTCTAAAATAGAACCATATTTGTGTTTAATTGTGCCATAGTACTCTTCTGTTCCAAAGGTGCCTTGGGACAGCCAGGCCCTGAAATAGTTGAAGTAAATGTGCGGTTTCCCAAGCAGAAGGACATTGACCCTATACAGTGTTTATTCATGTACTTCCATTAAAAACAAGTCTCGCTGTGACACCTCTGAGGTACCTGCTAGAATAATCAACACACAAGAGACTCTTTAGAAGTGGTCCATAGGGAGCTATCTGCCTATGTGTGATTTTAAACACATACTTTAGCTAATTCAGAACTAATTGCAAAACCCAGCACTCCAGGACACTATGTGGATTTGTCACAGGCACTTAGCTATTCATGCTGCTTTCTCATGTGTGACACAGGTCAGACAAATATAATTCAGTGCAAGTGACCAGCAGGTTAGAAATAGTCCTCATTTTAGTTAACTTATTCGGAATACCATGTCTGAGAACATACAGCAATAGAAATTGCTGACAGAAGTATGCAAGGGGCTGCAGCATTTTGTAACACGTAGAATGGTTCTGTGACACAAAATCATGCAACACTCTGATTGACAAAGAGCTGCCTTACGAGAGGCCTTTAACTTCAGTGAGAAACATAGTACATGGCTCAGAATGCTGCAATCCTACATGTTCCAATAATCAATAATTCAGTATAGCAATTCTTATGGATTTGCAATCCTAAACTTCCTCCTCCCCTCCTGACAAATCTTTAAAAACTACTTATCTTTAGAAAAGCAGTTGCCAACTATGAATTGAAGTCCAGTGAAAACATTCCCAACAGATGCTAAATTTTAGGATTTCCTTTTTCCCCCAAACTGTTTTATCATTTCTTGATTTGTTCAGCATTTAGGAGTGACAAAATACATGGTCTGTGCAGCTTTGGTCTTGAGTAGTTGGTTTAGAAAGGCGCAATGTGATAAATGGATTTGCAATGGGAAAAGATGGGGGATGGCTTTCCTAAGGGAAAAACACTCATTTATTTGAGTATTTCCCCTCCCCTCTCTCCCATGTTGTAAGACTACATTCATGTCCCCTTGATCATCAGTAATAGTTCCTGTGGCCTTAAACAAAGAGGTCAAGCTTAAGACTCACTCCAAAGTATCTCAGTAGTAGTAATAGATACTGTAGTTTAATGAACATTTCCAATAGTTCATCCTCTTCCTTTCCCCTGCACTTTTATTAAATTATGCCCAGCACCAGATCACAGCTTCTTTTCATCTCAACTCAGTAAAGGAACACAATTATTTTATTATTGTTAGAGCAATAGCCATTGGTAAAATTGATTTAAGCCTTTGAGGGTAAACTAAAGCCCTTCAGATATGGCTTATATTTATAGACTCAAAGGTCCTATTTTTATCATCTTAGCTAAACCACTGCAGACCTGAGGACGAAATTTGCATCTACATAATTTCATTAAGGAATGGTGCACAGAACTAATGCCCAGAGACACGAGGGTTGTCAGTGCTCTCCTCTGCTAGAGCATTTGCCAGTGTCATCAAGCTGCATAATATAACAGTTTCTTGAGATAAAATGCAAACTTCTGGAAGCTGCAAATTTTCTGAATTCCAAGCAATAGCATTTCTACTTGACTCCTGTCCTGAGTAGAAGCAAAGTCCACTTCAACACACATATGAACACAGTTACCAAAGGGGGAGGAAATAACCATTTCAGATATGCGTATTGAACCAATGATTCATGATGCTATCTTCTCTTTCACAAAGCTTTGCAATCGGACTCTATTCTGTTCCAGTAATGTAAACTGCAGCTTCAGCAGAAGATCCCACAGAAGTCTAAACCAAGGCGACTGAGAGTATTTTCATATAGAAAAATGACCTTTAGCTACTGAAGATTTACCTGTTCTGAACTGACATGGATGGGTTCTCTCAGAACATGCCAGATAACGCATTCAAGTAGAGGGGGAGTGGTCAGAGAACCTTGGTAAGTCCAGTAATCCAGGGATGTGGGAAGCAGATTCTTGGGATCAAAGTTTGTGAAGGAAGCTTGCTTGCCCTATAAAGATAGAACAGCCTGTTAAAACTGTGGTGTAAGACTAGTTGGAAAATACACCTTGCTTGCATTAGTGGAGCTAGTTAAGGGAGGTTTGATATTTCTGGCCAAGTGCGTCCCCTGCTTTAGAGAGAGAGAGAGAGAGAGAGAGGGATGCTAATTCTGCACAGTACTGAGACCCTCCTACAATTTGCTGAAGTCTGTTGGGGTTAAAATTGCTCAGCACCTTCCAAGATCAAGCCCTCAATCCTTGTTTCAAATGTCTAAAGTTACTACCTCTTCCTCCACAAACATCCATAATCTATATCCCATACACAGATGGCAAAAGAGACACTGCAAATATAAACATTTGTGGGTCTGGTTCTGCTATGTGACATTAATGGCCAAACTCTCATTGACTTCAGTCATTAGTATAACACATCTGATTTACACCAGGGATGAACCTGGCCCAGTATGACAACTATGGACTCCACTGCAACTGAAAGCCAGAAGCACACCATCATAAAGATCTGAAATCATTATTTACAGAAATTCTTTCCAATTGCTGGATGACCTACAATGCTGCATATCTTCTATTAGCCTAATTTTAAAAAAAAGATATTTGAGCTCTCATCAGGGTAGGGATTACAAAAGCATCCGTGCTGATGACATGGAGAGCTGTTCTACTCTATTACTTGCATATAGACAGCAGAAGTAGGGAACTTCAGTTTTGCACTTTTGAAGATGACGACTATAGAAAACAGCTGTGCTTGTTGTCAGTTGATATAGAGATCATATACTACCTTGGTTTGAATGGAGTCCAGAGCATCAATAATTTTCTGTATCCCAGGCCTGTCACTTCCTACCTGTAATGCAAACCATATGAAAGGAAAGTAATTAGGTGTATATGTGGTGGCTCAGATTTACCACTATAGTTGACTGAAGACACATTTTAAATTATATCATCACAGCACCAATTAGTTTCACAGAGATTTCTCATAATGATGAATGATGAAAGTGGTTGTTCCCTCACATTGTAAAGCATATGAAGTTTGCCAGTCAGCACAAATGGCTTGTGCTGACTAATCTTCAGAAGTCAAGAATTGTGGGACTGAATAAAATGATTTTCTTTTTAAAGTATGTGGATGTATTATTGAACTTTAACTGTCCATTTCTCAGAAGTCAAATTTAAACTCCCAACAAAACCAACATGACCAGAATAGAGGGAGAACAATAGAGACAAATCATCTTCTTTAGCTGGTTGTGTATTTCTCAACCTTTATATTAAGCAAAGCAAAGCAAATTAATCTAGCACAAAACATCCTGCCATTGAGAAGTGACAAAGGAAAGGGACAATAGATATTTATTTATGCCTGGTTTACATATAGTTTTTATACCGTGTGATTTTTTTTTAATGGCATAGTTATATCAATACCAATCCTAGTGTGGACACAATTATATTGGTATGAACAGCCATAGATCAATATATATTACTGCTCTTCCCATACAGAAGGACTAATTGAGTATAAACACCTTTATACCACTGTAACTCTGGGAGACATACTTCTTTAACTCTACGGTATTTCTAAAGCAGTACAACTTCTGGGTGTAGATAAGGCCTTAGATCAGTGGTCCCCAACTTGGTGCCCACGGGCAACTTGACACCCGCCAGGGCATTTATGTGCGCCCGCCTAGTGCCCAGCCGGGGAGAGAAGCTGTGGCACCGCACCTGCTGGGGACAGAGAATTCCAGGGCCGCAGGCTGCGGGTGCCAGTGTTCTCTGTCCTCCCAGATTCTCTCTGGCTTCTCTCTGCACTGCCCAGAACTGGCGCCAAAAAAACCCAAAACCCCCCAAAAAAAAAAAAAAAACCCCAAACCACTCTGACTCTGCAGAATGGACGGAATGCCGCCCTCTAGCATGTGCTGCCCCAGGCACGTGCTTGCTCCACTGGTGCCTGGAGCCAGCCCTGTATGTGAGTAATTGTTGGCGCCCATCAAACTCTTCTGAAAACATGAATGTGCTACCAGCCACAAAAAGGTTGGAGATCACTGCCTTAGATTGTAATCTTGTTGGGGTGGGGGAATGTTTTAGTTCTGTGTTTGTACAGGACCTACCATGATGGAGCACCTAGGCACTACTGCAATACAAACAATACATTACAATAATAACAAGGTGATTGTTCAACTAACCTGCAGAAAAACGCCTACCACAGTCAAGCCATCAGGATGCTTCACAGCTTCACCAAATCTACCATATTTTGTGTTCCAGTGAACCAAGTGAAGCTAGGATCAAGGAGACAAGAGATATTTATAAACAGCACCTTCCATCTACCAGAGCATCTCAACCAACAGATGACCATTTACTAAACATTAACACAGATGATGTTTCACTGCTGAAACTTGCAAAATTTTGCATACAGCTATGAAATTGTTGCATCATTGATTTGCTTTTATGTCTCTTGCAGAAATTTGTGCAACAGATATTTATAATTATAAGAACTGCTTTTCATACTTATTTTCAAAAACATTTCTAAATGCCAAGTATGGGCCATATCTTGCAGTCCTTATTCTGGTAAAACTCCAGTTGACTTCAGCAGGAATTTTGCTGAAGCAACAACTGCAGGGTTTGACCTAATTATTTTAAATCTAAGTATTCTGGTTTTTTAAAAGAATTCTCTAAATCAGTGTTTCTCAAACTGGGGTCGCCGCTTGTGTAGTTGGGAGAACTATTGTAGACCAGCAGCCGACATTTGAACCACCATGTTTTCTCACCAGCGAGAACTCCCAGCATAGCTGCCACTGGGGGAGTTGCACTGATGGGAAATTTTAAGAAAAAATGCCTAATGTGTACAGTCCCCTATAAGAAAAAAAGCCAGTCCTACCTCGGCATCATATTGCACTCCATCCACAGTGTGCTCAGAACCTTGGCCTTCACAGGAGCCCCAGTGAATATGAAACTGAATCAGTCTGTAGGTTCCCTCAAGCGCTCCGCCTCTCAGCACTGCAAACCAAACAGTCTCCATTAGTATTTGCCTCACCTCCTTTGTTATGGAGCCTTATTCTAAAACAGAACACTGAACTCAGGGCTTCTAAGGGCAGGTCTACACTACAAACTTGTATTGGCACAGCTACATGTCTTCATGCAGCTGCGCTGCTGTAGCGCTTCTGATGAAGATGATCTAAGCCCATGGGAGAGTAGCTATGTTGATTTTTCAACCCCCTGAGCAACATAGTTATTATGAAGTAAGTGTGTACTGTAGACCTAGCCTAAGTGAGACTGCATTTTGATGCTCTGCATACTACCAAGCTGCTCTGGATTACTTGTTACAATACAATACTAATACTAGCCCTAGTCTATACCAGACATCTAAAAACTTAAATGCCTTTCATGTATGAGATTCATCAGCAATTAACCAGCCATGCTAATAATACAAGGTGATTTGGAATTAGGAAAGGTTTGTGAGAAACTTTCCTGTCACGATATAAATAAAAAATTCTAGAAAGATGAATAGCCAGAATTCTAGGGCCATATAGAAATGTTCCACCAAAGTGTTCTTAAACACCTAAACCTGTTTGCTTTATTCATGCAAATTGCCCTTTCATTTTATGTCACCTATTTAGGCCTTAATCCTGCAAACCTCATGGTGCATGGCAGGGAGCCCAAGGTTGCTGTGCTTCACTGTAAGTATGAGTAAAGCCCAACCACAAGCACAGGTGAGGTTAAATGCTAGGCATAGCCTTCCTCACGAAAGTGAGATAAATCTCAAGCCTCTCCCTTGATCCCCCCAAAATATTGGTAAAATAGGGAGTGGAACGTGAGTTGGGTCTGAGGAAACACAGGTTTGGAAGTGAGGCACCTATTTGGTATTACTCTTGCTACTACAGTAACTAGCTCCTAGTGTAACCAGAGCACTCAGTAGCATTCTCAGTTATGCAGGATTGGGCTCCCTGAATTCCCTATCCTGCTCATTAATTTTCAGCTTGTGTTTATACTCCGAACAGCCCACCCTTGTGAGATGCAGGATCAAGCCCTGAGCCTGGAAAATGCTCAGGGCAGGTAAACTATGTCTTCATGTGCAGCATCAAGCCCAAAACAGGTAATAAGTAAGTTTACTGAAGTCAATGGAGCAAATCGTGTGGATAAACACAGAAGGGTTTAGGCCAAATTGTTCTTCTGCAGAACATTTAGGTCTCACAATCTATTGTTTGTTTAAGCTGGTATTATCTGAAAAGCAAAGGTATTTTAGGAATAAAATTTAAGATGATATAGACCCTAAAACCCAATTTTGTACTTGCAAAGTGATAGAAAAGTGCTATATGTTACCGTAAAAGTGCCTGGATTATGTATCATGAACAAAATAGGTCAATGGAATAAAGATGCTTTTCTCTGTCTGCAAACAGTCCAAACATATAACTGTTCCAGTGTGTGCATGTGTGAGAGTATGTAAATTGAGTGCCGATTACAATAGGCCACTATCTGTTCAGTTTTGGCTAACTTTGACTATATGCAAGTACAGACTAAAATACCCATTGACAACTGGGGATAGGAGATATTACAGTGCTGTGAAGGGAATGACTCAAGACTTTAGTCACAAGAAAATGCAATTTAAGATATATACAACAACCTTAGCTTCCATTGTCAAGTCTACAGTTTTGTAGGTATAATGTAAGATTTGAAAAACTTAAGTGCAATATGCATAATATACCCTTTGGGTTAGGGTCACAAAAGGAGTTAGGTATCTACAGTGGCAGTTAGGTGCCTACATCCCCAAATCAGGCCCCATTTGCAATCATAAAAGCCCCACTCCACTGCCACTGAACCTAGAGGTGCTTAAACTGGCTTGGCACCAAATTTTGTGCCTCTAGACAAATGCAGTACTGCTCTACGCTAGGAGTCTGGATGCCTAAGCTTTCATGTGATGCACAAACCAGGGGAAGACCGGCATTCCTCTGCCTAACTCACCTGCGGGGCCCAATCTAGCAAGTGTGGTCGGAGGCTACTTACTGATTGGGCCCCAGATGCGAGCTCACACAAAAAAAGCTGTGGGAGATCCTTCATAACTTTTAGCTTAGGGTACTCACCTGGGCTGTGGAAGACAGCCAGTTTAAGCCCCCTTTGAACTAGGAGGAGACAGGATGAGAAGAGGGATCTATTACTTCTTAGGCACATGGCCTAACCACTGGGCTATGGGACATTCTGATATGGGGAGGCACCCTCATTCTCTCCTGTTAAAGCTGTTCCACTGTTCAAATAATTAAAGGGGCATTGGTATCTGGGTGTCCCATGTGAGGAGAGACTTAAGGTACCCCATATCAGAATATCCCATAGCCCAGTGGCTAGGGAGCTCATCTGAGAGGTGGTAGATTCCTGTTCACATCCTTTCTTTCCCCCATAGTAGAGAGGAGAGATATGAACTGAGAAGTCTTCTACATCCTATGTGAGTTATGAGGGAGCCCTTTTCATCTCTTCCTTCCGTCCTCTCCCTCCCGCCCCCCCACCGAGATCCTTGCCAAACAGCATAGCTGTCTAACTCCGGGAAAGTGTTTACAGCTGAGAACCCCAAGCCAAGGGTGGTGCTATCCTGTAGCCTGGTCTTATGTGCCAAATTCCCTGAGAGAAACGGGGCTTATGATACTATCCTTGCTTGGCTATTTCCCATTGGCTAGCTTAGGCAGGGAGCTGGCTTTTGTGAATCCCATTTTTAGGCATCTGTCTCCCTTCACTCATTGTATAGGGAGCTCTAACTCAGGCTTTGTGATTCCCAGAGATTTTCTAGGCACCTGAAATTAGATAAGGAAACACTGAGCATTACCACTACTAAGTTGCTTTAGGAATCTAGCCTGATATTCCTTCGTCAACTAAATTCAAACCACAGAACTCCCACCACACATTTCTCTTTGTGATTTAATGGTCTATTTTGGTCATTGTATTTTCAAACATATTAGTCAATGCTGAACAGATCATGCATCTTTCTACCTATTGCCAAACTACAAGGTAAGTGTATATAATGTGTGAAGAAAAGTGGATCTCTGCCTGTGGTAGCTAGACATGTATAGATTTTATACTAAATAGACATTTTTAAAAGCCATCACATTATGAAGGATGGTTGTTTCAAGCAGAGCACTGTAAGTTAGGACATTTTAAGTAAAAATAGTTGTTCTGAATGTGTTTCTTTTCCAAATGAAATAACTTTGCTTTTTTAAAAATATTGCTAAAACCAATTAGTCCATATTATTGCCAAGATTCATTTTAAGAAAGAGGGAACTGCTCTAAGTTATAGAAACACATCTCAATACCATACTTGCTTTTTCTTTGGCTAACAGAGTAGCTGCTCATTACAGATATAAAAGGACTAATATTTCCTCCATTCTTGAATCCCATATAACATTTTACATAGTTGTGGAAGGTTTACCTGCTGCTATTAATCAATGGAAGGTGTGCTGAGAAGCAGAACTATACATTATTCTTAAATCTACCTGCAGTATGGTTTCTTTAGGAATCTTCTTAGGATTTTACAAAACTCACAAGGTGGACAAAAATCTCCTGAAAGTTTTTATTTACTTTTTCTTGTTCTGTGGTTCTCAAATCCAGTGCTAGCTTATTTTGAGTCACAAGATTCAAAAGACAGGAGCAGATCATTCAACAAAAACAATAATTAGATTAGTGTGAACAAACATCAGTTCAGCAGGCTTAATTAAAAAACAGCTCTCTTGTGCATATTAAGCAGTTATTAATTTTTGTTACCACTTATCAGTGATGCCAAAGAACTGAAGTTTAAAATAAATCTGACATGCAAAACATACATGTTAGAAATTCATTTTTATCCAGCAAGACCTTTTTTAATCCTTAATGTTATCAGCTGTCAACATTCCCACAATTTAATAGCTGCCTGAAGAACTGCAAGAGCATTTATACTGTGAACTTTCCCTCTTACTTGCTTCATCTATTTCACTTGCAACTAAAAACACTGAAGTCCAACCTTCTTGATTCATTTCCTGAATGCTAGGGAAGTTTAAATCCAGTTCTGAATTTCCTAGCTTTAACCCATTTCTTCTTGAAACTGATTTTATTTTAAATCTATTTGCAAAAGATCCAGGCATATATGTTTCCGTCTGCCTTAAGGCAAAATTACAAAAAGTAGCTGTGGCACACAGAAAGGAAGAGTGACTGTGCAGGAATAGTACCTCCCATTGCATACCAACCTGCAGCCCTTCCATGGGTGCACAACACAAGCACAAGTAAATGTGAGCAGAAAAAAATTGTTAGCTGAGTGTGGGATGAAAAAGGAAACAGCCAATCTCTGTCACATGTTCCTTTCTCAAAGTAGGATGTTCTATTCAGCAGTAACTCTTATTCTGTGGCTAAGGCTCATGTGACAGATGATGGGCTACAAATGTGTTGTTTTTTTTTCTGATGATGATGAATCCCCCAAGCAGTTACATAGAAGTTAGCATAAGAAGATCTCAAAACACTTCACAAATGAGCTAAGTGTGCTTTAACTTGTAGGAAAGTTTAATGATCAAATCCTACTCACCTTACCTATGTGAAAAATCCCATTGATGTCACTGGGATTCCTTGCATGAATAGATTAAACTGGATTTGGCCCTAACATTTCCTGGTGAGATTGTAGAGTGTGTAGAACTAAAAGGATATTTTGTTGATTAAGAGATATCTACACAATCAAAGGTATCTGGTTACATGGACCAGGCCATTCCACTGTAAAAGAAGTTTTACTGAGCAGTTACCTCTCCCATTTATTTCAGAGCATTAGTAATTTAGACCCTGTGTGGGTAGCATGGACCTTATTTAGAGACAAGCCGGGTCCTTAATGTTAAGCTTTGCAGAAATACTGTGGCATTACTGCTGGGATTCCAAACATTGCTGGGATGTACCCACTATAAAGAGCAAGCCCTAATTTATCTTATTTAGGGAAAGGCTTTTCTTGGAAAGTATCCAAATGGCTAAGCTGCAAGATTCCTTCATGAAATAATTCAGACATTGAATGAAATCTTCCACTTACACAAATCGAACTGGTAGGAAATAAACTATTCTAAGGCTTGTTAATTTGAATAAATGCAGAATAAGGAACTACTCCTCAAATGGAAATGAGTAAAAATGGAACATTTTCCTATAGCTGAAAAAATAGAGTCATCCAAGCAAGATGGAAGTCCACTGCTCAAAATCCATGGAATTTAGTACTAATTCAGAGTCCTCTCAAATAAAAACCCCAGCATTCACAGAACACCAATTTTTAGCCTTTCATAATAACCTTCCCCATACAACCTGCCTTTCCCTTTTGAAAACAATGATTTTATAGAATGTGGATATAGAAGAGATATACATTGTGTGTGTATAATATGTAAATATATGCACAGTATAATATATATGATAAGCACTGCCATATAGACAAATGTATATATGATAGAAAAAAGGCTGAGGAGATAAAATAAATAATATTACTCAAAACATGCCATACTTGAACACACTGTACTGTTAATGGATGGGGAGTACACTAAAGAACATGCTCAGGGATTCTGAGTACTTATGTAGTGGGTGGGCTTCCCCAGCTGATATACTGAAGAGTTCAGCCAGGGCGAGTCGTACTTTCTGTAAGGCTGCCAATACACAGGACAGAATGTCACTTTTGGGGAGATGTTCCCCTTTTATTTTATCTCTCCCAAGCATCCCTCCTAGGAGAATATATCAAAATAAGCAGAGAGTAAGAGAGTAAGGCAGGACCAATGGTTCTGAATGGACAAGTTCACCTTGTGATGCAGTAAGTTGTGGGAAACCTCTGCAGTAAGTTTCACCAAAAGAAAACTATGTGACAGTTACTGTTGATAAACAACCTCATCTGACTCTAATAGATGCCATTTGGGAAGCCTGAGAGGGTAAAAGGTGTTTTCAGGAGATAACATAAGAGAATTAAACACTCCCAATATGTGCCATCTTTGCACAAACTGTACATTGGCAGCGTGACAGTGACCGTGACTCACCCTGATACGGCCAGAGTGTCAGCTAAGGATAGCTTGCCCTGTTTAAGGATATACGGTTACTCCCCGTGCAGGCTGACCAGAGTACTCTTCATGCCATTAGTAGTTAATGCAATTATATTTTTATATTTATATATAAAACATATATAATATAAAACTATAATTGTGTTAACTACTTAATGGCATTATATATATATATAATGTGTATATGTGTGCATACATAAGTACATACATACACCCATGCTTATACAGGTACACAGACACCTCCCTACGGATGCACAGTGGACTCATGGCATAAGGAAAAATCTGAAGAACATTTTCACCCAGTAGTCTTGAGTCCTTAAGTAGGGGTGGGCTGTCCCTAGTTAACACACAGGCCATACTGAAAAATTCAGTCTGGGTGAGTCACTGTCATTGTCAAGCTGCCAATATATATATATATATAGTATGTGTAAATATGGCACATAACGAGAAGTGTTTCATTTCGTTTATCTTATCTCCCCAAAACACACTTTCTACTCTATCAGGCTCCCCAAATGGCTTATAACTAACTAAGGTTGCCAACCCTCCAGGATTGCCCTGGAGTCTCCAGGAATTAAAAATTAAAATTTCATTAAAGATTATATCATGTGATGAAACCTCCAGGAATACATCCAACCAAAATTGGCAACCCTACTTCTAACAGAGTCAGAAAAGGTTGTTTTCAATGGGTACAGTTAAACAAATTTCTCTATAGTGAAACCATTTGCAGATACAACTTATGCATATTAAACATAATGTATGTTAGAAATCCCTATTAATCATGAATAAAAATGTGAGTAAAGTGCATTGCTGTTAACATAGGAGGGGAACAGATCAGAAACACCAAACCTCTATGGCTGAAATTCACCAGGGCACAAGGCCCACCGCAGCACTTAAGTCCTACATTATCCCTTAGCAAGGAATTTCTATGGGTTTTAAATGATCAGACCCTGTGTGCACCCTCTGCACTGGGGTGAATTTCATCCTGTATGAGCTGTCCTTGGATTGATAATTGCTATATTGTAAGAATGAAAATGATTTTAAATTGTATTAGTGGTAACAATATGTCACTTTCTCTCCTGGCAACTCTATCTATGGAACAATCCTAGAAACTGTTACTAAAAAAGTGTATTGTGTATTGCAAAACATTACAATAGTACCAACGAGTGCTCATTTTCCTTGCCATCTGATGAATGATGAACTGAGACATAGGAAGGCAGGGTCCCTTGCCCCAAAGAGCTTACAAGTCTTTTACACCTGCCAGTAAATGAACAAATGAAAGAGGCTGAGGAAAGTGATACATCAGACAAACAGAAAAGACAGAGATGACTGTACGCAGTGTTGTTGTAGCTGCGTTGGTCCCAGGATATTAGATAGACAACGTGGGTGAGGTAATATCTTTTACTGGACCAACTTCTGCTGGTGAGAGAGACAAGCTTTCAAGCTTACACAAAGAAGAAGAAGTAGAAGAAGCTCTGCTTAAGTTCAAAAGCTTGTCTCTCTCACCAACAGAATATGGGGATGACTGGCACACATCTCGTTAGATGTATATTTTAAAAATAAGTGCTGGCCAACTTAGCTGTGATTAATTGACTAATTTCTTCCGTTGTCACAGTAGAAGTGACTCTTAAGGAGGGAGTGGAATGAAATGAGGAGTTTCCTCGCACTCTGTGTGCCCATTCCAAAATTGATTTATGGCCAGAAGATTTATAGTTTAAAACATAACTGAAAGGCATAATACAACGGCTGCCTTGGACTATGATAACAGTGAGAAAGTTCTGACTCGCACAGGTATGTCCTGAAGCACAGAGGTTAGCCTCTCCATTTCTTTAGCCATAGGAGTTCTATACAGTCAGTTCCCCTCATGATTCAAAAGATTGGTTTAGACATGCAGTAATGTACCGATTTAGAATTCTGGACATATATGTGTGTAACATTGGGCAATAGCTAATGTTATACCATCAGTGTTTGTGGGCCTAAAAATAGACCTCCCGTGTCAAAGGCTGTGTTCAGAATGTCTTATCTTGAAGACTGCAGACCTATATGTTTCCTCCCTAAACTGATCATTGCTTTAGTAGGAAATGGAAAAATCCAACAGCAACACAACTTTCAGTGTAACTCACTGCAAACCAAGCAGTGCCCACACGCTCTCTCCTAGGATAACAAATACTCCTTGGTCTGTTTACACTGAGTCATAATTAAAGAAATGTGCATGAATGGCCCCCATTCTTTTCCATTATAGAAAGAATCACTTGAAAAATATATACTTGCTTAGAATTATTGAGGAGAGTCTTCCACGCGGTACTAGTGTCAAAGTTGGCCCTATATTTTGACATCCCAGGGATGGCAGAGTAACTTTAAGGTTTTATTGTGATTGTATTTCCATAAAAATGTCTAATTTACATGAGTTTGTAGCTTGACTTAGAATAGTTTCTCTATCTTAAAAGCAATTATAAAAAAAGAAGAGAAACGACTAAAAAAGAGTTGGCCATAAGGAGAAATTACCTGGCTATTTACTATTAGCTGTAGAGCTTTAAATCAGACTTTCCAATTATATGTATCTTTATAGCTAAAAAATAGATCAGTTTATATTATGATTATAAAACAAATTCATTATTGACAGGATTCTTTGCTTCTGTAAGCATGAGATCTGCTATAGGGCATAGTGCTCACTACTGTGAGCAATGTTATTGAAATTAAGGCCCTGTGTGTATTGCGAAAACATTTCTGAGAAATTTTATATAAATCAGGTTATAAGCAGGTTAAGGTTTTCTTGACACTTTTAGCTGTCCTGAAGCAAGTCAGTTGTCAACTTTGGTTAGTCGCTGTTTCTTGCTATCATTTAGCAATAGTGAAAGTGTAACTATTTCCTCACAACAGGATTTAAAGTGCCTGTAACTTTAACTAGGTGCAAATATCTTCTTTGCTACAAATGCAGTAGAGACAGATCCCAAGAATAAGGTGCATTTATTATGATATTTTTGGGCCTGATCCTGCAAACACTAAATACTGATTGTAATGCTTACTACCATGAGCAGTTCCATTGATGTAGTTGCATTTCTGAGATATCAGAATGGATACACTGTAGCCTTTGATTCAGTTCCTACTGTACTTGTAGCAAAGAGACTATTTTCCCTTATTTAAAGAATCAGACATTTTAAATGCCATTGCTAGGAAATACTCACACTTTCACTATTATTAAAAGACCACAGAGAATGTCTATACAGGACTTTGGAGCAAGCAGGGCCAGCTCGAGGGGTTTAGCCACCCCAAGCAGCTCCCCTCTCCTTCCCACCCCCCCAAAAAAGCCGCTATCACGATCTGCGGCAATTCAGCACGATGTCCTTCACTCTGAGGTGGAGTGAGGGACCCTTCGCCGAATTGCCGTCAAATACGTGAAAGTGCCGCCCCTCTCTGGAGTTGCCACCTCAAGCACCTGCTTGATAAGCTGGTGCCTGGAGCCGGCCCTGAGAGAAAGCCTCTCAGCCCGGGACGATGTACTCGGGTTAGCAGAGCTCACATTAGCACTCTCTATATACCTGTATGGACAGCGCTCTGAAGCTGCAGCCCGAGGTTTGATGCCTAGGGAAGAGTGGGGTGAGCTTCTGAGCCTGAGCTCCTAGCCCAAGCCGCAACTTCCAACAGGGTCTACACAGCTATTTTTAGAGTGCTAGTGTGACCCCCGCTGACAGAAGTCTGTTGACCCAGGCTGGGAAGCTCATTCCTGCTTCCTCCAAAATGATGTGCAGACACGGAGAAGCCAAATGAAAAGTTCAACCACAAGAATTAAAGTGGATGAAGAGAAGATAAAAATAATTGAAGGAGGAGTTTTTATCCTGCTTGGTACAAACAGTCTCAGAAAGCTTTCCGTAAAATAGCAAATAAAACAAAATACATAAAATGTCCATACTAAGGGAAAATCATGGCCTTTCAAAATAGAGAAACGCTTGAGTAAAATAAATGTCACTATTGATTTGTGGGCATTTCATTACTTACAGCATTTCTAAGGCTGAACTAGTAACCAAAAATATTAAGGACACACTTTAAAAAGCCCAGGGTCTAATCCTGCCCATCTAATTCATATCGGTAGTCCCAAGAACTTCAGAAGAACTACACTTATGAGACAGAGCTGCAGGATTGGGCTGAAAGCTTTTATAAAACATTTTTCAAAAAAGGTTACTCTCAATACTTAGTGGTTTCTAAAAATTGAAATTTCTAAAGCTGTCACAAAGCTTTTTCTATCATGATTAGTTTAACCATCTTAAAACATTACTATACAAAGGAGTTTTTTAGAATATTGAACATGCCTGGGATATTGGAATAATGAAAATAGAAACTGAATCAAGAATTATGCACATATAAGCTCCTGTTATTAGTAAAGAGCAAATTTTCTAAAAGAGCAGATGAAAGATTTTTTTTCCCTATGACAATAGAGTATTTGTAAAAGATACATGGAATTGGTTTTATTTTAAAGAAATTTAAACATTTATTTTGCACTTTTATTACACTGACCAATACCTGGGTGCCTCAGCAAGGGAGAGGGATGATTTTTAAGTAATTTTTTTTGTATTAGTGTTTAAGAACTCAACTAGTCATGCAGAAGACACATGCAATGCATTATATAACAAATATATATGGAACCTTTTCTTTTCTAGGGGCTATGTTTTATATCAAGTATCTAGATATTCTGATCTCTAATTTCTATTTATTTTAATGATTTTATTAATAATTACCACATTAAATATTGTCTGAATCAGAGAACTGTATAATGGTCACAATGATGCAATTCCAAAAGATTTTATCCAAAAACATGCTTTTTGCTCTTGCACCTATTTTTACTGAGACATTAGAACCTGTGCCTATAATTTCTGTGACATGGCCTGATTCTGTAAACAATAAGGCCCTGATCCTGCAAACACATAAGTACATGCATAACTTTAGTCACAAGAGTAGTGTTGTTGACTTCAATGGGATTAGTCACACAAGTAAAGCTATGCACATGCTTAAGTGTTTGTAGGATCTAGACCAATGGGACTACTACTTTGCATAAAATTACTTGTGTATAAAATTAGTCACAACTCAGGGCTTTACTTATTACTACATGGTGTGCTTACTACATTAAATAGTCCCACAAGCATAAATGGGACTTCTCATGGGAGTGAGCACTACACCCTTTAGTAAGTATTTGCAGGATCAGGTCCTTAATTTTTAATGTAAAAAGGGATAGCAGATAAAATAAATTCTTAAAATTTCTCCTTGTGCTTGCTACATTATGTTTAACCAGGAACTTGGTAAAGAAATAATCCTGCTCAGCATCAGAATGTTGTATATAGGAAGTGCATGAAATGTAATCAAGTCATAAGCAGCGTTTGTTGTGTTGTAAAACTAGGCTAGTAAAACTAGGCTAACTAGTTAAATGCATGCAAATAAATCAACTCAGCGTGCACCCAGCTAGATTTTATGTACGGTGATTTTCAAAAGACTATCAGAGATTGCAGAATCAACCCTCAGGTGAATTTATATAGATATCTGTATAATGTTTTCTTCTTTTTTTTTCCAGACCAGTGCTTGATGAGTTGTAGAGCTGCTGTATTTTCACTTTCATCCCCTCCTCCTCTCACTCTCTGCAAGCTGTAGCTGTGCGTGAATCATTCTCACAGAATAGAGATGTTCAATTTCTGTGCTATTTTTTTTTCATTAGGAGCTGTTCTTCCAAAGGATATTTATGAAAACTTTTATATACCCTGGCAGTTTTCTGTTTCTGAGTTACTGAATTAAGTGAAGTTTCACAACATCTTCTCTCTCTCTCTCTCTCTCTCACACACACACACACACACACACACACACACACACACACACACACACACACACGTGCAAAGGGAGAAGGATGGGGCCCTAGTAAACTATCAGAAAGCAAATCTGCTTTTTGCAATTTATCATCATCCTTCCCAATTCTCATGGCATAGTTAAAATTCACTAAAGGTTTGAACCTGCATGGTGCTGAGCAATGTCAATTCCAATCAACTTTAACAGGACTTAAGAGTTCTCAGCACAAAATTGGGCACTAGAAAACTGTGAGTCAGAATCACCTTTTGAAACAAAACAGATATTCATGCTACAGTGGATGTTCTGACTGCATTGTATAACCTTGCCTATACATTTGTGAAACATTTAGCTATCTATTTAGTCCCATTTACTCTAAAGGCAGGTAGGAACATATGTTGTTGAGTTTTCATTACAATTTTGAACAGCTACAATGCTGCCTAGCTTCTCTCTCACACATGCACAAAAAAGATGTTGTAGGCACTGATAATTTGTTTTCAGCACCATCCCCTAACTGACATTGCCAAGGAACTGCTTAGGAAAAACAGGGCACTTGCTCAAGCAAGTTAAATCAGGCAATGTCTAGAGAAGGCAGCTACTGTCTCTACAGAGGGATTGTTTTCCTCTTTCTAAATTAAAAATAGAGGCACATTCATTGTACAAGGGTGGTGATTTCTGCAAATCCCACCAGCTGAGAAATTATAGTTAGGGAGCAAGCCTGCAAAACCCTTGCTCATATAAGTAGCCCAGACTCATGCAAATACTCTCATCCACTTCAATGGGACTACTTCTGTGAGTAAGGACTGATCATGTGGATAGATATTTGCAGGATCAGGCCCTTGTCAGTACAGTACAATGAACAGGCTCCTGAAATACCACAGAACAGCTAGCTCTCAATGAACTGTGTGGGAACATGCTACATGTATTGCCATCTTTATCTAGAAAGCCCAGAGTCAGGGAATGCCAGGGCTGATGCTGATTTAAATTAGAGAATATCAAACTCATTTCTTGACTGTTCCAGTACTGACCTGGAGAGATGCCCCATTTTTCTGCTTTACAATTGTCGGCAGCAAAAATATAAAACTGAAGAAGCTATTTCCAAATCATTTCAAGTTGCTAATTTTAGTTGTTTTGCTATTCTGTTGTCCCTTTTTTCCTGCAGTTTACTGTAACCATTTGGCAGGTATCACTCAAAGCTAGTATTTTTCAGGTGGAGAAATACACTTTGTCATCCCTGATCAATTACCTTACTTCTGTCTATTGTGCATTTGAGGCATGATCCAAATCCCACTGAATTCACTGAAAAGATTCCCTTTGACTTCAGTGGGCTTTGGATCAGGGTAAGTGAAGAAAAGTCAGAAAACATCAACTTTCTTTTAATTAGAGCAAAGGATGCCTAAATGAACTGAATGAATCTTCATGGGTTGAATCCTGAGCCCACGAGATAAAAAGTCTCATCAACTTCAGTGGGAGCAGGATTTCACCACACAGTTTTAGTAAGAGAAAAGTGTTAAAATCCTCTCTCCCCTTCCCAATCTGTCCAATTTCAATCCCTTACAGGAGCCCCTGGAAGTGAGGACTCACCTGATTTGTCAGCAGAGTCGTCAAACTCCACATTGAAAGAATGCCCATTGTTGACGATGTTTCTGGCAGTGGAGGGGTCATAACTGAAATGCAGAGGCTTCAGAGAAGAGTCGTACTGAGCGGACTCGGTATTAATATCAATAGGGGACTGACGCTTTCCGTTGGCAATGGGGAAATTCTCATGCCAATGGGCAGGTCCTGCAGGAGAAAGCACACACAGATCCAGTGTGAAAAAGATGCAGGCAAGGCACAGAGGGTGGAGATAATTTATAACAAATGCAATAGAGGAGTGCATTTGAGGCTTTAACTCTTGCGTCAATATTTAAGGATGCACTTGTCTTCCCCAGCTCCGGTCCTTGCCACATAAACCCAGAGATCCCGAGAACTGGCCATTCGCGTTAGGGAGGCGCTGGTCTCAAGCGCATTAAATGAGAGAACTCAGGAGACTCGGATGCAGGCGGGCCCGATCCTGCACTGACTGCCCGCCCAGCCCCTCACGGCATTTAGCAGAGGTTGAGATGTTCAGGGGACAGAGGTCGGACCTCTCCCCCCGCCAACATCTGGTTTGAAGAGCTACACTATATTGCTGTCACGAGTTTTGTAAGAGCGTAGAAACCAGAAGATGCTCCAGCCTCCCCCACTAGCCCAGATCTGTTAGAGAAACTTCATCACAAATGAGAGTCACCCTCGGCTGAACTGTCCAGCGCTTTGGGGGAATAGCTCGTGGGGCTGGAAAAATGAAGATCGCCCCGGGACCGCGCACCTGCGTGGCAAAGCCTCTGCCAGGAACTGCATTTCCAGGGGGACAGTGATTGCACTTCAGACCCCTCCCCCCTCCAGCTAGAGCAATCGGGGCTCCTACGAGCCGGCTTCCGATCTCGCCCTCCCCACTCGCCCCCGGGGTAAATCCGGAGGCGCTCCCTCCCATGGGCTTCAGCGGGGTAGATCGCGCTGGGGCCGGTCCCACCTCCGCAGCGCCCCTAGCCGGCTCTCCCCTGGTGCCAGAGGCAATGCGATCCCAGTGCCAGCCGCAGCACCGCCCGGCTCCAGGCAGGGCATGCCCCGGACAGCCCCGCAAAGAGCAGCGGGGGGCTGCGGCCAGGTGCCTGCGGAGCAGCCAGGGCTGGAGCCCGGCTCGCTCACCGTTGTGGCTGGCGTAACCCCAGTGATGGGACATGGCCGCGCTCTCCTGGCCCGGCCGCTCCTGCAGGACGGTGGCCCCGGCTCGCCGTCAGGGGCTTTTATAGGCTCCTGCCAACTCCATGCCCCCGTCTGAGGCCGGCGGGGGGAGGAGGGCGACTCCTGCTCCGGCTCAGCCCGCGCAGGGGGCGGGGAGAGGCAGCGAGCCCTTTATAACCGGCTGGAGCCATCCTCCGTCCCGCCGCCGCCGCAGCGCAGCCCGGGACCGGCAGAGCCGCAGCCCGTCCCCCTGCTGGCCGGGACCCCCGCGGGGCGGCCGGGATGCGCGAGCCAGCGCTGTCCTCACCCGCCCTGGGGATGCGAACGGGAGCGACTCCCGCCGCGCCCGCCCTCCCCGAGAGCTCCGGGCCGGCCCCTCACCTGCAGCGCGGGTGCGCACGCGGCCCTGCCTGCTTCCCTCGCCTCAGCGCGGGCCCCGCGGTGACCTTGGGACGTGAGGGCGGGTGTGTGGAGCTGCAGCGGGAGCGGGAGCCGCTGCCTGGGGAAAGCTGCTGTGGGGGGGGATAGTTAAGTTGCTGCTGCTCCCTGTCGGGAGCTGAGGGATAAGGTGCTGCAATCCGGGCATTTGTCTCTGGCGAGAGACGTTTAATCCTCTCCGAGTTGTCCGGAGGTGCCAACATTTGAAAGCAATTACTGGGGATTTGGAGGGGGGATTTATAATAGTCTCAACCAATTTATTAGAGCGAAACAATTGTAACATTGAAGAAGGGAGGGGGATGGGCCCGCCTGAGTAGAGACATTAGTCACTAGTATTTCATGGTGTGTTTCTATGCTCACATCCAGAGACTGGTGGCCTGCCTGACTTCCCCTGAAGTGGGGCTGCACTGTTTACATTTACAACATCTCCTAGCTCAATGTTCACATTTGAGAATTAACATTTGGTATATACTCGGGGTGAATAAATTACCAGCCGAAACTAACAGCGCAGGACTGGTAAACCAATCCAGTGAGCGTGTGAAAATAAACCTAAAGTAGTAGAAAATAATACATGGCTTAGGTGTTTCTACATTGCCCAGCCCCACAGTAGTTAATTGCTAGGCTTGAAGGATCCAGTCCTGCAAACCCTTACAGAAATGAAGCAGTTCACTTCAGGGGAGTGGCCTCATTGCACCCGAAGGCTGTAATACTACTTGTGTGTGTAAAGTAACTATTTGCATATGGATTTGCAAGACAGGACCCAATAGAAACTTTTTTAATATCCTGTTGGTTTGGTCAGTTTTGCATCAGAAGGGCACTGCTATCCCATTGTCATCATCAAACAAGTTATAAAACAACATGCAATGAAGAGTATTAGTTTTGTTTTTAATCTGATTTAGCGGTAGGAGGCCAAATTCATTAGTTACTCCAGTGGTTCTCAAACTTTTGTATTGGTGACCCCTTTCACACAGCAAGCCTCTGAGTGTGACCCCCCCCTCATTAATAAAACTTTTTTATATTTAGCACTATTATAAATGCTGGAGGTGAAGCAGGGTTTGTTTGAGAACCCTGCCCTGAGTTACTCAGTTGTAACAACTTTACATTAGTCCACTGTGGAATAACAACACAGGAAGGATATGATTTATTGAACCTAATTAAATTTGTCCCATGAAGTCTTTCTGTGTAAAAGGGGAAGAGCGTGTGCATATATTTACTGTATTTACTGTAACTAACAGCAAAATGAACCAGCTAGGAAATTGCTTGGAAGAAATAAAGACATTTCTTAGGCTTCTTGGAGGATTATCAGAAAATACTTGAAAGATTTTACTGATTAAAAAAATATGCATGTTCTTTCTCACTTGTCTGATTCCATTTAAGTAGAAGTAGAGACTGCCAAAGCAGAAATGGGAAATCAGAGCAACACACATAGTGGTAATTTGGAAGTGGCTGTAATGAACGTTATGTGCAATACAACTGGAAATTTGAAGGGCAGAAATCCACTGGGAAATCCCACACTTGTTCATTCCCCCTCTCCCTTTTTTTAGTAATCACTTTTTGTGATCTAGTATTTTTGTCCTTCATGAATATTGATTCTCTCTCACACAAACTTACATATTTAGACACAGACACCACATATACAGACACACAGAGCCATGTTCACGCATGCACCAACCATTCAAAAAATAACAGAAAGGCATTCACTTTATGCTGTGGGCTTCCTGCACAAGGCAGGACTAGGATGTCTAGATATTTCATATGACTTCTTTTGTTACTCAGAGTTGAAAAAGAAACTGGAGCCTGATCCTGCTATCTTTTCACATGAAACCTTCCATTAATTTCAAAGGGAGTTCCACATCCAGAACAGGTACCACTTCAGGCACTATAATGTTGGGCATGGCAGGCAGGCTTCCTCAAGAATCTTCTTGGCGGTCCTACCAGGGCAAATGAAATGAGTCAGTAGCAGTACTAGGGGACTAGGATTTATTATTTCCTTTATGATCTGGTTCTGCAATTTATCAGATGGTAATTGCTACCTTATATCATGTATGTGCACACACACACAGGATCCACATTCCTTACAAAGTAAAGCATCAGAGTGCTCTACATCATCTTGCACGATTGTGACCCCCCTCGTGCAATGGCTACTCCAGATCATGAATAGCCCACTGGCTCTGCCTTTGAGAGGCATGGGTGTGGAGTCTATAGCCCCAATTGACCTGTACTCCAGCTGCATAAAGCTTGAATTCTTAGGTTCTGTGGGTTCAGGGAATTTCACTCATCAGTAATTCTATTGAAGTCAGTAGAGAGATGCCCATGCACAAGGCCTACTTACATCTGTAGAATGTGCAATAGGTTCTCAAATACTATGAGGATGGAGGCAATATAAATCAGTAGATTAGATAGTAAAGGAATGAAGCCATCTGATTACTCACAGTTCCTATCTTAATAGTTCCAATAGAAAGTGCAATAAACTTTGGAATTAAAATAGCATCAGTGTGAGCAGATTTCTCCATTTTTGTCATTGCTGGCAAGGGTGTACAAAAATTACAACATACATTTGTTCTTTTCAGTAGGGCAGCTCCCAGCTACTGTAATGAAAGTCGTAGGTAAGTTATGTAACTAGATGTGTTTGTCTATGCATATTTTTCCTCTCCATTTTTTTGGATTATATTGGGCCTAAGGATTTTGCCAGTAAGTGTTGCTGAGTTTGATTGCATCAATACAAATACAGATACAAGCCTCATCAACCTCACATGGTTACAGTAGGAGCAAACTGTTCTCCCGCAGCAGGTGAAATTCAGTCCTGTGCCAAGAGCCAGCACAAGGCTTCTGCAGCCCTCACTTCTCATGTAAGCCCTATTTTGAAGAGTTACAGGCAGCACAGGCTTTGTTGCTGGTCCTCTGCACGAGGATGAATTTTACTTTGCATGTCTGTAGTTTCACAAGTGTCCACAGTTGTTTTAGCTTTATTATAAATGTTGAATACTCCAATAGTATCATAATTGTGCATGGCGGTTTACAGAAGTACTTTCAGTCTAGGACCCCATCCAACTCCCACTGTAGTCAATTTCAAAATTCCCACTGACTTCACTGGGAGTATAAACAGTGCCTTAGATGAGACAAACACAAACACGAGTGAACAAAGGTAACAACAAATGAAGACACTATAACTCATATAATGGTGCAAATCAAGCTTCTGAATTGTGGACCAGATCCCCAGGCAGACTTTTGGCACTGACCCAGCATGCAGAAACTTGATTTGCAATATAATCCAGGTGAGCTGTGCTCTGTGTCACCTTACTGCTCCTCTGATCCTGGAACCAACCCTGGAGCAAGTTAGAGCTGCCTAATGGCTGCTCTAAATTATACCAGCAGGACTGATCAATTCTGGCTATACTTACTCCTGCCATTAGCCATGCCCCAAACTGCTCCTTTTTTCTGGGGTGTAGGAGAGCAGGTACAGTGGCATACAGCCTATGTCAGGGAAATTCTCCACTGGACAGGCTTTTTAAAAAGTCTAGCTATTTGCTTACTGTCTGTCTCCAGCTCCAAAGTATTTCCTCATATTTCATGCCCAGATGTGACTGAAGGATCCAGAAGTTTAAAAATAAAACTTTGAAGGAACTTGGGGAGTTCAATTAGATACGCTTTCATTTAGTGGGTGTATTCATAACGACTGCATCTGGGTTAGGCTGGCTCTGAGTGTATATCCACCAAGCCAGTCTAGTAACATCCAGTGTTTTTCCCTTCGCATTTAGTGTTTGCTCCTACTCCTATCAAAGTCAAGTGAATTTTTGCCATTGGTTTCAGCGGAAGCAGGCTGGAGACCTGGACTGTAAAAAGAACAACAAAACCTTTTAGTATTACTAATAATGTGCAGTGCTAGAGTACTTACAAGCATTGACAAACTAAGTGAGGAGGGAAAGGAATAAGTAAGGATCATCTTCATCCTGGCTGCGTTTTGGCTGACTCTGGGATATTTTTAGGACAAAAATGAAGCGAAGTATTATTTAAGTCATCCCTTACATTAAAAATAAATTAACAACATCACCTGGACATTATGTACTGCATGCAACCAATAATAACAACACTGTGTCTTTTCCTAGCTAAAATTGCAGGGGGACTTTAGGTAGGTAGAATGTATTTATCTGAGCTGAAATTTGATTAGGAAAATGAGGTTAATGCTCATACTCTTATGAGAAACATCATAAGATCTTTAATGCCATAAATATCTGGACCTAGGAGTTACATACCAGCTGAAAACTGTCCCTTCCTAGGACATTGGTTCAGCACTGGTCCAGAGGATAGAGCACCACTGTCTTCACCAACCAATAACATTTCAAGCAGTTTGCAATCTAGCTATGGACCCCACCCATCCTGCTTAATTTAAGAGCTCTGAAATGATAACAGCACAGGTAAAAATGCCTGCAAGACATAACTGCACAAAAATCCAAAAAAGATTTGAATCTTATCCTTAAAAAACTAACGTGGTAGAATCAATTAATGCAACCAACATCATGCAAGAAACACAATAGCCAAAAAAGAGACCTATACATTTTTTAAAAGTGTTCAAAATAAAAAGAATGGGGAAAATGGGAAGAGCTAATCTGAATGCTATGGTATAGAACAGCAGAATGAAAGTCTAGAAAAGACAGCTTGACAAGTGAGAGCATATTCCTTATTATTAACCCTAATCAAGCAAATGTTTCCTCCACTTGAGTAAATGTCTGCAGGTGAATATCCCCATCGAGTTCAAAGAACAGTTTATTCATGCCATCTGCTGTGCTTGGAGTAAATTAACTACATCACCTGCACTTCAGTAAAACAACATTTATTCTTTTCCTTAGCGCCATTTACTACTAACAATAGTCAAACTTGTTTTGCCACTAGCTAACTAAAGATTGAATTTTGCTAAACAGACTGGAAGTATCAAAGCAGTAAGAGTGTTTATTCTTCCAGTTTATAAAATGCACCGTGAGGCACACGTCCATTAATTACAAAATTCAATATGATCAGACATTGCTAATAAGAAGAAAAGTGGTAAACTCTGCTTTGTTTCCTGAATGTTTAAAATATAGGCATTGCGGGTGAAATTCAATATATATGGCCAACAGTATATGAGAGATTTAATCCAAGAGGTGAGGCTGTAAGGGGAGGGAGTGCAGATGGAGAGGGTGCATGTGAGGGATCTTACGCCCCTTATTTGCCATCATGTAGAGCGAGTCTGTAATAGCTTTGACTAGACTGGCATAGATGAGGCTGTTGGGCTAGGTCAAGACCAGAAGCATGAGTTCTAGAAAGCAGAGCACAGCCTCCAGGTTCAGAGAGGCTTGCAATGAGCACAGGGGCTGACATGGTGCCATGGTGCCATTGCAGCTCCAGGACTTGACCACAGGTTAGGAGTTGATTTCTATTCCCAACCACTCCTGTGGTGTTTCATGCATAAAACTTCATGCAGTGGAGGGGGTGACTTTCACTCTTAAGGCACACTAATGACTGAGTGTGCAAACCTTGATAGTGTCACACCATGAGGCTATAAATCTTTAAGTCACTATTTGTTTCCACCTAAGTTTCACTCTGAGTTCCGAGTTCAAAGTCTCTAGGCAAAATTCAGTTCAAATGGCCAAGTTTCATTTGGCTTTGCATGAAACCCATTGGAAACCACTCACACTTATCATATCATTTTCATTCAGACTACAATGCCTGATCTGAGCCATAAACTTTAGGAAACGTTGGAAACAGATATGGGTCCAAGCTTTACAACTCGGTGCCGCCAGGCCTCAGCAGGTGACAGCTGAGGATGCCAAATTCAAGACAGACTGCTGACAAATAGGGAAGACTCACCTCAAACTGGTGATTATTCTATCATTAGATTATATCAAACCACTAACAAAAGTGAACTGTCTCACCACACTGGTTAACAAGAAGTCAAAAAGGCATTCCAGCCCTTTGTTCTCCACCCAGACACTGGACTTTATGATGAGCGGTTACTGAAAAACAGTTTCATCAGTTATAGGGTCTGTCTAATTGCAAGGGACCTGCCACTTAACCAGAGCAATATATAACTCAGATCTTACCCAATAATCATGCTGATACCAGTTTTTTAGTAACTAAAAACTAAAGGTTTAATAATAAAAGAAAAGAAGAAGAGATTTATTAATGGTTAATAAATCATGGACATACAAATATTAGGTTTGAAGCAGTGATGGAATAAACTGCTAGACTGCAAAAGTCTCTCTGAAATTACCCAAAGAGATTAGGGGCCATCAGTCCTTGTTCAAAGCTTCCTTGTTAGAAATCTTGTTCAGAGAAATGAAGCAGGAAATGAAGAAAAAACAGATGTCTCAGGTGCCTTTTTATAGCCTCTGCCATTTGAAGGAATGTTACTGTCTCAGACAAAGCCCACAGGCCAGGTGCATGGAAAATTAGTGGCCCAAGATGGAGTCCGGGGTCCCATAAGCATATCACATATCCTTACATGATTTGGTGACTCACAGAGGCAGTCTATGCCCATATTCTTTCTGAGGTGTCCACAGGAAAGGCTTACTGGGCAGGATGAATTTCTTCAATGGCCCATTGTGATCTGAATGTCCTTAATAGGCCATCAATACATAGCTCTCTGGCTCTAATGTAAATTCTATTGAGGGGGAGGGTGTTACTCAAGACTACAACATGTGTGTAAGATACCAGTACACAGGTAATATTCATAACTTCAGCTACAAAGATGATACATGCATATAAACAGAATAATCATACTTAGAAATTCATAACTTTTCTATTGAGACCGTACATGATATACTTCATATAAGAATTGTTGCAATTCTGTAACAGTGGTAAATGGTCATATTCAATCATACATCATCACACTCAGGCCTATCTATAAATTAGTCCAGGTTCATGTGAAAGGTTAGTGAACTTTTTACTAAACCTGGGCTGGGTTTTGAGTCTGTAAGGAGGCCCAGACTCAGGTGATTTTTACAAACATTTCATAAGGCTGTACTCACGTCCCTACATACCTTGGCAAAAGAATTGCTGTCTCGAGCTAATGCAATCTGTTCTGCATTTCATGTTCCCCCAGGCAAGTAATCTAAGCAGCCGTTTCACAGAACCCCTATTGATTAGCCTGTTTAGCCTCCTGCCTAGTAATATAATTATTATAGGAATTGTGAGGTCTGTTTTCTTACATTTGCTGTTGGATTGCTACTGCATGACAGCTTCCTCATTCCCAACAAATCCTTTAAGAGGCTGAATCATTGGACTAGCCACCTCAGCTTTTCAAGAACAATAATATAGGCACAGGCCATAACAACAGATAATAAAGTGATCTTCAGTCACTCTTTAGGGACTAATCTGTCCCTGTCACTCTCTCTCTCTCTTTGCTGTTTGCTGTCTCTCATTCCTAGGCAACATAGTATCATTATTATTTGCCTAGTGTCAACATTGTGCTAGGTGCATTATATATAGAAAAGAATACAAGGTGCCTGCCCCAAAGAGAATACAGTACATGTAAGGGGATGGAAGGCAACAATAATCAGTGTGCCTGAATGGTAGAGTTAAGCACGTCAGGTTAATTTCCTATTTTTGTTTAGATCTGCCTCCTTTTACCCACTCCCCAACTATCACTGTTTAGTTTGCCAAGTGAATTTAATTTTCCATTTTACACTGTTGGTTTCCCTTTTTGTGCTGCATTCAGCACGGGACAATGAAAATAGGCACTTTCTCAGTCTCCTGCCGAGGAGGATGTTTCAGTTTCAGTATTTGGTTTCTGCATGGAAGTGTTGTTTAAAAAATAAATTGAGTCTACTGACATTTTTAAAAGGAAGCTTGTCTACTGATGTTTGCTTTGGTTAACCATTTATATTTACATAGCCAAAGTTTTAAACCTAAATTGGTGATACCCCTTTAAAGTAACTGCACACAAGTCTCAGAACACAAACAGTTTAGTTCCACAACTGCTATCTGGCCCACAAATGTTTTCCTCACTATCTGGAGTCTAAGAAAACTATAGGACCAGATCTTTAGGTCTGGCCAAATACTTCTTAGTGCAGACCCTGATGGATGAGACAAAGGTGATTTATGCTACTTTTTTGATTTTTAACTTTGGGGGCAGCTGATTCTTGTTCAAGCCTGACATAAATTAGAACAGTCTCGGGGGTTGCTCTACCTATGCCATCGCAATGGGCTCCCTAGAGGTCATTCTGTCAGCCCAGGATTTCTGGAGCACAAGTTGCTCCAGCAACTCCCATTTGTGCGTTAATATATCTCCAGAATGTCCTCTACAGTGGGAGGCTGCTGGTGGGATAACAGGAGAAAAGGTTTAGAGCTATCTATGTCAGCTTTCTGCCTTTTCCCTATGCCAGTTTTTCCTATACTTTTGAAAGCTAAGTCCCCTTTAAGGAAAATTAAACCAATCAGGTGCTGCCTCCTTTAGTCTCATCATGAGATATTAAAGGCCTACTGCCTCACTTCACTCCTCTCTACCTCAGTCCTTCACATCCTCTTCCACTGCAGAAAACTGCTGCAGATCTTCATAATATACTTTCTACTTGCTCATAGGCTTTGATGAACAGTGAAACAACTAACCATCAACATTATTAAAATAGCACCATTGGCACCTAAGTCAATATCATACATTTAAATGAATGGGATAGTTTGCTATTATTTCAGGCTCTCTGCAAACTCAGGCAGACATCACATAGTATTTGTTATACTTGTTCTATGTTTTCAAGGTTTTCTTCACAACAATAACAGATAGAGACTTACTTTAAAAAAATGAAAGCTTGAACTCTAACAAACAAGTGAGAAATCTGTCTGTGATCCTCACACCCGGGGGGCATGCCCCACTCTTTGGAAAACACTATCCTATGCAATATGAACAGAGTGGGGTTGAAGATTTGGCACTTCATAGATTAGATAGCACTAGCGCTGGGTTGGTCTAATTGAATCTAATCTAAATCTAAGTCTGAATCTAAAGATAACCTGATCTAATCTGCATACTTCTAATATACCTATCACTGTAGTATCTAGATGCCAGATTTTGGCATTCCCCCAATATCGTCCAGAGCATTTTTGATACAGATTTTTTGTTCAGACACAATTATTATTTTCATCTATTATGTGGTATTCTACAACATTTGTCACATGTGGAGCTTGAAGAGTTGCTATTTAGCAAGTATTAATAGCCATCAATCCTCTTAAAGATTCTGAAAGGATTACTATTATCTCAGGATTTATATATGTAACGATCTGAGAACACAGATCATTGCAAAAATTCCTGAAAAATTTACCAGTAGCTGTACATTGTGCACCAAGCTGTTTGCAATGCCAGATAACACATGCAGCTAAATCATGTGCAGCTGCCACCCATTCTGGATCAGAGCATTCAGAAAATTACTTTGTTCTTCACATTCTTTTTTCTATAATGGACTGTTCAGGATACAAACTGCTTCCCACAGCCAATCTTGAGAAATGCACTGCTTCTGTGAATGGAACTCATATTGAATTCAGAATGTCAGATAGCTGCAGTCTTCTGTGCAGATTGAGTCACTATAATATTAATATGTTACTTTAAAACAGGTGGGTTCACTACAATCTTTTCATCCCAGCTTCCTTCTATACTTCTCCCTGTTACCTTCTTCCCCCTTGCCCTGTCTCCCTTCTCTTTCCATTTAGCTTACCCCCTCCTAACTAGACCAACCAACCCAACAATAAATAAATACAATAAATAAACTATCACAGCACTAACATTATGTTTGCCACCAGCACTTTGTTCATGCTGCTTATATGTTCTTCCCTTTCCCCCCCCACTGAGTCTGTTTTGTCTATTAAGATTGTAAACTCTTCAGGGTAGGGACTGTCTGCTACTCTGTGTTTGTACCACAACTAGCACACATTGTTAGCTGACCCTTAGGCACTACCAAAATAAACATAATAATTATTAATAATAATCATTAATAATAATCATTAATAATAACAATACGAGCAAAAAGGAAATGGAATTGATGATATTCTTGGGAGTAATTTGTATGTCATCCAGGACTCACTGTGCAATTCCAAGACTTACTTCAGAACTACTTCTTTCTAGGTTACTATTGAAATCTCAAGCTACTCCAGCTAGAGATTATGTTCACTTTGGTTCAACAATGAACACATTACCAGCGTTTAACAAATACAAATAAATAATAATGAATCCGCAACATGTTGAGATTCATTGAGATTGCCATATTTCAAGACCTGAATAGTGCTGTATACATTTCAAATCTAGATCTAAAACTAACTGTAAAGTTGTAGATCTAAATTTAAAATGAGATTCAAGACTAAAAGTTTGAATTTTCTGTTAGATCACCATGTAACTTTAACCATTTCTCTGCACCTTTTACTAACAAACTGAAAAATGGTTCTCTCTGCTTACCTCAGCAAAAGCTTCTCTTAAAGCATCATCTGTCTCCTCTATGTTAAGATAAGTTCCTGTCTACATCCTAAAAGACTTGCCCATACCGGTATTGCCCTGGCCTCTTCCTTTGTCAGTCAGTGTTAAAGGCATTCTGAACTATATGCATTTCCTCACCTTTTGGGGGCGAAGCCAGACTTTCAGGCACCTGCTCCCCTACTTGGAGTAAACTTTGCTTGTACCAATCAGAAACGAACACACACAGTTTTTGGGCCCCATTCCCTATGACACTTCTATGATGTCATAGTGGGTATTTTAGGCTGGTCTGCCATGTGCAGGCAGAAGAGGAGAAAGAAAAACGAATCCTGTGTACCTTGTGCACACCCGTAACCGAGCCTGATCACCTCGAAGCCTCTCTCAGCTCACATGTTTTAAGCAGAGTTTCTACGTTTGCCGGTCGTTATGAGTTGGTTTGTATTCGTAAGTATTGGTTATTACTAAATGCTGCATCCATGTTTATAAATATTGCTTACTGCATCTTTGTTTATAAATATTGTTTAATAGTAAATACTTTAGCCATTGTATGTTTTAAGTTCCATTAACCCTATTAGCTAATCATAAGCTGCTCCCCTACCCCTTGTAACTATCCCCAATAAAACTTTTAATTAATTAATTTTAGTTGTGTGCGTGCCTGCAGTTTGCATCGTGACCCAGACCCTCCTTGCATCCCTTACCTATACAGTCTATTGCCACGTGCAGCCTGGTAAATAACAGCTCTGCATTTTTCTTTCGCCCCTAAAAGTACGTGGCAATCTACACTCTAAGGACACCACCAGGTAGCATCGTTTTTAATCCCCTTTCTACCCCAGGACTATGGCCGTGTCTTGACAGAAGCTAAAGCAGTGAGATCAGTTAGCTCAGTAATGAGATATTTTCCCCTATCCCCTCTAGGGCACTGGTTAAAAATCCAGCTCAGATGAGTAGTGACTGAACTATATTATCACTTGATGAGTTGATCTTAGTCCAGTTCTTGGTGATCACATGTCCACCTAAGCACAACTGGCATCTTAGCTAGCAGGAGAGCCAATCACTGAACTGTGCATGGAGCCTAAATCACCACCTTAGCATTGTGCTTGGTCAAGACTGAGACAGCACACTGCCTCATCACTGCCTATGTGCTAGACCTGTTCTAAATACGGCATGCTACTACTTCTGTGATAGCATTATGACATCCCGGGGTGCAGTCCAGACCAGTGAGTGGCTGTGTTACCACTTGCCGAGCAACCTGGGGAGTCTCACAATGCTTTGCTGCTATAGCTCCTAACCTGGGCTCCTCACAAGCAGCCAGACAGCATGCAGGTCACACCCGGAGTATCTGTGTATAGTTACAGCCCTGGTCCTGCAGCCCTAACCCCAGCCTCCTGTCACCAAACACTTGCCTCATTCTGGCCTCCATCAGCCTTGGTTACTACTTGCAGGGTGAGCCCAACACACTCCCAGTCCTGGATTCCCTTCACCCCCCCCCCAAATGTGTGTTCTGCATTGTCCAACCATCTCCTGGGCAGCCCAGACATATCAGGTCTGTTGTCCTCTAAGGGGATCAATATACAGCAGGCTGCTACTTTAAATGGAGTTACCCAAACAATTCACAACACTGGGTTAGTTTTAATTCAAGAATAAAACAAGTTTATTTAATTACAAGGAGATACATTTTAAGTGACTACAAGTATAAGGCACTAAAGTCAGAAATGGTTACAAGAGAAATAAAGATAAAAAGCTTTTTAAATTTAACAAACTGGATTTGGTTCATGGTGAAGTCATTTACCACAGGTTTCCATCTCATTGCTGACCAGTTTTAGGTCAGGATCTGTTCTCAAAGTCCATAGACTTTCTTTTGTCTTCTTAGGTGGAAAAGAGAGAGATGTATAGGGGAAGATAACTTGGGATGTTTTTGCCCCTCACTTTTATTGTTCAGTTACCCTTTGAAATGCATTTTACCAAGGGTCACTATTAGCTAAAGTTCATTCAAGAAGTAAACAAGGTAAGATGGTGTCTGGCAGTGAAAGAGGATGCATGGTTTCTTCTCACTTCTGTTTGCTGAAATGTAGATCTTTCTTGTCACCTGTCCTCCCTTTGCTATCTGAGGACTCTGTTTCCAATTTATATGTAAATCGAGGTAAACACACATTGCTTAATTTAGGACCTGTTTGACCAATCCTGCCTGATCGGGCTTACATGGATTTGAAAGTGTGCTCTTAACATCATTCAAAGGGAACTCGTAACTTTATGAAATGCTGCTACACACATTTCATCAAGTATCAGAGGGGTAGACATGTTAGTCTGGATCTGTAAAAAGCAACAGAGAGTCCTGTGGCACCTTTAAAACTAACAGTTAGTCTTAAAGGTGCCACAGGACTCTCTGTCGCTTTTTACATTTCATCATGATATTACTTATCAGTGAGTTATTAGTTTTCAAATGACACCTCACAAGGCATATTTTGTACAAAGCTTATTACAACGGTGTGGAGTGTGAATACAGGGGTGCATTACCTCACAAGTGTCAATCCTACATAAACACTAAATTGTCTTTTATTTAAGCTCCACCATTACATGAAGAAGAGTTTATATTGCACAAGTAGAACATGATTTCACTAATCTAATTAAGGAGGGATCAACAGTCCTTAATGAAAGACAAACACAAGAAGACAAAGTATCCTTTACTGTTAATCCTTTTATAAATAAACTTTATTGTGTGTGCAGGATTTGGCTCTGTAACAAACAAAACATTGGTTATAATACTTCTAACAGCAGATACAGATTTAACATCTGAGGTTGAAACACTCCCACGTTGACAGAGGATCTATCTGTCAACACTTCTTTTATATTACTATTTGTAGGGGGTGTGTGGCATTTCTATTCCTTTGGACTCAGCTAAGCAATTAGATATAATCATTAACAAAATAGGTACAGATGATTAAGGTAGCAACATTCACACATTAGATTTTACATCTTATTTCTAGCTCCAAACTATAATCCTGTTAATTTCTGAGTGACTAGCACTTTCGAGGATTTATCCTACTAACCATAAACTAGCTTCAAGTTCTCTCACAGTTCCCAATCACATGCTCTCCTAAATCATGTCTCTCTCTCTAGGTCTCCTGCTCCTATGCTTTAGTTATCCTAAATCAAGTCTTTCTGAAGCTAAGTTCCTCAGAGTAACAAATACTTTCCTGCAGCCTGTTGGTTTCTGTCTAGGTCCCATTGTCATTTCTAGGTCCACCAGTTTATCAGCCCAGGCTTTCTGGATTTCCTGCCTTGTGTTCTCTCTTCATGCTGCAATCTAGCAGATATAGCTCTTCCTGCAGGAATCAAGTCACTTCTCTGAATTCTCTCTGAAGCCAATTATTGTCTTCCTCCCTTAGGAAATCCCTCCACCCCAAGGAGTGAATAATCCCTACAGCCCCTTTGTCTCAATAGTCTCCTTCTAATCACAAACTTTTTGTATTTAAGATTTCTCAGCTGCTCTATCCTAGGATTTGATAAACACCTGAATAACATCAGCTTGTGCTTTTTTCTTTTAACTTCTCATCATAACGTCACAGCTGTTTTACAGCCTTGTTACTAGAAGTGTTTTTGAAGCTAGGAAGGGATTTTTAAAATGTAAAGGGAGAATTGAGGCACAAACACCTGCTGGCTTCTGAACTCCCTCCTTTAAAGTGAGATGCTCTTTCATAAGGCAAGGAAAGCAAATAAATTCACTCTTCCCAAGAGCCAATCATGCTTTCAATTCCGTTATGCCCAAATTTAGACATCCTCACTCAGGCAAACAAAACCTTTAAAATTATAGTTTTTAAATACTGCACCTTATTCTTTTCTCCTTTATGTCGGTGTAAATCAGGAGTAACTGACAAAATCAGTGGAATTATACTGGTGTAAAACTAGTGTAAGGAAGATGGACTCAAACCCAATGGAAATACTCTGGTGTAAAACCAGCATAAGTGCAAGCTGTGGTGGCTGGGCCTTGTATCCAGTCCAGTCAACTGTCTCCTCAGCTAACCAAAGAACCCCTTCCCCCTTCTTAAAATGCTCCTGGCGCTCCTGACTCATTGCTCTGACAATGCTACCATCTGCTCCCCTCTCTGAGGTACATTGACCCCAGTGTTTACCCTTGGACCGAATCATCATGATCCATGTGCCTCTTCCCAGGTCAGGATCTGAATCCATGGATTAATCCACTACTAGTGAGAGCACAATCAAATCAATTGTGTTGCTCTGAATTAAACTGGGTCACCCTGGATTTACAGTGATCTAATCAGAATCTGGCCCAAAGAAGTGACTGGTGTAAATCAATGGAGAGTTTGGCTTCTGCTTAGACAAGAACAAGAAAAATCAATGATAGAGGAAGGTCAACCTGTCATAGTGAAGCAGAAAGAATGTATGTATGTGGGGAGGGTAAAAGAGAGTGGGGCTGCAAAACTGATCAAATAAATCATCATATTATACAGAGATACACATTAAATACAATGAAGGAGAATATGTACATAGCCCCCACCCTGAAGTTTTATAGCCATGCAGCAATTTTTTTCTCATGACATGAAAACAACAGCCACTCAAACAACCTTAGGCTGCAATATAACCTTCACTCATATTCTTTCTGCCTGAGAGATACCATTGAATGAAACTAGCAGTGGAACATTTTCCCACTGGCTGCACTGAGGTAACACGAGGACAAGCTCTCTGATCATTGTGAATATTAGTGAAGAGGTCCCAATGAGCAATGTGGGGTGAATGCACTTCTCATCTCATTAGCAAGGACTTCCTTCAGTTTAGACCAAATTTAGGTTAATCCATTATATGCAAATTGGGTGTTGATTCACTTTTATTACTGAAGGCTGATAAACTGAGTCAGGACACAAGGATTATAGTAAATATTACATGTCTTAAAGAAGTGATTCCTACACCATTTCAGGCTTCATCTTAATTCCTTATGCCACATTTGGGCCTATGCAGGTTCAGAGGAATGCAGATGAATTTGACACAGGTGGACCTGATTCCTTTGCATTTTTTTAAAGCAATGAAATTCAGCAAAATGTACTGTGCACCATATATCCACCAAGCCTTGGAAGCTCAGAATAGCTGGCTGTGCACAGCCCTTCTATAGACAACTGAATGGTTATTTTTATTTGGCTTTTCAGCCTTTGCAACAGAAAATATACTGACCTTGTACAGTTATGGGTTAACTCTTTCTGTTGACCAAGATTGAGACGTCAAATTTAAATCTCCTGCTGCCCCACATCCCTCATCTCACAGCATTTCATTGCTCAGTTCTACCAATGCAACTTAGATTTTAATTTCTCTAAACTATGGAGCTCATTCCAATTTCCCTTACATAAATTTTATGGCTTCTGGATGACATCTGGATGACATCCTGGCCACGTAATGAGGTCAGTGACAAAACTCACATTAACTTTAGTGGGGCCAGGATTTCACCTTCTGACGTCAGTGGAATCACTCCTGATTTACACTGGGGTAACTAATATCAAACTCAGGAGCTATGAGTCTTGTTAGGCATCATGCACATCTTACAGGATGGTGCTGTTTGGGTAATATAATAAATAATAATAAAAACACCAAACAAACTGTAGAATATACAATATATTTCCACATGAAACTTCCACATTTCCTATTTGCAAGCAACAGTGTGTCTTAAATTAAAATGCATTATAGTAACCGACATGTGCTACTATGCAGAGTATGGAAGGAAAATATTATTGTCAATGTCAAGTTAACTATTTGATCTTCTAAAGTCAGGTCCTCACCTTTTTTTTTGGATTTCTATCCCGCCTTTCTGAGATAGAAACCCAATGCCAGTCTGAAAAAAAAAAACAGTGCTACTGTTAAACAAGGGGCACAGAGAGAATTATACTATAATTTTATCTCATATACATGGTTCTCTCTGCCGCCAGGATAATTTAGTGATTGATCCTGCAACACTTACATCAACAAGAGTTTGCCTATAGACTTCAGTGAAGGCAGGTTCAGCACATTGGTTCCTGTTCTTGTACTTTTGCTGCCATCTACAGGCCAATATGGGAAAACAACACGGTTGGGGACACAATTTTATAATTTCTCTCTCTCTCTCCCTCTGCAACCACTAGCCATCAGACTTTGGGCTCTATCCTATTTTATTCTATTACATATATGTTTTGCATATCATATTAAACTGCACAGTTGAACACCACCGAAAAGGGTGCTCTTTTAAAACTTGTACTAAATAAAACAATACTCACATGTACATGTATAGAATCCAGTGTTGTTGTAGTTGCGTTGGTCCCAGGATATTAGAGAGACAAGGTGTGTGAGGTAATATCTTTTATTGGACCAACTTTTGCTGGTGAGAGAGACAAGTTTTCGACTTACACAGAGCTCGTCTTCAGGTTTGGGAAACATACTGCGTGTCACAGCTAAATACAAGGCGGAACAGATTGTTTAACATCAGTAGTTAATACATATTTCAAGGGAAAGCCAAACAAGGTTTGGTGGAAGAGCATTTGTAGGTTTGAAGACTCACTTTTTGATGCATGGGACAAGCTGCCAGTTTTGACTGGAGATAGGCGCCACCTTTTGAGAGGGCTGGGGAATGGGCTAACTGAGGGGGTGGGGACAGGCTCAACTGGAGGGGTAGGTGAGAGGCTGAAATGAGGGGACCTTTCCGGAATGGGATGAACTGATGGGGGTTCAGGGACAAGCTGAACTGGGGGGGCTCGGGGGAGCTTTGAACTAGAGGGCAGAAAAATCACCTTACCCATAAAATTTGGCAGAGTGGGCAACACAAACTGCTGCTGACGCTCACTGGGGATGGGCAGGGGGAGTTCAAAAATAAAAAGACAAGCCAACCCTCCCCCCCAATATAATCTTTTAAAACAATTCTTGTGATTTTGGGAGGGTCTGGCTCATGGTTTTTGAGTTGGCAGTACCACAAAACGCACAGAGAGACTTGATTTGTGATGGCAAATGAATCATGTTTGGGACCAGATCCATGACTACAATGGTATTAGAGGCCTCATCTCTGTCTGTTCTGCCATCAGTGCAGCCTTGTAATTGAGGGGAGGATGTGAGGAACAGATACTGCACTCAAACTCATGGTAAATAACTAGGAAGATTCCGTCTTTTACTGACTTTGATAAGGAAAGAAGTGACCTGGTCCTCGGACATTAAACTTGGAAACATGCTTACGAAGGTTTATAAAATGCATGCTCTGTATGCATAGTACAAATTTTATAAACCTTCGTAAGCATTTACTTCCTGAAAGAAAGGAATGATATGTATCAAATGTAATAACACATTTAAAATATACTATTAAGGCTGTCGTACAAGCTACTAGGAAATTCTGAGTTAAAGAACTGGGCTTTTTTCCCAATAGCATGAATGAAGTAAGTACAGACTCATGTTATTCTTAAAATACTTTCTTGGCTTGTGTCCCACCCTAACATTGTTAAATGATTGCTTTTATATTAAATTGTTCACATATACAGATGTATTCTGGGCTAATAACGTGACAAAATATCCTGCATTAATTTATTACCTCTCCAGATGCGGGGTGTCAGGACAGAAAAATGAATTTTGCATTAGCACTAATGAAAGAAGTTCCAGACCTATTGGCTCCTGTTGGGGACTTACTTGGAACTGACCCAACTGACTTTTCTCCCGGCTCATAGGAATCAGTTATGTGACTTTACTATTGCCTCCTTTATCAGAGGGGTAGCCGTGTTAGTCTGGATCTGTAAAAGCAGCAAAGAATCCTGTGGCACCTTATAGACTAACAAAGGTTTTGGAGCATGAGCTTTCGTAGGTGAATACCTACTTCATCAGATGCATGTAGTGGAAATTTCCAGGGGCAGGTATATATATATATGCAAGCAAGCTAGAGAATGAGGTTAGTTCAATCAGGGAGGATGAGGCCCTGTTCTAGCAGTTGAGGTGTACAATGGGGAGCCCATGTAACCAAAGTAATAATATACTAAGGGTATGCCTACAGTGGAGCCATTGGTTTGAATGGCAGCCCGTGTAGCTATACCTCTATTAGCTGTACTCTGGTTAATTTGCTAAAAATAGACATGAGAATGCCATGACAGGCTGCAAAAGCCTGTCCGACCATCCCTGGATATTTATTCTCTTGTGCAGCTGGTACTGAAGGCTGCACAGTAACTTCCTCACCTCTATTTTTAGCAAACTGCCATGGGTACATCTACATGAGCAGCCATTCACACATGAGGCTGTGATGTAGATGTGTTTTACTAAGAATTACATTAAGTAACCTTTGACTGTCCTGGAATCTAGTCTTACTATTTTCTGTTTGTTTATTTGAAAGTGAGGAATGTATATTTTCTAACCACCTGAAGTAGCCTACATCAGACCAGAAGTAAATCTGCTGGTCACTAAAAATTGATGGAATTTGGAGTTATACCAGCATAAAACTGGAGCTTGCAATGGCGAATCAGGTCCAAGTTTGTAGAATTGTATCATTATAATTAGAAGCATGAGTGCTTAATTATAACAGATATTGTCTCTCTACTGCTATGAGAGCCCATTTCTTTTGTATTTTTATCTGTAATAAAATCTTCTTAGGAAATAAAAATGTGTTACTGTACTTTAGAATTGGTATTTGCAGTTCTGCAATAATCTCATTCAGAAATAGTCTAGCATGTTGTGCTAGAAATTTTAAAATACAATTTATTTCCTATAGTACACATCAGATCTTTGATAGTTTCTCAAATACAATTACTGAAATACCAAGGGAGGAGAAACTGGTTTTGTAGTTGGCAAGCCATTCACAGTCTTTGTTTAATCCTGAGCTGATGGTATCAAATTTGCAGATGAACTAAAGCTCAGCAGTTTCTCTTTGAAGTCTGGTCCTGAAGTTGTTTTGCTGCAGGATGGCCCCCTTAAGGTCTGCTATAGTGTGGCCAGGGAGGTTGAAGTGTTCTCCTACAGGTTTTTGTATATTGCCATTCCTAATATCTGATTTGTGTCCATTTTTCCTTTTCCGTAGAGACTGTCCAGTTTGGCCGATGTACATAGCAGAGGGGCATTGCTGGCATATGATGGCGTATATTACATTGGTGGATGTGCAGGTGAATGAACCAGTGATGGTGTGGCTGATCTGGTTAGGTCCTGTGATGGTGTCGCTGGTGTAGATATGTGGGCAGAGTTGGCATCGAGGTTTGTTGCATGGATTGGTTCCTGAGCTAGAGTTATTATGGTGCAGTGTGCAGTTACTGGTGAGAATATGTTTCAGGTTGGCAAGTGGTCTGTGGGCGAGGACTGGCCTGCCACCTGTCATAAACAGATAGCTAAGGGTTAATGTCTCTTTCACCTGAAGCACCTGACCAGAGGACCAATCAGGAAACCGGATTTTTAGACCAATCAGGAAACCGGATTTTTTCAACTTTGGGTGGAGGGAATTGTGTCTCTGAGTCTTTGTTTTCTGGCTGCCTGCTTTCTCTGAGCTTTGGAGAAGTAGTTCTGTTTCTAATCTTCTGTTTCTAAGTGTAAGGACAAAGAGATCAGATAGTAAGTTATATGGTTTCTTTTCTTTGGTATTTGCATTAATATAAGTGCTGGAGTGCTTTGATTTGTCTTCTTTTTGAATAGGCTGTTTATTCAATATTCTTTTAAGCAATTGACCCTGTGTTGTATCATCTTAATACAGAGAGCACATTTGTATGTATTTTTCTTTCTTTTTATATAAAGCTTTCTTTTAAGACCTGTTGAAGTTTTCTTTACTTCAGGGAAATTGAGTCTATACTCACCAGGGAATTGGTGGGAGGAAGAAATCGGGGAGATCTGTGTGTTGGATTGCTAGCCTGATTTTGCATTCCCTCTGGGGGGAATAGGAAAGTACTTTTTGTTTCCAGGATTGGGAACAGAGAGGGGGGAGTCTCTGTGTAGTTTCACAGAGCTTGTGTCTGTGTATCTCTCCAGGAGCACCTGGAGGGGGGAAGGGGAAAAGGATTATTTCCCTTTGTTGTGAGACTCAAGGGATTTGGGTCTTGGGGTCCCCAGGGAAGGTTTTTCAGGAGGACCAGAGTGCCCCAAAACACTCTAATTTTTTGGGTGGTGGCAGCAAGTACCAGGTCCAAGCTGATAACTAAGCTTGGAGGTTTTCATGCTAACCCCCATATTTTGGACGCTAAGGTCCAAATCTGGGACTAAGGTTATGATACCACCCAAGGCCTGTGAAAGTGTGGGATCATTGTCCAGGATGGGTTGTAGATCCTTGATGATGCGTTGGAGGGGTTTTAGCTGGGGACTGTATGTGATGGCCAGTGGAGTCCTGTTGGTTTCTTTCTTGGGTTTGTCTTGCAGTAGGAGGCTTCTGGGTACATGTCTGGCTCTGTTGATCTGTTTCCTTATTTCCTCGTGCGGGTATTGTAGTTTTGAGAATGCTTGGTGGAGATTTTGTAGGTGTTGGTCTCTGTCTGAGGGGTTAGAGCAGATGTGGTTGTACCTCAGTGCTTGGCTGTAGACAATGGATCATGTGATGTGCACGATCGTGTGATATTGCCTGCTTATAATTTATTACCTGACTTTTTTAGACCTCAGCAGGACTTGTTTTGACTGACTGAATATCATTCTATATCTTCAGGGAAGAGAAGCTATTAATTCCATTCTTAAAAAGTCAGGCTTGTGTGTTGTAAAGTGTGGAGGTGAAGCAGAGGTTAAAAGGAAAGTTCAGAGTGACCCAACAGCTCATCTAGTTCGATCATGAGTTTTGTTGTAGGAAACTAGAGTTCATGTGCAATTTAGGGTGAAATGGCATCATCATTAGACATGAGCCAGGTCAGTTCAGAAAAGTTCAAGCAGAATAATTCTGAATATATGGGTTTTGGTAGGATCAAGGAAAGTATATGATCAAACGAGAAATAAATACTATTAGGAATGAGAAATTTCTTGAAGCAGAGACACACAAGTGAAATCAGAGTGGGGGAAAGTGTCAATTAGCAGATGCTATGATTAAATATATTTTAAAGATGCTGTTTCCTTGGAGTCACACATACACACACACACAAATCATGACAGTATGTTGCAGTACAAACAGCCAGGGTTAGGTACTACAGTCTTATCCATCCCTAATTTATACAGAAATGTATTAGGAGGACATTGACTAGTATTTTTGTCTGTTGCTTTTTCCTATCACTCAAAATTAGAAATAAAACCCCAAACACCATTTTTTACAAAAGAGTTTTTATTAGTATTGATTCTCTTAAAGCAGAAATGCTATTACTTCAAGTGCAGTCATACAACACTCTTTTATTGCTCTTGCTACCACAAGTCCAACAGAGATACCTGCACACAAATCTCATTGACATCAGGATCAATTGCATAGGTTTATGAGGGCAGAATTTTGGCTTCAGACATGTAAGGACAATGGTATAGTAGAAAAAATGGAGACTAAATAACTGTTAGGATGTTAAAGGGTTTTTGACAGAATCTATTCACTTTCATCCACTGATAAGAACTACAATTGCAAGAAATTAAAGAAAATCCTGGGATTTCTTGAAATTCATTTCATTTCAGTTGCTTTAACATTAAAATTAATGTTGACCTTCTAACAAGAATAAGTCAGCTGTTACAATAATTAAAGTAGGAACTCTTCCCCCCACTCACAATTTAATACCCTTAATTTGATTTGACACCTTGATTTCAGTTTTCAAAATAAAATTTTACAATATTAACTTTTCAGTTCATTAAAATCTTAACTTGCTTAATTATCATTGGAAATTTAATGAGTCTTTGTACTCTCCATATTTCTATATAAATACAAAGGAGAAAACACTGCCCTGCATTACACCTGGTATTCTCTATTGGATTATGTTAGTACAATTGACAGCAGAATTTGACACGTTGTCCATTTTAAATTCAAATGACTCATTGTTTCTGTTAACTGGAAACCTTTTCGGTCTGGAAAAAGGCAAGCACTGAAGATCATAAGGTTGATGGAGAAATGCCTTTTTTAGCCATTAGTAACTATTCCATTTTTCTTCCTTAGAAATAGCCATATAAATGCTACTGTTAAAGCTAACACAGTTATTATTGAGATCCAAACACAGATTCCATATTTTCATGTTAAGATTAGAATTTGCCTCAAGTAATTTTTGACATCTGAAAATTAGAGTTGGGGACCCATCACATTTCATTATGCGGCGTTTTGGACTGTGAAATTGAGATCTGCATCCAGATAAAGAACAGTAGAGGGCACAAAGCTAACTAGGCTTTTGGATGTAGGCATTGCCTCATGCAAAGACACCCAGTTTCAGCATAGATTTTATTGGAACGAGGCTCTCACCATCCTGAAATGCCGAGGCTGAGGAGGGCGCCAGTTATCCACCATGGGGCGAGCAGGTTCTGTGTCAGCATTGATGGAAAGGCTACGGAGCTTTGCCATCTGCAAAGAGGCAAAATAACAATGTCAATATGGAATTTACTTGGGGCAATTCCAGGTTCTAATGTCTAGACCAACTACTGTGGCTGAGTGAAGCACTGGCCTACTAATGACTTGTCTCCACAAACCCTCAAACTAAGGAGCTTGGTTATGTGCAAGTGGTAGCAGCCCTTGCCTGCCCCTTGCACGGTGGAACTTCAATAAAATTTATTTGGTGTGACAATACTTTCCATGATCAAGGAGGCAAGGGAAAGAGTATATAGGGTCACATGAGCCATGATGACACCTAGTCTTCAGAATAGTTACTTTATATCTTCAAAGGGCAATGAAAAGTGCATCAACTGTATTATGAATCTGAAACACAATAACAAATCCATCATGAACTAGAAGGCTCGCTGTATATTGCATTCACAGTTTCATAGAGCTTAAGGCCAGAAGGGAACACTAGATCATCTTGTCTGACCTCCTGTATATACAGGCCATTACATTTTATCCAGATCCCACTATAAAAGCCTAAAGAGTCTAGGTAGACTAAAGCATTTCAGTCTTCTAGAGACTAAACTATGTGCCATCAGCAGACAACAGGAGAGATCAAGATGTCACCAATGCTGCTACAATGGCAGGGAGTTGATTAGGTGAGATATGCACAGATGATCCCATCAGGAAAATCATATTCCATGCTGCAAAAGAAGGCAAACTCTGCCCCGCATTCTCCAAAGTCCCTGCCAATCTGATCTGGGGGGGAAATTCTTTTCCAGCCACAAATGCGGTGTTCAGTATGACCCTGGGCATGTGAGCTAGGCACACCAGCCAGACATCTAGAAAAAGTACTCCCTGTACCATCTCAGAGCACTGGTCCCCCATGTTTACAGCTTCAATAAGATGAATAATTTCAGCTCCATAAGCCTCACAACATAAGGCTTCTTTTCCAGCCTCAGGATCAATATCAGAATATAAGAACCACTTATTTGGCTGGAGAGGACGTAAGAGTGGTTTAGCAAGGTTTTGTTGCTAGAACTTCTAGTGAAGGAATGTAAAAACCGGTTACCTACCTTTCCTAACTGTTGCTCTTTGAGATGTGTTGCTTATGTCCATTCAAAGTAGGTGTGTGTTGTGCCACATGCAGAGTCGGAAGATTTTTCCCCCTAGCAGTACCCAAAGGATCAGCTGTGGAGCCCCCTGGAATTGCATCTTCATGGTGGTGTATATAGGTCCCTGCTGACCTGCTGCCTCTTCAGTTCCTTCTTGCTGGATACTCTGACAGAGGGGAAGGCGGGTGGGTCTTAGAATGGACATGAGAAACACATCTCGAAGAAGAACAGATACAAAAGCTGGGTAACCGTTTTTAATTCTTCGAGTGATTGCTCATGTCGATTCCAAGTAGGTGACTCCCAAGCAGTCCCTTGGAGGAGGGGTCAGAGTTCACAGAGTCGCAGACTGCAGGACCACTCTGCCAAACACAGCATCTTCTCTAGCCTGCTGTGTAATGGCGTAGTGCGATGTAAAGATGTGAATAGATGACCACGTCGCCGCCCTGCAGATGTCCTGAATAGGGACCTGCACCAGGAATGCAGATGAAGCTTGTGCTCTTGTGGAGTATGCTGTTAGCACTGGGGCTGGTATCTTTGCTAGGTCATAGCACACCTTGATACAGGACATGATCCATGAAGAGATCCTTTGAGAAACTGGAAGACCTTTCATTCACTCAGCAATGAGGACGAAGAGCTGTGTAGACTTTCTAAATGGCTTTGTTTACTCAATGTAAAAAGCTAACACCCGTCTGACATCCAGGGAATGGAGCATGCATTCTCTACCATTAGCATGTGGCTTAGGGCAGAACACTGGAAGAAAGATGTCCTGATTTGTGTGAAATTGCGAAACTACCTTCAGAAGGAATGCTGGGTGCAGCGGCAACTGCACCTTATCCTTATAAAACAGTGTAAGGGGGCTCGGACATTGGGGCCTTGAGCTCAGACATCCTTGTGGCCAATGTTATAGCCACTAGAAATGCCACCTTCCAAGAAAAGTAAAGTAGAGAGCACGTTTCTAGGGGCTCGAAAGGAGAGGCCCATCAGCCTTGAGAGCACCAGGTTAAGATCCCATGGAGGAATAGGCTGCCATACCTGAGGGTACTGTCTAGCCCCTTAAGGAAGTGGTCAACGGTGGAGTTAGCAAACACTGACTGCCCAGCTGAGCTGGGATGGAAAGCTGAAATAGCGGATGGGTGCACCTTGATTGATGACACTGCCAGACCTTGCTGTTGCAGGTGAAGTCGATAGTCTAGGATGAAGAGAACTAATGACCGTAACGGAGGAGTGCCCTTCTGTAGAGACCAAATAGAAAATCTCTTCCACTTAGCCAGATAAGTGGCATGAGTGGAGGGTTTCCTACTGCCAAGAAGGACCTCCCTAACTGGATCTGAGCACGTGAGCTCTCATGAGTTCAGCCACGGAGTTTCCATGCTGTGAGGTTGAGATGCTGAAGGTGGCCATGGTCCTGTGTGATCAAGTCTGAAATCATGGGCAGGGCTATAGGTGTGTCCGCCAATAGATCTAGCAGTGTGGTGAACCATTGCTGACTGGGCCACATTGGTACTATGAGGATCAAGGATGATTTCTTCAGTTGGACCTTGAGGAGGACCTTGTGTACAAGCGGGAAAGGTGGGAATGCATATAGAAGGCTCCCCTTCCATGAGAGGAGCCCGTCTATGAGCGAGCCCAGACTGTGATTCAGAAAGGAGAAGAATTGCTGACACTTCCTGTTGCTTTGTGTCACAAACAGGGCTATCTGGGGAGATCCCCACCTTTGGAAGATGTTGATCATCGTGTCTGGGAGGAGAGATCACTTGTGGCTGTGAAAAGACCTGCTGAGGTGATTGGCCAGTTCATTTTGTGAGCTTGGAAGTTACGATGCCTCCAAGTGTATCAAATGGTTGATGCAGAAGTCCCACAGCCTGAGGGCTTCTTCCACCACCCTGTCTGTTTATACAGAACATCACTATGGTATTGTCTGTCAATACCAATACACATCTCCCTGTAGATGGGTTTGAAATGTCTGGCAAGTGCAGGGCTGCCCAGAGGAGAGGGCAAGTGGGGCAGTTTGCCCCAGGGCCCGTAGGGGCCTCCACAAGAGTTTTTCGGGGCCCCTGGAGCAGGATCCTTCACTCACTCTCGGGGCTCCAGAAAACTCTCGCAGGGCCCGGGCCCCCAGAGCTTCTTCTGCTCCAGGTCTTCGGCGGTGGGGGGTCTTTCTGCCCCAGTGCGGAAGGACCCCCCGCCGCTGAAGTGCCGGGTCTTCGGCGATACTTCGGCGGTGGGGGGCCCCCGCCACAGGTCTTCGGGGCACTTTGGCAGCGGGTCCCGGAGCGGAAGGACCCCCCGCCACCAAATTACTGCTGAAGCGGGGGCCCCCCGCCGCCCAAGACCCCAGGACCCCTGAATCCTCTGGGCGGCCCTGGGCAAGTGAGGCACACCACACACAGCTCCCTCACGTTGATGTGCAGTCAAAGTTCTGCCTGGGACTATAGACCTTGAGTCCTGAGTCTGCCTAGGTGCACTCCCCATCCCATTGCTGACACATCTGTGACTGTGACAGCGAGGGCTGAGGGCTGGAGAAAGGTATGCCCACACAGACTGTCTGTGGATTGAGCCACCACTGGAAGGACTCGACGACCTGAGGAGTGATTGTAACCAGTCTGTCTAAGTGGTCTTCGTTTGGCCTATACACTTGGGCTAGCCACACCTGAAGGGGCCAGAGCCGCACTATGCCCAACCAGTTTTAGGCAATTTCTTGCCATCATCATGGGGAACCTTTTGAGATCCTCTGTGATGGCACTCATGGGAAGGAAACAAGATTCCAGAAGAAAGGAATCTTGGAGTGGAGTCCAAGAAGGCACCGATGAATTCTATCCTTTGAGTGGGAATTATGGTTGACTTCGCCATGTCCAGGATGAGGCCAAGTTGGAGAAATGTCGTGTGCATCAGGCTCACATGGTCCTCCACTTGCGCCCAAGAGTAGCCCTTGATTAGCCAGCCATCCAGGTACAGGAATACCTCCACTTGCCGCTTCTTTAGGAAAGCTGCCACAACCACCATGCACTTGGTGAACACCTGAGGGGCTGTCGAAAGGTCAAAGGGAAGGACTGTGAACTGATAATGGATGTTGTTGACCACGAACAGTAGGAAATGGCTGTAGGACGGGATTATGGACATGTGGAAGTACATGTCCTTCAAGTCAAGGGCAATGTACCGGTCCCCCAGATCAAGAGAGGGAATGATAGAAGTGAGGGAGACCATGTGAAATTTCAACTTCTTCATGAATCTGTTGTGGTTTTGCAGGTCTAAAATGGGCCTGAGCCCACCCTTGGCCTTGGAATTAGGAAGATAACAGGAGTAGAACCCTCTGCCCCTGAACTCCAGAGGAACCTCCTCTATCGCCCTGAGTTGCAGGAGCGCTTCCACCTCCTGCACTAGAAGTTGCTTATGAGAATGGTCCCTGAAGAGGGATGGGGATGGTGGGTTGGAAGGCAGGAGGGAACAGAATTGGAGAGAATATCCCAGTTCTACTGTGCTCAAGACCCATTGGTCTGAGATTATTTGAGACCAGGCACAGTAGAAATGAGATAGACGATTTGAAAAAGGAGGGGAAGGATCCGGGGTTTGAACTGGTGCTCCGTCTTTGGACGTATCTTCAAAAAGTTCGGTTTTGAGGCTGAGAGCTGTTTTGCTGCCCTCTCGCCCTGGCCCAAGGAGGACTGAGATGAGTGCCTCCTGTTACTCCTGCCCCGCTTCCTATTGTAGTCCTGCCTAGGAGGAGCAGAGTAGAAGTGCCAACTGGGCTGAGGTTTGAATGGCTTCCCTTGGGAGGCCAGCATGTGAATCCCCAGGGATTTAAGGGTTACTTGAAAGTCTTTAAGGCTATGGAGTCTAGAATCTGTCTGCTCTGAAAAGAGTCCCGAAGAGTCAAAGGGTAGGTCCTGGATAGTATTCGGGACCCCATGTGGGAGTCCCAAGATCTGAAGCCATGAGCTGCATCTCACGGTTATGGCAGTAGCCATCATGCAAGTGGCCAAATCGGCCGAGTCAAAGGCAGCCTGTAAAGAGGTTCTGCAACTACCTTGCCCTCCTCCAGGACTGCCCCGAACTCAGAGTGGGAGTCCTCTGGAAGCAATTCCTGGAACTTGGACAAGGTGTTCCAGGAATTGAAGCAATAATGGCTGAGAACTGCCTGCTGGTTTCATATGTGAAGCTGGAGCCCCCATGGTGGAGAACACCTTCTGACCAAAGAGATTCAGCTTTTCTGCTTCCTTGGACTTGGGAATGGGCCCTGGCTATGTCTGCCATTCCTTGTGGTTAGCTGCCTCCACCACCAAAGCGCCTAGCTGTGAGTGGGTATATAGTGTTTCATACCCTTTAGACAGCACAAGTATTTGCATTCCACCCTTTAGCTGTGGGGGGAATAGAGGTGGGTGTGTGCCACAACACCTTACTGGTGTTCTAGATGTCTTAACGAGGGGCAGAGCCACCCTCGATGGCCCTTCAGGAGCCAGAATGTTCACCCTAGTACTAGTCTCCTCCAAGACCTCCTCTGCCTGCATGTTCTGGTTCTGGGCCACCCTCCTGAGCTGGTCCTGATGTGCCCTTGTCTCTATGGCAGGCAGTGTGGTGAAGGTACCTGCCACAGCCTCATCTGGGGCAGATGAGGATGATGCCCTTGGGGGCAACATGTTTTCTTGACCCTCCAGCTTGTGGGAATCCCCCTGCACATTGGGACACTCAGCCTCGGCCCCTTCGTATACCGGGCTTGGGGTCGGACGCCGCCTGAGTCAGCTGGGAGTGAAGGGCTGACTCACCAGGAGGAGTTTTAGCCAAAAGTCTTGTTCCTTTTTTGTTCTGGGCTTGAAGCTGCTTCAGATTTTACACTTGTCTGACTGGTGTGCCTCTCCATGGCACTTCAGGCAGGAGTCTTGTGGGTCTCCCTTAGGCACAGGCTTCAGGCAGGACCCACTAGGGAGAAAACCTTCTGATGATTGTGCACATGGCACGCACAGATCTACTTGAAATCGACATGAGCAATCACTCGAAGAATTCTACTCTAGAGAACAGAGGCATGTGTTTTCCATTCCATGAGAAATCTGGCCAGTTAAGTATAAAAGGAAAATACACAGTGAGTAATTGCACGAAAATGAAAAGCTCAGTTTCAAATCAGACTTGAGAATTCTGATCTTTGATCCCAGTGCTTTAACCAGAACATTGTAAGAGTGACTGGGCTATAAACTGGAGCTGCCACAGGGGCAGGGTTTGAAGAAATTCTTCCCCAAAGGCCACAGAGCTACATTGGCTGCAGTAACCCTCATGGCCAGCATGCTACCCTCACAGGATTAGAATAGCCAGGGGACCCATTGCCAAGATACTACAATGGCACTACATAAATATTTACAGTAGATAGCCGAACAAAGACATACAGTAAATAGATCCACATAGTCAGAGATCCACTGGTTCCACTCCTCTTTTCTCCAGCTCAGACTTGCCTCCAGGCTCAATGTGATGGGGTGCAGGGAGCACTGGTTTGCAGAGTTCTGTGACATGCAAGCGGTGTGGACCACCTATGCAGGGGACCCAAATCCTCTCCCCTGCCTTTCAGCACAAGAACTGCACCATTTGGTCCCAGCAATAGAGTCCTCAGAGGTTGCAGGGGAGATGTCAGGATTTAGTCCTTTGTGAGAAGCCCTTAGGGCTGGATTTTCCAACAAATCCTTTGCTTCAGTAGTGAGCTGAGGCACAAGACTGTACTCTGCTGTGGAACAGTAGGAAGATTCACTAGCAGTGTCAACAGTATTCAGATAGCAGGATGCTGCCTCCTGCAATGCTTTAGATGGATTAGAAGCTGGGACTTCAGTTTGTTTCTTTTGTGGTGAAAAAATTAAAAATCCAGGGTTAACTTCTCTTTGTGTGATGCCACAGGTAACATTTTCCAGGTACTTCTCAAGACTTGATAATGTTCTTTCCTGTTTTTGCCCTCAGTGATTCCTAATTCCATGCAACCCACTCCTGCTGGACCCATACCCCCACACTGGGGTGCACCTATAGGGGCTACTATATAAATTTGCTGAAAGGTGCCAGGCATGCAAGGGTGTTATAGAAACAATACAGTAATAGTATGTGGATTGGGTAACGATGCACATCTCTACCTGTTTGCATGGCTTAACGCATATGGGATGAGCACATCTTTCCAGGTGCTTATATTGCACACTGGAAAATTTGCCCTCAGTATCTCAGCCATACAGGAACACCATCTTGGTCTCTGTGGCAAAGGGATTAGCACTTAAAAGAATTATTGCCAGCAAGTCTGCAATGTTAGCAGGCTTCTAAGATTAGAGATCTTTAAGGGCCTGAGCCTGTGAACCTCTCTCAGGTGCAGATTACTTAAACCTGGTCTACATTTAAAATGTAGGTAGACATAGCTACAGTGCTCAGGGGTGCTGACTTAATGCCAGGTGTCAAAGCAATGCATTGACCTAGCTACTGCTGCTTGGGGAGGTGGAGTTCCTACAGTAATGGGAAAACCCCTCCCATCACTTTAGGCTGCGTTTCCACTTTGGGGTTATTGCAGGCATCAGTACTGGGCCATAGTTATGCTTCTATAGTGCCCACAGTGTAGACTGAGCCTTAGACTGCAACTCTCTGGGGCAGGAACTGTGGTTTTGTTGTGTGTTTATACAGTGCCAAGCACAGTGGGGCCCTGGTCCTTGGCTGTGGCTCTTTGGCACTATTGCAATACAAATAACATCACTAATAATAATTCTGTCTGTAAAGCAGAATGACAAAGCACCATCTACAAGTACTAATTATTCACTTTGTAGAAATGATCAATGTCTTCTGATGAGCAGATCAAGGTGCTTCCCTGCAGATTACACACAGGTCCTGATGACTGCTTGGAGAACAATTAATTTAGAAAGAAGAGCGTTGTCTGAATATAGCAGTGATCAGAAACACATCAGATGAAGTTAGGTGAACGATTCAGCACATAGCTGTTGCATTCTAAAAGAATTTCACACTAAGATCAACCCAATAAAGTAGGGGAGGAGAGGAAGTTGACATTTTTATTGTTGATGCAACACAGAGCTGTTCACTAATAGCTACACCTGCACTGGAGTTTCATATAAACCCATACATGATCCCCTGTGATGTAAACAGCTGAGTCGGTAATGAGGCACTAAGCAGACATGTTGTTGAGTCAGGAAAGCTGACCAGAGCCAATTTGCATTTTGCATGCAAGAAGAAGAAGCTTCCAACTATCTAATATCTTGTATTTTGGTACAAACAAAGAAAAATAAGGAAGTGACCTCCAGACCAGCTCTGTATTTGAATGAGCTATGTAAAACACAGTCATGCAGGAGCTTGTGTTAGTTTCATCTTTAGGACTAAGGTTCAAGTCAGACCTGAGTTCTAATGATTTCACTGTATTCCACTTGTTCAATTTTTATAAACTAAGCAGCCACAATGTATCAGGACATAATAATTTGGAAGTAAAGTGCTGTGTGATACACTGATGCCAGCCAGGATCCGTATGAAGTGTGAGAGATGCCTGCATTGGCTTATGTCTACTGTAGTCATAAAACACCTTGAGATCCTAGAATAAAAAAATATGTCTACATGTATCTAGCATGTACATGTGTAACATGTCACTCACTCACTATCTGACTCAAAGAATTTTCATGTTCCCACTGAGTCTTGAAATTTGGGACTCGTTCATTATGGAATGCTGAGCACAGGAACAATCCTAGATTAGAAAACTGACCTTTACATCTGTGATCACCAAAGGGATCATTGGCCATTTTTATCCCATTTCAATCATTTACGCACCCTTAAGTACTCGGTGTATGGAAATTTACAAAAAAAATTTATTTCTGCTACGAGACTGTCATGTTTAACATGAGGCCTTCAGATTGGAGAAATGGAGGTTCCTAGAAGTTGTTGCTTTTGTTTATTCAGATTTTGCCATGAGCATTTCCATAAATGTGTTTAAAAGGATTACAAAATTTACATTAATTTCTTTGTTACATGCTGCCATTTCGAATGTGGGGCAAGTTATTTTATGGGTACCATTTTGAAAAAAATATTATTTCACCTGTTAAAATGTGCTCTTATGCATTTTAGGAAGGAATCTTGGAATATTAAATAAAAAGACTATATTGAAAGAACATTGTGGCTGCAAAATGAATCCCTCAGAAATTTGGAAATGCCAAAACTGAGGATGCATTACAAACAGTTTTTAATAAGATGAGCACATGTAATGTGTAATGAATGAGATAGTTGACTATTTATTATTAGCCTCAATCACTGCACTTCATGACAAAAGTGTATTGTTTCAGTTTCTTTTCATTCAAAAATGTCTGGATTGGTTTTGCTCAAACTTTCAAAAGACAAAAAAGAAAACAAAACAAAAAATCAACTTGAACAGACACCAGACCTGGGACATTTTTTGTCTGAAAAATGAAAGTTTCCGAAAATTATAAACAACTGAAAAACCTCTTTGGAATTGAAATGGTTTAAGCAAACATAACTATAGTTTTTGCTACATGCAGCAAATGTTCTGCTGATTTATCATTCCAAATAAGTATCTAGGCTAGTGGCTAAAACTTTGATTTGCTTGGTGTTTGGGCAGTGCAGGCTTCGATTTTGCAAGGCTCTATGGCAAATAACATGTGTGAGCCACATCCAGTGCCATCATCTCCTACACTCTGGAGTTTAAGTAAAGGGAAGAGTAGACAAAGAGGAAAGCAGAGGGAAAGCTGCTACTCCTCCTCTTTGGCTGATGTGTGAGAAAGTCTGTTCCTGTTTCAATCTACAATAGCCCTGATTACAATCAGTCCCCTCCACATTGGTAGCCACAAAATCCACACAAACACTCTCTGATCACCTCCTGTTTCCCTGACCCCTCATATTCTCTCCCAGTCTATTACAATCTCACTGATTTGTGAAGCTCTGTGGCCTTTGACCTGACCCTTCCCAGCAACATGGTCTAGGAAGTTAAGAGCTGGAACCAACAATTTTCCAAATGTGGAGAGACGGACAAGGAACCAGGGTGGGTAGATAGGCTCATAGGGTCTGTCTACAGTGCAGCTCAGAGTGTGCTCCCAGCCTGGATAGGTAGACTCGTAGCTGTGTGGCACTGGCGGAGGCTTGAGCTAGCCACTCAAGCTTAGACCCACCTTAAACCCTGGGTCCAAGCCTGAGGCTCCTCCAGTGCCGCAGCATCTGCACAGCTATTGTTAGCATGCTACTGTGAGCCCCGTTAGCACAAGTCTGTCCATCAGGGCTGGGAGACTCGCTCCCCACTGTAATGTAGACATGCCCATAGAAGTCTGGAGTCCTGTGCAGCTCCTTTAGGGGTCCCAATGGTGCTTCTACTGAAGCCAATTGAGGAGGTTACTAAAAGAAAGGCCCAATCCTGAAGTCAGTTTTACTCTATTATAACTCAGTCTTTACTCGTACAATTTCCCATTGACTCCAACAGGGGTTTTTCTTATTGAAAGAGTAGGTGGGGATATGGCATATAAATAAATAAGCCGAAACTGTGAGAGACCCATGACAAAGGTTAATGTCCAGCTGAAGTTTACCTGGTCTGGGCTGACAATAATAGTTCCCTCAAAAGAATCCAGGTAACACACTCATCACAGGAGGTTCAGTGAAGGAGCCATGGTAGGTCCAATAGTCCCAAGATTTAGGAAAAAGAATTGATGGATCAAAGTTTGAAAAAGGAGCCTCTTTTCCCTTAAATAAATAAACAGAAATATCTTTAATAACACTAATGGAGACACTGAGTTTGCTTAAAAGAGAGTTAAGTTTCGTGGAAGAATTAATGAAATATCCAATATCATGTAAGCGGTTGACCTCTTCCTTTTAAACATTTGCCCAGTAACTTACTTTTCTAGAAATGATCACTAGTCAAGGCTGAGATTTCCCAAAGAAATAAAATAAGATGCCCTTTATCAAAGTATCCACTGATATAACTAAATATTGTAATTTCTCAGAAACTCTTGTCACCATAATGTACTGTACCTAACAATGAGACTGTGCATGAAATATTTATGTGCAGATATATTTTCACTATCCATCTATAATTACATAAATATTTAGCCTTGTTCAGATTTATACTTAGCCAAGAAAAAAAAGTATAACAAATAAAATTCAAAGATGCTGTGCATTTATTTTAATTCCTTAGCTCATGCTCTTATCTTTCTCTGCTTTTCTTGAACTGTTTCTTCTTCAGTTTTGGATTTCTGTGATATATGCATCGTGACTGGATTCTACTATCCAAAACTGAACATCTAGGTTTCCATTGTTACTAAAACATGGTGTAAAATCTGACAGGCAGTCTCAGTTGCCATGTAATGTGGCTGGTAACACTGATGTCTTTTTAGCATAGTATCTGACAGTGTTTGATCTCTTCACGTATTCAGGAACCTTTGGTTACAGTGGTGAGGCTGGTCCAAATATAGATGGTGGCATGAAAAAAGGCAATGAGATGCTTATGGGAGAAAGAGAAATGGTGGGTCTGATATTACGGGCAGAGCAAAGAGGACAAGGACAGAGTAATAAATGATTCACGGTTGGTTAAGTAGGGAGAGGTGGATTTATTTAGGGACTGAAGATAAGGCAAAGAAGTTTAAAGCTGAGGTGATGGAGAGTGGGGAGCCGGTGGAGAGATTCAGGACTCGACCCTGCAAATCAATGGCACTACTTATGTGCTTAAAATTAACCACAGGCTTAAATGATTTGCTTGGTCAGGTACACAATACTCAGCACTTTGCAGAAGCAAACTCTTAAAAAGGTGAGCGACATAATCAATGTCAGATGTATTGTGAAAAGTGATTTTATTTTAGTAAAAATTAGAATGACCCCACCAATGTTGGTCACAGACAAATATTTTTAGTAAACACTCAGTGGTTGCATTTACTTCCAGTGTTAAATGTAGGCCTGATACTATAATTCTTATGCAAACTGAGCTCCCTTCTGTGGGAATTCTGCCTATATAATGGGATAAATATAGGACAAGGCCCTTAGATCATTAATTAATCTCAAAAGCAGTTTAAGATAGAGTTTGCAATATAGTTGTGCTAATTATCAACAAGAGCTGCCTGGCAACTGATCCATAGCCCACTGAAGTCAATGGGGGACCTTAGAGAAGTGAGAGGAGGAATTACATTTTGCCTTAAAGAAAAAAAGATATTCTGGGCTATAGTCACCAGAATGCTCTGGCTGCTATGTGTTGCTGGAACAGTGCAAAGCAGCCAGAGCAGACTAGTGAATCTGGCCTTCTGATTTTCCCTACTGCAGCTACTCAATTAACCTAATATAATAAAAACTGTTGTTACCTTTGTTTTAATACCATTTATTTCTTCAAGAATTCTCTTCATCTCTGGTTTGGGAGTTTTTCCTACCTGTAATGCAGGAAGCAAGAGTTGAAAAGTAGATATGCCAGCTGCCTTTTTCCCCTTGATCATTATAGGTCACGACTGCATGAAAAACTGAACTTGACCATTTGATCTGTCAGTTTAATTAGCAACATTCTCAGACCAGTGATGAGCTGCCAAAATCTTAACAACTGGTTACCTATAAAAAGTTCTATTTTAAGGGAGGGGGGAAGCGGGGAGGGGCCAGGGCAGGTGGAGACATACTAGTGGGGCCGGGGGCCCCTGCAGGGCCTGGGGAAAATTGCCTCCCCCCTAGCGGCCCTGGAGCTTGCAGCCCCCACCCTTACCTTGCCTGCAGCTCAAAGCAGCAGGACGACTCAGGAGCTCAGCTGAGCTGCCCATCTGGTGCTGGTGGCTGGCCACGCTGCAGCTGGTGGGAAACGGGGGAGGAGCCAGGGGAACCTCAGCCTTCCCAGTTGGGAATCCTGGGAACAACAGGATGGCTCGGCCTGCAGACCGGAGTTCTTTGCCCATCCCCTGGCCCTTTAACAACCGTTTCTCCACGGACGTCTAATTTTAGCAAACGGTTCTTGGGAACTGGTGGGAACTGGCTCCAGCTCACCACTGTCTCAGAGTGTCTTGTATGGAACAATAACAAAATGTTGCACCTGATGGGAGGAAAACACCCTGAATAATATAAGAATCAAGTAATTGCTTGATTTTTCATTGTAGTAGTATTTGCTAAAACAACATACCAGGCTCAATCATGCTCCAGCTGAAGTGACTAGTATGACTACCATTGATTTAAGTGAAAGCATGGTGGGCTCCCAATATTGAATATAAACTTGATGCAAAAGAAGAACTTCTGAGGATTAGTAGCAAATTAGTTTCACAGTTCACACAATTTTGATTTATAACAAATAGAAAATGTATAGTTTCTTTAGCATCCATATGTACCATTTGATGGCAATTTTCCTACTAAATGCATGCTTTAAACCCTTATGCAGTAGCCTGGCTTTATTAAAAATACAACTATATGCCAGCTGATTATCCAGGGAAAATATGAGCAGAAAGCTGATATCTCTGCAAAGGTCTGATCTCAGGTAAAGAAAAGAAGAGAAGAGCAAAAAAATACTATAATATGACTCTCTATATTTCAGTATCAGAGGGGTAGCCGTGTTAGTCTGGATCTGTAAAAGCAGCAAAGAATCCTGTGGCACCTTATAGACTAACAGACGTTTTGGAGCATGAGCTTTCGTGGGTGAATATGCACTACATGCATCTGACGAAGTGGTATTCATCCACGAAAGCTCATGCTCCAAAACGTCTGTTAGTCTATAAGGTGCCACAGGATTCTTTGCTGCTTCTATATTTCAGAAGAGTATAACAGTTTATGGGAAGGCCCTGGGTAGCACATTACTTTTAGACTGTAACATTTCATCACTGAAAGAATGGCTTAGAACATGGTTCATGTCACCAGTAACGCAAATTTGACCTTATTCTCTTGGGCCTCACTGTGAGTCCCATATAAACCAAATACCCATTGAAGTTTGGCATCAGAGAAATAGGTCTCTTCTCACAACACCACCACATAATTTGACTGGTAAATATTCAAATTTACCTATTTAATATAACTAAAAGGCTCAGGGTGTATTTGCAGAGATGTGTGGAGAAGCTCACACAGCACCGGCTCCTATTACATCTGCTAAGAGGCAGTGCTCTCATTCCTCAGCCTCATAACGGACACAGAAATCCCAATGTGAAAGAAAAGGACTACAGACTTTCAACAACTGAGGGTCTTTCACTATACAACTACTACTGGACCCACTGAGTTTTGCCTGAATAGAGCTAAAGAACTCAGGAAGGATCTCAGATTTTGGTCTATTAATATTAGAAATAAGCCCAAACCAAAATCTTGGAATAAATTCCACAATTAGGAGGAAGTATGAATCTGGACCAAATCTAAACTCCCTGGCTGGATCCCATTTCTGCAATGGGCTGAACCAAAACCTTGAATTTGAAAACTGAGAAGATTTTGATCAGGATCCCAATATAAAGTTTGATCTTGGGTCTATCTCTAATTAACATTGATGAGAGATGAGTGGCTAAAACCCACCATTTGAAACTAAAACTATACACCTACCGGGTAAAACTGGTACAAGTGATACTGATACATGCTGTTTTTTGGCATGTTTTTCTCATGGAAAGATTAAAGCAGAATCTTTGGAGAGATCCCGGACATGGAAATCAGCGGTGAGTAATACAGTGCACCGCTGATTGCTATTGGACAGCCACCTGCTATTGACACTGCACCCCCTGAGCAGGAGGCGTGCACCCTGTGGTTATGACATCTTCCTCAGTCCCTCTATTCACATCAGAACATAATCCGACATAATCCACCATTCTGAACATGGCCTCTAATGTGATCCAATATGGAAAGTAGACTAGGAACCTTTCTCCTGCAAAGAACCAATATATGCAACAGTACAAAGCCAATAGTACAAAGAAAGAATGAGCACTTCTACTTACTTGCAGAAAAATGCCCAAAATAGCCACACCATCATAGTTTCTCAAAGCTATCAGCATAATTACTGTATTTGGAATACCAGTGTACCAAGTGAAGCTGTACCAAATACAATTAAAACATAATTAATACTATTCTGCAATAACAAGCCACCAAGAGCCCAGTCTTGCATTCGCTGTGCTCCCAAACCTCTTTTAGTAGGGTGAGCAGGGAATGCAGGATTGGGCTCCAAATGTATCACTGCATAAAAAGAAAATATGTATAAATATGTCCTATACCTTCCACAGCTCTTCCATGTGCTTGTGCTTTTGTAGCAATCACTTGTCAGCTATTTTGGTTTTAAATAAAGTGTAAAAATTAGATTTGGGAGACTGCACAAAATATTGGAAAACGTGCTTAAAATTAATCAGATCATGTAATAGAGGAGATGCTTACCCATGCATGTAATTGCACATGTGCAAAATATGAGTTATCCATTGATGTTTTGAATCTCAACTGAGATTAATGAAATTCAAGTTAATGAAATTCTAAAAGAAGAATCCTAATTCAGGTGTGGCTTTAATAAATTATTACTTTGTAGTTGTCTGCTCTATTCCCAACCCTGCACTGCTAGGGAATGGACAAGGTGACCTCCTCCCACTTCTACTTTCTGCAATACTGTGTTTTCAGGAAATTTTTCAACATTTATTTATCCTTCCAGAGAACTTATATAGCTTCTAATACCACTGTGGTATCAAATACATATCTTCATGAGAACTGGACAAACAACTGATTTTGCAGTTCAGTAGCAGTTCCAATATATATATATTTTAAATTGGTTTGATTCAAACCATATGTGAATTTTAGGTGAAATGAGGAGGTCTGTTTTAGGTCTTTTCCAGAGCAGGGATTTGAATCCAGGTCTTCCACAACCCAAGAAAGGACCCTAACTGCTGAGGTAAAGGTTATAAAGGGGAATAATGTACAGCAACACCTCCTCCCTACATATTTTCTTCTTGCTAGTCTATGACTGGCCAAAAGTATTTGTGTTAAATTTGTGAATAATTTTAGGTCAACTGAAACTTCATCTTTGGTCAAATGAAATTATTATTAAAAAAAATATTCACCCAGCTCTAACTTTTTATAGAAAACAAATATGGTATCATTGCAATCCAATCCAACAAATCCAATCCAACAAAACACCACTTAATTTACCCAGGATCATGGTGGATTCTCTGTCACTGGCAATTTTAAAATTAAGATTGGATTTTTTTCTAAAAGATATGCTGTAGTTCACACAGCATTATTTTTGGAAATTCTATGGCTTCTGTTGTAGAGGAGGTCAGGCTAAATGATCACAATGATCCCTTCCGACCTTGGAATCTATGAATCAATGAATAACTGTCCCTGAATGTGGAATATAGTAGATTGCTTAATTTATGTCTGTCGATTAATCAAAGTTAACTCATGCAATTAACTCAAAAAATTAATCATATTTAAAAAATGAATCACGATTAATCACAATTTTAATTGTACAGTTAAACAATAGAATACCAGTTGAAATTTATTAAAGATTTTTGATGTTTTTCTACATTTTAAAATATATTGATTTTAATTACAACACAGAATATGAGAAGTTTAGTGCTCACTTTACAAATATTTGCACCATAAAAATGATAAACAAAAGAAATAGTATTTTTCAATTCACCTCATACAAGCACTGTAGTGAAATCTCTTTATCATGAAAGTGCAACTCACAAATGTAGATTTTTTGCTACATAACTGCACTCAAAAACAAAACAATGTAAAACTTTAGCACCTACAGTTCCACTCTGTCCTACTTCTTGTGCAGCCAATTGCTAAGAGAAACACGTTTGTTTACATTTATGGGAAATAATGCTGCCCACTTCCTATTTGCAATCTAGCCTGAAAGTGAGAACAGACGTTTGCACTTTTGTAGCCAGCATTGCAAGGTGTTTATATGCTAGACATGCTAAACATTCATATGCACCTTCATGCTTTCGCCACCATTCCTGAGGACAAGCTTCCATGCTGATGACACTTGTTAAAAAAATAATGTGTTAATTAAATTTGTGACTGAACTCCTTGGGGGAGAATTGTATGATTCCTGCTCTGTGTTTCACCCACTTTCTGCCATATGTTTCATGTTATAGCAGACTTGGATGCTGACCCAGCATGCTGTTCATTTTAAGAACACTTTCACTGCAGATTTGACAAAATGCAAAGAAGGTACCAATGAGAGATTCCTAAAGATAGCTACACTACTGGACCCAAGATTTAAGAATCTGAGTGCCTTCCAGACTCTGATCCAGGTGGGGGGTGGAGCGCTTTTAGAAGTCTTAAAAGAGCAACACTCCAATGATAAACTACAGAACCCGAACCACCAAGAAAGAAAATCAACCTTCTGCTGGTGATATCTGACTCAGATGATGAAAATGAACATGAATTGGTCGGCACTGCTTTGGATCATTATCGAGCAGAACCCATCAGCATGGATACATGTCCTCTGGAATGCTGGTTGAAGCATGAAGGGACATATGAATCTTTAGCTCATCTGGCCCATAAATATTTTGCGATGTTGGTTACAACAGTGCCATGCAAATGCCTGTTCTCACTTTCATGTGACACTGTAAACAAGAAGCGGGCAGCATTATCTCCTGCAAATGTAAACAAACTTGTTTGTCTGAGTGATTGGCTGAACAAGAAGGAGGACTGAGTGGATTTGGAGGCTCTAAAGTTTTATATTGTTTTGTTTTTGAAGTTATTTTTTGCGCATAATTCTACATTTGTAAATTCAATTTTCATGATAAGCAGATTGCACTACAGGACTTGTATTAAGTGAATTTAAAATACTATTTCTTTTACTTTTACAGTGCAAATATTGTAATAAAAATAATATAAAATGAGAACCGTACACTTTATATTCTGTTTTGTAACTGAACTCAATATATTTGAAAATATGGAAAACATCCAAAATATTTATATAAATAGTATTCTACTATTGTTTAACAGTGTGATTAATTGTGATTAATGTTGTAATTGCACGATTAATCGTGATTAATTTTTTAATCGCTTGACAGCCCTTCTTAATTTACTTCTGTGTTGATGCAACATGTTATTATGAAGGATAAAAGCAGCATAGCCCAAGGCCTCCAATTACACTCCAATAAAGCACAATTTACTCCACAAATTCATTCTCCTCTATACAAAGACCTAGAGGTCAAATCTTAGTCCTGAAAACTAAAGGCAAAGTAAAAGCCCTTTGCTTGATGGAACCAAGCAGAAATTTGGAGAGAGAGAGTCCTCCCATTCAGCCTGCAACTAGGAACTAGCATAGCGATGCAGTTTGACCATGGCTGATGCTAGTAGGCACAGAGAGGATAGAAAAAAATCATTCATGGCCCCTACCACAAGGTTTTGGGCCAATGGATCTATGCTATGCATCTGGTCTGCCAGTATTTCTCCTTATGGCAAGCTGTTCAGAAACACCATAAAACTCAGCACCATGGCATGTATGAAGGTTTCAGGGCAGGAGCACTAAGAGGCTGCAGCATGGCTTCTCATATAGAGAAACCATGGTATTTCCACTGTAGTTTGGGCCTTGAACTCCCATGTGGGATGTAGATAGAAACTGGAATTTGTTATTAATTAATTGGTCTTTGAGTATTAGGGAGAATTTAGGCCCATAGTGAGTACATACTGGGTCAAATCCACCCATTAACTTCAGTGAGTTCAGAACATAGTAGTTTGGTGCTTTTACACCAAAATAGCAGCAAATATTTGTTTAAAACAATTCTTGACAATAGACTGATAAATTTAAAAGCACAGATATTTAGAATGTGGAGGATATTCTCCACCACGATGCATCCGTTTTAAGGTACATCCAATTTTGGACCTCAGATAATTTAAATGTCCCTTTAACAAGCTGTTTCCCTCATCTGTGAAAATATATTATGGAACTATAATTTTGCAAATAGTTAGGACAATACCAAGATGTATTAATGATTAACAAGTAAAACTAGCAAAACATGATATTTTCACAAGTTTGAGAAAAACAAAACACTGCCACAAAAGCTGTGGTTGCTGCAAAAAACAGCAAAAGATCTCACTGAAATTGGTAAATATCAGGTTCAGGCATATTTACAAAAATTAACAATTTTGCCAAGGGTAGGGGTTTATATTTTAGTTGTGAAAAGCTGTGTTTGTTGGCAGAAATGATTCACCCTTATTCACATTTTTGAATATTCACTGCAATAACAGGTTTCATACACAAACCAATAAATACAAATAAATACTTGAAATTGAAAATGGTTCATGTTGTCCAGCTGCACAATAATTCCAAATTTCAGTTTGCACCATATGTTAGTATATTAAAAAATGGGTCCTACCTCCCCCGCATATTTCATTCCATCCACAATGTGCTCAGAGCCATGGTCATTAGAAGAACCCCAATGAAAGTGAAGTTGACGCAGTCTGTAGATACCTGGGAGTGGTCCATTTCTCAGCACTGCAATTGATAACCCACATCAATATTTGGCTCAGAACTTTTTCAGGAAGCTTTACTTCACAAGAGAGGTTCATATATTTACTAGAGAGGAGTCCAAACCTTTAAAGTGTTGAGCACCTCTTGCAAATTCAAATTATTTCAGTGTAAGTTGAGGGAACTCAGCACTTTGCAGGATCGGGCCTATAATCTCCTATAACTAGGGTACATAGCACTATTTGATTACATAGCTATAGAAATTGCCATGAATCAGGGTCAAACCACAGAATGTGATGCTAGTTACCAAACAGGTCCCCTTCCTCTAACAGCAGCATGTACTGCAGTTTGGGGATGAAGCAAACTAAAGATGGCCGACTATCCTCTAGCAAATGTCCTTCTGCAAAATTAACAAATCTATGCTGATGAATTGATGGGACTGTCTCAGGTGTTGCAGAGGTGCCATGAAGTACTAAAGCCCTGCCAAAGCTTTAAAAACTACTATGTTGCAAGCAATGCTTATTTACAGCACAGTCTGTTGTCTCTGGGGAAAGTTTATTTCTTGAAGAAAGGGCAGAAGAAAAAGGTAAAAATGAACAAATTAGAGAAGTGGCTACTGAGCATGCAGACAAACTTTTTTTCCCTGCAGAAGTTCTGTAGGTGTAATTCCCATTGCAATGTGGTCATCAAAGAGGCCATAATGTACTAACGAGCCATTATTCCAAACACTAGGAAGGTTTTATTTATAGACCATAAAGCACAAGATAAGTGCATTTTGACAGTGTCATCATGGTGAGTAGTCAAGAATCTACACACACTTTCCAGCTAGTAAGTTAGAGTCTGACCCTGTCAAGCTCTGAGCATCCTCAATACCCATTGACTTTCATGGAACTTAAAGGTGCTCAACAACTTCTAAAAGAGGTCCAGCACTTCACAGGATTGGGTCCGTATACGTTAGGTAAGGACAATTACATCCCTGGATCTGAAAAGACAGGGAGTAAGTCCATGTCCAGCTCTTATCTGAAATGTCCTAGAACTAAAGCATCTAAAGGAGGCCTTTCATGTGTTCTCTCAGAAATGTAATATTGTAGGCAGTTTGTCAGCAGGATCAGTAGCAGCTGTCAAGGCCATCAATTGTCCATTAAAACAGACTTGGAAAACCAAGTAATCCTGTTTTAGGGAAAATAATGACACTATTTTCACTTTTGGACTATCAATAGTCATTTTAACTCTGGCACCAGGTGAAGCTGTAAGACATCATGCCAAAAAAAAAAAAAAAAAAAGCTTTTCTCTTCTATAAATAGGGCTTAATTTGTGCCTAACTGATTTTGATCCAGATTTAATGACAAAAGACTATGGCTTAACTTTAATTCATAGATTCCAAGGCTAGAAGGGACCACTGTGATAATCTAGCGGACCCTACGGTGTAACATAGGCCATAGAACTTCACCAAAAAAATGAATGGAGATTATCTTTTAGAAACCTGTTCAATGGGAGGAAAGAGTTTCTCTTGTTTTGTTTTGTGTAATACATTCTATTAAAGTATAAAGAGAAACTCTGAAGGTAACCTTTAACCTAGTAGATGAAATCTAACAAATACACATTTCACAAAAATTTGGGAGTCCAGATCACAAGGACCAAACATAAAGAATCCAAAGACCAAGTCCACAGTGGAGACTTCCACATGGCTTAAAAATTAGTAAGAGGGACCTTTATTTTGTTTCAGCTTGTGGCCTGGAACCAATTTCTTTGAAACTGTTCTGTTCCTGTGCTGCAAGAAATGAAAGGATGAAAGCTCACTTCCACTTAAAAAAAACGTGGGTAAGTAACATACATATCTCCCTTGAGATTGTACTTGGAGATGAAGGGAACATAATGTATCATTACACTGCTCATATAGAATTACCTGTTGTTAAAATCAAAGGCAATCTGTTTTTATACATCAGGGAATAATGGCACATTATTTTCACTTGTGGAAAATATCATCTTCTAGGACCTGAGATTCACAGCTGCCAAGCTGAACGTGTCCCCATATGAAGGTCTCCAGTAATGTTTTATAAAGGTCCTGTCATTAAACCAGTGAGCTGTGGACAATGCTGTAGAGATGTCACATCCTTCCTGCTGCTGATGCTCTCTATGTGAGTGGACCCAAAAGGAGACACAGTGAAGTCTGCAGTTTTTTTGTGGTTTTATCCTAGCTCTGGCTTTCTGGGTCCTGCAGCTGTAACAAAGAAGATGTCTACTCCATCTCTTCTGTCTATAGAGTTCTGAATGTATTTCTTTAAGCAGGCAGGGATGCGGATTTTTGAGTTCTACCATCCATGATCAGATGAAGCAGAACAAGAGGACAAGCTATTTGGGTTGTAGCTCTCCCAGACAAAAGAAATTCACATCCTTTGGGGTATTTTTTCTTTCATGGTTCCTTCATTTTCAGGAAATCCAATTTTAACACTCTGATGGATGAACACAACATTAGGAGATATGCCAATTTTGAAGGTGAGTTTCTGATATTCCATGAGTAGCTTAGCAGTAGATGCTAAGGGACTGTGTAAAACATTTACATCCACAAAATATTTATTTTATGAACTGTATTGATTTGAATAGTGAGGTTTGCATGTCCAATTCCTCTGTTACCTCAGAAAAAAGAGAGGTAAGGACACAAGTACATAATTTGACAATGGCTGTAGAGTTCCTCTCTGACATTTTATAGATAAAGAGAATCTCAGAAGGGTGTTTTTATATTCTATGTTTGATTTTGCCCACAGAACAAAATTCCTATTGTAGGATGTGTCAGCTGCATTCTTTCAACCTGAAAGCAAAAGTGTAACAGCATGCACCTGAAATCCTGCAAGATTCCCTGACAACTGCTATCTATCCATGAGAAATCCTTAACTGCAGAATTATCTTGCTGCTATCTTTACAATAGGTGGAGAAGATGTGGTCCTGTCCAAGGAATGGAGCATGCATCTTTACTGCAACTTTGCTTGGGAACCTTCAGAATCTCAATTGTTGGCAAATTTGGTTGGCAAAATTCTATCACTAGAGTCTCCCATAGATGAGGAATGTTTCAGGATCTGGGGATGCTTCCTCCTGAAGGGTGGGTTTACCACCAAATTCTCTGTCCTGGAATTTGAGCAGTTTAAGTTTCCAGATGGTATGAACAGTGGTCATCTATGCTGATCTGGTTTCCACCAGTTCTAAGGAATAGAACAATTATAATATTTCCAGTATTATTTCCCATACCATTCCTTTTTGCAGTCTAACATTTTGCTTGCTGTTTTTGAATGCTGTTGCATAATGAGCAGAGGTGTTTAGGATAAGATGAATAACTTACCCTGTACCCAAGATAAAAATGCATCCCATAGGACAAACACAATTAACTTTCGATGATACGCAATTGCCAGGAAAGCCTGAAAATTTCCCCATAGTTTGGATGCATAGGAATGAAGAAAATGGTTGAGTGTAAATCTGTTTTTCATTGAACTCCCCCTTTTTAAACCTTGAATTTGAAGGTTGACCATGAGACATAGGTGGGCACTCATAAACAGCTGCATGGACTTTGCATGCAAGATCGGATAATATCCCACCTCCGCTCAGACAGCCTCTGTGCTGTTGAGGAGGAAGAAAGGCCCAGGGAAGCAGAGCAGTCAATGAGAGCAGAGGGAAACCTTCCCATAGTTGGGACCCTCCTTTCAGATGGTCCTGGGGTTGCCTCTTGCACTGAGGTTACCTCTCTGGGGAAGCGAACTCCAGTTGCTAGGAAAAGGCAGGTGTTAGTAATGGGAAATTCGATCACTAGAAACATAGATAGCTGGGTTTGTGATGACCGGGAGAACCATATGGTGACTTGCCTGCCTGGTGCGAAGGTTGCGGATCTCTCGAGGCATCTAGACAGACTTATGTGTAGTGCTAGGGAGGAGCTGGTTGTCATGGTACATATAGGTACCAATGACATAGGGAAGAGTAGGAGAGATGTCCTGGAAGCCAAATTTAGGCTGCCAAGGAAGAGACTGAAATCCAGGACCTCTGTGGTGGCATTCTCAGAAATGCTCCCAGTTCCACGCGCAGGGCCAGGTAGGCAGGCAGAGCTTCAGAGTCTCAAAGCGTGGATGAGACGATGGTGTAGAGAGGAGGGGTTTACGTTCATTAGGAACTGGGGAAACTTTTGGGATGGGAGGAGCCTGTACAGGAGAGATGGGCTCCACCTACACCGAAGTGGAACCAGACTGCTGGCACTAAACATTAAAAAGGTTGTAGAGCAGTTTTTAAACTAGGAGATGGGGGAAAGCCAACTGCTGCAGAGAAGCATGTGGATCGGACACAGACTTCTCTTAGGTAAGAATCTGATGATAGGGAATCTCTAGGGTATAGTCAGGAACAGAGGACGAAAGAGGACAATGTAAGGGCCAGATCAGATGATAAACAATCACATAAAAAAGAATCTGGCACATCAGAAAAGGGCAGACAAATAAAGAGTGACAAGTTTTTAAAGTGCTTGTACACAAATGCTAGAAGTTCAAATAATAAGATGGGTGAACTAGAGTGCCTTGTGATAAAGAAGGATACTAATATAATAGGCATCACGGAAACCTGGTGGACTGAGAGCAATCAATGGGACACAATCATTCCAGGACACAAAATATATTGGAAGGACAGAACAGGTCATGCAGGGGGAGGAGTGGCACTATATGTGAAAGAAAATGTAGATTCAAATGAAGTAAAAGTCTTAAGCGAATCCATATGTTCCATAGAATCGCTATGGATTGAAATTTCATGCTCTAATAAAAATATAATATTAGGGATCTATTCTCAACCACCTGACCAGGACAGTAATAGTGATGATGAAATGCTAAGGGAAATTAGAGATGCTATCAAAATTAAGAACCCAGTACTAGTTGGGGATTTCAATTATCCCCATATTGACTGGGAACATTTCACTTCAGGACGAAATGCAGAGATAAAATTTCTCAATACTTTAAATGACTGCTTCATGGAGCAGCTGGTACGGGAACCCACAAGGGGAGAGGCAACTCTAGATTTAATCCTGAGTGGAGCGCAGGAGCTGGTCCAAGAGGTAACTATAGCAGGGCCGCTTGGAAATAGTGACCATAATACAATAGCATTCAACATCCCTGTGGGGGGAAGAACACCTCAACAGCCCAACACTGTGGCATCTAATTTCAAAAGAGGGAACTATACAAAAAAGAGGGGGTTAGTTTAATAAAAGTTGAAAGGTACAGTGACTAAAGTGAAATCCCTGCAAGTTGCATGGGCCCTTTTTAAAGATACCATAATAGAAGCCCAACTTCAATGTATACCCCAAATTAAGAAACACAGTAAAAGAACTAAAAAGGAGCCACTGTGGCTTAACAACCATGTAAAAGAAGCAGTGAGAGATAAAAAGACTTCCTTTAAAAAGTGAAAGTCAAATCCTAGTGAGGCAAATAGAAGGGGGTACAAACACTGCCAGCTTAAGTGAAAGAGTGTAATAAGAAAAGCCAAAGAGGAGTTTGAAGAATGGCTAGCCAAAAACTTCAAAGGTAATAACAAAATGTTTTTTAAGTACATCAGAAGCAGGAAGCCTGCCAAACAACCAGTGGGGCCCCTTGACGATCGAAATACAAAAGGAGCGCTTAAAGACGATAAAGTCATTGCGGAGAAACTAAATGGATTTTTTGCTTCAGTCTTCACGGCTGAGGATGTTAGGGAGATTCCCAAACCTGAGCCGGCTTTTGTAGGTGACAAATCTGAGGAACTGTCACAGATTGAAGTGTCACTAGAGGAGGTTTTGGAATTAATTGATAAACTCAACATTAACAAGTCATCGGGACCAGATGGCATTCACCCAAGAGTTCTGAAAGAACTCAGAGGTGAAGTTGCAGAACTATTAACTAAGGTTTGTAACCTGTCCTTTAAACTGGCTTCGGTACCCAATGACTGGAAGTTAGCTAATGTAACGCCAATATTTAAAAAGGGCTCTAGAGGTGATCCCGGCAATTACAGACCGTTTGTCTAACGTCAGTACCGGGCAAATTAGTCGAAACAATAGTTAAGAATAAAATTGTCAGACACATAGAAAAACAAACTGTTGAGCAATAGTCAACATGGTTTCTGTAAAGGGAAATCGTGTCTTACTAATCTATTAGAGTTCTTTGAAGGGTTCAACAAACATGTGGACAAGGGGGATCCAGTGGACATAGTGTACTTAGATTTCCAGAAAGCCTTTGACAAGGTCCCTCACCAAAGGCTCTTACGTAAATTAAGCTGTCATGGGATAAAAGGGAAGGTCCTTTCATGGACTGAGAACTGGTTAAAAGACAGGGAACAAAGGGTAGGAATTAATGGTAAATTCTCAGAATGGAGAGAGGTAACTAGTGGTGTTCCTCAAGGGTCAGTCCTAGGACCAATCCTATTCAATTTATTCATAAATGATCTGGACAAAGAGGTAAACAGAGAGGTGACAAAGTTTGCAGATGATACTAAACTACTCAAGATAGTTAAGACCAAAGCAGATTGTGAAGAACTTCAAAAAGATCTCACAAAACTAAGTGATTGGGAAACAAAATGGCAAATGAAATTGAATGTGGATAAAGGTAAAGTAATGCACATTGGAAAAAATAACCCCAACTATACATACAATATGATGGCGGCTAATTTAGCTACAACGAGTCAGGAAAAAGATCTTGGCGTCATCGTGGATAGTTCTCTGAAGATGTCCACGCAGTGCGCAGAGGCGGTCAAAAAAGCAAACAGGATGTTAGGAATCATTAAAAAAGGGGATAGAGAATAAGACTGAGAATATATTATTGCCCTTATATAAATCCATGGTACGCCCACATCTCGAATACTGTGTACAGATGTGGTATCCTCACCTCAAAAAAGATATTCTAGCACTAGAAAAGGTTCAGAAAAGGGCAACTAAAATGATTAGGGGTTTGGAGAGGGTCCCATGTGAGGAAAGATTAAAGAGGCTAGGACTCTTCAGCTTGGAAAAGAGGAGACTAAGGGGGGATATGATGGAGGTCTATAAAATCATGAGTGATGTGGAGAAAGTGGATAAGGAAAAGTTATTTACTTATTCCCATAATACAAGAACTAGGGGTCACCAAATGAAATTAATAGGTAGCAGGTTTAAAACAAATAAAAGGAAGTTCTTCTTCACACAGCGCACACACAACTTGTGAAACTCCTTACCTGAGGAGGTTGTGAAGGCTGAGGCTATAACAGTGTTTAAAAGGGAACTGGATAAATTCATGGTGGCTAAGTCCATAAATGGCTATTAGCCAGGAAGAGTAAAGCATAGTGTCCCTAGCCTCTGTTCATCAGAGGATGGAGGTGGATGGCAGGAGAGAGATCACTTGATCATTGACTGTTAGCTTCACTCCCTCTGGGGTATCTGGCATTGACCACTGGTCGGTAGACAGATACTGGGCTAGATGGACCTTTGGTCTGACCCAGTACAGCCGTTCTTATGTTCTTATCCTTAATGGACGTAGGCATCATGAAAATAGAGTTTATTCGGCCACCATGAGAGTTTTCCTTTGGCAGTACTTCTAGGTCCCGAGACGCTGGATTTTCTATTATCTTTTCCTTTAAGTCTAGGGTGAGAAAGCTGTCTATATTGATTTGCAAAGTGAGGCCCCCTTGCTCTGGTTTGGTGCTAAGGTGTAATTTTAGCCTGTCTGATTCCTATCACAGGACTGATACCTTTTCCAAAACCTAAACCATTCCTGCCTTTGCAGATCACTGCTTTGGCTGTGGATTGGAAAAGAATCTCTGCAAGTGAATACAGAATGCTGCACATAAACAGGCGCGGCTCCAGGCTCGAGCATGCCAAGCGTGTGCTTGGGGCAGCATGCCGTAGGGGGCGCTTTGCCGGTTGCCAGGAAGGCGGCAGGCAGGGGGCCTTCGGCGGCATGCCTGTGGAGGGTCCGCTGGTCCCGGAACTCCGGTGCACCTCCTGCAGGCATGCCTGTGGAGGGTCCGCTGCTCCTGCGGTTCCATCGAAGCTGTGGGACCAGCGAACTCTCCGCAGACACGCCTGCGGGAGGTCCACTGGAGCCGCGGGACCGGCAACCGGCAGAGCACCCCCCGTGACATGACACCGTGCTTGGGGTGGCAAAATGTCTAGAGCCACCCCTGCACATAAAAGACTCTGATAGGTTGAATGTCTTCTCTTGCAAGTCAGTAAGAAAACACTGCTTACATATTCTAGAACTTGCATCTCCCAGTTGGTGAGGTGGTCTGCCTTAAGATGCAGCACACGAGTGAAGGTTGAAAATTCTCTTACAGGCCGGATATTGCAGCCTCTTGATCTCCTTCCTTCTTGCCTCGAGGATAACTATATAAGCCACAGCACTGGAGATGCCCTCTTTCTTCCATAACTCCATCAATATAACTATGCCTCTGGAGGACTGAATTGTTTAGATTAGGGACCTCAGAGGTTTAAGCAAAACTTTTTCTATCCATAATATCTGCAATACTGCATCCACTCTGGCATTCATAGCACAGCAGTGAGTTTGGTGTGCAGGGTAGGCATTTCTGTAGCCTCTTCAAAGAGAATGTCCCACATTCCCTTCTTCTAGTCTAGCTCTAGGCAATCTCACATACACAGCAAGGAAACCTGGGAACCCACAGTGTTCCAATGCACATAATGTTTATAATGTCTTACTCTCTCAGCTATTTCTATCCTATTTGGAAACACTTTTCTGGAAAATTAAAAGCGGACAAAAGATTCCCCTACATTAAGAGTCTGGAAAAGCCTACACTGAAATCCCAATCACACCTCTCAGCTTCTTTTCATGGTGTCCAAACATGGGATTGCAGAAAAGGACGGACAAGAGCCTCCTAGTGGAGCTCAAAGGCTCTCTCTAATGATGTTTCTGTATGCAGCATTTCTGGTGGGTTGGAGGTGGTCCCGTCAAAATGGTATTGACCTTCTTTAGGCATTTAGCTGAGTGTTTGGCTTTATGTGTGGGCTTTGGGATCTGGGAATTTCCCATAGTTTATTTCTGAAGGAGAAACATTATGGCCACAGTAGGGAATCCAGATGTGACTCCCGTAAGATTGCTGTTGTTGGGCCGAAGTAACTTGGCTTAAGCCCTTGGGATGCACCTCTCCAGAGGTGAAACAGCCCAGGAGAGTGGTGTTAGAGAAGTACTGACAACATTTTGGTTCCCAGAGAGCTCTTGGTCAGTGACTGATTCTTACTATGTGTGTTTGTACACTGATCTTGGATGGGGTCCTTGTCACTATAATAAATGTTCCATAAATAGGAGAGGACAATCTAAAGTACTTGCTGAAATGTAGTGTTCCCAGCAACTATTTACAAGAGGCCTCTGTCACAATGTGGGGCCTGTAACTGTGGGTGCAGAGATAGAGGTCTGGTGGAGTGGGGACTCTCCATTTCCTGCAGCACCCATGGTTATCCATAATGGAGTATATTTGCATCAAACAGTGCAATTTTTTAGTTTTTAGTGAGGTTGGCATAGCCAGTGAAGGTCAATGCTGTACAGGCGGATGCAGCTGAGGGGAGCAGAGAGTCTTCCATGTGGCCCATCTGTTTGAGGTCAGGTGACAAAAATCAGTTTGCACAGGTCAGCCCTGTTTATAGACATGAGGAGTTCTTGTCCTTGCAAACAAGTTTTAAAACCCTTACCTGTGGCCCGATCTACAGGGTTAGGTGGTAACTCACAAAGGAAAATAATGAGGCATTATTCCCCAAGATAGAAAATGTTGCTTTACAAGAAAACAAAGGAACATTATAGTTAAATATTACAGTTCATTATGTCAATGATGCATTAAGAAAAAGGCATACATAAATAAACATTTGCTGAGTAGAAGCTATCAGTACCCCCATAATCATAATGACTAATAAAGTCAGTTAAGCATGTTTCTAAAAGGCCTTCAGTACATAGTTACATCATTCCCATTTGTAAATGGAATTTTCACTCTAAGCAACTTTTAAAAAGGGAAGATAACACCAAAAGAAATACAGGGTTTATTGTAGTAAATTTGGTATTATTGAAGGATGAGTAGCACTTAATACACAAAGGAAAAAAGTACAGTTTTCTCACACAGTTTTACAGTACACATCAGTGATGACTTACAACCCAATACATCCTGATCTTTCAGTTCAGGGCCTGTTTTGAGTAGAGACTGTTATAAAATTAGCTCCCAAATTCATTGTCTTTTGTGACCTAATGCAACCTGTGTCTCCAGAGGCAGAAAACATGTAACCCACTCCACTACTGCAGCCCCAGAAGACTTTGTTTGAAAAGCCCTCAAGGTTTTATCTCCAACAACAGCATGGAAGATCAAAGTTAACATCAATACAATTCTTAAATCCTGTTGGGCCTAAGCATTGCTGGTCTCAAATTAGTGCTTGTAATCATACATACTGAAATGCTTAGTGTTAAAAGATGTGCTAACACAGAGGGTTTAGCTTTGCTGTTTGCGATCCATTGGACTTATGCAAGCAAAGCCTTATGCTAGGTTTTAGCCATGCAAATTCTTCTAACTCTTATTGACTTTGGTAATACTTAAATAAATCATCATAAATAATTGGCAGGTATATAAAGTCTTTCACCTAAGGATCTCAAAGCGCCATTCAAAAGTAGACTAGCTTGTTATCTTCATTTCCCTTTTATATGTGAGGAAACTGAGGGACAGAGGCTAACTAACTTACCCAAAGTCAAAATCAGTGGCAGAGTTGGAAAGTCTGCTAGCAGAGTTTCCTGGCTAATGAATAGACAATGCTGACTCCCTGTAATGTGAATTGTGGGACTAGAGGAGATAGCAGAACCTTAAAAGGTTGTTCTTTAATGGGCTTTGGAGCTCTCTACATTACAAATGGCTTTGTTTTAAACAATCAAAACTTTATAACAAGGCAAGGAGCTGGAACCATGAACATGGAACTGGGAATATGGAAGCAACTTCAACCTCATAACTTTTTGTAAGATTAGATCAAAACACAAGTCCAAGCTCAGGTTAGATTTTTCCCAACTAAAAAGAGTTATTACTATTATTTGTCCTCATTATTTCTATGATTGCAGAAGCCAAAAAATGAACATATATTCATTGAAAGTTGATAAATATAACATTCTTTATGAAATACCAGCATATACAATTCTTCACATTAAAATTCTGTTCGTAAAGGTTTTATGAATGAGCTACATCCAAAAAGAAACATTTCTATGACAGGCAGGAAGTAATGAGGCAGTGGAAGATCTGGCAGGAAGATAAGGGGGAGACTTGCAGGAAAGCATGTCTGAATGCTGCATCTCCAGCCTCCTGTCTTGCAGCCATCAGAAAATCAGTAGCGGAGGTAGTACAGATGGCCACAGAATTTGTGCACGGAGCATCAGGGGAGATGCCTGAGATATTTGGTGGAGTGATAGAGCTAGAAGAAGGAGCCTACCCTGGTCAAGATCCTCACGCTGGGCACTCATCAAGGTGCTGTGGTTGGATCTCAACACTGGATTTACGTGCCTTTAAACTTCACTGGGCCTCAGCAGGCCTCAGACACTGACTCCGTCTCCAGCCTCTCTAGCACATTTTTTGAGTACAGTTGCTCAGTCTGTTGCCCCCTTCATAAAAGTGGGACCTCATGATCCAGCTGCCCTAGACCCCCAGGATCAGTCCTAACTCCCTCCAACACACCCAACACCTTAGGCACTCCTTTTTGCAGAGCTCCACATTTTGGGGACTCTGGTTTACAGTTTAAGACTTCAGGGACACATGATAGCTGAAGAAAACAGGCATAGATTTTGCAGATAGATTTCTAAAAAAAAACCCCATCACTCTTGGTCACTTTTTCTTTCAGTATCAAACACCTAATGAGAACACCTAGCCTGAAATAAATTTAGACAAGTGCAAACTTTTGTGCACTTTGTGACAGCAGTGGAATCAATAAAATATATTTCTTATGTGTAAGCATTTAATAATTTACCTAAGATTATTTATTACTATTATTTATTTGCTTGACAGTAGTCCCTAGGGGCTGCAGTCATGTCAGGGCCCCATTACTTTAGACTCTGTACTGTGCGTCCCTGAAGAGTTTACAATGTAAGTATACGACGAGAGACAACAGGTGAATGCAACAAACAGATGGGAGCACAAGGAAACAATGAGACAGTCCTAGTGAGCATAATGAGCGGTGATTATGGAAGTCTTTAGTATACTGCAGCTACATATAATGATGTAGCTCATCAATGATAGAATTCCAAAGCAAATGCCACTAAAATGAATTTAATAAAGAAAAAAATTATGCATTAGGAAGAAATGCTAAGTGATTTCAGTGAAGGAGATTTGGTTTTGTCTTTGCTAGAGAACTAATCAAAATCCCATAACTATTCCCAGTCTGTTCTGTGCTTCTGTTTTTTATTTTATTGGATAATTCATCTTGTATTCATTTTGACTATAGATTTGTTTTCATGAACCCATCAAAGTAATAAAAAACAAGTTAAGATGTATACACACAAATATTTAAGAGCATTGAGTCTTTTAGCAAATTCTCTCATACTGATTATTATTGTCACTACTAGCAATACAGTAATAGCATTTGAAGCTTACAATGCAGATTAAAAATAATATCATATTTTGTGCCAAAACAGTCTGGTCTTTCACTCTACAATATAAATGGACGACCATTTGTTTTCCCTTTTTTTAGCTTGGTATTTCACATATTACAAATAAATGACACAATCCTGCAGACCTTACACTCAAGCATAAGGACTATTGCATGGGGTCCAAATTGGAGCTAGCCGAAAATCAGATTTGCAGGAAATGTCAATATTTTAAACTTTGTCTTCCTTTTGAAATGTTGTTTTCTTTCCAAACTGAATGAAATGGTTATCTAGACTACATCTTTATTACAAGTTAGGGAAGTGATTCCCCTCCTCGCGTACACATGCTTGTGCTAACTCCCATCGAGTAGGCATGAGAATAAACAGCAATGAAGCTAGGGTAGCATGGAGAGCAGCAGCAGAGGCACGGCCTAGCCATGACAAATATAAACCCACCTGAAACCACTGGGCACTTACTTGGCATGACGAAGCCTTCCTTCTGCTGCTACCCATGGTACCACAGCTACACTAGTATTTATACTTGTGCTAGCTCGATCAGAGCTAGTGTGAGTATGCACACACAAGCAGGGGAAACACACCCTTAGCTCGTAGTGTGGACATAGTCTCAGAAAAAAATCAGTTTTGAAAATTTTTCATTTCAGAATATCAACATTTTGTGTTGGAACTGTGTAGCTTTGTTTCAAATTTTAATTTATGAAGTTTTACCATTTTAATATTATTTTTACATTATTTCATATGTCATGAAAAAAATTGGTTTCTTTCAACAAAACAGCCTTTTCTGACAACAAACTCTTTTGACAACAATTTTCCTATCAGCACTACTCCAAGTAGTACATATTGTTTCTAATGCTTCTTCAGATGTGTTCACACAGCAAGGTACTTTGTGAACAGAAATTATGGCTGTTGCTAATCTGCATTCAGAAATATTCACTAAAAAGCTCTGCAAAGATGAAAACATGTTTTGATTTCTAGAGCTGAAAGAATTAGAATGGCAATACTATATTCACTTGATTTCCTTTTTAACTCAATAGTGAAGCAACTTAATAGCTTATTGACAGCAACTTTTCTATGAAGTATAGCCAAAGGTATCAGTATGAAATTCCATTTGTACAGAGATGCTAAATGCTGCTGGCACTTCTTAAAAGGTATTGGCATGTCTCTCAAATATGTATGGCTGTTCTAAGCCTGAAGAGCCACATATGATATGTGCAGCACTTTGCATGTGGTTGTAAAGAATTTGTGGGCAAAAACGTTAATAAGAATGGTGATACAGTACTTTTAGAGTGTTAATATTTGCTTTAAGGAGTTCATTTTAAATTGAAGTATTAGAGAGGTAACCGTTTTAGTCTGGATCTATAAAAGCAGCAAAGAGTCCTGTGGCACCTTATAGACTAACAGATATATTGGAGCATGAGCTTTCGTATAATTTCTTCAGGTAAAACCCAGACTAACCTGATCTATTGAAAGTATCATCAAACACAACTTTGCAGGTTCTCCCGTTGTTCACTATGGTCCTAGCTCCGACAGGATCATATCCAACAAACCAAGGCAGAAGTGAGGGCTCATAATGGACCTCTTTGGAATTGATTTCAATAGGTGACTGATTGTCTCCTTTGGCAATAGGGTAATATTTGTGCCAGTGCTCAGGTCCTAAGAAGGAAGAAATGCAAAGAAATGTCACGAAAATCTCTTCCATTTAGGCATAAAAAGTTGACATCTGTTTAATATAAATACAAGCAATGTTACACATCATTCATACACCTCCTCGCTGCTGTGCCATTCACTGCGGACATTTTTCCTCCTTTTGGTTTTCAGATGGAGGCATCTGAAGCATTAGCCGTGACTCCTAAGAAACTGTTTTTAGAGATGAACATGTTGCTTAGCCATAGGACTGCACCGCCCCTTACAGCCGGGGAGCTGCAGCCACCTGGATTGCAGCGCCCCGGGAGCTGTCCAGTATCCACTTCCCGGGTGAGGGGGAGATCGGACTGGGAGCGCGGGTTGATCTGGCTGTAAAGTTGTGCCCAGATTTATTATCATGGAAGCAGAAGATGCAGGAGCCAGGAGCCAGCCCCCACCTAGCCCAGCCCAGCCCCACTGCTTACAGCGCCTGCCAGACAAGCGGTGCCGGACAGATGCTGAGAGCGGAGACCGCCCTGCCCCTCACTCACCGTTGTCACTGTCATAGCCCCACTGACAGGATTGCTGGGTCATGCTCTCGGCGCGGGGTCTCAGCGCTTTGTGCCTGGGCTGCTCTGACCGCTCCTGCAGGACGGTGGCGCCGGCTCCGCCAGGGGCTTTTATAGGCTCCCGCCAACTCCGTGCCCCCGTTGACACCAGCAGAGGTGAGAGGAGACCGGAGGGTGTCTCCTGCTGGCGCGCAGCCCGCGCAGGGGGCGGAGGGAGCGATCCCCTCCCCTGCCAGCCCCCACCCGCCGCCTCTTCCCCGGGGGCTCCAGGGTCGGCCCAGGCAGCAGCCGGGCAATCAGACCAGCCTGGCGTGGGTCTGTGCGCAGCGAGGGCCCTGCTCGCCAGTCCGCTCAGCGCTGCTTCCCTGCTCTCCGTGGCTCGCACCTGGCAGGCTCACCCTCCGCAAAGCTAGTTCTCTGCCTCTGCAGCCTGCTGCTGCATCTGCCCCGGCTCGGGGCTGCAGCCCCGCGGGATCGTTAGTTTGTATTTGTGATGGAACGAGGAGTTTGTTTGAGGAGTTTCCACGCGGGAGCTGGGTCTAGGGAAGGGGGGGGGGCAGGCACAACTGATGCTGAGCGGTTCACACATTAACCAGACACTCTTCGTGCTGCCCTGCGCCGAGACATCAAAGGCCCCCGCTGACCATACTGATCCCGCTGATCGTTTTTTACTTGGAATTGCCCATGTGCCCTGCGAAGAGTGGGGTGAGAACTCTGGTCATGAATGGCGGCTCAGCGTGCCGGCGGTAACGTGCATCGCCCCCCTGGCTGGGTTAGTGCCGGGGACAAGATTTATCTTCATGGCTTCTTACTTCGGGACATTACACAAATCACTGCACAGAGCCCTGTGTGGGAAGAGAGACTAGCTTATATTTAACCATTTCTCTCTCTCTCTCTCTCTTGCAGTAGAAGGTGGTCACAAAAATGCCTGTTTGCATAGTAGGATTAAAAACAAATAAATGAGACGTGCATTACAAACAGAAATAAATAGCTGACAATGGAGTTGGGGTGTGGTTTATGTTTCAGACTGAAAGAATAATTCTTCTCCTTTGCACTACACTGATTCCAAGCAATTTAAACACATACTGCAAATAAAGTGAGTAAATGCATCTGTGGCAATACAGAGCCCACAAAATTCTTTAGATGAGTTGTGCTATTAAGGTGCTGCCCTTTGTTCTTCGGCTCATGCTTTCTATCCCATGGCTCTTGCTAGACACTATTTATTATCAATGACTATTACATGGGTCATCACTAATTATTAAAGGAAGCAGTAATTTTTTAAAAGCAATTTCCAGCATGAGGCTTTAAAAATGCATCAAACTGGGAACGGAGAGACTAGGTTAGTGGGGTAATATATTTTATTGGACTAACTTCTGTTGGTGAGAAGGACAAGCTTTGGCCCTGACACAGAGCTCTTCTTCAACAACACTGCATACACCATTTTGGGACTAGTTGGGAAGGGATCTAAATTTGTCCCTCCTAGTGACTTTGAGGAGGGAAATGCTGGAGGGAATTTGAGAGGCGAAACAGGCATCTTACCAGAGCTAGTGCTTCCTTCTGCCCCTATTTCTGAGTGCATAAAGTCCGGAATTACCAACAAGAGAGTCCAAACACCTCAAAGCCTTTGCACTACACTGAAGATATGGTGAAAATCTTTCATTACTAAAGGATTTGTTTTTAATTTGATGTTCTGGATAGCACAAGTTGAGAGGTTTCCACTTTTAAATAAAATAATAAATTGTCTTTTGCCAGGCTGAACAACTCACTGCATCTGAATTCATCATATTATGCTGATGCTGTCATCTGACTGCAGCTGGCTGATGCTGTCGGTTGAGCTTATGCAGAAGGTGCAGTTACTACATAGAAGCTCATTAAACTTACACTCGCTAAGTGATCTCAGTGCCACTAGATGGGACATACCACCACATCCAGAAGGTGTGTGGGTTACATAAGAAAATAGTAACTCTTCTTGCTAGCACAGAAAATAGGGTGCCACTGCTCCTGTTTTAATACATTTGATAGCTGCTCTCTAGGTTCAAGTAGCAGAAGATTGGGGTTGGTCCTGCCTTGAGCAAGGGGTTGGACTAGATGACCACTTGAGGTCTCTTCCAACCCTAATCTTTTATGACTCTAAGACAGATAGCTATACAGAGTATGGTGATGGCTCCTGGAGAGCCAGTTTGCATGGCAAACAGTAGGAGTGAGTCAGACTGGTATAATGCCTCACGGAGACATGGATTCAGCAATACCTTTTTACATCTTATGTTCAGTATAACTTTGGGTTTGGAGTGCTGTCAAGGATGAGTTTGGCTCATCGACTTTAGTTATGTAATTGTACATCATAAATTCACATTGTTCCCTATCACGTCAATTTCTCACTTGTACAGCTTAAATTCAGTAGGTGCACTCCCACTGGCTTCACAAAGAGCCTGACTGCACAAAGTGAGCAGAGGGTGGTGAATTTCCAGATTCTTGGATCTTTTAAAGAAGCTACTTACTGTTCAAGACATTCTTACTAAACTGCAAAATCTTTATAGAATATAGAGGGCTAGTCTCTGACAGCTCACGCTAAGAAAACACTTGCTATCAAAGGATTGATTTAAATCAAGGTGATTTAAGTCATCAAGTGGAAAGCCTCAGCTGAAATTGTGGATTTTAATCAGCTTTTCCATTTGTACTTTAGTTATTTTCTAAAGAAACATGCATTCACATTGGTGGCTAGAACCATTACAACATGTTGATTTACAACTATAGAGTGCCTTTACTCTAGATAAGCTACATCTTTTGCTATCTAGTAGGACACACTATAATTATATACATTTATTAGAGCAATTATTTAGCTTAGGGTCTCCTTAGTTTAGATGGAAAAGATCTGTTAGCAGGGTATTCTCCAGGAGGGTTCCTAAACTTTGGAATTAATTTACTCTGCTCTTCATGGTTCATAATAGTTCAAAGGTGTTAAGCTTCAGAGCACCTGCAAAAGCTTTTAAAGGGTGGGAGAGCAGAGGAAGGAAGGCTCTGAGGTCAGATTTGGTTCTTCAATTGTCCCATGTGGATGATTTATTTCTTTACGGCTCTGCTGATTGTACTGACTTTTTACGTTTGCATTTGAAATATGCTTTATATGGAGTGATATTTAAGTGATACCTAGTGTTTGGCAGATGGTCTCTATTGGCACTTACAAATAAAAATAAATACAATTCTTTCTAAACTCAGATAGCATAACAGCAGAAACTACAATCATTCATATGAGTCTAGTCTTTTTGAAAATCTGACTAAGCTATTTGGCTCAGTTATATTGTGGAGAAGGCCACACTATTTAATGATACTTTCTACTTTAAATATTTTGCCTCCTACTTTCAAGGGCCAAATTGTTCTTATATGATGGAATCATTAACAGTGTGATGCCCAAAAGGTAACATGTCTTGACAATGGGCATTGGAAAAATGCCTTATCAATCGTATTGCACATATACTCTTTATTTGTGCATGATTTTTATTTTGCATATGGTTACATATTGGGCAAAGTATACTTTCCATTGAATACATGTGTACGTCTGAGAATTGGTAAGAGTTATGCATATTTTTCAAAAAGAAAAGATGCCTAATGGAGAGCGTGTTTATACAATAGCATGCATGTCCACAATGCTTTATAACACGTGAATGATGCTACTCAATGATCAGAACCCTTCCTCAAATATTTTCCAATCTAAACACACTAACACAAAAAAGGGGAAAAAGTAGAAAGTGGTGGATGGTCTTTACAGCCAGAATGCTTCACAGCACAGATGAAGTTTCCCATTTGTTGAGGGAGAGGCAGGAAACTTGACATGCAATAATTAGGAAGCTGCCCAACCATAATGTGTAGCAAGAAATAAGGTACAGAGCTCAGAACAACAGAAGGAGACAACAGGTAAATTTTTCAAGATCATCTAAGTGACTTAGAACAGTGTTTTCCAAACAGTGGGTTATGACCCATCCACAGGTTGTGGGAAGATTCTAGATGGATTATGGGCGCAGTGCAGTGAGGAGGCTCCTGGAGTGGGGTAAAAGAGTGAGTTGAACCCACATTCACCCCATAGTGGCACCTCCTGCCCCATGGGAATGGGCCCAGCTCCCTACTCCTGGAGTTGCAATCTGGTGCATGCAGTAGTAGTGCCACTCAGATTTGGCCCCCAGGGTCTTCCTTCTACACCAGGCCAGGATTATGGTTGTGGTTTTGGGCTGCAGAGTGCTGCTGCGAGTGGTTGATGCCTCTTGGTAGGGGAAGGAGGAGGAGGTGGTGGTGGAGAAGGATGTTGGCCTACAATTTTGCTCTCTTTCAAATTTGGACCCATATTTTAAAGGCTGTATCAGCCAATGAGAAGACACCTTTATTTAGAAAACAACTGAAGTACAAATGGAAAAGTTGATTTAAATTGCTGATTTAAATTGCCTTGATTTAAATCAATTAATCTTAGCTCAATGAGCTACACAATATGGATCGCATCTAAGGGACCTATTGTATGAGAATACGTTTGATTAAAGAATTATTTATTTTTATAAAACAAAATATCAACATGTTATATTTACATAGCCACATCAGCCACACCATCAGGGGCTAGTTTACCTGCATGTCTACCAATATGATATATGCCATCACGTGCCAGCAATGCCCCTCTGCCATGTACATTGGCCAGACCAGACAGTCTCTATGTAAAAGAATAAATGGACACAAATGTGACATCAGGAATTATAACATTCAAAAACCAGTAGGAGAACACTTCAGCCTCCCTGGTCACTCAATTACAGACTTAAAAGTGACAATTCTTCAACAAAAGAACTTCAAAAACAGACTCCCACGTGAAACTGCAGAACTGGAATTAATTTGCAAACTGGACACCATCAAATTAGGCCTGAATAAAGACTGAGAGTGGATGGATCATTACAAAAATTAATTTGACCATACTAATTTCCCCCTACTGGAACCAGGAATTAGCACTAAGTCATTGTTTGATTAGCATACTATCACTTCTATATTGTGTCTCTCTCCTTCTTAATGACCTTCTTGTCAACTGTATGAAATGGGTCACCCTCATTACAACTACAAAAGTGATTTTTTCCTCTCTTGGTATCTACTGTTAATTTAATTGCCTCGTGAGATTGATCCCTTGCTTGGTAAGGCAATTCCCATCTTTTCAAGTACTATGTCTATATACCTGCTACTGTATTTTCCACTCCATGCATCTGATGAAGTGGGTTCTAGCCCACGAAAGCTTATACCCAAATAAATGTGTTAGTCTCTAAGGTGCCACAAGGACTCCTCATTGTTTTTACATGGCATTTTTCATTCCAGAATTATTGATTTTGTGTATTGCTGAGGACCTAAAGCAGGAGTGGTCAAACTTACTGACCCTCTGAGCCGTATACGAGAATCTTCAGAAGTTTGAGAGCTGGGATGTGCTTGCTGGGGCTCAGGGCTTCAGCCCCACTCCTGCTGAAGCCCCAAGCCCTGGCAGGCGTATCCTGTGGGGCTGAAGCCCCGAAACCCCCCGTCCCCACTGGACAGAGCAGAAGTAATGCATGGTGGGGCACAAAGAGTCATGTGACTCTCCCCCTCCAGATTTTTGCCAGAGTTTGCTGGCCTCACTCAGTCACATAGTATAGCCAGGCCCCGTCCCTGCATAGCAGCTGCTGGAGCCAGCAAGCTGAGAGTTGAAGCCATGGGGAAAGGCAGTGGCAAACAGCTGGGAGCTATAGGGAGAGCTGCTGCTTTTGTTGCTGCCTCTCCCCATGGAGCTAAAGCAGCTGCCTGTCCCTGCAGCTCCCAGCTGTTTGCCGCTGCTTCTCCATGCAGAACTAATGCCTGGGAGCTGCAGAGAGGGGTCACTGAGGGTAACAGGAAGGGGTGCTTTGGGGGGCATGACTCAAGCTGTTGCAGGGGTTGGACTTTTAAATTGTGCCTCCCCACTCTCAGCAGGCACCAGTCAACCACCCTGCTGCAGAGCAGAAGCCCAGAACTACCTCTCCACAATCTGGTAGATAATGGGGGGTGCCTCTGTGAACTGCACTTTAACTGTAAAAGAGCCACATGCAGCTTGTGAGCAGCAATTTAGCCACCCCTGACCTAAAGGTTCCAAATAAAACCAGACCCCATTATGCTAGACACAAACACATATTAAGAGACAATCCCTTCCTCAAAGGCTTCACATTCTAAATAGACAAGATTGACAAAGAATCGGAGGAGAAACAAAGGCACGAGTCTTGCCCAAGGTTAGATATTCATTGACACAGCTGGGAATACAATCTAGGCCTCCTGTTTACCACTCCGGTACCACTGGACCAAAGTGCCTCTCCAAAGAGCATTACAAAAGTAGGTATGTATTATTATCTCGATTTCCTGATAGGATAGACAGGTTACGAGACTTGTTCCAGTCTTGTTTGATGGTTCCTAGCCCTTTGCTATAACCACTCTCCTCTGCTCTGTCTTTCTACTATAGGTAGTAGCAAAAATTGAGGAGTGGGAGACAAATACAAAACATTGGGTTAGGTATTTGAAGTTTAAATTAAAGTATTTCACGTAGCAGAATTAAGGTATAAAGTTCAAGCAATCATAGGAGCAGTTCAAAAAACATTATAGGCCAATTTCTGTCCTTAAAAACAACAACATGGAAATTTAACACAGAAAACCCCCTAATCTGGCTAACTAGATGACTGTGACAGTTTTGTCATTTGGATTCCGTCACATGGCACGCCCTCTGAAATCCAAATCTCAATTCAAGAATGAAAATCTGAGCTATCTGCTTTTATGCACTTTGGCACAGACTGATTTAGTGTAATACAAGAATGAAAATCTGACCTAAGTTGTTTGCTTTTATAAACTCAGGACGTGTCTGCTCTGAAATTCCAGCAGACGGGTGCCTCTTCTCTACTAGGCTACAGCTTTAAGTCTCACGCTGACCTTGAATTGTACAGTTTAAGGTGAATATTCACTCATCTCAGAACAGAAAACTACAGGGGACCTGAACAGTTTGGAAAAAACTTCAGATGAGGTAGTAAAGACCAATATTTTTTACTACTCATTAGCACCAAATACTAAGGCCAGGTACCAGAACACACACATGCAAAGGCTGAAACTAATGAAAAAATCTCCCTTCATAAATCTTAATAAGGGTCCCAACTCACAATCTATTTTACTCACATTTTTGTCATGGTGAGCATGCCTGATCATCCTAGGTATAACACCTCTTTTTTAGAATGAATTGTGAGAATAGATGTTTATTGCAAATATATTTTTAATCCATGTGCTTTCAGTTCTATGGACCAAATCCTGCTCCCCCCCTATCTTTCACAGATGCACAGTCACCAAAAAGTATGAGAACTGCCATGGTTTTGCTGAATAAGGCGTGAAGGGACAAGCTGTGAAGAAACTATTCAGAGGGAATCCACATCCAGAAGAGTGGAACTGAAACTATGAGGATCCACTTGCCAGAACTTCTCTGTTGTTATTGGTGATGGTCCGTGGGTCTGGAGACTGCTATAATCCATATACTTCTAATGGTGTGCTCATGTTTCACAGCCCACAACCAGACAGTGGAGGAGGATTCCATTCCTATCAACCCTTACATAGCTCCTCTGGATAAATCCCTTAACTCAGACTTTGTTCTGGGAACCAGGAATTAGCACTAAGTCATTGATTGATTAGCAGACTATCACTTCTATATTTTCTCTCTCTCCTTCATAATGTAAATATCCTAACATCATTATCATAAATAACACCCCACTTTACAGACACATGAAAGACAAGGTCCCTAATGCAATAGCCAGCAGTCTAATTTGGACAAGTACAATAACAGTTACAATGCAAGAGGGCAAGGCATATTGTCATTTAGGAAATCAATGCTGGAAGGGTGTATTTCCTTCTCACACATATGCTGTTTAGACTCTGGACAGATATCTTTCTCATGTAATGCTAATTACTGTTAGTCTGAGGACTGTAGTAGAGCCAGTGAAGAAAAAAGAGCCAGGAAGCTCATCCTGGATTTGTCAGCCAGAGCAAGCTACGGGGTAGACATAAAAATGCCTACTTAGAAGCCCATGTATGTTCAGAGTTATGGGTTTAATAATGATTGTATTTGGCAGTAGCACAGACATGGAAGCCCTATTCATAGTCAGATCCGTGCACACATCTTCCAAAACAAACAAAGGAGCATATGTAAGTTATGTTGAACTTATAGAACACAAAGATCTGTTTAATAATCCAAGTTACTCACTCTTGTTCATGGGGATCAGAAATGAGCCCCAGCAGAACAGTTGCTCAGATCCTTTCATCTCTGGACTCAGAAGCTTCCCACTCCAAATGTTTGACTGAGAACATGAGTAAGAGGCTATAAAAACATTGTTCAGCCAGGTTTTAGGTTCAGATTGCAGCCTGTAAAGATTTTTAACATGTGATAGTATGTCTGAATAAATTTATCCCAATATCTCACTCAGATTATGCACAAGCAAAAATCTTGGGGTCTTCATATAATCTTTAATTGAAAAGTAAGGGATAGGTGCCTTTCTGATATAAATGAATTGTTACTATGACTTTGTACATTTCACATTACTAGTGTTTGGTTGTTTGCTGAGAATTTATATAGCTTTGGTGATTCCTATTATGAAAATGTCACATGATTTAGGGACATTAGGAAGCCTCAGCTCCTGTCACCATTGAACTAGAAAGCTCCACTCACTGTCAGAGTGTCTTCTAAAGAATCGCAGTCCCCCTCTGTTCCTTTAGCAGAATAAGATTAAGAAAAAATTAGGCAATGATTTAGAAAAGTCAGCACTAAAACAGAGGTTTCAAAGAGGAATCACTCCTATCATCTTATCCTTTATTATATACTATCATTTAATCTCACTTTTGTTTTTAGCACTTGCACATAAAATTGACCCACTGCAATTTTAATTCATAAATCTTAGCACAGACATTAATCTCTCAGAAATAGTTTCTTCCTCATGTACTGAAAGACAGCAATATTTATGAGATCATCAAATTCCATTTGGAGCAGCTCATAGTTCTTCAGTCATGAACAGACAGCTCTAGCAGTCTTGCTTAGCAGAAGCTCAAAGGTACATATAATTTACTTCATAGAGAAAAAGAACACTTACTAAAGCCATTTATGGGGGGAAAAGATATTTTTACTGCAAGGAAAAAATTCTCTTTTATTGATTTGTTTTCTTTCATTACATTTTTTTAAATTAAGGTTTGAGCAATCTATTCCATTAAGAATTCCTACAAACCACAGGAAAACCTTTGAGATTTTAACTTTTCTGTGAACTTTACCTGATTCTATTGCCCAAACAAACTAGGTTCACAGCTAGGTTCACTGACAAATGTTCACTAACAAATGTTGGATCAGTAAAAATATTATGTAGAATCAGTCACAATCAGCAAGTTGTCTTGCACTGCATGGCTCTTTTTAATAGCCTGTTGCCTTTCCCTTTCATCATGAAATTACATGGGCAAAGTAAAGTATTCAATACCTTTAATTGGACTGAAATAGTCATAAAACGTTTTTGGCTGTATTCCTAAAATCCCTTCTTCAAATGTTGTCAGTAAACTAGTTAATACTGATTTGTTGACCCAAGACCTAACATGTCTACTTCCACTTTTTCTTGGGGCAAACATTTGCTGCTAGTCTTGAAATTAAGTTACTCCAGCAGCTATTACTGATTGTTTAAGAAATTACCAAACTTGAAAGCTTAAGCAGAAGATAAATGCTGCAACACAGGTGTAAATTGTTAGGCAATTTATTTATTGTGTTGAACCTCTCCAATGTTTAATTCAGTGCACTAACAGGGCAGTTCCCAGAAATTGCAAAAATTAGAGCATAAGCAGCTCAGTTTGCGTATATGAGCCTCTCCCCCCACACTATACTGCAATAACTGAGCCCATCCCAACCATCAATGTCTATCTCTTCCCATCCACTGTATAGGGAGCCTAAGTGCCTAACTCAAGCTTTGTGAATCCCAGGGATGTTACCAGCACTAAAAAGTTAGGCGTGACAATGATAAGCATCATCACACCTGAAGTCTTTGGGAATCTATCCCAGAAAGTTTAAGAGTGGGATTTTCAGAAGTATCTAATGGGATTTATGTGGTTTTGAAAATCCCACTCTCCATGATTTGCCCATGGTTACACAGGAAGTCTGTGTGAGAATGGGAACCATTCCCCATAGGTGCTGGAACTTGCAGCCATGGTTACACTGGCACTTTACAGCGCTGCAACTTTCGCGCTCAGGGGTGTGAAAAAACACCCCCCTGAGTTCTGCAAGATACAGCACTGTAAAGCACCAGTGTAATCAGCGCTGCAAGCTACACCCGTAAGGATGTGGTTTACGTGCAGCGCTGGGAGAGCTCTCTGCCAGCACTGGTGCTCCGACTACACTCACATATCAAAGCGCTGCCGCGGCAGCACTTTGAAATTTCAAGTGTAGCCATACCCTCATGTGGGGGGTGCTGCTGCACTCCCTGGCTTGAAGTGGTTTCCATTATACACAGGGTTTACAGTTTGGTTCAATGGCTTTCAGCGCCTCCACTATACACATTGTTCTAGCACACCTGCCAATCCCAGATCTCCTGAGTCCCAGGCCAGTGCCTGAATCAGAAATCTATGCTCAGTCCTCTAGAGCATATCTGCATGCAATAACACTGACTGATCAAACTGTAATAGATGGACTTTGATAACAGATAAACATCTGTTTCATCAGAAAGATCAAATTTCCTAAGATGACAAAATTGGACAGGAAGCAGGAAAGTGGAACTAGGAGAGGAAATGTTCAAAGTAATCAAACAGAGCAAAGAACAAATTTCAGCACCATTGTTACTGATTATGTCTTAAGAATGTCGGTGAGGTTAACAAAACAAAGAAACAAACAAAAACAGTATCAGCTGAGCACAGCTAGATAAAGTGTATGCTGAATAAATGGCATATTTCGTTTCTTATAACCCATCTTTGCATAATTACTGCAGAATAGTCAGTATATTGATGATAAAATGAAAACATGAGTTAACAAGTCAATAAATTTGCACCCTAATTTTTAGTTAAAGGACTGAATTCATTAAAATATTCCAAATACTGGTGATATGACATAGGGAAAATGCAATTGCTTACCTTATAGTAACTGTTGTTCAAGAAGTTCTGTGTATGTGGATCCCACTCATGGTGCACTCACACCCCCTTTACAGGAATTTGGAAGTTTTATCAGCAGAGTCCAGTAGAGGTTGCACATAGGCCTTTCAGGCCCTCTCACTTCCTTCTAAAGTCATAAACGGCAGAGTGACTCTACCCACTGCTCAGTTCCTTCATCGCCCAGAGTCCCATGAAGAGTTTCTGAGCTGCAGGGATGGAGGGTAAGTTGTGGAATCTGTAACCATCTTGGTTAAATAACAAACCAGTGAATGAGAAAGGAATAAAACTTTAAAACAAACCTGAGATCTTCTGTAGTGAGTTGCTGCACACAATGTTCCCAACCCCTGCCTCGAGGGCACATTCCTATGTTCATAATACTGTCCCTTATGAGGGAGTGTCTCTAAATTATAATCTTCTAAAATATCGTCCTACATCTTCCCTCTTAAAGAAAAACAAATGAACTCTTATATACATACATATATAAACAGCAAACAACTAACTAAATACACACATTAAATTCTCAATCCATGTAGTGTATTTCCATAAACCCAATGTGTCAGCTACCTAAAGAGGAGAAGTTACCAGCACATCACTCTCCAGTAAGTCTTTATCACTCACTTACCTCAAATACCCCTTCTCCAGGCAGGTTAGCAAGTCTCTAGGAGTCTTTCAGGACGTTTAATCAATCTCCCATTCTGATCTTCTTGGTATCAGTCTTTCATTAGAGTCTGAGTTATTCTCTTGTTCCTTGACAGTTTCTCCTTTATGCATTGATGATAAAGGGTCAGATGGGAAATGCCAGAATCCACATCTACTGTCAATGTGTTGTGACTTTCTGGGATTACTTGTAGATCCTGCCTGCTCTGTCAGGACTACATGAAACCTTGGATGCAGCTGTTCTTTAATGGTACTCCTTTATCCCCAAGCATTAGAGGTATGATTCCTCAGGCACACTGTATCACCTGGGTTAAGAGATGGGAGACTATGGAGCCTTTTGTCAAAATAATATTTCTGCTTTTCTTTCATTTTCTATAAGGTTTTATGAAATTTCAGCAGTAATTGGTAAATTAGACATGATCCTTCTTCCCATTAACAGCTGAGCAGGAGAAAAGCCATTCTCCAAGGGTGTACTTTGGTAAACCAGTAACACCTTATACAAATCACCCCCCACTGTCAAACGTCTTTTTCATAAGATTCTTTATTGTCTGCATAGACCTTTCCACAAGTCCATTTGATTGGGGATAATTTGGACTTGGTTTGTGATGACAGTGAATGGGATTTAGGCACTCCTTTTGAAAATCAAATTTTGTCTCCTAAATCAGTTAGGCCCAGGTTTTCCAGTGTTGCAATGCCTAAGTTCAAGTTTCACAAAGGTGGTATTTCTCTTACCAATGGAAACATCTGCAGTAGCCCCTTGAGAAACTTTTTGACGTTCAATGGGAAAAAACACTGAGAAACTCTGAACAGGAGGCTAAAAGGCCAGAATTGTAGGTAGATGACCTTTAACAGATCTAAGTGACAGGACCAGTTGTTTTAATGAAAGTAGATAGTCTGGAATTAATGGAAAAGGTGACTGGAGAGGATCAATTTGCTGCTCCTTTGTCCATAAGAAAAGCTTTGTGATGGGATAGTCTGTCATCAAGGGCAGTAGCACCTAGTGGTCAGCCCACACTGTTGGGTCTAAACTTTTGGTGAACTTTGGAGCCAAAAAACACCCAGACTGGCCGTCTCTGCATAATCCTTTCTGAACCTTTTTCTGAACAAAGCACTGACCTGCAAACTACTCATGACACCCCCTTCCTCAAGTAGCCATTAGCCTTTATCTCTATGCATTTACTTGTTAAACTTGCTCTTCCTGTAAAATCTTGATTGATTATGCATGACCATTATCTTTTATTAATCACTTTGTTTACTTCTGTGTATAAATATTGATGCTCACCCCTAATAAAGGCGCCACACTTATTCTAAAGCTTTTGGGGTAGTGTGAGCCCGTTGATCAACGCATTAGTGTCTGGTCTCTGACAGAATTGTGGGCCCAAATTCCAACTCCGCACGACCTTGGGTGTTGGAGAGGTGAGTGAGGACTGGCTTTATTACCTAACAACACCAGCACCTGATTTGGTCCTTTAAAGGTTCAAAAGGTCCAAAAAGAAGATATATAGAGACCATAAAGGGGATAAGGATAGGGAGAAAGTGACTCCAAGAAAGAATAGTGCTGGGAGAGGGAAACTTGTTACTGTACCTTTAAGGAACTGGGGGTCAGGAGCCTTGCAGAGAAGGCGGGGCAACCAGTTAGGAAGGAGTTGAGAGAAGGGGAATAGCCTAAAAGCTGCATCCTCCCTCAAAGCCAGGCAGGCCTCGTCTGCTGAACCCTCCAGACTGGAAGGTAATTGGAAACAGTGTTCAGTTGAAGGGAGATGGCAAAAGTCTTGCAGCCAAAAACAGCAAGTGCCAGAGAAACACCAGGAGATGGGTTTAAAGGGAATTAGATTTTGAGATTCCTGGTTTCTGTACTTTTCTGTTAACTCCTAGAAGGGGAATGGATTGTACAGTGACCTGGCCAGAGGACTAAGCCATGTACAACAGATCATTGTGGCACCAGAACAACTAAAAGGGGCTGAGGGAACCTCTTCAACATCACACCAGGACACGAGGAGGCACTCTGGAGGTCAGAATCACAACTACACACTTCCACTTAGCTGTGTATGTTCTACTGGCCAAAGGTTTTCTATGTTCCACGAGGATTCTCTGGACCTCAACAGAACACCATCTATTGACATTAACCAGAGTGTCTCCATGCTGTCAGATGAAGAGGCTTTGGGTCTGGATGGAGCATGTGCCTGGAATCCTGAGAGATTATGTCTGGAGAAGTGGGAGAGCTTTCTGTTGGAAAAACCCATGTTCTGAATACCCATTAGTACTGCATCCTTTACAGACCATTTGTGAGAAGTTGAATTCCTTCTGCTTAATTGCTCTAACAAGGGTGTTTGATTCCCTTGGAAGATATAAATCAATTGAGTTTATATGGTGAAGAATATGCTATTCCCACAGTAAAATGGTCTCTTGACAAAGGAGATTTGATCTTGCTCCCTCTTGCCTGTTTATGTAATACATTGCTGTAGAACTCCTAGTCAAAATCTATACTGCTTGGCTCTTTAAATGGGGAGGGAATGATTTGCAAGCCAGGTGAATCACCCTCAGTTCTAGAACATTTACATGAACTGATGGATCTGCAGCTGTGCACCCCAACTCTTTCTGGATGCACTGGTGACCAATGTCTTGGTGGAAGACATTAGATTGAAAGACACACTTTTGCAAACACTATTCGGAACTAGCCAGCAGCAAAGGGACAAAAGGATCACCTGAGGGACATTACTCTTTGGTTCATACTGTGGCTCTTTGGATAAGCTGATCTGATCCAGGATTGAAGCACCCACGGAGTTGGCATCTATGCCTCTTTGAATGTAAAGCTGGTGTGGAGATTGGTCTCTCCTGTGCCGCATCTATTCTCGACACTGATCTGCCCAATGCTGCCTTAAGCAGACCCCTTGGTACCTGTGATTTCACCTTCTTTTTAAACAGTATTGAGAAGGGGGACCATTGTCAAGACATACTTCTGGAAGAATGGTCCTTATTTCCATGAGCAGGAGAGGTATCTGACTGCTCTAACTGCTGAGCTTCAGAGCTCTTGCAAGAATATGTCTTAGGGGTATAGAGTTCAGAGTTAACTCGCTTATCTCCAGGGCAGGGTCTAAGCACAGACATAGAAAATCCTTGTAGCTGTGGCATGTCAGAATCTGACTGATGTCTCAGACTTCTCCTTCAGAAAAAGTCTTTCCATGTACTCTCTAGATTTTTGAGTGCACGTCTTAAAGGCTCTGCAAATTGAGTACTTTGAGGGAATGGGAGTCTTCCTTAAACAAAACTGATTAATATTGTGTCCAACCATGAGCGGAATAACCTTGCTACACAATGGGTATGACTTGAAGCCTGGTGAGCAAGGTTCCAGCATAAGGCTGGTGATGGCACTGGAAACGTGGTGCAAAATGGCTACACCACAGTGCAGATGACCACCCAGTATCCTTGTAAATAATGAAAACATAATTCTTTTCTATATAATTGCAAATATAAATATAAAGTAGTCTTAATTTCGTTTAATAGCCTGGAGAAAAGACAACCATATGGAAATTGATTATATAAAATATGAGAAGGACTGCAACAGTTTGTGGTATGTAGCACTTAGCATGCCTGGCAGCGAGAGAAAGGCATGGCACTCTGTGCTTTGACTGAGGAATGCCATAGCCTAGGTGGCACGTCACAGCTAAAGAGCAACATTGGCAAATGCCTTTCACTGTGATGCATGTGATGATATGGAAAACATGGTAGGCATGGATGGAAACCCCATTAGCAGCCAGATCTTTATAGGAAGATCTGCCAAAGTAGAAAGAGCAGTATAAGGGAGCAAGTTTTATAGCCTGTACAACACTGAGATCTGCCTTTTGAGCCACATTTTTTGACAAACATAAGAATCTAGCACACACAGATTAGAAATACTTTTCACTTCCCTCTGTATTTCAGTAGGTGTACAGTATAGCAATGTATTGCTTGCAGTGATGAGCTGCCAAAATCTTAACAACCGGTTCCCTATAAAAGGCGGGGGGGGTAAGCAGGGGAGGGGAGACATATTCATGATTTAAGGGGGGGAAGCGGAGGAGGGGCCAGGGCCGGGGGTAGACATATTCATGGGGCTGGGGGCCCCTGCAGGACCTGGGGAAAATTGCCTCCCCCCAGCGGCCCTGGAGCTTGCAGCCCCACCCCCTTACCTTGCCTGCAGCTCAAAGCAGCAGGATGACTCAGGAGCTCAGTTGAGCTGCCCAACTGGTGCCGGTGGCTGGTCATGCTGCAGCTGGGGGGAAATGAGGGAGGGGCTGGGGAACCTCAGCCTTCCCAGCTGGGAATCCTGGGAACAACAGGATGGTCAGGCCTGCGGACTGCATTTATTTGCCCATCCCCTGGCCCTTTAACAACCAGTTCTCCACGGAGGTCTAATTTTAGCAACTGGTTCTTGGGAACTGGTGGGAACCGGCTGAATTTGCCGGTATTGTACACACCAACTGACCTGCAAAATCCCATCACAGTTACGCAATGGCTCAGTAACCAGCCTACCACCTACAAGACTTAATATTTACTCAATGAAAGGCAAACCAACATGAAAAAATACACTGCAAAGTTTACTTAATATCAGTAACTTTGATTATATCTGCACTGCAAGCTTACTGTATGTCCTGACATGTTTTTTTAGCCCAACCTCCCCAACCACCCACACATAAAGTCCTAAAATATATGCCTAGGCTCAAAAGGAAAATGGACTGGTGCGCTCAGCTAGAGTTCAAGATAAAGTGCGCATGGTGCTTCAGCATGCATTCGAGCCCTTCCATCTTGCAGCAAGGATTCAGCTAAAGCTGAATGCTGAGAGTGTTTGGATAGCCTGTCGCTGCTATCCCACAATTTCCACAACCTATATCTTCCTGCCTTCTTTGTACTAAATTCCCACTGGCCTCCTATGCACTGCAAACTACCTGTTGATGTATGTACAGCTGGTCAGCATTTAACTCTTCATTACACATGGCCTGTTCCATTTTCAACTCAGCTAAACTCAGCTCAGACAAACAAAAAATGTCCACTCTGCATTCTACCAGCTAGCCAGAGGAACACACCAGGGTTCTGATTACCCTCTAGTGAGAACTGCAGGGGCTGATTTTGGAAGAAATACCATAAACCTGCACTTATATGAAAAGATCTTCAAAAGACTCGTGGTGCTGGGGATAAATCGGATACTGTGCAGTGCAGTCCTACATCCAATCTGCCTACTGCAAGGCAAAGGTTGGGACTGGCTAGTCTGGCAACTCCCTACTATATGGCTATACTATGAAGAATTTAGCTGGGCACTCGCCACTATCCCGAAAACAAAGCCCACAGTTCTCCATGACCATCTCTTGAGTGATGCCAGTATATTTTTCAGACAGGAGGCTGAGGGGATGGGGACAGTGCCAGCAGACAGCCTGGATGCAGAGGAGCCAGAGTTGCAAGATTAGAAGCTGGAATAGAGCATGGTGCGAGAATTGGCCTCACACCAAGCCATGTGGCTGGATCAGTTAGGGGATCCAAATATCTGTTTAGGGGTGGGCACTTGGAGCATCCAGAAAAGGAAGCAGTACCACAGCAGAATTTAGAGCCTGGTAAATGGCATCTGCCATCTTTATTGTGATGTTGGAAATTGCAGCATAAGTGGTAGGGATTTCGAGTCTATAATCAATGCAATTTTTGTTATGAAGTATATTATATGCAGGTAGTTGGATTTAGCTTCTGTTGAGGACAGAAGCCCTGCCATTGCCTCACCACCACCACATGGGATCCAAGATGGATCCATGGGTGTGGGTATAGGTGTGGGGTATGTGTGTAGAGGGGGATTTAAAGAAACTAGTGATTTTTACTAATTGTACTCTTACTGATAGAAAAAATAACCAGAATTATAAGTTTAGCAATCATGAGTCCATCTTTCACCATATTCTACTCCCAGTGTGCTGGTATAGAGTTAAGTCACTGTTAGCATTGCAGCAGTTTCCAAGACAGTCTGGATTATAAGTGCCAGTGGCTGTAATAGAATGGAAAAGTTTCTTGGGGACAGCAGTGTCCTGGCCTCCTGTCTATGCATGTTATCCGATCTGGAGGGGAGGAAGGTGATGGGGGGGGAGGGGCTCCATTCTACTTCTAGCAAGCCTCTACATTCTAGTTCAGTGTCCTGTTAACGTTCCCTCAAATTTTCCCCTCCTGGGTAGTGATGCTTTAATATTTTTCATGAAAGAGAAACTCTAGAACGTTGGTCAGATTCCTAGGCAGGGCAAACTTACAATGCTGCCTCTGTAGCTCACTAGTCATCTCCACTCATGGATATGCTGTTCAGTCTGCAAATGCTGAAAAAAAAACTCCTTTTGCACAGATAAAGGGAATTCCTCCACTGGCCTGGAGAAGAAACTAGTCTTTCCATTCTGAAAACTCCAAAAGACTAATATCCTCCAAGGCTTCCCCAGCCTTAAATAATGTTAAAACCAGTACTTGTAACAGGACCCTGATGAGGTGCCACCATCACTCTTGGTCAGGACCAAAATATTGCTTATTTACTACTTTTTTTTATTTCATTCAATATATAATTCTTACCACAGTGTGTCTGTGGGCTGGCAATGTTAGCAGGATCTTCTGAACAGGATCGTGAAGAAAGATGTAATAAAGCACACCAAGAGGATAAAACTATCACCTGGTGGCACGCCATGATGCAGATCATAAAAGGGGGAATTATTTTCTTTTTTTTCTATGTTGTAAAATAATATGCTATTTTATTTGCTTGTTTAAGCAGGGGCGGAATGAATTCTCCCCTGACAGCTAGCTGGGAGGGGGAGAAACTTCAAGAGCAAATTGTATTTACATGAATATATCTACTCTGCTTAGATATCCAGCAGATAGAGGAGTGTTGCTCAAAGTGATCAACTTTGGCTGGTGTTGGGTTAAAAGTCACTTTATTATTGAATGCAGAGGTAGTCAAATGCTGTTATCAACGTTTTCGTCTTTATTGTATAACTAAAGGAGAACAGAACTGTGCTTAACCTGTCCCAAATGAGGGGATCACCCTCAGCTGAAAGGACCTAGTTAAGCCAGGGGTTCAAATGCTAGACCTCTGTGAAAGTAAGAGGGGTGGGACAGATATCCCAGCCAGGTGGTGTGGACTCTCCATAAGGGTTCCCAGTCTAGTTTAACCTGTTCCTCCTCACTGTTCAAAGATAAGGCTCCTAATAAAGCCTATTTAGTTCTTTGTTATGTTAAGTACTCAATGAAAGCTGAAATCACTTGTGGTAGGGCAGTGTTTCTGCCCAGCCTGCTGAGAGCTAAAAAAAAAAAAACAAAAAACCACGAAGACTGACCTACAGGGGTCACAGCAGAGAGGCAGGTGGCAGCAGGAGGTGACTGATGGGTGGCCGGCAGGAACAGCCAGCAAAAGTGGCAAGCAGTTGGCTGGCAGAAGGCAGTAAGGAACAGCGGCTGGCAAGGTGGCCAGGAAGTGAGGAACAAAAACTGCTATGTATACCACAGGAATATACAGCATCACAGCCCTCACCTACATCACTCTTCAAAACTAGGCTATGATCACACAAGGCATCTCTAATTCCCTTGTCTACCTGCACTGATCCCCAGTGATACCAGGTGGACTTTCTGGTTGCCTATACCAGCCTGCAAAGCATCTGTGTCTGGAGACTACTCCATGCAAAATTACTTGTCTTTAGCCTCACAGACATTGTACAGGGCACACAATAATATGGACCACATTGGCCTCACTGGCATACAGTGGTTGTGTAGGCTTCATCATCTTGCCTTATGTGTGCCAAATGCACTCCACTGCCATCCTGTAACTGCTAAGCATGTAATCATACCTTCTTTTGCTAGGCCTTCTGAGGTTATGGTATGGTTTCATGAGTCAGGGCAGGAGAGGGTAAAGAGGGTTCTTTAAAATAGCAGTGGGCCCTGATATCCCATTGATAACCATGTCATTTGGAGGAAAAGTGTTTGTCCAAAAAGTTAAGTGTCAGATCTCCTCAGAACCCTGGTAATGTGCACCTTTCCTCTATATCCCATGTTAATATTTATTACTTGGCTTCAGCAATTGACCTAGACCTGCATAATTATATAGTAGTACCCTCTGTGGTTGATATACTCACGTGCTCTTTGTGGTGGGCAAACTGTTTAAAGGAATGCCATCAATGGCCCCAGTGCAATTTAGGAAGCCAATCCTCCCAAAGCCAGCTGTTATTTCTACTACCACAACTCTGACAGTTGACTTTCCAACACCAAACTAGTCAACCACAGACCTGTAGCAGTCTGGGGTAGACATCTTCCACATGGCAACAGCAACCTGCTTCTGGACTGGTTTGGCATCTCTCATGTGCATGTACTGGGACTGGAGGGTTGGGGCAGGCTCCTCACATAGTTTCGCCTCATAGATCCTGTTTATATCCTGTATTAACAATGCAGCTGCAAGCTAGAAAAGCTCATCCACTGGTGATAAATACATGGCTTGGATCTAGCTGGAATAGACTCTGGTAGGTGTGTTTGTGGGCTAAGAATGCTGCTACACAAGAACTTGGGAATTACAAACATTCTCCCACAATGCACCACGAACCAAGCCCTAGAGCAGCTCAGTCAGTGAGTTGCTATGAACCTTGGGATACGCCTCCAGAAATCCTAGCACTAAAAGTGTCAACATAGTGCCATTGTGGATGCAGCTACACAGGTCTGGGACATGTGTGGCTCTACTATGTGAACATTATCAGGCAGGCTAACAAGCACAGTTTTACATGCATGGGAGCTGGACATGGGTACACTCTGCAATGTAGGCATACCCTAAGAGGCAAAACAAAACAGTTTTCCCTGTGGAAACCTGACAAGATGAACATATAATAAATAAATCCGTATCAATGCATATATTGAATCAATGAATCAATTAATACTTATGAGACTTCTACAGTAAAAGCTCTCTCTCCATTTAAAGTACAGCTTCCAGATTTGGTGCACTGAAATGCATAATCTCTAGTATGTTACTATAGTTTTTGCATAGGAATTTGTGTGAATGATATGCATGCTGAAATCCAAATCTCAATTCAAGAATGAAAATCCAATATGAGCTATCTACTTATGCACTCTGGCATAGCCTGACTCCAAATAATCCAAGAATGAAAATCTGATTTAAGCCAGTTGCTTTAATAAACTCCTAACATGTCTCTTCTGAAATTCCAGAAGATTGGCATCTCTTTTCTATTAAAGAAAAACTTTATGTCATGTATTGACCTTGAATATTTCCATCTGACATTAATATACTAATATCTGAGAACAGTTCAAACCAAACAATAGAAACATTCAGGTAGGGCCCGACAGACTAATAAGATATGGAACCAGAGCTTCTATCAAAACACACCAATGATGACATTCTCCTCATGGAAATATGGAAAAAGTCTTACTTTGCAGCATATCTACTGACAAAGGAATTTAAAAACCTTTACCTTTTCCAAACACTTTAGTAAATGGAAGACAAATGAACTCCAAGTAAGTCAGACAGTATCACAACAAAAATCAAACAAGATACATGTAAAGTGATGCAGACCACCAGATTCTGCTCTACCTAAGATATTTAAGGGGAGGCTGCTGGTGACTGGCTCTTCCCACTCTCTCTCTAGAGACAAGTCAGTGATGATCCCCTAAACTCTCCTTCTAGGAGACACACTCCCTGTACATTGTCCCTCTGAGGCGAGTGTCCCTCAATAAGCGCCCCATAAGAGTCCCCCACACCATACATTCCTCCAGTCCATAAGACAGCTCCTCCCACATGCAACATCTGACACCCCAGGCATGCACATGAGATATTTGCCCTTAACTGATCTCCAGAAATCCTCCTCCTTTGAGTTAGGAGCTGTCTGGATAACTCCTGCTTTCAGAAAGCCATCCCCTATAAACCCACCACCTTTGAGACATGCCATCATGAGTTAATGTTGTGAGAAATTAAGCCCCTTTCCAAGAACATTACATTTTGAAACATCTAGCCCTTCCATGTGCTCCCATTATGAATCATCTGCCTTCATCTCTCAATTCTCTACTGTTTATTTTATAGGGAACCAGAGAGCTCCCCTAGGTTTCCTCCACTGTAAAATGGGCATTTGTTCCCTCAAAAGGAAGGTAAAGCATCAGCTGAACTGAAATAATGTAAATACAAAGAGAGGGGACCCTAAATTAGGTGAAAATAGTAAGAACATGTTAATTCTGCTTCCTGTTTCAATGTTCAGGATATAGAGTGCAGACACTTTTTTTTTTTAAAGGCAGACTACTTGACAAAGGCTGGACGTTCACCCAGAGAATACTAAGTGTCAGAGGGTAAAATCTTAGCTCCATCGAAGTCTCTGGAAGTTTTGCCATTGACTTTAATGAGGCTAGGATAACACCCAGTATAAAACTGTAGCTGAGAAAATAACTGTCTCTGGTACCAAAAAGAGAACCTGAAGTTTGGAAGCAAACTTCAGCATTATAAGGGAATAGACTGCACAGCCCATGCCTTCTCAATCACACAACCATCAGCTGCACATAATATACCAAGAATTAGAATGAGGGGAAAGGAAACAAAGAATTAAATGAAATAATCTTCAAATCCTCATGTCACAGATCCTAGCAAGCAACCTGTCCTGACCACCCACTATGACTGCTGGGAGGAGAAGCCACACCTCTGTGCTCTGGATCCTGGGGTGTGTTACATTTCTGCATCCTCAGCAGTTGCAGCACAGGTCTTTCTGGTACATTTCTTGGGCATTGGTTCTCAATCTGTTATCCCTTCTTGGAAATGGGGCTCCGCAGCCTACCTGCCCTTAGTCTCAGGACCAGTGCTGACCCCTGAGATTACCCCAGTTTAACTCCAGCCCCCTTTCCCAGAACTCCATCCAAAAGATCTGAAGCTTCTGGTTTACAGTTTAACCCTCTCAGTGGCACACAGTAGTGGTAAAGCAGTCAACACGAACACTTTGGACAGTCTGAAACCTTTATGATCTTTATACTTAGTCATGTAAAGCACAGGAGACTATAGATCATATAAAACAATAAACACTACATGCATATTTCCGCTTCAGTTTCCTCACCATCCCAGGGCATTCAGTGGGATTGATTCCCTTGGGTTGTCCACAATCCTTGGGGTCATCTGCACTCAGGAAAAGGGGCTACATGCTGGTAACCTCTCTCTTCTGACCCCACACTAACCTAGAAGGGGTTAATGAGGTTGAGAAGGGGCCAATTAACCTGATAGGTCAAAGCTGAGGGGAATTAGGTGGCCTAAGTAACCCCCTGAATGATGATGGAGCCCTCCTGAGGCGAATATAAACCCAGGATGCTGGCAGCAGAAGGCTGGAATGAGGGACCCTGAAGCCACTTTCTGGATGTTAGAAAGGGAACCCAAAGAGGGAATAGAAACTGCAGGAAATCCAGGTCCTGAATGAAGGGTTTTTCCAGAAGGGCAGGGTGCAGTGAAAGCCTGAGAAAGGCAGAGTAGGTAAAGGCTCAAGGAAATTGCAACATGGTGGGACATTGCAGATCTTGGCTGCTGATCAGAGGGTCCCAGAGCTAGAACCTGGAGTAGAGGGCAGACCTGGATTCCCCTACCAGACACTTGGCAAGTGGCAGAATCTGGGCAGTGAATGGCAAGACTTGCAGAGAGAGAGAGAGAAAGAGAGATGGGAGGGTGGAAGAATGATCAACAGAAAGGGCATCGGGCCTGGGAGGAGCTAATCCCCAGAGCAACCAGGAGACAGTGCCCTAGCAGTGAGTGTACCCCATGACAAAGCCCTTTTCCTAGCTTCTGTGACCTTACTCCCTCTTGCTTCATGTTTCTTCATCCTGTGGGTTTCCTTATTTAAATGCTGCCTGGTTATCTGGCCTCGTTTGTTCTCCTGGTAACTTTCCACTGTTCCTACTTTCCTCACTCTCTTCAGAGGAATAAGCTAAACTGTTCTGTTTTTTTTAAGGATGCAGTTGTTTGTTTTGCTTAACTTTGAGGTTTAAGTGTCATTGCTAACCTTAAGGATTTCCCACTGTTGCTGTCTGGTTTGCGTCTCCTGCAGGACTAGTCAGCAATGGCAGATCCACATAATATATAGGCACTCATGATACAGCAAGTGTTCATAATACAGCTTCACAATACCAGTCAGAATTCATACGTTGTACAGATATAACCTCAATTCATTACACCTCACTATATCTGAGCGCAGTAGAGAGAGAAATCCTGGAGCACTGGGCCTCTTGCAAGACCTGAGGCCTGAACCAAAGTCTATGAACCAGAGTAAACCTGGCCTTGGCAAAATAATAATACACTAGATAAATACATTCCAGAAGTCTGGAACAGATAAACCCTATCTAGTACAAGATATGATGGTTTGACAAAACCATGAATAGGGATATTGTGTCTGAGATATCAGGAACAAGGGGAAGAAATAAATAGATGTTATGAAACACACAAGGTGATATATAAGTTGTGTGTTTCAATCTATAAATGTCAGGGTACCTCCCCTTATTCCTTTGTGCGGCCAAGGGACATCAGAAACGCCCATTGCTGACGGAGCCATTTCTTGCCACTGGGCACTCATGTGTTAGTGTACCTGTAGCTCCTATGGGATTCTAGTACTGTGCCTTCAGGACAATAAACCTAGCCGAGTGACTTTGTCACTGAACCATACCTGTGGTCTTTCTTTAGGAGTAACATCAAGGTCTGCTGAATTAGCAGACTGCATTATCTGCTAGCACTGATAACACTGGAGCTCCCAGGACAGAAGCACTGAGCAGCTTGAACAGCATTACCAAGGCAGTGACATTCAGCCTTTATCACTTAACACCAAGTAACTGTATAACCTTATCAAGCAGTTTGGAATACTGGATGAAAATAAAGCTAATATTATGAAAGTGCTATTATTTTGGAGAACATGGATGCTGTAATAATGATCACTTTTCTTTCTATTGCCTAAGTAGAATTTTTTAAAAAAAAATATGGAGATATACCTATCTCATAGAACTGGAAGGGAACTTGAAAAGGTCATTGAGTCCAGTCTGCTGCCTTTATAGCAGGACCAAGTACCTGACAGATTTTTGCCCCAGATCCCTAAGTGGCCCCCTCAAGGATTGAGCTCACAATGCTGGGTTTAGCAGGCTAATATGCAAACCACTAAGCTATCCCTCTCTTTGTCATAGTTAGTTCAAAAGCCTTTATAACAATTATTATTACTGAGGGTACTATTTCCTATGCTCATATTAAGCACATTTTCTCTCTATGTCTAGCTTGCAAACAGATGTGTCATTAATAAAGCACTGCTAAATATTGGAAAATGTCAGGCTATCAGGTCTTGAAGCAAAAATAACTAAGTGTTCTTCTCAAAGTATGATTTAGGAAAATAACCATAAACCAAAATGTCTTTCTTTGCAAACCCCCAAACAAACAAATAAAAAGGTATATTGCACGACTGACCCTAAGATGTAGCTTGAAAGTGTCTATCTCCAGATTCAGGGGACCAATGCATCTCTAATTGCTCTTTCCGCATGTCCCTTAGACCACTGTTTTGCAACCTTTGTAATACACAGTTTAGGAAGGCAGCAAGCGAATCCCTGGTAAGGGAGATCTCAGGGATCAGCACCAGTCCACAGACTGGTCATTGAAAAAACACTGCTTTAGAGGCTCCTTTCCCCTGTCCAACTTTCTATGAGTATTCCACAGGGCTCTGTCCCTGGTTCCCTTCTCTTTTCCTTCTATACTTTATCCCTGGGTAATCTTATCTGCAAATGAAAATTCAACTATTTCTGTGCTGACGACTTGCATATGCATCTTTCTACACCAGACCTGTCTCCTGCTGTCCAAACTAAAATCTCAGCCTGTCTCTCTGACATCTCATGGATGTCTAGCAGTCAACTCAAGCTCAACACAGCTAAAACAGAGCTCTGAATCTTTTCCCCCAAATCCTCTAACGACATCTTTTCTTGCTCACTGTGGACACCACCACCATCCTGCCAGTCACTCAGACCTATAACCTAGGCATCCTCTTTGACTCAGATCACTCTTTAGGTCTTCTCATCCAGGAATGTGTCTAAACTTGTTGATTCTTTCTGTATACTGTCTCTGCCATATGGCATTTCCTATCCATCCACACAGCTAAAACTCTTATCCAAGCTCTTTCAATCTGTCTCAGTTTCTGCAAAGTCCTCTCCATCTTTGACAAAGACAACCTTGCCCCACTGATATCCACTCAGAATGCTGTTTCAAAAACCATTCTCCTAATCTGTCGCATGGGCTCTTGTCTCCCCCTTTTCAAATCCCTCCACTGGTTTTTCCTTGACTATCATATTAAACATAAGCTGCATGTCTTTACTTTCAAGGACTTTCATGGTCTATCCCAACCCTACCTATCACCTTTCATTCATTACTGAGCTTTCAGCTCCCACCTCCAATCAGCCAATAATGCCAGCCTCCTTTGCCCCCTTGTTAAATTTTCAAAACAGCACCATTGTGCTTTTTCCTAGGCTGCTCCTCATTGTTGGGAGGAGCTCACTGCATACCCACAAAGCTCCTTAAAACTTGTCTTTGCTGTGATGCCTACAAAAAACCTTGACAATGGTTACTGGTATGTTGATACCACTTTTTATCATACTGACCAATATTATCTTGTTAACCTGTAGACTCCCGTCTATCTGTCTCCATCTGTTGTCTCTTGTCTTATACTTGGTACCTCCCTGAAAAGCTCACAATCTATCTTTTTGTTCTGTGTTTGTTCAGCACCTAGCACAGTGGGATCTGGGTCCATGACTGGGGCTCCTGGGCACTATAGTAGTACGAATCATAGAATCATAAACTTTAAGGCCAGAAGTGACCATCATGATTATCTAGCCTGACCTCCTGCACCTTGCAGGCCACAGAACTTCACCCACCCACTCCTGTAATAGACCCCTAACCTTTGGATGAGTTACTAACATCTTCAAGTCATGATTTAAAGACTTCAAGTTACAGAGAATCCACCATTTACTCTAGTTTAAACCTGTAAGTGACCCATGTTCCATGCTGCCAAGAAAGGTGAAACCCCCCAGGGTCTCTGCCAATCTGACCTGTGGGATAATTCCTTCCTGACCCCAAATACAGAAAAGACCCACCAGCCAGACATCTGGGAAAGAATTCTCTGTAGTAACTCAGAGCCTTCCCTGTCTAGTGTCCCGTCACTGGCCACTGGAGATATTTGCTGCCAGCAGTCGGAGATTGGCTGCAAGCCATTGTTGGCAGTCTCATCATCCCATCCCCTTCATAAACTCATCAAGCTCAGTCTTGAAGCCAGTTACATTTATTGGCCTCGCTGCTCCCCTGGGAAGGCTTTTCAGTACCAGTGTCCATTGGTCTGTGCCTGTGAACTATGCCTCCTTGTGCTCTGAACAAAGGGTATATGGGACAGTGTGAACAACTGCCTCTCCAGTTCCCTCTCAACCATAAATCAAATGAGGATTTTAGTAGAGAGGAAGGAGGATGGGGTCATGGGATATCCATAGGGATGACACACCTGGAAGAACTCCAGTTACTAAAGGTAAGTAATCTCAATTTCTTCTTTGTGCATTGGGCCCAATGAGTATTCACATTGTGTGAAGCAACACTCATTGAGGAGGAGGGTGCAAGGAAGAATGCTGCACCACAGATCTCATCCACAGGTAAAGGAGGCATTTGCAGATGAAGCTTCAACAAGGGCATAATGCCTAGTGAAGGTGTGAATGGAGCCCTAAATCATCACTCTACAGGCTTCTGAGATGAGAGCTAGTTAGGAATATTTCCTCCAGGATGCCAGGGTATATATCCCCAAGGAGTGGAGGGTTGTATAAGAGTCCTTCAGGGACTGTTTTCTCACTAAATAATTGTTACCTGAAAGGAGAGATCTTCTACTATTGCCTGGACCTCCTTGGGGTTCCCAAGGATTACAGTGATGATGTCTGTCTCCTGATGACAGAAGTCACCATGGAGTGGGAAACTATCTGCTGCATTAAGTAATGCTTGAAGAGATGATCTGGTAACCAATTTCTCTTAATCAAGGATGGTGTGGAACTGGGCCTAAGCTCCTGTGGCAGTTTATTAGTGAATTCCAATAGTTTGCTATAATGAATGAAGTCATACTTGGATATTAATGCATGGTAATTCAATATTTGAAAAGAGAATAGCTGATGAAAAAAATATTTCTGACAAAGATCTAGTCTCTTGGCATCTTTGTCTGAAGGATGGACCTAAAATGGTGCAGCCTGTTATGTTCTGTGAAAATCTGGTCCACTAGAGAATTCAGATTCAGATGAAAAAAACAAGTGTTCTGCCCCTTTGTATGGAGCAAAGTACTTTTTCACCACATTTTTTGGGTGAGAAGTGCAAGCAGCTGGGGTGTTCCAAATCATTTTCGCAGTCTCCAACATGGTTTCATTAATAGGCAGCATTACCTTGTTAGGGCCTATAATCTGGAGGATATCTAGAAGTTCATGGGTAGGATCTTGGACATCCTCCAGGGGAATCTGGAGAAAGCTTCCACAATCTTCCTCAAAAGGTTCTGATGTTGTCTATAATCAGCTAGTGGCAGGGCAAGGCTTGTGCCTTATCCCTAGTTCCTTTATCTATAGAAGGAAATTAATAATATTTTATTTTACATGATCATTGTCAAAACTAATTAGATAACATTTGTAAACTGCTTTACATATGACTGAAGCAACGTAAGTATTTAGTTTCGGAACACCATTTTTCAGGATATGAGGTTGATCTATTATAAAAATAGCTTTCCAATATCTCATTGTTTCTTGTGGTGCAATGTTCTACAGGTAGGGTTTGGGGTGGTACATAAAGGCAGATCTTATGTTACAGCAACCTGAAATATATGCTGGTACTTCTTTCTTAGCTAGTCTCTGACTTTGATTTTGCATAGCTGTCTTCACTACTAATTTTTCATCTGGGCACTTCTAATTGGGCATTTTCTATATCCTCCATTTCATATCTAATAGGCTTTAACTGCATGTCCTTTTTATAGCTACTCAGAAGAAATTATAGCGAAGTACTCTGAGACATTAGGTATGGAAAGTATTCTTTCTGAATTTGCACCACTGTCCCTTTTCCTACAGTTGCCATGAAGTCAATGTTTCAATTATAGATCTTACACACATTGCTAGGCAACAGGTCAACAACTGTACTCCATTTATTCCAGAGCCAGAAGCATTTGCTTAGCTATAAACTCAGATGCTGTGCTTACTGATGGCTATTCCTAGGTTCATTGTGACTTAGGAAAAAAAGTGTACTTTTGTTGATGATGACTTGTTACCCAAAATTATTTAGCTAATATGTTTAAGAGGAATCTATACTTAAAATGAACTATTTTTCCCATCATCCTCTACACTGAATATATTAAAAATGATGTGTAAGCTTTTCTTCTTGGCACCAGAGATGGTCATAACTGATGTTCAAGAAAACGTGCTGACTGGAAACTACACTGATGAATATCTTATGGAATTTGATGCTAGAAAAGTTTGACAAAACTAGTGTAACGCTTCAAAAACCAGATCTGGTTTGTGTCATTTCTGTTAATTTAATGACTTCCTTGCAAGAGTTTGTCACAAGTTTACAGTCTCAGTTTGACAATTTCAAGGTGCGAGCAAAACAATTAGCAATTGATGATGGTAAGTCCCGCTGTGAACATCACAAACATACTGTAAAGCAAAGCTTTCCAAGTGGCAAAAGTGACACTATACTTCAGTGAAGAAAGAAATTCTAGATTGAGTGCTTTTATGTTATCTTCAACAAGTGAAGTTTGGAAAAATAAAGAAGTGACTGGTATGTTTAACTACCCACAAAGTTTGACTTCCTTAGGTCTCTTGATCAATTATGAAGCGAACAGGAGAGGAAAATATGCATTGAGGCATTACTCAAGGTTTACCCAAATGATCTAGAACCTGAGTTGTTTGCTGAAATTTATCAGTCTTCATCATTTATAAGGTATTGGGACACACAGGACAAAAGTAGTACTGGGATCATCTAGTACAAAGATTGGAGTAATGTCTTCCAGAATATTTTCTATGTGTTGAGACTGTATTTGAGTGTACCCATTGCCAACTGTGAAGCAGAGTAATCTTTCTCTAAGCTTGCCTTATATAGTCTTCAATCTACTATGACAGAAAGCTTAATGCTCTTGCTACCATGTCAGTTGAATGGAATTTACAGCAGACGCAGCCATTTGAGGAAACAAGAATAGAAATTGTGGCATTTAAAGTGGCAAGATGTCAGTTTAAACATAAAACATTGAGTCAAATGAAATGCTGCATGTTTATTCAGGCAGTACATAAATTGTTCATTGCCTTCAATTTTGTTTTTATGTTTTTTCCAGTACTATAAATGATTTGTTGATTGACATAAGCTGGGTACTTTTTTGCTTTCACTAATACCATGTTCATGAAAAGGGGGCCTCCAAAAACCATTAGCCCTAGATCTCCAATCTCATTAATATAGACCTGTGAGGGTGAATGGGAGAGTCTGGAAGAGATGTTGTGCATGCACGGGGGGAGGAGAGTACCTGGGGGAGGGGCTCGGACAGTCTCTCATCTATCTGTCTCCCAGTAACCTCCCAAATTTCCCCCTTTTTCTCCTCTTGCCGCCCCCACATTCTTTTCCTCTCTGTCCCTAACCCCTCCAATTCCCTCATTGCTCTTTTCACCTTCTCACCAGCCTCTCACACTGCCCCTCCTCCCACCTGCCATGTCCTTGAACCAGCAAGGGAAGCAGAGGCCACCTGGCTGCCTGACATTTGGCACCACAATAGCCTCTGGCCGCCATGAGGAGCTGGTACAGCTACCTTCCGACAACCGCTGAATGCAAGTGCTTGCAGTTGAGATGTGGATAGTTGTGACAGGGCTGCTAAATGTATGAGTCTCACACCAGATGCTTGACACTTGCCAGCCCTCCAGACAGTTTTGACCCTGCTGGTAAACATTCTCCTCTGCATCATTTGCCATCTGAACAACGTGTGTCTATCTCTGTCTCAACACTGCATCTTTCAAATCTAATCTAACATACTGTTATTATTGTTACTTATTTGTATTACAGTAGCACCTAGAAACCCTGATCCTGGATCAGGACCGCAAAGTTGTTCACCCCACCTCTACTCTCTCAAGCTCTGTTATGCTTTTTTAAACTCTGTAACTATTGCCTTTCAAGGAACACTGCCAACTGAATTTGGGCCCAGATTTGCAGTTTAGACTTCTTAAAAAGTGGGCATATACAAAACCTATGACCATAACATTTTTTCCATGATTCCAACAGAAAAAGTTGTTTTCTTAACAAATACACATTTCCCTGCTGTGTTTGTTCCCCAAATATTGCAGCTCTAAGAACCTTAAAGTGAAACTAACTATAAACATACTAAATAATATCTAATTTTATATAACACTTTCATCTGTAGATCTCAAAACATTTTAAAAAGCACATTTTTTCAGATGGGGGAAACTGAAGCATGGAGAGATGAAGAAACTTGCCCAAGGTCACCCACCAGAACAGTTTCAGAGCCAGAAATATAAACCAGGTTTCCTGAGTCCCAGTTCAGTACAAAATCCACTAGGCCATATTGCAGAAACAAAAGTTAAAAAAAGAGCATTAATAGTGAACAGTAAATCAGATACTTGAAATTCTTTCATTTTTAACATAACTGTTATTGATAGTGGAAAGACTAACTTATAATTTAAGTTTTTAAAATGGACAATATCTCTATCATTCTGGGATACAGTTTGTATGAAAGAAAGACAGTATATAAAATAAAATTAAGTTGCAATACATACATAAGACTACTATAGTTGGGCACCATACAGTAGCAAAGAAGGATAATTCTGTGGCCTCTCTGACATTCTTGTTCACACTTAAAAAGCCAATGATCAGAATGTGATGTTTTCTCTTCTGATTTTGAATCCAAGATCTCTGTTGAATCAGATTTTTAAAAAGCCTAATCCAAATTTTTCAAATCGGAGTGACTAAATTAGCCTCATACATTACGTTCCTGAATAAGTGGTACAATTTTCAAAGCTTCTAAGCTGCTAATAGGAGATTAAGACACTTTGCCCCTCTGAATATTAGATCACTTATTTATAGGTTTGGCAGAATTTGAATTTTTTTAACAATTTCAACAAGTATCAATGTTTATTTTTAAGCATTATTTTAGATTTTTATCTATTTAAATTTTCACAGTTGTGGGAAGTTATGTTGGAGGAGAGGGTGGACAATTACTTATGACAGTAGATATTGAGATTCAAAAAGTTAAACTTTTATAAACTGTTAAAAACACAAATTGTCAACATCACATGTCAAAAATATACAAAGTAAATATCCTTTAATCAACAAATCACAGATCTGTTTTTACTATTCATTCACTAGCCCATTTGTAACAAGCCTAATTTAAGAGTGTAAATCCTTGGATTTGAATTCTAATATTCTCAAGCAGCATTTTTCTTACTTTGCCTATCTGTAAATTTAGATTATTGATGGAAATATTTTTGTTGATTTGTATGTACAGTAAAATTGAAGTTTACCAATACAAATCTAATCCTTCCAAGCCTACTTATTTGGGAACCTGATTTTAGGCACCCCAAGTTTGAAAATCTATTTTATCCCTATGTTACACCAACTAGCTCTGATTAAATTCAAATAAAAATTAAAGGTGTCAATCATCTCTGATGTAAGTGCTCAGAAAGTTAACATTAAATTTATTCACACAAAATGTTGAGTGTCGGTAAAATAGATGTTTAATTAATTAAGTGACTCAGAATGACCACAAGCCTCTTTAAAACTCCCATATTAAATACGTAAGCAGAGTCTATATGAGCTCTCCCCTGACATTTAGTGGTGAGCTGTGGAAAAAAACTTCAGAAGCTGATCTCATTTGCATGGACTCACCCACCATGCCTAGGTGCTGAGCATGATGGTATTGCTTGCCCAAATGATCACTTCTGGCTGGTTCTGGATCCCCAGTCTCCTTGTTATTGGGGCAGAAGTAATAAAGGGTTGTTATCCTTGTTGTGTGAACTGGGGGAGCAGAACCGTACCTGGCATACCCTAATGGAGGGACTCACCCTCAACTGAACAGCACTCACTAGGCAGGGAACATAGGTTCCAAAGGCCACTGAGTGGGGTAGGGGTAGAACCCCTAGTCCTAGACACCATTTACCCATCCTTTCTCCATGGTATAATAAAGCTAATTTAGACTCAATTGAGAGTCTTGTAACAAGTGGTAGAGCTACAATCACTGATGTCTAGGTCTAAGTATTAGACCTACTTTGGAACAGTGTCTCTATTACAAGAGACTGCCCAGTGTGCACTGGGAGTGAGGCTCCTCCACTAGCAGCTGAAATCACTGAGAGTTGAGTGCAGGGGAGCCCTGAAGACATCTTGGTGAGTGGGCAGCTGGTGAAGAGGCATGGCAAATGGCTAGCAGGGTGGCTGGCAGAGATGTGTGACCAGTAGGGTTGTTTGTGGAGAAGCATGGCAAGTGGCCAGGGGGGAGGCTGGTGGAGATGCATGGCCAGTAGGGTGGCTGGCAGAGAGGTGTGACAAGTGGTCAGCAAAGAAGCTGGCCAGCAGCGGGCCAGGGCAGAGGCCCACAGAAGCATGGCAATCAGCTGTTGGGGTGATGAGCGAGTGCCAGAGCAGTGAAGCATGTAAGGTGCCTCCTTAACCTCCCTGCTTTCCACACAGAGTGGGAGGTGAACTCTGCAGATGAACCTCTGAACTTTGGGGCTGCACTGGCCAAGGGCAGCAACTATGAGTTGGGTACAGAGAAGAGGCGGGCACATTAAAGGGACTTTTGGGTTGCCGGGCTTAAGACCCTGTGAGGAAAAGGACACTGCTCATGGTTTGTGATTATGTACCCTAGTTGTGATGTTTTCCAAAATTAATGCTGAGTTAATGTAGTTGTGTTAAGGTGTTAAGGTGGTGTGTAGTTGTCCCAGATCACTGGGTGGGGGCTCGAGCCAGTTTTGTGTTGTATTGCTGAAAAGGAACCCCTAGATACTGAAACTTGTTGCTACTGGCTCCACCTGGCAGAAGGGCTACAAACACAAATAACAATCCTCTGGGACAGCGGGAGGGATAATATTCACCAATATTAAAATGAAACATCTCCCAGTGTATCACTGGCAATGTAGTGGAATCCTATCATTGCAACAGATATATAAATATTTTTCTATTGTAAGTGTTATTTCAAGAATACATGCAAACAATATACAAATATTTACACACATTGCTATAGCATCACTGTCTTCCTGTTTGAATCTGATTCTGTATGAAGATCATTCACTGACATTGCTTAAACTAGTATAAACTAGCACAAGACATGAATAAATAAGGAAGACATTTTAGTGACTTTCTACAAGAGTGTAAAACTCTGGAAAGCCTCATACTGATTTAGTCTTTTATTAATTTTTTTTCAAGTAATGTCACAGCTTAGTTCTTCTATGCTTGTTTTGAGACAGAAAACTCAGTAAACTTTGAGATTCCAAATTGGATTATCACTCTAATCACAAGGAGTCAATGTCAAGAAATATCTGAAAACCCAAAGAATCCATAGACTTGGTATGTAACTAGTGCACAGAGGTAGTTCTGTATTATCGTCTTGTTTCTTATAATAGGCAATTTTTCACAGTTGTCTTTTCAAGAGACTAACATCCCCTTCTAACCTGTTGACTGGGAAATTCTGTGAGTAACAGGCAACACTTTATGGTAGCACAGATGGCAGTTTATTTCAGAAATAGAAGTTTAAACTCATGGAACCATAAGGATCTCTACCATTTGATGTGCTTGCTATGATAGAAAAATCCCGCATTTGCAGGAAGCTTTGAAATGACTTCCTTACCTAGCAGCTGGCAAAGATGAGGAGATAAGTGAACACAGCCCCAAACCACAATTACACAGCTATGGCAGGAATACATCTTAACTCCTAACAAACAGCATCTCTAGTTTATCATGTTAGTTTGAACCTGACCTCACTATCGGAAGTTCAGATTTGTCTCTCTCCTACCCCCACCCCCCATGCCCCGTTCTGCTCCATACCACAATTGACCATGTCAGAAAGCATTTGGAAGCATCATTTACAACACAGGAAAGAACTTAGTCATCTTAATGTCCTGTCTGGGATGCAACTGTTGAAAACAAATCTACAGGTTTGTATTGTGCTGCAGAGACTTCATTATCTAGCATGCTCCTTCTTGCACTATGCAGATTTTTTCAGGGCCGGAGAATTCCAAGCTTTGCTGTACCACCTTTGCGCCAACATCTGTGTAGCTGAAACCTCTGCAACCACTCTCTTTATGAGTGATCCTAAAATGATTATTCCCAGTGACTTTCTCAGTTGGTGCAACCCTTGGCAACAGGCTACTATGCAGTGATGATGAACACTTTCCAAGTTTGGTAGCTTTCTTGCCTCACTTCCCAAGGAAAATTCACAAAGTCTCTAAAACATAATATCCAGGAGTTCTCCAAGCTGTCCTGGCAGTTTCTTTTAACCAAGATTAATATGCAAATAGATTGAAACAACTAAGAATGAATAGGACTGAACTAAGGTCATTATGCACAGTCGGAGAAAGGGCCCAAAGGATGAATGTACTGTGGCAAATCTTGATGTCCTTACTCAGCTTTCACTCAGTCCTCATGTAAGTGGACTGGTGTTGAAGTAAATGGGAGTCAGCCTGAATTAAGGCTAATAAAAGCAGAGGGCCTGGTGCAAGGTGTTGAGTGCCTTTTGTGATATTTGAGCATTCTCTGATCAGACTGAAATCAATAGGAGTAGAGGCTGCGCAGCGCCTTGCATGATCAGCTCCTCAGTTCAGGACTTCTGCTGGTCAGAGACAGAGTAGAAGTCCAAGCTGCCATTTCCTTGTCTGGTGCTACAATGTGCAGCGGAAAGGTGTGCGCAGAGAAACGATTTATTTCTTGCTAAAATCTTGCAACTACCTTTACCTGGTTCTCTGAGATTGCCTGACTCCTTGAGCAGTTGCCAGTTGCTGGAACTGACATGGGAAAAAATGTGAATGGGAACTGAACCACAGAGTATTGGGAGAGAGAGATCAAAATCTCTCCAATGCTGATTTTAATGTGAACCATGGAAAGCATTTATGGCATTTGATTGACAATAGGCTCTTGTATTGATTTTTAACTATAACTCATCTAAGCTGGGGAAATACATCACCACATTTCAGACAAATAGTCTCTAGAAGGATCTACTTTTCTCATTTACACCACAGTTACATCTTAAGGAAATAAATCTTATGTCTAGGTGTTGATTATGCCATTTAGACACTATGTGGGTGGTGCAGAACAGATGATGCACTAGATCTTGTGGTAATAGTCTTGTCTTCTGATAAAAAAGGAAGTTATAGTTTATTGGTAACATATCTTGTCTGACAAATGCTAGCTTAGAAGTAGTGACTCAATGGAGGAAAATAACTGTCTTTTTAATAGCGATGATCAACAAATGAACATGTAGCAGACAACAGAAACAGGAAACATTTTACAAACTCTGGGTTTCATTTGTTCATTACTCAGAGAAACAAACTTCAACTACCAAACCAGTTTCCTTAGCGTGTCTTTACTTACTAGAGAAGGGCTAAAATTAATCCCCACACACACACCAGCTCTGAATCTCTCATTTTTGCATCTCAAAACCATCTGTTATTTACAAGTGACATCAAAAATTTGAATATTGAAGAATTGGCTCCCCCTAGTGGACTATGCTCATGAAACACTGGAAAAAATAGCAAGCAACTTTCAAGGAGAAACTAACATCATTAAATAAAGACATTGCTATATTTCCTTCTAATAAAATCATCCCTTATTTCAATCCTAACTACTTTGCCCCTCTACTAATGTGAGCAGTAACATGTGCTAAAACAGTTATCCTCAATTAAGAATTTTTTTGAGAAAATAGCAATTGGGATTATAATAGAAAATTGCATGGTTACTGAATAGTTACTCACCCTAGCATAGTTAAGGTTGGAGCTAAAATGCAGTATGTAAATACTATTCTAGTATATTCATTGACATTCACCAAAACAAACAATTCATGCTGGCTTAACAATGACCCAGAAGGACTGCAGTTGCTGTCAGCAGAAGTCCACTCACTATACAAGTTATCTTTATCCCAAATAATTAAAGTTTCAATAAATTAACTTGCTCCCAAAGATGACATGCAATGGATGGATCACAGCTGCACTGCAGAAGCAACAAACTCATGCTGAGAGAAAAGATGTGCAGGCTGCTCTAGGATTCACAGCTCTCTAATTTGCAGAACAGCACTGCAGTCAGTTTTCTAGGGGTGGAAAGTGGATGGAGAATGGTTGTGTCTGAGGAGACAGGTGTAAGTATGGGTCTAAGGGCTGCAGTTGACTTGGCCCTTGGGAAGGCTAGCCCCTGTCCCCTCCCCTTCTATCTAAGGCTCCTTCCCTTCCCTCCCCCTCCTTTCTGTTCCCATCCCCCGCAGGAGCCTAGAGCACACCCTTCCCACCCCAGCTGCCAGCACCAGTGCCAGGCAGCTGGGCAGCATGGCCACAGCACCTCCTAGCCCTGGTGCACCAGGCAGCATGGCCCAGCACCAGCCACCCCAATACCCTGTGGCAAACTGGCCAGCTCCAGCCAACTTGGGCCAGGGCAGAGCTGGAACTGAAGGAGGGGACCAGAAGGTGGAGCTTCTGTAGTGAACTGCTGCACACAGCCATGCGGTTTTCCCAATCCCTGCCTCCAGGGCACATCTCCAAATTCCCTTGGGCAGCATGTGAACTGCTGGCTGGGGGATGCTAGCCCCAAGCCCCTCCCCCTTCTGCCCAAGGCTTTGCCCCTTCCAACCCCTAACCAGAGCCGAGATACCCCCAATGTTAGGCCACCAGCTCAGTCCTGCCCCAGGTTAGGCCCCCAGCCCCAAAGGAGTGCCGGGAGAGCGAGTGGTGCATGGCACCCGCCTCCCCAGCTCTAGAGAGTGGAAACATAGGTGGCTGCAGGCCCCCCAGCCCCAGAGTGCTGGGTAGGTGGGCAGCACACAGACGCAGCCTCCCAGTGTGCTGGGAAGGAAGGTGGCATGCAGCCCGAGCCTCCTCCACCTCAGCTGGAGCTCTGGGGGCTGGAGGACTGGAGCCGCATGCAGGGAGTGGTGGTAAGCAGAGGGCAGGGCCACACTTGGCTCTTTGGGGAGGCACAGTGACCCGCCACCCGTGCAAATTCCCACACTCACAGCATTGTCTCTTATAAGGGAGCATCTCCAGATCAGTCTTTCATAAACATCTCTACAATCACTGCCTTCCAAAGCCCTAGTAATTGCTTTCAAATGTTGGCACCTCTGGAAAACTCTCAGCCTGAGAGGATTATAGATTAATAGACTTTAAGGTCAGAAGGGACCATTAGGATCATCTAGTCTGAGCTCCTGCACAATGCAGGCCACAGAATCTCACCCACTCACTCCTGTAATAAACCCCTAACCTATGTCTGAGCTACTGAAGTCCTCAAATCATGATTCAAAGACTTCAAGGTGCAGAGAATCCTCCAGCAAGTGACCCAGGCCCCACATTGCAGAGGAAGGGGAAAACTGCCCCAGGGCCTTTGCCAATCTGCACTGGAGGAAAATTCCTTTTCGATCCCAAATATGGCAATCAGCTGAACCCTGAGCATGTGAGCAAAACTCACCAGACACACATGCAGGAAAGAATTCTCTTTAGTAACTCAGATCCCACCCCATCTAACATCCCATCATTGGCCATAGGGCATATTTACTGCTAATAGTCAAAGATCAATTAATTGCCAAAATTAGGCTATTCCATCATACCATCCCCTCCATAAACTTATCAAGCTTAGTCTTGAAGCCAGATATGTCTTTTTCCCCCACTGCTCCCCTTGGAAGGCTGTTCCAGAACTTCACTTCTCTGATGGTTAGAAACCTTCATCTAATTTCAAGTTTAAACTTCCTGATGGCCAGTTTATATCCATTTGTTCTTGTGTCCACATTGTTACTGAGCTTAAATAATTCCTCTCCCTCCCTAATATTTATCCCTCTGATTTATTTATAGAGAGCAATCTCCCCTCAGCCTTCTTTTGATTAGGCTAAACAAGCCAAGCTCTTTCAGCCTCCTTTCATAAGACAGGTTTTCCATTCCTTGGATCATTCTAGTAGCCCTTCTCTGTGCCTGTTCCAGTTTGAATTCATCCTTCTTAAACATGGGAGACCAGACCTGCACACAGTATTCCAGATGAGGCCTCATCAGTGCCTTGTATAATGGTACTAACACCTCCTTATCACTACTGGAAATATCTCACCTGATGCTTCCCAAGACCACATTAGCTTTTTTCACAGCCATATCACATTGGCAGCTCATAGCCATCCTGTGATCAACCAATACTCCGAGGTCCTTCTCCTCTGTTACTTCCAGCTGATGAGTCTCCAGCTTGTAACAAAAATTCTTGTTATTAATCCCTAAGTACATGACCTTGCACTTTTCACTATTAAATTTCATCCTATTACTATTATTCCAGTTTACAAGGTCATCCAGATCTTCCTGTATGATATCCTGGTCTTTCTCTGTATTGGCAATGCCTCCCAGCTTTGTGTCATCTGCAAACTTTATTAGCACACTCCCACTTTTTGTGCCAAGGTCAGTAATAAAAAGATTAAATAAGATTGGTCCCAAAGCTAATCCCTCAGGACCTCCACTAGTAACCTCCCTCCAGCCTGACAGTTCACATTTCGGTATGACCCATTGTAGTCTCCCCTTTAACCAGTTCCTTATCCATCTTTCAATTTTCATATTGATCCCCATCTTCTCCAATTTAATAATTCCCCATGTGGAACCGTATCAAATGCCTTACTGAAATAGAGGTAAATTAGATCCACTTCTTTTTCTTTGTCTAAACAAATCTGTTACCATCTCAAAGAAGGAGATCTGGTTGATTTTGCAAGATCTACCTTTTTGTAAAACCATGTTGTATTTTGTCCCAACTACCATTTACCTCAATGTCCTTAAAATTAAATATCTCTCTCCAGAAATAAATGCTCTGATTGCAGCACTTTTTCCTTCAGCTTCCAACAGGGAGCAGCAGCAACTTAACAATTGATTTTACCATGTACACACAAAATGGAAGAATTTTTTCCATTGATAATAATTGAAATGTACAGAGAGGCAAAAATAAATGCTGCTCAAGAACTTAGTTTGATTTAAGGATGTTTACTTCGTATATTTTGACATATGATGTTGACAATTTGTGTTTTAACAGTTATAAAGCTTTAACTTTTTGAATCTCAATGTCTACCATTAAATAATTATTGTCTGACCCCACCATAAGTGACAAAAATAACTAATTGCTTATGTAAGCAGAGTCAGGATGAGCTCTACCCTGACATCTGGTGGTGAATTTTGGGGAGTGTGGAAAGAATCTCAGGGACTAGATGATCATATTGGTCCCTTCTGACCTATGAGTCTATGAGTGTGGAAAGGAATTCCAGGTATTTGCATTGGCACACCCAGCCCACCTAGCATAAGCCCACAGCAGCCTGGGATGGTTATTTTGACAGCTGGGATCCCCAATTTCTTTGTTATTGGGGCAGGAGGAAAAAAAGTGCTCTCATCCTAATTATGTGAATGAGGAACTATGAGACTGCTTTATGACAGAAATGACTCAACCTCAATTAAGTAGTACTTGCTAGACAAGGGACATGGGTTCCAAAACCCAGTGAATTGAGAGAGGTTGGGGACTGGTGTGTGTACCTGATGGTAAGGGCCCCTTTTGAGGGCCTGGAACACCAATTGCACATTCTCCTCTCTCCACTGTTAAAGAGTAGAGCTAATTTTGATTCCATTAGGAGTCAATCTAAAGACTGCTGAGTTGAATTCATGTTGGGCCAATGGTGCACCAGCACCGGGGCTCTCCTACTAAGAGCTAAAATCACTAAAAGGGCTGAGCTGAGATCACTGAGTGCTGTGTTAGCTAGTGGTGGAGCCTGAAGACCTATCGCTAAGAGGCTAGCAGAGCGGAGCAGTTTGCAGCATGTTGGAGCAGCCCATGGAACAGTGAGCGGAGTGGAGCAGTTTGCAGGGATGGCTGGAGTGACTCACGGGTCGGCTGGAGGAGCAGCACAGCTGGTGTAGTGGAGCTGGTCGGGGTGAAGGCTGAGGCAGAACTCCACGGAGAGGTGGAGCAGTTGGCCCTGGCCCATGTAAGGTGACCCTTAACACCTTGTGTGGGCTTCCCCTCCTCGCATTTCCACCCAGGCTGGGGGGGAGTAAAACTCTGCAGATAAACTTTTAAACTCTGGGATGGCACCGACCAGAGACTTTCGGGTTGTTGGACTTTGGGGTGATTGGACTTAAGACCCTAAGGGGGAAAGGACATTTCCAGACGTACTTGGAGGTGGGTTTTTTGCTTATGATTTGTGTTATAATCCTATTTGTGGTATTTCTCCAATGTGATGCTGCATTGTTTCCCTCCTTTATTAAGAGGATTTTGCTACACTCAGACTCAGTGCTTGAGAGTGGGGAAGTATTGCCTCCTAGAGGTGCCCGGGGCTGGTGGTAAGTAAGTGTCCCAGGTCATTGGGAGGGGGCTCGAGCCAGTTATGCATTGTGTTATTGAAACGAAACCCCTGGATACTGAACCCAGCCCTTGTTGCTGCCAACTCAGAGGGGCAGAAGGGTTACACTTAAAAATATATCCATCAAAATTATAATTAAAAAGTTCTGAGCATAACTGAGTTATTTTCCCAAACCATTGGAGAATTCAGCCTAGAGTGTCTCAGTCATTTGCAATTAAGTGTCTCCAACATTGAGCAAAACAAGGAATCCTTGTGGCACCTTAGAGACTAATAAATTTATTTGGGCATAAGATTTCATGTGTTAAAACCCACTTCATCAGATGCATGGAGTGGAAAATACAGTAAGCAGGTATAAATACACAGCACATGAAAAGATGGGAGTTGCCTTACCAAGTGTGTGGGGGGTCAGTGCTAATAAGCCAATTCAATTAGGGTGGAAGTTGCATATTCTCAACAATTGACAAAAACGGGTGAATACCCAGGGAGGGAAAAATCACTTTTGTAGTGCTAATGAGGCCAATGCAATCAAGGTGGCCCATTTCAAACAGTTAACAAGAATATGTGAGTATAGGCAGAGGGAAATTAGTTTTTGTAGTGACCCATCCACTTCCTGTATTTGTTCCGGCCTAATTTGATGGTGTCCAGTTTGCAAATTAATTCTAGTTCTGCAGTTCCTCGTTTGAGTCTATTTTTGAAGTTTTTTGTTGAAGAATTGCCACTTTTAAGTCTGTTATTGAGTGTCCAGTGAGATTGAAGTGCTCTCCTACTGGTTTTTGAATGTTATAGTTCTTGATGTCTGATTTGTGTCCATTTATTCTTTTGCTGAGAGACTGTCCAGTTTGGCCAATGTACATGGCAGAAGGGCATTGCTGGCACAGGATGGCATGTATCACAATGGTAGATGTGCAGGTGAACGAGTCCCTGATGGTGTGGCTGATGTGGTTAGGTCCTATGATGGTGTCCCTTGAATAGATATGAAGACAGAGTTGGCAAAGGGGGTTGTTGCAGTGATTGGTTCCTGGGTTAGTGTTTTTGTTGTGTGATGTATAGTTGCTGGTGAGTATTTGCTTCAGGTTTGGGGGCTCTCAGTAAGGGGTGCTTAGTATTCACCCCTTCTTGTGAACTGTTGCAAATAGGCCACTTCAACCTTAATTGAAGTGGCTCATTATCTCTGACCCGCCACTTGGTAAGACACAGCTCCTGGAAAGATGGGAATTGCATTTATACCTGCCTATTGTATTTTCCATTCCACGCATCTGATGAAGTGGGTTTTAGCCCATGAAAGTTTACGCCCAAACAAATTTGTTAGTCTCTAAGGTGTCACAATGACTCCTCTTTGTTTTTGCTGATACAGACTAACACGGCTACCACTCTGAAATCTAACATTTAGGCGAGACAAGGAGAGATAGGAACATCTTCTAGTTTCTACTTTGTTTCCTTGACTTTTGTAACAATTGTGTAGCAGTTCTAACCAGATGGGGAATCAGATCCCCTGTTGCCTGATCACCCCAAGGCCCATTAACAGTAGTGAGGACTAGGTTGGGCAAAAAGTGCAGTGGCAGACCCTAGTGGGTAAGCACCAGTTCCTTTCTGTACACGGCATCAGGGCCAGAATGGATAAAGCTTGATTGTTTTTAAATAAGATTTTTTAAATTTAAACTGAATACATTTGGTTTTTAAAATAAACCTATTTAAAATTAATTTTGAAATTATTACAACTCTTGAGTCTTATTTAAATTATATTAGATTATAATATGTTTAACATTTTAAAGAAGTATTAAGCAGTACATGTTTCTGATGTTTTAAACAAAGTCAAATCACTGAACTGGTGGAAGTCACTAGCTAAGCCTCTGGAACAAGAGGTTGTTGAAGTGCAGAGCCAGTTTTTGATGGCAGTAGCCTCTTCTGCAAGTGCATAGAGAATTTCTCATTTCAATTTATTCAGATAGTTCAAGTTCAAGTTAATTCAAAATCTAACAAAAATAAATGAGAGCTGAAAAATTCATGAAAGTATGTTTTCACCTTCCAATCTCTGAATAAAATAAAACTATGTGTGAGAGGATGAGATTTACAAGTTCTAAATTCTTGACGGATCTGGTGATCAGAAACAGTTAAATTCACTAACTCCAGATAATACTTTTGTTTAATAAATTGGTTACTTTTAATTGCAATAGATGTTTTATAAACATTTTTCTTCTGTATCCAGCATACTTATGGTAGTTTTATTTAACTAAAAAATTAAAAATACTGTTTGTGGATTTTTAATTGAATTCTAAATTCTATCCGCATAGAGCTTGACACAAATCAAATAAATATTAATCATATTATAAGAAATGCATCATTCACCATTTTCTAACATACTAAAATGAATTAAGAATCTAAATAAATATATGTAAAGGTATATAATTGCTTAAATAAATGTGTATAGATGTGGTCTCTCTGCTACATAGTGCATTGTCCTGGTCAGCACAAAGTACGAAATTTAGAGTTAAGGTTACAAGTCAACATGCTTTAAAGATTACCAACCAATGGTAATCCACTTTTCTTTAAGAAAATAACTAAAAAATGTTAAACAAAACAAAATAGAATATTTAAATAAATGGTTTCCTATTTGCTGATTAAAATTGCTCTTAAAGTCAGTGATTTTAATCAACCCATCCTGCTCACATCTCTGTTCTCACATCTTATGTGTTTGTGATGACACGAATGGTCAGTCCCCTGGATTTACGGGTTCCCACCTTTGATTTATGTTGCAGACACTAACAGCTGGCAAAGATTGGGGCATTATTAAATATGGATGCAGGAGTTAAAGCCTTTCAACAGCACTTAAAGCAATAACTTACAATGAGCTCTACAATGACATCAGAGGTTAGAATGGCTACACAACATATCTGCGCAAATATCCAAAAGAAGGTCTGACTCTTAACCTTTTAAAAGGGAAGTGGTAGAATCAGTTCATGCACCCAACATCACGTGAGAAACGCAATAACCAAAAAAAGAGACCAGTGCATTTTAAGAAGTGTTAGGGATAAAACTGGAAAAAAGGAAATCAAATCTTAACTGTTGTACAGAACAGCAGAATGAAAGTATAGCTTATTCCTGGCTATGAATCCTAATTATGCAAATGTTCCTGCACATGAGTGAGTTTATGCACATGAATAGCCCCACTGAATTCAATGGACAGCGTATTCATGCCATCTGCTGTGCTCAGAGTAAATTAACATCATTTGCAATTCAGCAAAACAAAGTTTATCCCTTTCCTTAAGATGTATGCAACTAGTACCAGTCAAACTTCTTTTGGCACAAACTGATTAAGATTGAGTTTTGGTAATAGACTAGACTTATCAACTAGTGAGGATTTGTTTATTCTTCCAGTTTATAAAATGCACCTTTAAGCAGGGGCAGCAGAACCAGAAGGAACTTTTTTGGGGAGAAGGTTAGCACCCCCACAATAGAAATTTTTTGTTGGCTCCACCCCCCGACAAACTCCCGCACACACCGTGTGTGTGTGTCTGTGTGTAGGCGAGAGTAGGATCCAGAGGGGTTGGAGTGGCTACCTTAGGGCCCAGAATTAGACCAGGGAGTAGATGACAGGACCTGGAGGTTCTGGAACAGGCCCAGGAGCAGGAAGGAATTCCCCAGGACTCTCCTGTCCATCCTCATCCCCCACTGAGTCTAAAGTATCTCCCCTCTCTCCCTCTCCTATCCATGCACCTTCCCATTTGCAGGGAGCTTCCTCCCTGTCTTTATGCACAAAGAATCATAAAGATGTAAGGCTGGAAGGGACCTTGACAGGTCATCCTCCCACACTGAGACAGGACCAAGTAAATCTAGACTACCTATGACAGATGTTTGTCTAACCTGTTCTTAAAACTTCTGATGACTGGAATATCCACAACCTCCTTTGGACACCTATTCCAGAGCTTAAGAAAAAACTTGCTAATCATAAGGATAGTTAATATTTAACCTAAATCTCCTTGCTGCACATTAAGGCCATTACTTCTTGTCCTGTGTTTGCAGGACCACCATCTTTATAACAGCAACAAAGAGACCTGTGGCACCTCATAGACTAACAGATGTATTGGAGCATGAGCTTTCGTGGGTGAATACCCACTTCGTCAGATGCATGCCTGTTATAAGGCGTTTATAACAGGCCTTAATGTATCTGAAGACTTATCAGGTTCCCTACTCAGTCTTCATATCTCAGGACTAAACATGTCTGATTTTGTTTTACTTGTCGACATAGGTTCTCTAACTTTGTATCATTTTTGTTCTTCTCCTCTGAACTCTCTTCAATTTGTCCATGTAAAAAAGTGCACTCACCTCTGATGTGCTTCCTTGTGGCTTGGTTTGGCATGGCAGGCTCTTTTCCCATATGACACACCCTGCTGACTGCTACTCTGACCCAGTGGTTGTCTCTTTTCCTGTAACTCTGCCTCCATCCAGGTTACAGTTCAATACTACCACTTTTGGGGTCACAAAGACCAATAAATGAGTCCAAAACCCTTACAAAAAAAGGTTCTTCAGCCCTAACTCAGGGCATCAGGATCTTCACTCCCTTCTCTTGGGACTTTCTCACCCTTGTCCCCTACTCAGGGCCTTACACCTCATACCAGGGGTTGCTAGGAAAACCCAGGCCCTCCCACTCAACTGGGTTCCTGTCCAGGGATGCCGGTACAGGCAACTGAGGTTTACTTCACCAGACTTCTTGTTGCCACATCCCAGGTCTTCTTCCTACCCAACCTTTCCCAGGCCTTCTCCCCCACAACCTCTCTAGGTTCACCCTTCTTTTAGCACCAGGACTCTCAGGGCCTTCTCCTGTAATCCCCCAACAAAAATCCCAAACCAACAAGTATAAACTTCTGTCCTCCTGGGACTTGACCTTTCATCTCTCTCTAATTTCTCCTACTCTACTCACCAGTTAAATGTCTGCCAAGGGTCTTTGCCGGGGAACATCTACAGATTATACTCCACCCCAGTGAATACTCTGTGTCTCTCCTATCTGTTTGCTAGTCTTGACTACTCAGGCAAGGATCTCAGGGTTTACTTTCCCTTGAGCTTCCTCCTTGACCCTCCCAGAGGATCTAATCCAAGAGAGTGACTATACAGTGCCTTTCTCTCTTCTCTACAACTTCTTCAGTTTAAATTAACCACTCAGCTCTTCTCCCAGCTGGGACTCATCTTTAATTAAGCCTGACCCACTCTTCAGGTGCAGCTAGGTAGCATAATTGACTCTCAGGACAGTAACACTTTCAGAGACTGTGTGGGGTACACATCTTATCACAGTTCACAACTTTCTAAAACTGTGCAACTGTAGCAGGGTGCTGGTGCAAAAGCACCTAATTAGCCCCTGCTCAGTCAGCTCCAATCAGGGGAAGCAGATTGGGGCTGATGGAAAAGGCTTGATGGCCTGACAAGCCAAGGGCTATCAATGCTGGGAGGGGGCCAGAAGGCAGGGGGCATTCAGGGAGAGGTTAGTTAGTCAGTCAGTCAGTCAGGGAGGGAACTGGAGGCCTCCTAGCTGAAGGCTGACTTTGCCTGTAAGGGAGGTGACTAATCCTGTAAGGCTTGTATATAGACAGACACTGGTGGTGGGAGAACCTTATGTAAATAAAGACACAGGTGTTATACAACCCTGAAGCCTCTGTGAGCATTATTGGGGCAGCATGTGGGACCCAGGCAGAGGGGCCGGTTGTGAACTCTGTTACAGATACCCATAGCTGAACACAGGACTCCAGCTGAAGCCTCACCAGTGTGAAGTATACTGGGACAATTACTACCCAGGTCTTACATACAACACTCCTTTTAATACACTCCAGAATTATATTTGTCTTTTTTGCAAGCACATCACATTTTTGACTCATTTTCAACTTGTGACCCACTATAACCCCAAAGTCTTTGAGTGCACAGCTGTTGTTCCCTGTTTTTTAATTTCTGCATTTGCTTTTCCGTCCTAAGCATGGTACCTTGCATTTATCTTTATTAAATTTCATCTTACTGAATTCAGACCAATTCTGTTTTATCAATTTTATCATGTTTTCAGACTAAGTTTCCAATTTATCACCATCATTTTGAATTCTAATTCTGTCCTTGAAATCCCTCCCAGCTTGTTATCATCCACACATTTTATAAGTGTACTCTGTACGCCATCATCCAGCCATATATAAAGTACTGAGTAGCATCAAATCCGGAGTACACCCTGGCAGGACCCCACAAGTTACATCCTCCCAGTCTGATGGAAAACCATTGATAGCTACTCTTTGAACACAGTTTTTCATGTCCATGAACTTCAAAATTCAATAAGATCAGACATTGCTCATATCAAAACTAGTGACCAACTCTGCTATGTTCCCTGAATGCTGAAAAATACAGGCACTGAGGGTGAAATTCAACCAAATGGCACATAAAAGTGGCTTCCCACAGTTCATTTTTTTACAGGGCCAACAGTATGTTAGTTGTATTTAATCCCAGCGCTGAGGCTCTGAGGATTTGGAATGCAGAAGAAGAGGGTGCATGGGAGGGATCTAAACTAGAGTTGAGCTAATAATTTATTTTTTTAGTTTGATGGCTGAACCAAACACTCTGAAAAAAAAATTGCTTCATTTGAACTGAAACTGAATATCCTCAGTCTTTTCTTACCAAAATGCAAGTGAACTTGACAAGGGTACAGCTGTTCCTCTACATTTGAGTGTCAAAATACAAGAGAATGCACTGTGCACCACAGATCCATCTTTTAATTGAATATCAGCATAGCTGGCTATTCGGTGTCCTTGTATAGACCACTGAAAGCGTATGTTTATTTGGCATTTCTGCCTTTGCAACAGAAAACATACTGGCCTTATACAGTGATGGGTTAACGTTTTTTACTGATGGGGTTAAGAGTTTCAGTTTTGATCCCCTTCTCCATAGGCCACTGCATGTAAAGGCGGGAAGTACAATCTTACTGAGTCATGGATGTTACTTTCAGCAAATGAATAAACATTAAGTGTATTCAGAGATCCACTGAACACTGTGTACAAGTTATGTGACAGCATTCAGGAAGTCACAGAGAAATGCATGACTGAGCCAAATTCAGTTGAATCAAAATGCTAGAATTGTCAAAGTGGTCGAGTGCTTGGGATACAAGAAGGGAAGGAGGGTCGCATGGCTCATTTGAGAGATTATGTGGTCATGAATTATAAGATGAATGTTGCTCACAATATTGCAATACATGCCCACTGCAGAGCTGCAATGGAAGCCAAAGCCATCACACTTGAGGAAGCTTCTCCCGGGAATGACATACTCTACTTATATAAACATTCCCACAGCCTCACTGCCGATGAGAAAGGTCATTCACTGAGAATGGTCTACTCCAGTTCTGGTCAGATAATCAATATAGAAGTAAAGTGCATAGTGCACTGGAGTGAACATTTCAGCCAACTGCTGATGGTACCCCAACTTTCTTTGGACCCTGACATTAAGGTCATTGCCAAATTGACCTATTCTGCCCAAAATGATCCTTTCTTCACAATATCACTTATTAAATAAAGACAGATTCATATTATTCTTATGAGACTTTCTTGGCTCATGCTGGCTTGTTCCACCGTAACCTTATTGAATGTTTGCTTGTTATATTGAATTGCACAACTACACAGATATATAATAGTGCATCTAAATAGATGCTAACAATGTGAAAATATATCCTGCATTATTCTATTACCCCTTCAGGTATGGGGTATGAGGACAGAAAAAGATATTTTGCATTAGCACTAGTGATGGAAGTTCTGGACTTATTGGTTCCAAGAGACTTAATTAGCACAAAACAACCAGCTTTTCTTCAGGCTCATTGGAATCTATTACCTGACTTGACTTTCACCTCACAGGACTACTGAATATCATTTTATGTCCTCAGGGCAATGAAGCTGCTAATTCCATTCTTAAACTTTCAGGTTTGTGTGTTGCAAAGTACAGAGGCAAAGTAATGGCTAAGAGGAAATTTCAAAGTGACCCAGCTGCATTTCCTTGAAGGAAGCTAGAGTTCATGTACAATGGCGTTATTAGAAATGATCCAGATCAGTTCAGAAAAGTTCAAGCAGAATACTTCTGAATATATGGTTAGGTAGGATCAAGTATAGTACATGTCCAAATGAGAAGTAAATGTTATTAGGAATGAGGATTTTCTTGGAAGCAGAGGCCCTCAAATGATATCAGTGGGGGACAAGTGCCAATTGGTGATAGTACCACATCTTTAAGATGCTATCAGGAGTCACAAAAAAAATGACTATCTTCCAGGTCAAGCAAATAGCTAAGTGGGTTGGGTACTACAGTCTTCATCCATTTCTAACCGCTTTTGCTACCGTCTGCTGGAGGCCCTGTCCAAAGAAGAAAGTATCCTTTTGAGGAAAATAATGGCAGAGAAGTTAGACCTGCAGGAACTGCTTAGGGATGCCTTACAGCATCAGCCATGGAGGAAACCATTGAGAACTGATCCTCCATTAGCTGGAAGGACTGGAAGAGGACAAAAGCCAATCAGGCCTGATGGCACTGTAAACTGGCCTGGCTACTTCATCCAAGAGGCAATTCTGTCTGAAGCTGGAGGAAGTATCTTTCCTATCTTAACTCCAAAAGCCAGTTTGTTCAGCCAAAGGCTGCTTTTGTTTACTTTGTGGAATGTAAAACCCAAGTGGCCACCTTGAGTTGAATATCAGTTTGACTGATGTAAAATTACAAGGAGTTTGTTTCTGAGATGCTCCACTGGCTCAGGTGAACTCATAACAGATGTATTATGGAAGTCATTGACAAGTCTTCCTGTTACATTTGTGTCTGTTATTTTCCCTGTCACCCAACATTAGAAATAAAACCAAAACCAGCATCTTTTATTTAAGAGTATTTATTAGTGTTGGTTGTCCTAAGACAGAAGTGGTGCTGTTACTTCAAGTCCAGTCATGCAGTCCTGTTTCACTGCTTTTGCAACGATAAGATAAGTCCAACAGCAAAGTAAGAGAACTTAGCAGTCAATTGCTTTTAGATAGTAAATTAAATTCTGGTCTCGGGTACTTGCACACAAATGTCAGTGACCTCAGGATCAAATACATATGTGCATGAGGGCAAAATTTGGCCTTAAGACATGTAAGGAAAATGTTATAGTATTAAAAATGGAAGTGAAATAACTCTTAGGATGCTAAAGGGATTTCTACAGAATCTATCCACCTTCATCCATCAAGGCCTATAAATTCTATACTCTTAGTTTGACCAAACATCTTGATTTCAATTTTCAAAATAAAACTGTACAATATTAACTTTTCAGTTTGTTAAAATCTTAACTTGCTTTAATTATCTAGCTGAATACAAAGGCCAAAACTCTGCCCTCAGTTACACACAGGAGTTCCCACTGGATTACATTAGTACAATCAATAACAGAATTTGACCCATATTTCCCATTTTAAATTCAGATGACATTGTTTCTGTTAGTTGGAAACCTCTGTGGTCTTGAAAAAGGTGAGCACTGAAGGACATAAGGATAGTGCGAAAATGCCTTTTCTAGCCATTAGTAATTATACATTTTTTTCCCTTAGAAATATCCATAAAAATACTACTGCTAAAGCTAACATGGTTGTTATTGAGATCCAAACACAGATTCCACATTTTCATGTTAAGGTTAGAGTTTGCCTCGAGTAATTTTTGACTTCTCGGCATTAGATTAATTGATCCACGACATTTCACTACTCAGCATTTCAGAATCAGAAACACAGATCTGCCTCCAGAGGAAGAGCAGTAGAGAGCACAAAGCTAACTAGGCTTTGGGATGTAGGAATTTCCTCAGTTGAAGACACCCGATTTTAGTACAGATTTTATTGGAAAGAAGCTTTCACCACCCTTCCCTTCAGAGGCTGAGGAGGGCGCCAGTTATCCACCATGGGGCGAGCAGGTTCTGTCTCAGCATTGATGGAAAGGCTACGGAGCTTTGCCATCTGCACGGAAGCAAAATTAAAATGTCAATATAGAATTCACTTAGGGGCAAATCCAGGACGTAATGCCTAGACCAACTAGCTGGGCCAACCACTGGGTGTTGGGCGGGAATGTCCCTACAAAGTCACAGGAGCAACTGCATGGAGACTACTGCAGCCTAATGGCTGGAATAGCCTCTAGGGATCCTTACACAGTAAATCTCTATAGCAGTGGATCCTCTGAACATGCCTGGCTTCTTCATGACCCATCTCCTCACATCCTTGCACTGAGGAGTTCTATGATGCGCAAGGGATAGGCAGCCCTTGTGTGCCCCTTGTGCTGTGGAACGGCAATGGAAATTACTCTTCATGATCAGAGAGGGAGGGTCAGCATATAGAGGATGACAGAAATCATGGTGACAGCTTTCCTGCAGAGTACTTAGTTAATATTTTCATAAGGCAGTGAAAAGTTCGTCAGCTGGATTTTTAATCTGAAACACAAATAACAAATCCATCATGGACCTCATGGCTCACTGTATCCTGTGTTCAGAATGTACAGCTGTCTTGTTAGGTTGGTGAAAAAGCAAGAGTGCTTTACCACGGTTTTGTTCCAATGAAGGAATGTAATTCTATTTTAGAGAACAGAGGCATGTGTTTTTCATTCCATGGGGAATCTGCCTGCTGCAGTATAAAAGGGAAATACACAGTGAGTAGCTGTACCAAAATGAAAAGCTCAGTTTGAAATTGCACTGGTGAATTATGACCTTTGATGACAGTGTTTTAGCTAGAACATCACTGGAGTGACTGGGTAATGCACTGAGGCTCTCACTAGGGCTGGGGGAGAAGAAATTTTTCCCCTAAACCCACAGAGCCGCAGTGGCTGCAGTAACCCTTGTGGCCAGTGTGCTACCATCTATGGGATAAAATGGCCTGGGGATCTATTGCCTAGATAACACAGCAACACTCTATAAATAGCGATAGGAGATAGATGGACAGACAGATACTGTGGATAGATCCAGTTCAACTCCTGCTTTCTCCAGCTCAGTCTTGCCCCCAGGCTCAATGTGATGGGGTGCAGGGAGCACTGGTTTACAGAGTTCTGTGACATGCAATGGGTGTGGACCACTTATGCAGAGGCCCTAAATCCTCTCCCCTCCCTTTCAGCACAAGAACTGCATCATTTTGTCCTAGCAATAGAGTCCCCAGAGGTTGTGGGGGAGCTGTCAGGATATGGTCCTTTGTGAGAAGCCCTTGGGGCTGGATTTTCCAACAAGTCCTTTGCTTCAGTAGCAAGCTGAGGCATAGACTATATCCTGCTGTGGTATAGTAGGAAGACCCAGTACTAGTGACAGCAATATTATTAAGTAGGATGCTGCCTCCTGCAATGCTTTGGATGGGTTAGAAGCAGGACCTTCAATTTGTTTCTCTTTTGCTGAAAAAATTAAAAATCCAGGGTTAGCCTCTCTTTGTGTGATGCCACAAGCAGCATTTTCCAAGTACTCTTCAGGACTTGATAACGTTCTCTGGCTCTGCACGCAAAGGGCCTTACTTCCAAAGGAACCCACTCCTGCTGTATCCCCCGCACACTGGAGTGCACCAATGAGTGTTTGTATATGCATTTGCTGTAAAGTTCCATGCACACCAAGGGTGTTGTAGAAATAGGATAGTAATAAAGAGTGAACTGGGTAATGGCTCAGAGCCTAATGCGTACGGGGCGAGCATATCTTTCCAGGTGCACCAGTTGCACACTGGACAATTCAGCCCTCAGTGTCCCAGCCATACAGAAGGAGAACAATCTTGACCTCTTTGGCAAAGGAATTAGCACTTACGACAATTACTGTCAGCAAGTCTAAATGTTAGCAGGTGTCTAGGATTAGAGATTTTTAAGGGTCTGATCCTGTGGACTTCTCTCAGGTGATGGTCACTTACATTGTCAGCTCCTTGGGGCAGGGCCTGTAATTTTGTTCAGTGTTCGTGCTGCTCCCAGCACAGTGGGGCCTTGGTCCATGCCTGGGGCTCCTTGGCACTACTACAAATATCACTGCTAATAATTCTGTCCATAAAGCAGCATAACCCCAAATAAACAACAAAGCACCAGCTACAACTACTGATTACCCACTTTTTGAAATGATCAGGCTCTCCGGAGGAACCGATCAAGGTGCTCCCTTGCAGGTTACACACAGGCCCTGCTGGCTACTGGGAGAACAATTAATGTCTTGCCTAAAACCTGCTACTGGCAGCATTTAGAAGGAAGAGCACTGTCTGAATATAGCAGTGATCAGAAACTCATCAGATGGAGTTGGATCAATGATTCAGCACGTAGCGGTTACATTCTAAATGAATTTCACACTAAGCTCAACACTTAAAGTGGGGGAAGAAGAGGAAGTTGATATTTTTATTGCTGATGCAACACAGAGCTGTTCACTAATAGCTATGCCTTCATCAGAGTTCCAAATACACCTGAACATGATCCCCTGTAATGTAATAGCGGAGTCAGTAATGAGGCTCTAACCAGACTTGCGTTGTTGAGCCAGGAAAGCTGACCAGAGCCAATCTGCATTTTGCATGCAAGGAGAAGCTTTCAAATATCTAATACCTTTATATTTTGGTGTAAATAGGGAAAAATAGGGAAGTGACCTCCAGACCAGCTCTGTATTTGAATGAGCTATGTAAATGCAGCGATGAGCTATGTAAATATAGTCATGCAGAAGCTTGTGTTAGCTTTAACCTTTGGGAGTAAGGTTCAAGTCAGCCCTCAGTTCTAGTGATCTCACTATACTCCGCTTAGTCCATTTTTCATATAACAAGCAGCCACAAAAGTATCAGGTCAGAATTTGGAAATTAAATTGTTGTGTGATATGCTAATGCCAACTAGAATCTATATGCAGTGTCAAAGGCTTATTTTTACCATATAACACTGGCTTATTTGTATCATATAACAAAAGCACCTTGAGATTCTAGGATGAGAAGTTTTACATATGTAAATACATATGTATAGTCTAATGCATACCTGTGTAATATGTCACTCACTGACTCCTGATTTTCATTTTCCTAGTGAGTTAGAGTCTTGAAATCTGGGACACTCATACATTGTGGACTGCTGAGTATAGGAACAATCCTAGATTAGAAAACTGATCTTTACACGTGAGATCACCAAAAGGATCATGGTAATTTTTATAAGATTTCTACCATTTAAGTGCTGGGGAAGTGGGGGTGGAAATGTACAAATATATTTATTTCTCCTCAAAGACCATCATCTTGGGTCTTTGAGCCTTCAACTCAGAGAAATGAAGGTCACCCAAAGTTACCATTTCTGTCTACTAGAATTTAGCCAAGAAAATTTCCAGAAATGTACCTTTTACATAGAAATTAATGCAAGTTTTTGAAATTTGGTTTAGTTCAGAAATGAAAACCAAACATTTAAAAATTCTGAGAAAGGGAATGGAGCACGGGCTTGGGGCAGTCCCTTTGGGATGCTGCCCCGGGGCCACAGATCCTGAGGTGATATATTTATTGGGCTGTCTTGGAGCAGGGGACCATGGGCTTTTGGGGAGCTGTAAACCTGCTAGCCAGGTCTCCCATTATCCCAGGCTCTCAGTTCCCAGTCAGCCCTCTAGGCAGGCTGCTGAGGAACTGGGCTCTTCAGCACGTGACCAGGCAGGTTGCCAAGATGCCAGGCAGGCAACCTGGCTGAAAATCAAGCAGGGTTTGAAACCTGTGAGACAGGCAGGATTCCATTGGAACCCTGCCTGGGTTCTGTCAAAACTGCATCAAAATTAAACTGTCTCTGCCATTTGTTTAGATTTCAACAAAATAGCAAATTCCAATAAAAAGTTTCTTTGCATTTTTTCCAACCAGCTTTAACTGAAGAACCCTTTAGAATTTAAATGGTTTAAACATACATAACTATAACTTTTGTTACATGCACCAAATGTTCTGATTTATCACACTGCAGAAGTATCTAGATTAGTTGCTTAAATTTTGATAAGCTTGTTGTATGAGCAGTGCAGGCTTTAGGTTTTGCAATTTCCTATGTGAAGTAACGTGTGTAGGGTGACCAGATGTCCTGATTTTATAGGGACAGTCCTGATATTTGGGGCTTTTTCCTATATAGGCTCCTATTACCCACCACCCCCATCCCGATTTTTCACACTTGCTATCTGGTCATCCTATGTGTGTGAGTCACATCCAGCTACATTTACTACAATCAGGGGTTAAAGTAAGGAAAGAGCAGACAGAGAGGAAAGGGAGAGGTACCACTCCTCCTTGGCTGATGTGGTGAGAATACCCTTTTCTCTTTCAATCCACTGTACCCTGCCTACAATCAGTCCCCTCCATATAGCCCAAAACTCTCACATTCAATTCATAGTCACCCCCTGCCTCCCCCGTGAGCGCCCCCAGGCTCCAGCCTGTTACAACTTCACTGATTTATGAAACTCCAAGTCTGGTGACTTGATTTCTCCCATGGACACGGCATAGGAAGCCAAGAAGAGGAACCAACAATTTTCCAAATGAAAAAGATAGCTAGGGATTTCAGTCTCTGCTGCTACCTGCTGGCACTAGAATTATATAGAGACTGGGACAGGGGTCTCCAACCAGGGCCAGCTCTAGTCATTTCGCAGCCCCAAGCATGGCGGCACGCCACAGGGGGTGCTCTGCTGCTCGCTGGTCCCGTGGCTCCTGTGGATCTCCCGCAGACATGGCTGCGGAGGGTCCGCTGATCACACGGCTCCGGTGGACCTTCCGCAGGCGTGCCTGCGGATGCTCCACTGGAGCCGCAGGACCAGCAGACCCTCAGCAGACACGCCTGCGGGAGATCCACAGGAGCCGCTTGCCGCCCTCCCAGCAACCGGCAGAGCGCCCCCCGCGGCATGCCGCCCCAAGCACATGCTTGGCGCGCTGTGGCCTGGAGCCGGCCTTGTCTCCAACGCCATGCCCATGGGCACCATGGTGCCCATCAGGGCTTCTGAGTGTGCCTGCATACTGGCTGGCAGACAAGCATCCGCCAAAATGCTGACAACAAACAGCATCATCCAGAGGCATCGCCGCCAAAATGCCACCAAATGGGGTGCTTGTCAGTAACAACGCCTATAGACATTGCCACTCATCGGCGGCATTTCGGCGGATACTCATCTGCCACCACGGTCCTTTGTGGCTCGTCGTCTGGCGCCCACCAGCTGAAAAAGATTGGGGACCACTGGACTGGGAAGTGGGGCTCATGGGTTGGGTGGCTATATGTGGTGGCAGGCCCAAGGAAAGCTGGAGTTCTATGCAGCTCGATTCAGAGTGCCAATGGTGTTCCTAATGAAGCCAACTGAGTAGTTTCTAATAGAAGGGCCTAATCCTGAAATTCAGCTTTCACTCTGTTCTAACTCAATCTTTATTCATGAAATTTCCCACTGACTCCAATGGGAGTTTTCCTTATTGAAAGAGTAAGGTCAGAATGGCATGTAAATAAATCATCTCAAATTGTGAAAGAACCATGACAATAGGGAAGTTAATGTCTGGCTGAAGTTTACCTGGTCTGGGCTGACTTCAATAGGCTCCCTCAGAAGAATCCAGGTAATGCACTCTTCACAAGGAGGTGTAGTGAAGGAGCCATGGTAGGTCCAATAGTCCCGAGATTTAGGGAAAAGAATTGATGGATCAAAGTTTTGAAAAGGAGCCTCTTTCCCCTTAAATAAATGAAAGAGAAATCTCTTTAATAACAATAGTGGAGACTCAAATCTTTCTTAAAAAGAGACCTGAGTTTCCATGGCATAATTAATGGACCATCCAGCATGATGTAACAGATTAACTTTCTCTTCCTTTCTAACATTTGCCCTACAATTTACTTTTCTAGAAATGACCACTAGCCCAAGGCTGAGATTTTCCATGTAAGTAAAATAAAATGCGCTTTATCAAGGTGTCCACAGCTATAAGTAAAGGATGAAACATCTGACAAACTCTTATAATGTATGTTCACCTAGCAATTATAACTGTGCATGAAATATTTATGCCCAAAATATTTTTGCACTAACTTGTCCTATACATAAATAAGTAGCCTTGTTGAAATTTATACTTTGCCAAGAAAAAATAAGTGTAACAAATGTAATTCAAGGAACCATGTATTTATTTGTATTTAATTCCCTAGCCCATGCTCCTATCTTTCTCTGGTTTTCCTGAACTATTTAAATAGCTACACCTCACTTCTGCATTGCTTTGATGTATGCATGGTGACTAGATTTCACTATCCAAAACTGAACATCTATGTGTCCATTGTTACTAAAACAAGGTGTAAAATCTGACAAAGTTAGGGAATCTCAGATGCCATGTAACAGGGTATAGCTTCACTTCTGTCTTTTTACCATATAAGCTCACTGTGTTCAGTCGTCTGTTAACTTTCTCAAGAACTTTTGGTCACAGTAATGAGGTGTCCCACACAGAGTTGTGTATGGGAGAAAGAAATGAATGGAGTGTTAAGGCTGTTCTCTTTGGCAGAGCAGAGAGGGAAAGAGAGGGTAATAAATGACTCAGGATTGGTTAATTAGGAAGAGGTAGAATTATGTAGGGATTAGAGGAGAAGAGAAAGAACTTTAAAGTTGAGGTGCTGGAGAGGGGAAGCCAGTGGAGGGATTCAGGACTTCACCTCGCAAGTCAGTTGTGCTACTCATGCACTTAAAGTTAAGCACAGACTTCAGTGCTTTGCTGAACTGGGGCCAGAGCACTCATCAACTTGCAGAACTGAGCTCTCTCAAATAGGTGGGTGACATGTCAATGTCGGATGTACAGTGAAGAGTGAATTTTCTTTTAACAGAATTAGAATGGACCCCAACGTTGGTCACATACTGATATTTTCAGGAAACATCTAGTGGTTGCATTTACTTCCAGTGTTAAGTAAGTGGCTTGAAACTGTAATTCTTATGCAACTAAGTTCCCTTCTGAGGGAGTTATGCCTATATAAGGCCCTTAGGTAATTAATTAATTTGAAAAACAGTTTAGGATAGGATTCTCAGATATTTGTGCTAATATCAGTGAGGGCTGCCTGGCAACTGTGCATTTAGGGGCTGATCAAAAGCCCATTGAAGTCAATGAGGGACCTTAGAGAAGTGAGAGGAGGAATTACATTTCTCCTTAAAGAAGAGAAGATATTCTGGACCATAATCACCAGAATGTTCTGGTTGCTATGCGTTGCTGGAACAATGCAAAGCAGCCAGATCAGACTAGCAAATCTGGCCTTCTGGTTCTTGCTACTGAAGCTACTCAGTTAACCTAATAAAATAAAAACTATTTTGTTACCTTTGTCTTAATATTATCTATTGCTTCAAGAATTCTCTTCATCTCTGGTTTGGGAGTTTTTCCTACCTGTAATGCAGAAAGCATAAATTGAACAGTAGATTTGCAGCTAAATTTATTCTCCTTCATATCTCACGACTGTATGAAAAATGCTACTTGACCCATCCCTCTGTCAATTAATATTCTCTGACCATTTTGTACTGAAAAACAACAAAACATTACTCCTGATGGAGGGAAAAAACACCCAGAATAATATAAGAATAAACTTCTTGATTTTTCATTACAGTGGTGTTTGCTAAAACTACCAACAAAGCTCAGTCATGCTCCAATTGAAGTGGCTAGCATAATTCCCACTGATTTGAGAGGGGACAGGGTGGGATGCAAAAGAAGAAATTCTGATGATTAGAACTAAATTAGTTTCACATCTCACACAATTTTTACTTATAACAAATAGAAAATGTATTGTTTCTTTAGCATATAATATACAATTTGGTGATAATTTTCCTACCAAATGCATGCTTTAGCTCTTATGCAGTAGCCTGACTTTATTAAAGAATAAAACTACATGCTAAACTGAGTATACAGGGAAAATAGAAGTGGAAAGCTGATATCTTTACAAAGGATCTGATCTCACGTAAAGAAGTGTAAAGAAATACTATATTATGCCTTTTGACACTTCAGAAGAGGATAGCAGCACTCATCTCTGGAAGAATGGGTTACAATATGGTTCATGTCACCAGTAATGTAAATTTGCCCTTCTTAAACTACCTCCTCTTGGCCCTCATTCTGCAGGCTTCACATAAACCAAACATCCATTGAAGTACGGCATCAGAGAAGACACCATGACTCAGTCTAAGATCGCTAGAACTGGATGAAATATCTTCAGTGAATAATTTATTTGCTGAAAATGCAGTTTTGGTGACCCACAAGTACTTGTGAATTTGTGTCACATTTGCTGAATAGTTTTGACTGAACTGAAAAACTCAAAACGTTTCGATAGCATCAAAATGAAATACTGAAAAGTGTCTCAGCCCTCTAATATGTGAGCATTGCTGATGGTCAGACTCAACGTGCATTTCCAGAGTTGTGGAGAACTGCACGCTGCACCTGCTACTACTACATCTGCTAATAACCAATGCTCATTCTCATCACAGACACTAAAAACCAAATGAGAAAAAAAAATCATTACAGATGTAAAATATCTGAGGAATTTTCACTACTCAACTTCTATTAACCCACTAATTATTTCTACATTGCAATGTAAGCCCAGTGATAGTAGAATTCGAGTTAGCAGACCCTGGGATTGTTAATGTAGGTCTTGAGCACCTATATTCATTTGTAACCCCAGGATAAGAATTGTTGAACTCTGGGTCCCAACTTGGGGCTCCAATGTCTACACTCCAGTATGTGCGTATGAGTCCAACCACATACACTCCAGACTTTCCACTGCCTTCCCAAAACGTGGCCACTCTAGCCCTTTGTTTGTGGCGCAGTGTGGGAAAACTTGACTATCAGGAAAACTTGACTGTCCCGAGGGCAAAGAAAGTCAGCCACTGTGATTGTGGAATACTTTTGACAGACTCACAGAGCATAAATCAGTGGGGCTGTATCTACACTGAAAAACAATAGGATTTGAACTTGGGTCCCACTTTGAATCAGGCTCAGACCCTCCATCCAGGGATCCTGGTTCTGAGCCCTAGGTTGGTGCAATTTATGTGGGGGAATTAGGATTGAGCATGAGTTCAGATTCTGGGTTTATATTGCAGTGTAGACACACCAACTGAGTTTTTCCTGCTTAAAGACAGACTTCAGTAAGGACTTTGAGTTTGTGTCTATTAGTATTAGAGAAGTGCCTCAATCAAAATGCTGGATCTAATTCCAGAATTTGAAGATAGTTTGAATCAGGACCAAATCTAACCTTCATGGTGGCGTCCCATTTCTGCAATGGGATGAACCAGTGTTGTACTAATGTTCTGTCAATATTTAAAAATGATAAACAGGACAACCCAGGTGATTATAGGCCTGTTAGCCTGACATTGATCCAGAGCAAAATAATGGAATAGCTGATATGGGACTTTATTAATCAAGACTTAAAGGAGGTTAATATAATAAGACCATCAACATGGGTTTATGAAAAACTAACTTGATATCTTTTTTGATAATATTACAAGTTTGGTTGTTAAAAGTAATAGTGTTGATGTAACATTCTTAGACTTCTGCAAGGCATTTGACTTGGTTCTGTATGACAATTTGATTAAGATACTAAAATGATACAAAATCAACATGACATATAATAAATGGATTAAAAGCTGCCTAACTGACAGGTCTCAAAATGTAACTGAAAACAGAAAATCACCATCAAGTAGGTGTATTTCTAGTAGGGTCTGCAGGGATTAGTTCTTGGCCCCACACTATTTAAAATTTGTATCAATGACCTGGAAGAAAACATAAAATCATCACTGACAAAATTTACCACTTGCACAGACACAGGGAGAGTGGAAAATAATGAAGACGACAGGTCACTGATAAAGCATAATCTGGATGGCTTGCTAAATTGGGCGCAAGCAAACAATATCCAAATGTAAAGTCATACATCTAGAAACAAAGAATGTAGGCCATGTTTACAGACTTTTACCCTGGGAAGCAGAGACTCTGAAAAATATTTGGGGGGCATGGTTGATAATCAGTTAAACAAGAGGGTGACTCTCTGGCCAAAAGGGCTAATGCAATCCTTAAATGCATAAACAGGGCGATCTCATGTAGCCAAAGGGAGGTTATATCACCGCTGAATTTAGCACTCATGAGACTGCTGCTAGAATACTGTGTTCAGTTCTGGTTTTCACAATTCAAGAAGGTTGTCAATGAATTGAAGAGGGTTCAGAGAAGAGCCACAAGAATGATTAAAGGATTGGAAAACTTGCTTTATAGTAATAGGTTCAAGGAGTTCAATCTATTTAGTTTAACAAACAGAAAATGAAGGAATGACTTGATTACAGGCTATAAGTACCTACATGGGGAACAAATATTTGAGAATGGGATCCCCAGTCTAGCAGACAAAGTAACGACAAGTTCCAATGGTTGGAAGTTGAAGCTAGAGAAAATCAGACTAGAAATAATAAGGCATACATTTTTAACCATGAGGGTAATTAACCATTGAACAAACTTAGCAAAGGTTGTGGAAGATTCTCCATCACAGGCAATTTAAAAATCATGATTAGATTTTTTTCCTAAAATATATGTTCTAGTTCAAACAGGAATTATTTCAGGGAAGTTCTCTGGTCTGTGTTACAAAGGAGGTGAGACTACATGATCACGGTGGTCCCTTCTGGGCTTAGAATCTATGAATAAAACTTGGACCTGAACAGTGAGAAGGTTTTTATCATGATCCCTAAACAAACTTAATGAGAAATCATTGCATATATTGTTGAGGTCAGATGAAAAGCTTTGTTGATGGGGGTGGTTGTGGGACAGGCTGCAATGAACAGTGGAAGAAGTGACCCTGGGTTTTAGCATGTTTTTGTCAGAGTAAGATTAAGGCAGATTCTTTAAGAGAGATCTCTGTCATGGAAATCATTCAGTGAGTAACACTGCACAGCTGATTGCTACTGAGCAGATACCTGCTATTGATACTGCACCCAGAGAGGAGGAGAAAATGCACCCTGGGTTCCCTCACTCTCCATCAAAACATAGTCTCAGTGTTATGGATGTAGCAAACGGATACAGACTGCAGATAAAATTACTCTTTTTCAGGTACATGTATGACACACACTACCGAACGTTACGGATGGTGCTAAATGTCTGCTTTACGGGTGTGAGTGCACTAAATTTCTATGGATCCAGGCCCAATATAATCCCAATGTATGCATTATTCTGAATATTATTCTCTAATGATATATTGCTGAGAAGTAAGTACAACAGGAACTTTTTTCCCTGCAATTAGCATAAGAATACAGGTATGCAACAGTATAAAGAATGAACACTTCCAAACTTACTTTCAGAAAAACGCCCACAACAGCCACACCATCAGGTTGTTTCAAAGCTTCAGCAAAATTACTGTATTTCGGATTCCAGTGTACCAAGTGAAGCTTGAACCAAAGAAATGTAAATGTTATAAATGCAATAAAAAGCCATCACAGAGCAAGTCCTGCATTCCTTGTGCATCCTGCTGAAAGAGTTTTGAATGCACAGGGAATGCAGAATTGGGCCCCCCAAAAGAAAATATGTATAAATATGTCGTATTGCTTCTACAGCTCTTCTACATACTTGTGTTTTATGCAACAATTGCTTGTCAACTACTTTGGGTTTAAATGATGCATAAAAATTAGACTAGAGAGACTGCACAAAATAATATAAAACTTGCTTGAAATTAATCAAATAATGTAATTGAGGAGATGCTTACAAATGCATGTAACATGCACACATGCAATGTAGAAGTTATAGAAGTTATCCATTGATGTGTTTAATCTCAATTGTATTTTCGGGTTAAAGAAATTCTTTAAAAAAATTAAAATGTATTTATGCTTTATAAACCATGGTTCTGCAGTTCCTGCTCTATTTTCCATCCCACTCCCCTACACTGGTAGTGAATGGACCAGGTGACCCTGTAGATCTTTCTCATCTCTACTGTCTACAATATTAAAAGTTAGGGAAATTTTGCATAGTGTTTTATTTATTCTTCCAGAGGACTGCTATCTATTTATTTAGCTTCTAATAACATGGCCATCACCATGGTATCTGAATATATGCAGAATCTGGACATATCTTCATATTATACAAATATGGTATGACTTCATTCACAATGAAATTATCCAGCAGTTTCATTAAATTTAGCTAATGTACACTCATATTTTAAAGGTTTCAGAGTAGCAGCTGTGTTAATCTGTATCCGTAAAAAGAACAGGATCACTTGTGGCACCTTAGAGACTAACAAATTTATTTCACCTTAAGCTTTCATGGGCTACAGCCCACTTCAAAAATAGCACTCTCCCTGACTGTGGCATATAATACATTGCTCTTTATTTACTCCTTTGTTGTTATTCGCATCATTGTTTAGGATAAAAGCAACATGGCCCAAACCTCCATTTGTATTTAGCAAAGCATTGTTCACTTCATATATTGTTTCTCCTCTGTGTAAAGGCCTATGGGTTAAATCTGCAAACAAAGGCAAAGTAAAATGCCTTTCTTGATCGAACTAAAAACAGAAGTTTGGGGGGACAGAATACTCCCACTCAATCCACTAGTAGTAACTGGGATACCCATGGAGCTGGACCATGGCTGATGCTACTAGGCAAAGCGAGGAAAGAGGAAAATCACCCACAGCTCCCACACAAAGTTTTGGGCCAGGGGATCTACGATATGCATCTCACCTGCCACCATTTCTTCTTGACGGGATCTGGTGCAGAGCCATGGTATATCTCTGCACAATATGTACATGTGACATGTAGGGGCTTTCAGAGTTGGAAAGAACACTAGCAGGCTGCTGCATGGCTCCTCACGGAGAGAAAACATGGTGTTTCCATGGTAGTTTGAGACTTACCCTTCCTCCCATGTAAGATGTGGAAAAAAGGCAGAGTTTGTTATTAATTTATTGCTATCAGAGCTTAAGCCCACACCGAACATATACTGGATTAAACTCAGCCATTAACTACAATGAGTTTAGCCCTTGGTAGTTTGTGTGTTCACACCAAAATAGCAGCAAATATTTATTTAAAAATTCTTGACCATACACTGATAGATTTTTTAAAACAGATAGTTAGAATCTAGAGGATATTCTCCACCACACCAGTTTTAAACTAATTGACATATCCTTGTAATAAAAGACATGTCCTTGCATTTGAAAAAATAAATCCTGGAACTTTATTTTTATAAATAATTAAATGTATACCAAAACCTCCTAATGACCAATAAAGCCAGCAAAAAATGATATAATACGTGGAGTAAAAATAAAATACAGCCACCAAAGTTATGTTTGCTGCAAAAATATCTCACTGAAAATGGTGAATTTAAGGTTGGGGCATATTTACAAAAATTGACAGTTTTGGTAGGGGACAGGCAGGGGGTGGGGTGTATTTTTGTTATGAAAAGCTGTGTTTGTTGGCAGAAATGATTCACCCCAGAGTATATTTATGAATAGTCACAGCAATAACATATTTCATACAATATCAATAAATACAAATAAATACTTGAAAAGAAAAAAGCGGTTAGAGTTGCCCAATTGCCCAATATGCTAGTATGTACAAAAACAGATCTCACCTCTGCTGCATATTTCACTCCATCTACAACGTGCTCAGAGCCATGGTCATCAGAGGAACCCCAATGAAAGTGAAACTGACGCAGCCTGTAGGTTCCTTGGAGTGGTCCACCTCGCACCACTGAAATTGACAATCCACATTAACATGTTAGTTACAGATCTTTTCAAAGAAGCTTTGATTCAAAACAGAGGTGTATACAATTATCACAGAGGAGTCCAAAATTTTGAAGGTGTTGAGCACCTACAGCAATTCCAGCTGATTTCAGTGGGAGTTCAGGGCACTCAGCACCTTGCAGGATTGGGCCTTTATCTACCTCTCACTGGGCTACATAGCACTATTTGATTTCAGAGCTATAGAAATGACCATGAATCAGGGTCAAACCACAGAATGGAATGTCAGTTGTAGAACAGATCTCATTCCCCTCAAGGCAGAATGTATTACAGTTTGGGGAGGATGAGTGCTTAGGATGGCTCACCATTCACCAGTGAATGTCCTGTTATGGAATTCACAATTTTATGCTGAAGATTTGATGAGAATCGTTGTGAAACTGACCTAGAGGAGCCACATAGTACTGCTGCTGGCCTAGAGGTGCCATACAAGCCCTGCCTATGATCCAGACCAGTAATGGCTTTTTAACCTATGTTGCAAGCAATGTTTACAGCGTAGTCTGTTATCTCTAAGGAAAGGCCTATTTCCTGAAGAAAGAGCAGAAGAAAAAGGAAAAAGCTGATGAGCTAAAAAGTGGTTACTGAGCATTCAGACAAACCTTATTCTCTGAAAAAGTTCCGTATGTGTAATAACCATGGCAACATTACCACCAGCGGGGCCATAATAATAAGTCATTATTTTAAGCAATAGGAAGGTTTTAGTTTGTAGACCACATAGAACAAGGTAAGTGTATTTTATGATATCATCATGAATTACATACTTTCCAACTATTAGCTTCGGTCTGTTCCTTGCAGGCTCTGGGCGTCCTCAATACCCATTGACTTTCATGGAAGTTAAAAGTGCTCAAACAGCTTCTACAAGGGATCTGCACATCACAAGATTGGGTCCGTATGGTAACGGCATACCAGGTAAAGACAATTACATCTCTGGATCTGACAAGGAGTAAGTCCATGCCCAGCTCTTTTCTGAAATCTCCTAGAAAGAAAGTATCTGAAGGATACAGAAGGAGGCCATCTTTCTTTCAGGTGGTCTCTCAGACATGTAATACTGTAGGCAGTTTGTCAGTGGGATCAGTAGCAGCTGTCAAGGTTATCAATTCTCCACTAAAACAGATTTATAAAACCAATTATCCTGTTTGAAGGTCAATGGGGTGCAACCTTGATTTTTTAAGTGCAGGTACCCTACCTCCACCAGTGTATCCTGCCCCACCAGTATCAATCCCTCATCTCAGCAAGTTTCTGTATAAAATGGTGTCCTCCATGTGGTGTGACTTCGCATCTACAGTGTGTGAGGTCAAAAGCGTAGGAACACTGTTCACACACTTTTCTGCCCCAGTACCTTACCTTGTTGTCACTTGTGAGTGATCACCAGTCATTGTTAATCCTTGCACCAGGTGAGGCTGTAAAACCTCATGCCAAAAAACTCATTGCTTCTCTCAACTGTAAATAGGGCTTAACTTAAGCGTAACTGATTTTGAACCAAAGAGACTATACTCTCAATAGGGGGCAAATCTTTTTTTTTCTTTGTTTAGAAGTAAGGTACAAATGCAAAAGCACATAATGCGAGTATAAATAGACTCTATTTATAGACAGTCTCTGATGTAAATCCCTCTCTTCCATATTCCAATCAGGTAAAAATTGATGAAATCTATCAGATATATCTTTCCCAAAAACTTTGTCCAAATTCCAATGGCTAAAAAATAAAGATGAAGTCCACAGAGGAGATATGGCTCAAAAGTAATAAAAAAAAATCTTTATTTTTTTTCAGTTTATGGACTGGTACCAAATTCTTTGAAGCTGCCCTCTTCTTGAAGAGGGAGAAATGAAAGGGGTGAGGTTTACTTTCAGTCAGAAAGGATGAAAGGATTAATTACAATGCATGTGACTTAAGATTGGGAAAGAAGCATGTACACATCTCCCTTGATATAGTATTTGGGGATGAGGAGAAAACGATATGCTACTATTCCCCTCAAACAGAATTACCTGTTGTTAAAATCAAAGGCAACTTGTTTTTATACATCATGGAATAATACCACATTATTTTCACTTGTGGAAAGTACCATCTTCTAGTACTCGAAATTCAAAACTGCCAAGCTGAACATTTCACATATGAAGATCATTTTATAAAGGTCCTGTCATCAAGCCAGCGAGCTATGGACAATTTTCTGGAGATGTCACATCCCCCCTGCTGCTGCTGTTTCTCTCTGTGAGTAGGCCCAAAAGGAGACATAGCTAAGTCTGCGGTTTTCTTGACTACCTTTGATTGCATTAGACCAAACTGGCTTTCAGGATCCTGCAACTATAATAAAAAAAGATGTCTACTCAATCCCTTCTATCCAGAGACTTTCCAATATACTTCTTTAAGCAGGACGGGACAGAGACTTCTGGATTTTATCATCCATGATCAGATGAAGCAGGACAGGAGGACAAGCTTTTTGGGTCATAGTTCTCCAAGACAGAAGAAATTCACAACCTTTGAGATATTTCTTCTTCCATTGTTCCTTCAATTTTAGGAAATGCAATTCTACCCCTCTGATGCACAAATACAACAGTAGGAGATATACCAGTTTTGCAGATGTGTTTCTGATATTCCATTAGAATTTGTCCATAGAGGCTAAGTGATTTAGTAAAACATTCACATACCTACAATATTTATATTTAAGCTGTATTGATTCAGCTTGGGTGGTCAGCATTCCGAATTCTCTGATCCTACTTACTTCATATTTTGACAATGCTAGTAAAGATCCCTTTTGACTATTTCTAGCTAAAGAGACAATATTACAAGGGTGTTTTTACCTTCTGTGTTTGATTTTGCCCACAAAACAAAATCCCTATTGTAGGATATGTTGGTTGCACTTTTCCCACCTGAAAGCAAGAATGTGATGGCATGCACCTGAAATCCTCCAGAATGCAAAGATTCTCAGGTATCTGATCATGAAGAATCCTTAACTTTGTGGAGTACTGCAGTGGGGAGAAACAGATGGAGAAGTTCTGTGCCTGTCCAAGGAATGGAGAATGCATCCTTCCCATATTCTTGCATGGGAATCTTCAGAATCTCAAAGTTTTGTGTATCTCATAGATGAGGAATGTTTCAGGGTCCTACAGCACTTCCTTACAAAGAGAGGATTTACCACCACATTCTCTTACCCTGGAATATGTTGAGCAGTTAAAATTTCCAAATTTTATGTCCAGATTTTATGGATAGTGGTCATCCATTCTGATCTGGTTTCTACTAGTTCTAAGTAATAGACCAATCATAATGTCTCCAATATTACTTTCCAAACAGTTCATGTTGCATTCTCATATTTTGCATGCTGATTTTGCCTGCTGCTACATACTGAACAGAGGTTTTCATTGAGCTGTCCACAATGAAGCCTAGATTTTAATTTAGAACCCAATGATATGTATCAATAGACTCATAGACTTTAAAGTCAGAAAGAACCATCATGATCATCTAGTCATATTGCTCTTTCCAAGTAAATTTCAAATGCCATCATGCTCTTTATTCTACTAGCTGTGTTAAGTCTCTCTGAAGTTTCTCACAGTCTTCTCTAGTCTCTGCTAATTGAAATAGTTTTCTGCAAATTTTGTCACCTCACTGTTCACTCCCTCTTTTGGATTAAACAACCCTGGTCCTAGTACAGAGCCTTGGGGCACCCCACTAGTAACCTTCTGTCATTTTGAAAAATTGACCATTTGTTCCTACAGTTGTTTTCCATCTCTTGGCTAGAAAGACCCTTAAGGGGCCTTAACAGATATAGTGTGGGCAAATATGTCATATTAAGAACTCCTCTGACTTGCCACAATTCAACTATTGGTCTAAGGACCAGACCTTGAATGGACCCTATGATATCAATGGGACTATTTGTGTGGGGAAAATTATTGCTGAATAAGGTTTGCACAATCTAGCTATATAAATATGTGTGTATATATATATATATATACACACACACACATATATACATAAATATATATATATATATACCCATAAATATATATTTCTTCACTCCCAGAGGCTTTGAAAGATGAATAACTAATCCTGACCCCATGATAAACATGCTCATAGCAACACATAGACCAAACACCATTACCTTCACTGATACAAATTGCCAGCAGAGCCTTGAAATTTCCCAGTAGTTTGGATGCATAGGAATGAAGACAAGTAGTGTGTTTAAATCTCTTATTTCATCAAAAGTACCCCATTTTTAAACCATGAATTTAAAGTCTTTCCAGCTGACCATGAGAAATGGATGGGAATTTATAAAAAACTGCAAGGACTTTGAATGTAAGATTGAATGATATCTCCTAGCTGACATAGGAACCATGAAAACAGAGTTTACCTAGCCACCATGAGAGTTTTCCTTTGGCAGTACTTCAAAGCCATGAGACACTGGGCCTTCTATTATTTTTTCTACTAAGACTAGGTGTCACAAGGCAAGTATGCCCTGTCCCTGTCACAGCTCTGCAGTTAAGTCCACCTGCCTGCCCTTAGCCTCAGGGCAGAACATCCCAATGGCCAGAGTCAATGTGGTTGCCCTTGTCATCGGGGCAGTGTGGCCTAATGTTCCAGAGTCAATATGATCACCCTTGCTTTCAGGGCAGTTTGGCTTAATGGCCGGAGTCAATATAATTGCCCTCTCACTCGTGCCATATAGCCTAGTGGCCACAGCAGTATGGCTGACCTCCTCGACATGATTGTGCAGCCTCGTAGCAAGAGTCAATACAATCACTCTCTTGCTCGGGCTGTATGGCCTACTGGCCAGAGTGAGTACAATTCTCCTGTCACTTGGGCTGTATGGATGACTTTCTCAGCACAGTTGTGTCGACTAGTGGTCAGAGTCAATAAGGTTGCCCTCCTTAGCAGGGCTAAGTGGCCTAATGGGCAGAGTTGGGAAAGTGGACCGCCACCTGGGGTGCGGGAGGGGGGGTTGGCAGCCACAGTAGGGGGAGCTGGGCCCTCCCTCTCCACCGGTTCCTGGCCCAGGGCCTTGGTAGTGGCAAGTGTGCATGCCACTGAGTCAGATAGGATTTGGCTGAAACAGGCTGACTCAAAATCCAGTTCGCTGTCCACGGTCAAGTTCCCCAGGCTACTTCCTACCATTCTCCCCAATTCTGTGGTCTGGATGTCTCTAAGATCTTTCTGTTCCTCAGCCTGTACTGCTCCTGGAAGCTCCAGCTTCCCATGGGCATCCACGGGTATTTGAACATCTGCCTGGGTCTCAGCACCTCTGGCTCCCACAGTCTGGGGTTCCATCTGCTCCTGGGCTGGAGCCTGCAAGGTGTATCCTTCCTCTCTGGTGGTCAGCCTACAATGAGCTGGGCTGCTCCCTTTTATACTGAAGCGGCAGTTGGAGCATGCCCAGCAGGGGCGAGGAGGTATGGATTCCTCTGCCCAGAGTGTGGGGTTAACCCCTTCTTGTCCGGAGCAAGGCAAGTACGCCCCACTACACTAGAGTAATAGCTCTAAGTTTATATATAAAATGGTCCCCCTGCACTGGATTAGAGCTGAACTATGATTTTAGCCTGTCTGGTGTCTATCACAGCATTAATAGGAGAAGATTGAACCTTTTCCCAGTTCAAACACAAAACCCTAGCATCCTTGCTTTTGAAAATGTCTGCTTTGGCTGTTGAAAAGAATCTCTGCAAGTGAATGTTGAGTGGCTGCATTTAAAGGACTCTGCCAGTTTCAATCTCTTATTCTGTAAGTCAGTAAGAAAAATGTGCTTATCTTTCCCAGATCTCACATCTCCTAGTTGGTGAATAGTCTTGCCTTGAGATGGAGCAGATAAGTGAAAGTTGAAAATTCTTTTACAGGTTGGACACTGCATCCTCTTGGTATTCTTCCTGCTTGGCTTGAGGTTGGCTATCCCAGCCAAAGGGCTGAAGATGTCTCCTCTGTTCTTAAACATCACTATTACTGTGCCTTAGGAACACTGAATTGTCCAATTAGGGACCACAAGTGGTTTGGGCAGGACTTTTCCTACCCATGAGTTCTCTAATATTTGCTCTACATGGGCACTATTAACCAGCAGTGAGTCTGGCCTGCTAGTTGGTCTAACGTATTAGGAAAAACTTTCTCACTAGGAGGGTGGTGAAGCACTGGAATGGGTTACCTAGGGAGGTGGTGGAATCTACTTCCTTAGAGGTTTTTAAGGTCGGGCTTGACAAAGCCCTGGCTGGGACGATTTAGTTGGGAATTGGTCCTGCTTTGAGCAGGGGGTTGGACTAGATGACCTCCTGAGGTCCCTTCCAACCCTGATATTCTATGATTCTCTAATGGAGCCTCCTCTTCCAAGAGAATGTCCCACTTTTCCATCTTCTGTACTAGCTCTGGGCAATGTCATATTCAGTACAAGGACAGCTTGGAACCCACAATGTTCCTCTGCACCTCAGTGCACATAATCCACATAATTCCTTTGTCCCTAAGATTTGGATTTGTTTTGTCCTAATGAGAAACACTTTTCTGGAAAATTAAAATTGGACAAACACCTCAGCTAAACTGAGGGTCTCCAAACAGTCTAGATTGAAATACTAACAATATCTCTCAGCTTCTTTTAATGGTCTCCAAGATGGGATTGCAGAAAATAGCAAGCAAAGGCTTAATAATATAGCTCACAGACTTTCTCACGGTGTTTGGGCATCCATCATTTTTATTGGCGGAGATGTCCCCTTCAAGAGTGCCTTACTCTCTTTAAGCATTTAGCTGAGTGTTTGGCCTGATGTGTCAGTTCTGGATTCTGGGAATTTCCCACACTCCATTCTTCAGGAAGTAACATTGTAGCCACACTGAGGGATCTACAGCAGTCAAAATGTGACTCCCTCAGTTTGCTATTGCTTGGCTCAAGCAACATGGACTATGCCATCTGGGTGAATTTCTCTAAGAGTGAAACAGCCCAGGAGGGTTCAATGGAGAAAGTACTTGCAGCATTTTGGTCAGTGACTGGTTCGTATTCTGTGTATTTGTACATTGCCTAGCACAGTAGGACCCTGATCTTAGATATGGCCTTTGGGCTCCACGATAACAAATATTCAATGAATAAGACAGTCCAAGATGCTTCCTGAAATTTAGTGTTCACAGCACCTATTTAAAAGAGGCCTCTGTCACAATGCAGGGCCTGTAACTGGGTGTGCAGAGACAGATGCCTGATAGAGTGGAGACTCTCCATTTCCTGCACTCCTCATGGTTATTCGTCATGGAGCTGTTTTCTGACTAGCAAGAAGAAGAGTTTGGATCAAAACAGTGCAGTTTTTCAGTCTTCAGTGAAGCCAGTGAGGCAGGCTTAGGCAGTGAAGGTCAATGCTGTGCAGGTGGATGCAACTAAGGTGAGCAGAGACTCCTCTATGTGGTTTGTCTCACTGAGGGTCAGGTAACAAAAATTAGTTTGGCACAGAAGGTCAGCCCTGTTTATTAGAGACATGAGGAGGTTTGTCCTTGCAAACATGTTTTAAAACATTCGCCTGTTGCCTGATCTACAAGGCCAGGTGATAACCCACAAGGGAACATAATGGGGCATTAGTCCCTGAAATAGAAAATGTTGCTTTACAAGAAAATAAAGACATAATATTGTGAGCAAATGTTACAGCTCATTGTGTCAATTATACATTATAAAATCCATAAATAAATAAGCAATTGTGCAACAGAAGATATCAGTACACCCACAGTCATTGTGGCTAATTAAGTCAGGTAAGGACTTTTCTGAAAGGTCTTCAATACATAGTTACATCATTGACATTTTTAAATGGAATTCTCTAAGTAACTGTTAAGAAGGAAAGATAACACTCAAAAAAAATAAGGGGTTTATTTATATGTGAATTTGGTGTTCTTTAGGAACAAATGGCACTGTCTGTGCAGAAGAATAAAGAGTGGGATTCTCAGTCCATTTTCCAGCACACATCAATCCTGACTTACTACACAAAACACCCTAGTCTTTCAATTCTGGGCCTGTTTTGAGCAGACACTGGTATAAAATAAGCTCCCATATTCATTTTCATGTTTGACCTAAAGCAAGAATGCAGCCCATGACTCTGAAGGCAGAAAGCTGATAACCAAAACATCTATTGAATTTCCAGAAGACCGGGTCAGAAAAGCACTGAAGTTCTGACCTCCAGCAATATCATGGAGGTTCAAAGTTAACATTAATACAATTCTTAATCCTCTTGTGCATAAGCACTGCTGGTATCAAATTAATGCTAAATACCAGACATGCTGGAATATCATAGGATAAAAGATGTGCTAAACACAAAGTGAAAGGCTTAACTTGGCCATTTGTCTTTAGTTGACATGTGCCATATCCACTGGCGTACATAAGGAAAGCATTGTATTGGGCTTTAGCTATATAATTCTTGTAAGTCTTATTGACTTCAGTAATACATAAATAAATCATCATAAATTATTTGCAGTTGTATAAAGGCTTTTATAAAAGAACCTTGAAGTGCTATGCAAAGATAAGTATTTACCTGTAATGACTAGGAGCTCTAGTCAAGGACCTGGCTAAGCACTGTACAAACTCAGAACAAAAAGACAGTCCCTGCCCCAAGGAGTTTTCAATCCAGGTATGACAAGAGGCAATAGATATATGCAGACAGAAGAGAGAATACAAGGAAATCATGAGACAATATTGGTGATGGGCAGTGGTGTCAGCATACCAGCAGGCTAACCGTTGTCAAGTTTTTGGTAGTCATCACATAAAAGAAGAGTTTGGAGTAGTGTTTTGAAGGCAGATAATGAATTAGCTTTGTGAATGTTTATGGGGAGTGCCTCTTAAGCATGAGGGGCAGCATGGGAAAAAGTATGAAGGTGCCTGTTTAAAAACTAAACAAGCAGGCAATGGAGGCTGGTGTCTCAGCCATTTGGTAGCAAGTATCAACAGCTTGATGATGAAAGAGAGATCATAGATGTTTGGCTGCGTGTGTGTGTTACCTCTGTGTGCCGCCCCAGCCCTGCATAGACAGCTGGCATGGCAGACCTTGTGTGAACCGCCCAATGACCACAAGATCCGTTAAGGGATGAAGGCATCTGATCAAACTTATTGTCAATGAAGCACGGTACTAGTATCCCGCAGATTCTACCAAACCACTAATATATGTATGCCCATAACAATGGACCAACTCAATGAATGGTGGGACTTTCCATTCCTCCTTAGGACAGAAAAAGACACTTCCTCTGAGATACATCTTTATACCCCAATACAAACAAGTTAGTACTGCCTCTCTGACATGTTACTCGGGTACTGGCCCCCTGACCTGGCTAGTTACCACTTATCACAGTATACCTGTTGTTAGATCAAAACATCTCTATGACATACTGTCATCCTGACCTGACCAGTGTGTTCCTGTTATCCGGTGGGTAAGTTTTTGAACCAGATCAGGATGTTCTGGTACCACTTGATATTGGGATGGTTTGCACTAGCACTTCTTAGCAATGTGTATTTCTGCAATATCAGCCCTGTTCTTGCTAGATTCTGTGAACAAGCCCTGCCTCATACCAGGTTTCTGATACAATGGTTTATGTCTCAGGCTTTCTTCCTTCTACAACAGGTACAGTGGGATTAGGTTATGAAAGGCCTTGAAAGTTAAGACAACAAGATTTAATGAGATAGAGAAGGAGGAGCCAGTGAAAGGATGCAAAGAGAGGGGAAACACCATTAAAGCAACAGACTAGGAAAATAATCTTTTCTGCAGCATTCTGAATGGATATGAACAGGGGAAGAATGCATTTGTAAAAGCCAGAGAGAAGGATGTTTCAGTAATTGAGACGACATGAGGAGAGCTTGGACAAGTGTTTTAGCTGTGTGGATGGATAAGAAAGACTGCATGTTAGAGATGTTATGCAGGAAGAACTAGCAAGAGATTATATGAGCCTGGATATGAGGACCTAGACAGAGATCTGCATCAAAGATGGAGCTCAGGTTATGTGTCTGAATGACTGGTATGTTATCCACACTGATTAAGAAAGGAGGTGATCATGAAATCATAGAATTTGCAATTCTAAGGAAGGGTAGAAGGGAGTACAGCAGAATAGAGACAATGGATTTCAGGAAGGCAGATTTTGGTAAATTCAGAGAGCTGATAGGTAAGGTCCCATGGGAATTAAGACTAAGGGGAAAAAACAACTGAGGAAAGTTGGCAGTTTTTCAAAGGGACACTATTAAGGACCCAAAAGCAAGTTATTCCGATGATTAGGAAAGACAGAAAATGTGGCAAAAGACCACCTTAGGCTTAACCACGAGATCTTGAGTGACCTACAAAATAAAAAGGCGTCATATAAAAAAATGGAAACTAGGTCAGATTACAAGGATGAATATAAGCAAATAACACCGGAATGCAGAGGGCAAGATTAGAAAAGCAAAAGCACAAAATGAACTCAAACTAGCTATGGGAATAAAGGGAAACAAGAAGACTTTTTATCATACATTAGAAGCAAGAGGAAGACCAAGGACAGGGTAGGCCACTGCTCAATGAGGAGGGAAACAGTAACGGGAGACTTGGAAATGGCAGAGATGATTAATGACTTCTTTGTTTCAGTCTTCACTGAGAAGTCTGAAGGAATGTCTAGTATAGTGAATGCTTACGGGAAGAGGGTAGGTTTAGAAGAGAAAATAAAAAAAGAGCAAGTAAAAAATCACTTAGAAAAGTTAGATGCCTGCAAGTCACCAGGGCCTGATGAAATGCATCCTAGAATACTCAAGGAGTTAATAGAAGAGGTATCTGAGCCTTTAGCTATTATCTTTGGGAAATCATGGGAGACGGGGGAGATTCCGGAAGACTGGAAGTGGGCAAATATAGTGCCCATCTATAAAAAGGGAAATAAAAACAACCCAGGAAACTACAGACCAGTTAGTTTAACTTCTGTGCCAGGGAAGATAATGGAGCAGGTAATTAAAGAAATCATCTGCAAACACTTGGAAGGTGGTAAGGTGAATAGGGAATAGCCAGCATGGATTTGTAAAGAACAATCATGTCAAACTAATCTGATAGTGTTCTTTGATAGGATAACGAGCCTGTGGGATAAGGGAGAAGCGGTGGATGTGATATAGCTAGACTTTAGTAAGGCATTGATACAGTCTCGCATGATATTCTTATAGATAAAACTAGGAAAGTACAATTTAGATGGGGCTACTATAGGTGGGTGTATAACTGGCTGGATAACTGTACTCAGAGAGTAGTTGTAATGGCTCCCAATCCTGCTGGAAAGGTATAACAAGTGGAGTTCCGCAGGGGTCTGTTTGGGACCGGCTCTGTTCAATATCTTCATCAACGATTTAGATGTTGGCATAGAAAGTACGTTAGTAAGTTTGCAGACGATACCAAACTGGGAGGGATTGCAACTGCTTTGGAGGACAGGGTCAAAATTCAAAATGATCTGGACAAATTGGAGAAATGGTCTGAGGTAAACAGGATGAAGTTCAATAAAGATAAATGCAAAGTGCTCCACCTTAGGAAGGAACAATCAGTTTCACACATACAGAATGGGAAGAGACTGTCTAGGAAGGAGTATGGCAGAAAGAGATCTAGGGGTCATAGTAGACCACAAGCTTAATATGAGTCAACAGTGTGATACTGTTGCAAAAAAAGCAAACGTGATTCTGGGATGCATTAACAGGTGTGTTGTAAACAAGACACGAGAAGTCATTCTTCCGCTTTACTCTGCGCTGGTTAGGCCTCAACTGGAGTATTGTGTCCAGTTCTGGGCACCGCATTTCAAGAAAGATGTGGAGAAATTGGAGAGGGTCCAGAGAAGAACAACAAGAATGATTAAAGGTCTTGAGAACATGACCTATGAAGGAAGGCTGAAACAATTGGGTTTGTTTAGTTTGGAAAAGAGAAGACTGAGAGGGGACATGATAGCAGTTTTCAGGTATCTAAAAGGGTGTCATCAGGAGGAGGGAGAAAACTTGTTCACCTTAGCCTCCAATGATAGAACAAGAAGCAATGGCTTAAACTGCAGCAAGGGAGATTTAGGTTGGACATTAGGAAAAAGTTCCTAACTGTCAGGGTAGTTAAACACTGGAATAGATTGCCTAGGGAAGTTGTGGAATCTCCATCTCTGGAGATATTTAAGAGTAGGTTAGATAAATGTCTATCAGGGATGGTCTAGACAGTATTTGGTCCTGCCATGAGGGCAGGGGACTGGACTCGATGACCTCTCGAGGTCCCTTCCAGTCCTAGAGTCTATGAGTCTATGAGGTAATAGGAAGGGCAGGAGATGAAGATTAGTAGCTCTGTTTTAGCCATGTTGAGTTTTTGCTAATGGCTATGAATCCATGAAATGTTAGAGAGACAGACCAAGATTTTAGTTTGGTCAGAAGAAGAGAAGAAGATCCGTGAATCATCAACACAGAGATGGTAGTTGAATTGATGTTTATGGATGAGATTAACTATGGATAAGATGTAGAGGGAGAAGAGACGAGGCCCAAGGACATGCCCAGCGGAACACCCATAGAAAATTGTAAAGCAGATGAGAAGGATCCTCTGAAGAACCTCTATTTTACTTTTACCTATGGGGAAACTGAGACGAAGGCTAAGTGACTTATCTAAAGTCAGACAGCAAATCAGTGGCAGGCTTCTAGCAGTTTCCTAGTTAGCAGCTAGACAATGCTATCTTCCTGTAATGTGAGGTGTGGGTCTAGAATAGATTGCAGCACTTAAAAAGAATCTCTTTGGGTTTTGGTTCTCTCTAACTTACAGATGGCTTTGTTTAACACATTAAATTTAAGTAGAATTACACCAAAATAAAAGCCAGGCTTAGGCTAGATTTTTCAGTTAAAAACAGAGTTTTTAATTATTATTTGTCCTCAATGTTTCTATCTCAGAAGCCAACAAATGAACATTCATTCATCAAAAGTTGGTAAATAAAATGTTCTTTGTGAAATGCCTGCATATACAATTTTTACTTTAAAATTCAGATATCAGGTTTATGCATGGACTACTTCCAAAGAGAAACATGCCTACAAAAGGCTGTAATGTGGCAATGAAATGTCCTGCATGAACACAGGGGAGGCTTGCAGGAAAGAGTGTCTGAACTGGGCAGCTCCACGCTCCTCTCCTGAAGCTGACAGAAAGTCAACAGCAGGAGGATGGAGTGCAGATGGCCAGAAAATTTGCACATGAGGAGAGACACTGGTGCCTTCCTGAGGATGTTCCAACCTTGGAAGAATCAGGAAAGAAAATATATATAACCACTGCTGGAATACCATGTCCAGTTCTGGTGTCCACAGTTCAAGAAGGATATTGTTAAATTGGAGAGGGTTCAGAGAAGAGGACTCAGAGAATGGTTAAAGGATTAACAAACATGCCTTACAGTGATAGACTCCAGGAGCTAAATTTATTAAGATTAACAAACAGAAGGTTAAAGGGTGACTTGTCACAGTCTGTATGTACCTACATGGGAAACAAATACTTGATAATGGGCTCTTCAATCTAGCAGAGAAAGATATAATATGATCAAACGGTTGGGAGTTGAAGCTAAACAAATTCAGATTGGAAATCAGGTGTAAATTTTAACCGTGAGGATGATTAACCATTGGAGCAATTTGCAAATGATCCTGGTGGATTCTCCCTCACTGACAATTTTTAAATCCAGACTGGATGTTTTTCTAAAAGAATTATTTTGGGGATGTTCTATAGCCTATGACAGACATGTTACACTAAATGATCACAGTGGGCCCTTCTGGCCTAGGAATCTATGAACCTGTGAATCTATGAGTACTACTGGAGACACATCTTCCACAGCTGCCTTTCTCTAGAAGTCTGGGCTTTTAAGAAGCTGCTCAGAAACTGGAATGTTAGAAGTATTGCTGGGAGAGATGGCATGATGCAGGTGGGGTTCTAAAAGGTGCATAATAAATGTACTTTATTACATGTCTCAGCATGGTCGTGAAATGTATAGCACAGTGAGCTCCATCACATACCATTTATGTGTGACTATAAATGGTCACAGATATGGGCCTGGCCATATTTGCTGGAAACTTTAAGAAAATGGAACAATATCTAAATGTTGAGATTTGAACTTATTTATAGTGTAAATATTACATTATTATTTTGGGTAAAAATCCTGAAGTCTTCATTTATTATTATTGTTATTTAACATTTATATATTGTGCCACAGGTGTGTGTGGCTATTTACAGAGAGAATGAAGACCCAGCTCCTGCTCTAAGGCACTCAGAATGGAGGCTGAAGTCAATGGGAATAAGGACATCAGGATCTGTCTCATTATTCACATTATTATACTCAGAATCCCATCCACAACTGCATATGCGTCTGCATGTGCAAACACAGAACTGATAAGAAGAGACAGAGCAGTGTGAAAGGAACATTTTTCTGCCTCTACAGTATTATAAAGTTCACTTTCTTTCACCAGTCACTTTTTCTGTCTCAGATCAGAATCAACAACTTAGTGAGCAATTAATCTGAGCAAAATTCAGACTGTCCCAAACATTTCTGCACTTCATGGCACCCAACATGGCATCAATACTATATATTGATTGTGGCTAGGCATTTCATATTTTACCTAAGGTTATTGTTAATTATTATCAATAGTGTTTATTTGTAGAACAGCATTGCCTATGGGCTTCAGTAATGGATCAAAGCCTGGCAGTACTAGACACTGTACAAATACGTAAATAAAGAACCCTGAAGAGTTTATAATCCAAATATATGATGAGAGACAATAACAAGTGGATGCAACATACAGATGGAGAGCAAAAGGAAAAATGAGACAAACATGATCAGGATGGTCAGCAGTAGCTATGGAGATCTTTCAATATACTCCAACTACATCTCTTTAATGATGTAACTCGATGTGGTTTATCAAGAAAAGAATTCCAGTGCAAATGCCAATAAAATTAATCTAATGCAAATAAATAACATAACATATTAGAAAGAACTGCTAAGTGATCTTAGGGAAGTAGATTTATTTTTTATTTTGCTAGAGAACTAATCAAAATCCTGCAACTATTCCCAGTCTTTTGTGTGTTTCTATTTTTTTATTTTATCAGATAACTCAGCTTGTACATATTTTGACTTTGGATTTATTTTTATTAATCAATCAAAAAATTAAAGAAAATCAAATTTAAGACGCACACACACTTAAATATTTAAGAACATTGAGTCTATTAGCAAAATTCTTCTTACACATTATGACTATCCCTACTAACAATGCAGCAATAGTAGTTGAAGTTTACTGTGTAGTTTAGCAATAACACCATATGTCGTGTTTTTTGGGTGGTCTGTCACTACATAAAATGTACAGATTTGTTTTTCCTTGCTGTAGCTTGGCACTGCACATATTACAAATATATGGCAAAATCCTGCAGACCTTACACACAAGCGCAAAGATTGTAGCCTTGGGTCCAAATATTGTATAACTTTTCAAAAGCTGCTTGAGGCGTCTTGGCAATTTTTGCTAGTCTGCACTCAGGATTATGCACTAAAAGCTTTGCAAAGATGGAAGCAAGTTTAGAAAAATTTGATTTCTAGAGATGCAAGAATTAGAGTTACAATATTATTCATCTGATTTCCTTTTTAATGCAGTAGAGAAGAAATTTCACAGCTTCTTGCCAGTTACTTTTTTCTATGAAGTGCAGCCAACAGTATCAATATGAAATTTCAGTGGTTAAATCAACAGATTTTAAATACTTCTAGCACTTGCTAAGCAGCATCGGTATATCTAGTAAAAATGTATGGCCACTCTAATCCTTAAGAGCCACATAGTAAATATGCAGCATATTACATGCACTGGTAAAGTATTTGTGGGTGGGCAGGTTAATAAGAGTAATGATAACAGTGTTAATGGTTGCTTTAAAGAAGCTCATTTTAAGCTGAAATTTCTCAGACTTTTGTACCTGAGGTCTCATTTAGCAGAAATTTTATAGGCCTAATCCTGTAGTCCTAACAGGCAAAAATCTAATTATTGTCATTGTTTGAGCAAGGAGAGCAGGATTTGGGGTTTATCTATATAGTTACATTGCTTTATCGATTCCCTCAATTCCCCAGAATCGGGCCCCATGCTGAAGAGGGCCCCGCGCCCACACCTAAGGGGGCCCCGCTCTGATGGTCTTCAGCAGCATTTCAGCAGTGGGGGTCCGCTCCGGGGGTCTTCAGTGGCATTTCAGCAGCTGGGGTCCGCTCCGGGGGTCTTCAGTGGCATTTCGGCACTGGGGGTTCTGCTCCAGGGGTCTCTAGTGGTATTTCAACAGCGGGGGGTCCTTTGGTGCTGTGGAAGAACCAGAGCAGACCCCCCGCTGCTGAAGTGCCGCCGAAGCCCCAGACCACCGCCGAATATTCCAGTTGAGCCTTGCAGGTTATAAAGCCAGCCCTGGCTGCCAGCCTGGGGTTCCTTGGGGGTCCCCAGGCCAGCAGCGGGCGCTGAGTGGGGCTGGCGGCCAGGACCCCGGCTGGGAATGGGGCAACAGCCAGAACCCCAGAGCGGTGGTGGGCTGAGCCGCTCAGCCCGCCACCGCGTGCCGTCAAAAATCGGCTTGCGTGCCACCTTTGGCACATGTGCCGTAGGTTGCCAACCCCTGGTTTAGCCTGATGTACAAAGGAACTAAGGCTTTGACTAGCAAACCATCAGAAGCAATGATAACCAGTCTAAACCATTTAAAGATGAAAAGAGAGACACAGTGAGTGAGGCGTCTTCTATTGGTGTGAGAGTGAAGCTTTTGTGCTTACACGGAGCTCTTCTCCTAAAGGTCAAATGGAACTCTGCAAGAAGACAGGGGGTCACTCTACCCATGAATCGAAACAAAAGACTGTTCTCAGTATAACAGAGTGAGAGACAGGGCACTCTGTAGCCAGTCACCGAGGAAAGCCACTGAGCAGCATGGGGTGTCCATGAATATTTGGATCCTGGTTTGTCTGAAACCAGCCAGCTCTGGAAAGACAGATTTTTTTGCGGCGGGGGGAGGGGGAGATATCTACTTTATTAGCTAGGAAAGGTGAACCAGGTTCACGTTTTATGTTTTCTTTTGTATTGTAACCACTTGTTTTCACCACTCTCTCTTGTTTCCAGTTAAATTTTTATTCCCTCTTAAATACGCCCACTTTTGTTTTATTGTAAGCGCTCACCAAGTGCTGTGAGTGATACAGAAATGGAGGTTTATGGTAAAACCGGTAACCTGGGGTACACTGTAACTTCGGGTGTAGAGGCTCTGGAATGTCTATGAGTAGCCAGTGCAAGGGGCTGGTTATCACAGGGGAATGATTCAAGGGGCTTGGAGATTGGGGGTGCCTATTGTTAACCTACAAGGCGAAGTTAGGGCTGGCATGGACCAGAGAAGAGTGCTTGGGGGCTGATAGGCTGATGGTATTAAGGAATTAACCCCCCAACATGCACAAGAAAGGCTACCTCTTGCTGGAGGCAGGGGGTAACAAGGTGACTTACAGTACATTGCTTTATCAAAAATAGCATGATTACTCTTTTCAGAAATGATGCTTTGCTTTTACACAGGCATTCCAGCGGTGTACCTCAAATCCTTTTGGGTAAAATTCACTCCTTTCACAGAAAACCTGAGGATCTGGGCTCCATGTTGGTAGAATGCAGTGTGGCTGGAGAGGGGGGTGAAATCCAGCCTCCAGGGCCAAGATTCCATGTCTGTTGCAGCCCCTCCCTCATCACCCCCCCACCACCACCACCTGAGACTGCACCTAGGGGCTGCTATAGCAGTCACAGTCTCCCTGCCCCAGTTGTGTTGAGATTTGGGGCAACTGGACCCTCTCAAATGCAGATCATGGTCTATCCCTAATGGTCTATCCCTGTTCCATCCCTAATGTGGCCTTATGTGCTGGTCTGTTCAGGGCCAGTACAGAGATCCTTCAGCAGTAATGAATAAAGCAGAGCACAGGTTATCTTCCAAGCACTTTGCAACCATTAACTAATTCAGAAGAACTTCTTAAGATAAAACTAAAACTAACCTGATCTATCAAAAGTGTCATCAAATACAACTCTGCAGGTTCTCCCATTGTTCAGTATGGTCTTCGCTGCACCAGGATCATAACCAACAAACCAAGGCGGTAAAGAGGGGTCATGCTGGACCTCTTTGGAATTGATTTCAATAGGTGACTGATGGTCTCCTTTGGCAATAGGGTAATGTTTGTGCCAATGCTCAGGTCCTAGGAAGAAATGCAAAAGAATGTCATGAAAATCTCTTCCACCTAGGCATAAAAAGTTGGCATCTGTTTAATACAAATACAAGCAATGTTACACATCATTCATACATAGCCTCGCAGCTGTGCCATTCACTGCGGACATTTTTCCTACTTTTGGTTTTCAGATGGAGACATCTGAAGCATTAGCCGTGACTCCTCTAAGAAATTGTTTTTAGAGACGAACATGTTGCTTAGCCATAGGACTGAACCGCCCCTTACAGCCGGGGAGCTGCAGCCACCTGGATTGCAGCGCCCCAGGAGCTGTCCAGTATCCACTTTCCGGGTGAGGGGGAGATCGGACTGGGAACGCGGGTTGATCTGGCTGTAAAGTTGTGCCCAGATTTATTATCATGGAAGCAGAAGATGCAGGAGCCAGGAGCCAGCCCCCACCTAGCCCAGCCCAGCCCAGCCCCACTGCTTACAGCGTCTGCCAGACAAGCGGTGCCGGACAGATGCTGAGAGCGGAGACCGCCCTGCCCCTCACTCACCGTTGTCACTGTCATAGCCCCACTGGGTCATGCTCTCGGCGCGGGGTCTCAGCGCTTTGTGCCTGGGCTGCTCTGACCGCTCCTGCAGGACGGTGGCGCCGGCTCCGCCAGGGGCTTTTATAGGCTCCCGCCAACTCCGTGCCCCCGTTGAGGCCGCTCGGGGTGGAGAGGGACAGAGGGGGTGTGTGTCTGGCTGGTGCACAGGGGGCGGAGGGAGCGATCCCCTCCCCCGCTGGCCTCCACCCGCCACCTCTTCCCCGGGGACTCCTGGGGCCGGTCCAGGCAGCAGCCGGGCAGTCAGACCAGCCTGGGGCGTCTGTGCGCAGCGAGGGCCCTGATCGCCAGCCCGGGGCAGCTCGCTCTGCCCCGCTTCCCTGCCCGTCTGGCTCCCACCTGGCAGGCTCATCCCCCGCAAAGCTAGTTCCCTGCCAGCGCCGCTTGCTGCATCCCCGCGGGATCGTTAGTTTGTATTTGTAATGGAACGAGGAGTTTGTTTGATCCTTTTCCCACGCGGGAGCTGGGTCTAGGGAAGGGGGGGGGGGGGCAGGCACAACTGATGCTGAGCGGTTCACACATTAACCAGACACTCTTCGTGCTGCCCTGCGCCGAGACATCAAAGGCCCCCGCTGACCATACTGACCCCGCTGATCGTTTTTTACTTGGAATTGCCCACGTGCCCTGCGAAGAGTGGGGTGAGAACCCTGGTCATGAATGGCGGCTCAGCGTGCAGGCGGTAACGTGCATCGCCCCCCTGGCTGGGTTAGTGCCGGGGACAAGAGTTATCTTCATGGCTTCTTACTTCGGGACATTACACAAATCACTGCACAGAGCCCTGTGTGGGAAGAGCAGCGGCGGCTCCAGGCACCAGCGCTCCAAGCGCCTGTCTGGGGCAGCAAGCCCCGGGGGCAGCCTGCCAGGTCCCTGCAAGGGCTGCAGTCAGGCTGCCTCCACGGCTTGCCTGCAGGAGGTCCGCCGGTCCCGCGTGCTTGGGGCGGCAAAAAAAGCTAGAGCTGCCCCTGGGGCAGAGAGACTGACTTATACTTAACTACATGTCTTATACCACTCCCCTGTAGCGGTGTTCAAAAAAATGTCCATAGTGGCGGGTTTTGTTTTTCCAAGTTATTTAAATGTGTTGTGCATTGCAAACAGGGGACCGGGCTGGAATCTCTGTGGCATATTTAAATTTAAATTTCAAAAGTACAGCTGTCCTCCCTTGTACTCTAGTGACTCCAATCAATTTAAACCAGTACTACAAATAAATTACAATCTCAGTAAATGCATCAGTGGCAGTGCAGAGATCCCATAATTCATTAGACGTGTTATGTTATTAAGATGCTGCCATTGGCTGACTCAGACTGGCTTTAACTAATACCGTCTATTTCATGGTTCTTAGTCAATGTTTCACGTTTCACCATTAATTATTAAATGTTGTGCTCATTTTTTTTAAAAAAAAACAATCCATTTCCAGCTGAGAATAGTCTGTTAGAGTCAGGGACAATCTAAATTTGTGCCTTATAGTGAACTTGTGGAAAAAATTCTGGAGGGAATTTGAGAACGGAAACAGACTTCTTAACAAAGCTACTGTCTCCTCCTGCTGCTGTCTCCTCCTGCATGTGACATGGTAGAAATCATTTTCATTAGGGAAGGATTTAAAAATATAGATAGGAAGCATAAACTGATGGGGTTCCAATCTTGAAAAAAAAATCTTGCTTCCCACCCCTACCCGTGCTGTCAATGTGACTTGGTCAAATTCTTTGGCCAGGTTGAAAAAATGCAGAGTATTGATATGTCACATTGAGTAGACACTGTTACATCACTGCAGCTATCTGACTGTGCAGGCTGACATAAAGAAGCTGCTCCATGCTAATAACTTCTCCATAGCATAAAATTTATAGTGCCACTGCTCATGTTTTATCATGTTTGACAGCAGCTCCCATTCCGCTCTGGGTTCTGGTAGCAGGAGAAAAATGGCTATATACAGCATGGAGATGGCTCCTGGACAGCCAGTTTGCAACAGTAGGAGGGCCCAGATGGGAATAGTACCTCAAGGAGACACAATTTTTTCCCCACGTTGTGTTGATCTTAATTCTGGGGTTACAATTCCATCAGGGATGAGTTTGCTTTAATCCCTGCATAAACGCTATAGTGTCTGATTTGCTTCACAGCCTAACTGCACCAAGGCAACATTGGGAGTAAATATCCACTTTCCTAACCTTTTTAAAGGAGCTACTTTTTATAAAGAGGAATCCTATTAAGCTGCAAGATCATTATGCTATATGAAGGTAGTCTCCAAGAACTTCCTTCCATTCTGACTGCACTAAGTAGTGAGCTACATACCAAATTGCATGCAAAACTCTAATCATACTTGTTGACTTGCATGCAGCCTGCAGGTGAGTTACATATGTGGGAAACACACAGCCTGACCCAGAGCTCCCAGTTGGGAGTTGATTTTCAAGGCTCCACTACAAGAATAACCAATTAACTCTTTGCCAGTATAGTACTGAAATGGGGCATGAGTGAGGGCTGACAGCCTGAAGCTCAATCCATATGAGACATTATATTGGTAGGTAGGGGGATCAACTGGACACAATGGCAGAGATTGTATCATCTCCCTTGATTAAAGGTGTGTATTTGATAATCCAGTTTGCAATTTTGCCATCCATGATCTGCACTGGTTACTTACTGGCTTCAAGGTGAAGTTCAAAGTATTATTTTTGACCTATAAAGCTCAAATGGTCTGATATCTGCCTACCAGGGAGACCCTGGTTTCCTCCTACAATACTATTACAGCTATGATCAGCAGAGATGCCTAAGTTCAGAGTATCTCCAACTCAAGCTGGTGGGGAGGGGGTTGCTGGCAGGTCATTCTTGCATCTAAGAATTTTAATCTCTAGACTGCTAATTTAGTCTCTAGGCTGTTAATGTTGATTTCCCATAACTCTTAGAACACAATGGACGTTCCAGAAGATGGAGGAAAACAAACATTGTGCCAATATTTAAAAAGGGTAAACAACATGACTTGGCTAATTATGGGTCAGTCAGCATGAAATTGATCCTGGGAAAAACAATGGAATGGCTGAATGAGGGACTTAATTAATAAAGAATTAAAGGATGGTAATATAATTAACATCCGTTAACCTGGGTTTATAGAAAATAGATCTTGTCAAATTAACTTGATATCATTTTTGATGAGATTACAAGTTTGATTACAATTAGTGTTGACGTGATGTATATCAACTTCTGTAAGGCATTTGATTTGGCACTGCACAACATTTTGATTAAGCAACTAGAATAATATAAAAATCACTATGGTAAGCATTAGATGGATTAAAAACTGGTCACGGTGGATAATCAGCTGAACATGAGCTCTCAGTGTGACACTGTGGCCAAAAAGACTAATGCAATCTGTGGATGTGTAAACAGGGAAATATTGAATAGGAGTAGGGAGGTTATATGAACTCTGCATTTGGCACTGGTCTGACTGCTACCAGAATACTGTGTCCAGTACTGTTGTCCACAGTTCAAGGAAGATATTGATAAATTGGAGGGGGTTTAGAGAAGAGTCATTAGAATGATGAAAGCACTGGAAAGGACAAGGATGGGGCACATGACTTACAAGGAGAGGCTGAGGGAACTGGGCTGTTTAGTCTGCAGAAGAGAAGAGTGAGGGGGGATTTAATAGCAGACTTCAGCTACCTGAAGAGGGGTTTCAAAGGGGATGGAGCTAGGTTCTTCTCAGTGGTGTCAGATAACAGAACAAGGAACAATGATCTCAAGTTGCAGTGGGGAAGGTTTAGGTTGGATATTAGGTTGGATATTAGGAAACACTATTTCACTAGGAGGGTGGTGAAGCACTGGAATGGGTTAAGTAGGGAGGTGGTGGAATCTCCATCCTTAGAGGTTTTTAAAGCCTAGCTTGACAAAACCCTGGATGGGATAATTTAGTTGGTATTGGTCCTGCTTTGAGCAGGGGGTTGGACTAGCTGACCTCCTGAGATCTCTTCCAACCCTAATCTTCTATGAACATGCCTTATAGTGAGAGATTCAAGGAACTCAATCTGTTTAGTCTAACCAAAGGAAGATTAAGGGGCTATCTGATCACAATCTATAAGTGTTTATATGGGGAGAAGAAATGTAATAATAGAGGGATCTTTAGTCTAGCAGGCAAAGGAATAACAAGACCCAGTGGCTAGAAGTTGAAGCTACACAAATTCAGACTAGAATAAGATATAAATTTTTAAGAGTCAGAGTAATTTACTACTGGAACAATTTACCAGGAATTGTGGTGGATTCTCCATCTCTGAAAATTTTTAAATCAAGATTGAATGTTTGAATTTAAACAGGAATTAATTCATGAAAGCCTGTGATATACAGGAAGTCAGACTACATAAGCACAGTAATCCCTTCTGTCTTTAATTAAGATATTAATTTATTCTCCTAGAGAGGCCCTTGACTTTGGAATTAATTTCCTCCACCATTGACAGCCCAAAAGAGCCCCAATCTGTTGGCCTTGAGGGCACATTGCAAAACCTATCTGTTTTCTCAGGCATTTGGAGAATGGGCAGACAAACTAAGAAGAGACTCTAATGTGGGCTGAGTGGATTTGTTTGTTCAGTTGCTTCAACTGGCTGATTTATTTCTCTCTGAGGCTTTGCTGATTGTACTGGCTTCTTGTATGTTTTGCATTTGAAATATGTTTTATATGGTGTGATACCTACTGCTATTTGGCAGGTGCTCTTTATTGGTACTGACAATTAAAAATAAATACTTAAAAAAAAACCCAGATAGCATTACAGCAGATGCTGTTTATTCACATGCCTCCTTTTGAAAACCCTATTAAGCTATTTGGCTCAATAACGTTGTGTAGAAGCAAATTTCACAATTTATATATACCTTATATTTAAAAGGGTTCCCTTTTGGTTTCAATGTGTTGCCTCTTACTTTCAAGGGCCATATTGTTTTTATATAATGAAGTCATTAGCAGTGGATCACCATAAAAGGTAATATGTCCTGGTAGTGGAGATTGGAAAGGTGTCTCAAAAATGGTACTGCACATATGCTCTTCATTTAGGCATGATTTTTCTTTTGGAGAAAGTACACTCTCCTTGTACCTCTCAGAATTAGTAAGATTAAGCATTTTTTTTTCAAAAAGAAAACATGCCTAATAGAGAATTTATTAATTGTACATATACAGCTGTGTGTATGTCCACAGTGCTTTACAGCTACTTAATGATGCTACACAATGACAAAACTTTTCCCCGAAGATTTTCCAGTCTAAAGGTACAAACACACCAGTGGAGAAACAGAAAGATGTGGATGGTCTTTACAGCCACAATGCTTCACAGTACAGGTTCATTTTCCCAAATTTGTTGAAGGAGAGGCAGAGTAGTGACATGCACTACTTGGAAAGCTGCCCTAAGTGTAAGAGTAGTAAGAAATAATATACAGAATTAGGAATAATAAAAAAGAGACAAAGGCTATATTTTCAAAAGCATTAAAGTGGCTTAGAAGCTTAAGTCCCATTTTCAAAATTGATTTGGGCACTCCAGCTCTCAGGGTACATCTACACTGGCTGGTGTGGGTCAGCTGACTCAGAGTCACTGGGCTCAGGCGGGGGGCTAAAAATCGCTGTTTAGATGTTCAGGCTTGGGCTGGATCCTGACCTCTGGGACCCTCCACTCATGCAGGGTCTCAGAGCTCAGGCTTCAGTGATTTTTCAGCTCCGGGGCCTGAGCCCTGTGAGCCCAAGTCAGCTGACTTTGGACAACCACAGATTGTTTACCTATGTGTAGACATACCCTAAGTCAAGGGCGGCATGTATAAGAGGCTTGGGGAGGCTTAGCCTCCCCATAAAAGGCTGGCCATGCAGGGGGCAAGAAATGCCAGATGTATAAATGACTCAGAAGAAAGACAGATGAGAGAGAACATGAACTTGGAGAACACAGTGGTTGAGGCAGGATGTTACAGTGATGGCACAAAGCTAGGCAAATGTTCATAAAAGCTGACCCTTTAACTATTGCTTTGGATAATACTAAGGTATCAATAGTGTTAAAAAGCCCACGGAGAGTCAGTTACACCTGTTCATTGCTATATATTAAACAATGTTTGAAAAGGGTTATTTAAAAAAAATAAGTAGAAGGTAAAAAAGAAAAACAAACTGGAAAGAAACACACATCAGAAAAGAAACCCCAGTATTTTATGGATATCAATAGTTACTAAGGCCCAAATTCTGCCACATGTAACACCTAGGGCACCATACAATGCCCATTGAAATCAATAGAAAGATTCCCTTTGATTTCAATGAGTTTTGGATTAAGTCCATAAATAATATGGCAATAGGGACTTTATAAATATCAATAGACTTTAAGGCCAGAAGGGATGCAGCCATCTAATCTAATCTATCAGTCTTGGTACACATAATGAAGTTTTTGGCATTGGAGCACAACACAAGTTGCTACATAGATATTTTCCCCTGAGTGCTTCAATTTTGTTGCAATTTCAGTGAGACAAATGTTCAGCTGTGTATCTTTCCTGTGGAGTCTGGATCCCTATATCAAAGGTGAAGTTAAAAAAAAAGTTACAGGTCAATTTCTGCCCTTTAAAACAAGAACATAGGAATTCAACACATAGCACCCCAGAATTTCTCTAACTAGTTGACTACTATATTTTTGCAACAGGCATTCACTTATATGGCACGCACACTGAAATCCAAGTCTCAATACAAGAATGAAAATGTGAGCTGAGCTTTCTGCTTTTATAAACTCTGGCACAGTCTGACTCAGGGTAATCCAGGAATGAAAATCTGATCTAAGCTGTTTGCTTTTATAAACTTCAGACGTGTCTGCTCTTAAATTCCAGTAGATTGGCAGCTCTTCTCTGCACAGGTAGAGCTTTTTGTCTCATGTTGATCTTCAATTGTACAGTTTAGGGTGACTATTCAGTCAACTGGGAACAGATAAAACTGAAGGGTATCAGAACCGTTCGGAAAAAAGTGCGGATGACTACAGGGAAAGTCAGTATTTTTCCCTAGCCATCAACCCTAATTGTCTTGCCAGAAATATTAAGGTGAGTACCAAAATACACATATAGAAAAGCTGAAACTAATCCCTACATAAACCGTAACAATGGTCCCAACTCCCAGTCTATTTGTGTCTCTTACAATGTTCACATTTCCTTTTGAGGTGAGCTCACTTGATCATGTTAGGCATGATCTTTAGGGGAAGGCACTTTGGGGATAGATGCTTACGTGCAAATATATTGTTAATTTGTGTGCTTTCAGAACTGTAAGACATATCCTGCTCCTATTTTGTGCAGCTGTACAAGGACCACAAAGTATTAGAACTGACTGCCATGGGGAGTGATGGGGCAGTCTGTGAAGAAGCTTCACAGAAGGAATTTACAGCTCTTACATGTCCATGAAAAGTGGTCAACAGAGGCACCCTCCATGGCAGTGCACAGGACAGTCTGAGTATGGGGGAATGGCAGGAGACTGGATCTGCAGCTATGAGGATCCACTGACCAAAGCCCCTGTTGTGTTAGTGGTGATGGGGTCAGTGGGTACAGAGACTGCTATAAGAAATAGATCCTGGAGTGGGTGTGCTTATGTTTCACAGACCATCACCAGAGAGCAGAGGAGGATTCCATTCATATCAGCCCTTACATAGCTCCTCTGCAAAAGTCCTTTTACTTGCACTTTGCTCAGGGGACCCAAAATTAGAACTGTCATTGATTGATTAGCAGAATATCACTTCTATATTTTACCTCTCTTCTTCATTATTTAAAGTACACCATAGATATACACCTCCCTCTACAGACACATGAAAGACAAGATCCCTAATCCAGGAGCCAGCAGTCTAATTTGGACAAGTACACTAACAATTCCAATGCAAGTGACCAAGGAATATTGCTGGATAAGAGATCAAAGTTGGATTTTCTTCTCACACATATGCTGTTTAGACTTTGCAATGGTGGATAGATATTTTTCTCAGTAATGTTAATCACTGTTAGAATGAGGACTGTGACAGAACAGTGAAAAAGAGCCAGAAAGCTCATATCAGATTGGCCAGTGTGAAAAAGACACAAATGGCTAGATTCACAAAGGCTGAGTTAGGCGCCTTGGTTCTCTGTGCAATGAATGGGGAGAGACTCACAAAAACCAGCAACCCAAGTGGCTTCCTGCCCGTGGGTTGTGCCAAAGCCAGGGGTGTGTCCTAAAACCTGCCCACCTCAGGCACTTCGGTGCCCAAGTCTCGGCTGCAGGGAGGCACCTCTCTCTGCTTGAGATTCCCAGCTGCAAACCCTCTCTTGGCATTAGGTAACTACACTGTTCCTGAAAGAAGCTGGGGAAATGAGGAGGAGGCCAGAGTGAGCAAGGCATGCAGATAACTATTCATTAGAGCATGCATGTGGGGAGACCTGGGATCCAGTCCTCCTGCGCCACTGACTCGTTCATTATTTGGTCACAGGGGAAGAGCTTTAACAGAAAATCCTGATATCAGACTATCCCATAGCCTACTGGTTAGGGTATGCTCCTAAGTGATAGCAGATCACTGTTCAAATCCCTTCTCCCCTTCAGGTAGAGGGGTGATTTAAACCAATGATCTCCCACATCCCAGGTGGCTACCAAAACAACTGGGCTAAAAGTTATGATGGGAGGCCCCCTCCCCAGGTGCTTTGTATGAGCTTGCCTTTGGGAGCCTTGCAGGGTGAGTTAGGAACGCCTATCTTGCCCTGGTTTGCACATCACCTTGGGATTCTGGCTTCCAGATGTGTAGACTAAGGCTAAAACATGCATGAGCCGAAACAGAAACATAGATGCCTAGGGAACTTTTATTGCAAAAATGTAGGCACTGAGTGAGTTTAAGCATCAAAAGATATGGCAACAGCTAAGTGGGGGTCTTGTGAATCCCAGTGGGGCCTGATTTCTGGGATTTAGGCACATAAAGTATCAATTAGGCACCTAAGTCCTTTAGTGAAGCAAGCCCAAAAATGCCTATGTAGAAGGCCATCTATTTTCATAGGTATATGAGGGTTATATTTGGCAGTAGTAAAGACATGGAAACCCTGTTAACAGCCAGATCTGCATCCAAATGCCTGCCAAAACAAACAAAGGAGTACGTATAAGTTATGTTACCCTTATAGAGTACAAAGATATGCTTAATAGTCCAAGTTACTCACTTTTTTTTCAAGAGAGATCAGAAATGAGCCCAACAAAACAGCTGCTGAGACCCTTTCATCTCTGGCCTCAGAATTTTCCCACTACTGTTTGATTGAGAACATGAGCAAGAGGCTGTTAAAGCATTGTTCAGCCAGGTTAGAGGGTCAAATTGCAGCCTGTAAAGATTTTTAACATGGGATCATGTAGCTCTATAAATTCATCCCAATATCTCACTCAGACTATGCATGAACATTAACCTAGGAGTCCTCATATTACTTTTATGAACTAGTAAAGAATAGTTGTCCTTCTGATATAAATGTATTATTACCTGCACTTCACACATTTCACATTGCTGGGATTTGGTCCTCTGCTGACAATTTATACTGCTTTGGTGATTCCTATTATGAAAATGTCACAGGAGAAGCATCAACTCCTGGTACTATTGAGCTAGAAAGATCAGGTCATTTGCAGGAGTGGCTTGTAAAGAATCTCATTCCTTGTGTATTCCTTTAATGGCACTAGATTCAGCAAAATATATGGCAATGGTTTGAAAACTTAGTATTGAAAAAGAGAAATACATGTTTTCAATTCACAAAGGAATTGCTGGTATTATCTTACCCTTTATTACATGCCATCAGTTAATGTACTGTCTCACTTTTGTTTTTCGCACATGTGTATAAATCTGACCCCCTACTGCAATTTTAATTCATAAATCTTAGCACAGGTGTTAATCCCTCAGAAATGGTTTCTTCCTCACATACTGAGAGACAGAAACATTTATGAGATCATCAAATTCCATTTGGAGCAGCTCATAGTTGTTTGGTCATGATAAACAGGTGGCTTTAGCAGTCTTGCTGAGAGGCACATTTAATCTAATTCATGCAGAAAAAGAACACATAATAGAGCCATTTATGGAAATAAGGGATACATTTTAACTACAAAAAGAAGAGTCACACCAACTCTTTTTCTGAATTGTTTTCTTCCTCACATTTTATGGTTTTGACTTACATTTATTACTCTTTTACCTTTGCATTTCATCATGAAATGAATTGGGCAAAATAGAGAATGTGATACCTTTAGTTGGCTCAACAAATAGTCATACTAAAATGTTTTTGGCCCTATTCCCAAATATCCCTTCTTCAGATATTGGCAACAAAGGACCTTTTTGGTTCAGAAACTTGTCATGGATTATTTGTCAACCCACGATCCATCTTGTACCCTTCCCCTTTTTCTTGCGGGCAAATATTTTCTGCAAGTCATGAAAATAAGATATTCCAGCTGCCATCATTGTTTGGTTAAGAAATGACCAGCCTTGAAAGCTTAAGCAGAAGATAAATACCTAATGAATTTACAACTGTGTGCAGCAAATATTTATTCTGTTAAACCTCTCTAGTGCTTACGGTCAATGCACTATCCAACAGAGCAGTTTCCAGAAGAAATAAAATATCAAAGGTCAGCAAAACAAGCTCAGTTTAAATCACTGCCAAGTGACTTAAGAACTTGTAAGTATGTAGGTATATAAAAACCACCTCACACTCCTAAATCCCTGAAGTATCTGAGTATATCACAACCATTAGTAAAGGGACTATTTTACAAATGGGGAAATGAGACACAGAAAGTTTAAAGGTGGGATTTTAAAAAATGACTAATAAGATTTGTGCTCCTAAATCACTTAGGTGCTTTTGAAAATACCAATTTGCCCACCCTTCCACAGGAAGTCTGTGGAAGAACAGGATATCAAATGCAGCTCTCCTGAGTTCCAGTCCAGTGCCTTAATTAGAAGGCCATGTTTACTCCCAGAGAACATATCTGCATACAGTAATACTGAATGATAGCACTGTAACAGATAGACTTTGGTCACAGATAAACTTCTGTTTCACCAAAAAGATCAAATTTGCTACAATGACAAAATGGGATAGGAAGCAGGAAAGTGGAAGCAGGAGAGGAAAACTGTGGAAGTAATTAAATAGAGCCAAGACTACCACCTATTTCAGCAGTATTACTACTGATTAGGTTTAAAGAATGTTGGCAAGCTTGTTATCTGTGATTTTACTTGCAGAGAGGAGAATGCTCTACTTATTCCTATTTTTTTTTAAAACAAGAAACAAAACAGGGTACCAAATAAACTGTAGTTTGAATACATGCTAAGTATAGAATATATAGCTTCTTATAACCCACCTTTGCATAATTACTGCAAAACACAGTCAGTACAATGATGATAAAATGTAAATGCTGAAGATGGTTGATTTACAGAGAAGTCCTGGCTGCACCCCTTGCAGCAGCAAGAAGAGGGGAGGTATAAGAGTTACTACACTGTCTGTATACCATTTGATACTGGTGTGATCTTGCCTTAATTGATCAGCTATATTTGTTTTAAGGCTATTTTGCACCATAAAGTGGTGCAAAGTGACTGTACTGCAGTGCAGAAGATAGCCCAATATTCTTATAAAATAATCCAGGCATAATGATTCAAAAAAACACTGCAAATATAAAATATCCTTTTTATGTAACAGCTTTTGTGAGAGAAAAAAATACAACAGAATGGAAAATGATTACGCAAAATAGGAGTGGGACTGCGACAGTTCATGGCACGGTGCACATGGCATGCCTGGCAGTTTGAGAAAGGCATGTCACACTGTGTTTTTGATTGAGGAATGCCATAGTTAGGAGGTATGTCACAGCCAAAGAGCCAGATTGTCACTGTCTTTCACTTCACTGAGCTGCATGCCTGGATATGGAAAGCATGGTAGGCGTGGATGGAAATCCCATTAACAGTCAGATCTTTGTAGGAAGAGCTGGCAAACCAAAAAGGGCAGTATATGGGGATAGGTTCTGCTGCCTTCATAACACACTGAGATTTACCAGTTTATTCACATTTTCTTTTTTGACAAACAGCAGAATCTACCACACATAGACAAAGATTAGACAGATCTTTTCTATCCCTTTTTATTTCAGTGGGCATATAGTGATATATTGTTAACACAGTACATAGCCGTGGACATGCCAAATCCCATCACAGTTATGCTACAGTTCAGTAACCAGTCCATCACCTAAATTCATTTTTACTCAATAAAAGGTAAACTAGCATGAAAAGAATAAACATCAGTTTATTTAGCATCAGCAACTAAGAGGCAAAATAAGAGAATTTTCCCTGTGAAATCTGATCAAATGAACATATAATAAAGAGAAGATCAGAATCAATGTATGCATCTAATCAATGAATCAATACATACATATGGGACTTCTACAGCATAAAATTTTTATCCATTTAAGGCACAGCTTCCAGATTTGATACAGTGAACATCATAATCACTGTAAGTAGGTGACTGTTACACATTTGTCATTGGAATTTGCTTACATGACATGTACACTGAAATCCAAATCTCTATTCAAGAATGAAAATCCGAGCTAAGCTATCTACTTTTATACACTCTGGCACAGTTTGACTCCAAATAATCCAAGAATGAAAATCTGACCTTTTATAAGCTCCAGGCGTCTGCTCTGAAATTCCAGCAGACTGGCTACTCTTCTCTAGCAAGGTACAGCTTTATGTGTCTTATTGACCTTGAACACTACAGTCTGACAAGAACGTTTAAATAGGTGAGAACAATTCAAATCAAACCACAGAAACATTCAACTAAGGCCAGAAAGACTAATAAAATATGGAGATAGAGCTGTCAAACCACACTGATGACATTATCCATGTGGAAACATAGAAAAAAAAATCTTAGTTTGCAGTATATCTACTGATACAGCAGATTAGAAACTTTTGCCTTTGCCAACCACCTCAGTAAGGGCATGTTGAATGAAAAAGGAGTATCTCAATAAAGGGAAGGTTGTACAAAGTGTAACACAACAAAATCCAAACAAGATACATGTGAGGTGAAGCAAACCAGCTTCTGCTCTAGCTAAAATTTATATATGGGGAAGCGGCTGGTGACTGGCTGATCCATGGTCTCTAGAGAGAACAACATTATGGTGGGAAGGTCAGTTGTGGTCCCCTAAACTCTCATTCTAGGAGACACACTTCCTGTACATTCTCCCTGGGAGACAAATGCTCCTCAATGAGTAACCTTTAAGAGATTCACGCTCCACACAGGCTCCCAGTTTCTGGGACACCCCTTTCCCATGAAATGCCTGACACCACACATATGCACATAAGATATTTGCCTTAACCGATATCCACAAACATCTGTCTCTAGATTCAGCAGTAGATCAGGGCAACTCTAATCACTCCTTCACCATGTCCTTTAGAAGATACTCCTCATTCCCCTCTAACTTTCTGTGGGGGCTGCACATGGCTCTGTTCTTGGTCACATTTTCTTCCCCTTCTACATTCTATCTATGGGTAATCTCATCCGCAAACACAAATTCAACTCTATGCTGACAACTCACGTCTCCCTCTCTCTCTCTCGCTCTCCTCCAGACATGTCTCTTTCTGTCCAGACTAAAATATCTGCTTATCTCTGACACATTCCCATGGATGACCTATGGACGTCTCAAGATCAACATGGCTAACACAGAGTTCTTAATCTCCCTCCTCTCTCCCAAAAGCATCCTCTCAGCCTCCTTTCTTGATTACTGTGGATAAAATCTCCAATCTTGCTGCTCACCCAGCCCCATAATCTGGGCATCATCTTTGCTTTATACATTTCTCTAGATCCTCACATTCAGGCTCTGTCTAAATGCAATCTTGCTCCTCTGATATCCATTCATAATGGTGTTGCAAAGATCATTCTCCTAGTTTCTCCAGAGTTTACATTTGTGTAAATACACTGATGTCAAAGGAGTTACTACCAATTTATTCCTATGTAACTGAGAGCAGGATTAGGTTGTGGATTATAGGGCACATCTGCACTATACATATAACCATGTTTAATGTAACTGTCTTGTTACATGCCATTGGAATAACAATTAACCTGGTTTTTCATGTCTAGCACAGCCGTTTTTACTGTCTGTTCTCTCCCTCCTCTCCATCCTCCTATTTTTTCCTTCTATCCACATTTTATCTGCTTCCTTCTCCTTTCTGCACATTTTTTCCTCTTGCTCTGTGAAGGATACCCTTTGATCATCTTCCCAGCCCCGCATTTTATAAAGATTATCCTGGAGAAACTCCTTTCATTTAAAGTTTTTCTTTCCCTAGAAATTATTTGGAGCATTATACACACAAACACACAAAAGATTGGGGCTTGGCACTTGCTTCTGGTTGCTGGCTGCCAAAGCAGGTTTGTCTTAAATACCTACCAACCTATCAGTGCATTTCTCTTTCTGTGAAGGTTGCAGAGCTTTGAGTGGAGCAAGATAACAACATGCAACACATGTTCAATGTATGTTTGCAACACACCAAAAACCAGCAGCCCTATAAATTTGGCTGAGACGGGGAAACATCTATCAACATTGTCTTTGAACTTTATCTAATCTCAGATGCAGGGCTGGTGCTACCATTAAGGTGAACTAGGTGGTTGCCTAGGGTGCCAAGATTTGGGGGCACCAAAAAGCAGTGCCCCCAATTTTTTTTACAGTGGTTCCTCCCCGAGCGTGTGGTCGCTGCTCCACTTCTCCCGCCTCCCAGGCTTGCAGCACCAATCAGCTGTTTGGCACAGCAAGGCTGGGAGGAGAATTAGAGTGCTGCATGGGCTCCCTGGGCCGGGGAGGTGGGGAGCTGCCGTGGGGAGGGGGCGCCTCAGGGCGGAGGGGGAACTGCTACAGGGCTCCCCATCCCAACTCACCTCTGCTCCACATCCTCCCCAAGCATGCCACCACCGGCTCTAATTCTCCTGCCTCCCAGGCTTGCGGTGCCAAACAGCTGACTGGTGCCTCAAGCCTGGGGGGGGGGAGAATTAGAGCAAGGGTGGCGTACTCGGGGAGGAGGCGGAGCAGAGGTGAGCTGGGGTGGGGAGGTGCTGCACGGCTCCCCGGAGGGGTGAGTTGCCATGGGGTGTGGGGGCACCTCAGGGCAGAGGGGGGATGGGGAGCTGCCACAGGCCTGGGCTGGGGGGGGCGCAAGGTACAAGTTTTGCCTAGGGCGCTAAACTTCCTTGCACCAACCCTGCTCAGATGTGACCCTGATATATCAGACCCAAGAGGCAGACACCTACATTCAATTATTTTCATATATATTTATTTCCCTGTGACCTCTCTGAGCAGCAAGTTTCAGTGGACACTTGTCATTCAAACACTGTCTGTCACTGTAAATATTGAACTTTCAGTGGGACTACCCACATGCTTAAAGTGAAGTGTGTGAAGTACTTTGGAGAGTGGACCAAAGTACTCAGAACCTTACAGGATTGATCCCAGAAAGCATAAACATACTGATTAACTTTTTGATACTTTAGTGGTTTTAAATGTATTGGATTTAGATGCCATCATGGTTGGTCCAGATAACGGGAAGAGAGTATTTTCTGAGTACGCCACAACGCTTCCTAATTGCAGGTTGCTTCACCATAAGAACAAACAGTATGGGTGGCCTTGATGTGCTGAACTAATGGGGAGCTAGGACATTTGGGCCAGCCACTGTGGTTGGAGGCTGGGACTGGTGTTACTCTTTGTGCTGCATTTGTACAGAGTTACAGGAGCAGGAAAATTTGAACAGGCAGCAGTATGCCAAGGAATGACATCAACACACTCCCTCTGTTATTAGCTGGTGCTTCAACTAGTGCAATGGCAGCAGTGACCGGACTTAGAGTTTGGATGTGGTAGTGCAATATTACTGAGCAATGAATATGTCAGTCTAGGTCAGGGGTCGGCAACCTTTCAGAAATGGTGTGCCGAGTCTTCATTCATTCACTCTAATTTAAGGTTTTGCGTGCTGGTAATACATTTTAACATTCTTAGAAGGTCTCTTTCTATAAGTCTATAATATATAACTAAACTATTGTTGTATATAAAGTAAATAAGGTTTTTAAAATGTTTAAGAAGCTTCATTTTAAATTAAATAAAATGCAGAGCCCCCTGGACCGGTGGCCAGGACTCAGGCAGTGTGAGTGCCACTGAAAATCAGCTCGCATGCCGCCTTCAGCACCCGTGCCATAAGTTGCCTACCCCTGGTCTAGGTGCTTATGTTGTTGTCCTATGAGTGCCACTATCAATAGTCCCCAGAGCTATCACGAACCCCAAACTTCAGCACTCCAAACGCCAGTTCCTATACTGCCCCACCCACAGCTATAATAAACATCATGATATCTATTATGGCTGAGGACACCTTTTCTTCCTCACAATCATCATCAGCAGCCCCCTTATCAGAGGAGAAGGAGAACAAAACCCTTGACCATATAAACAGTGTCAGAGTTAAATCTGGTGCAGAGGATCCTGCTCAGTTCTTCATAAAAGGGGCAAATGGTCCCTTGCTGGGTCTTTCACTTTGTGATACTAAGTTGAATTACATTGATTTTTATGAGGCATTGGTTGATACTTCAGTTAAAGTCACATTTAGTGACAGAAATCTGCTGCTGATTTCACTTTGCTGAGCTCAGATTTGCTTGTTACTCTCCTTCATCTGGAAAGCAAGCAAGATGCTCATCATACTATCAGATTTAGTGCACACTGATGGCTTAGCCATTTTTAGACAGGAGGTTTCAGATAATTGCTAGCACAACAGTCCATCTACCAGCAAAAATGAATGCTGAGGTGCTTGCTGTGCCTTGCTATGGCTGTCAAGTTGTTGAATCAATCCCCCTGTCGTGGTTCTTTCCCTACTCTGAACTTTAGGGCACAAATGTGGGGACCTGCATGGACACTTCTAAGCTTAATTACTAGCTTAGATCTGGTAACTCTGCCACCATCCAGAAATTTCAGTGTCTGGATCACTTCTTGTCCCCCCCTAAAAAAACCTTCCCCTCCCCGGGCAGCCTTGAGAGGCTTCACCAATTCCCTGGTGAACACAGATCCAAACCCCTTGGATCTTAAAACAAGGAGAAATTAACCATCCCTCCTCCTTTCCCCCCACCAAACCCTGGTGAGTCCAGATCCAATCCCTTTGGATCTTAAAACAAGGAAAAATCAATCAGGTCCTTAAAAAGAAAGCTTTTAATTAAAGAAAGAAAAGTAAAAAAAAAATCATCTCTGTAAAATCAGGATGGAAAATACTTTACAGGGTAATCAGATTCATATAGCCCAGAGAAGCCCCCTCTAGCCTTAGTTTCAAAGTTACAGCAAGCAGAGGTAAAATCCTCTCAGCAAAAATGGACATTTACAAGTTGAGAAAAACAAAATTAAAACTAATCCGCCTTGCCTGGCTACTTACAAGTTTGAAACATGAGAAACTGATTCAGAAAAATTTGGAGAGCCTGGATGGACATCTGGTCCCTCTTAGTCCCAAGAGCGAACAACACCCAAAACAAAGAGCACAAACAAAGACTTCCCTCCACCAAGATTTGAAAGTATCTTGTCCCCTTATTGGTCCTCTGGTCAGGTGTCAGCCAGGTTTACTGAGCTTCTTAACCCTTTACAGGTAAAAGAGACATTAACCCTTAACTATCTGTTTATGACACCCCGGCTTCCTTGTTACATACGCAGTATTATCCTGTGGGATAGTTGGGAAGAATTAGAGTTTTAGAAAGACCTGAATACAGATCACTTTGTGATGACCTGTCAGAGAGATCTGGGAAGTTGGCCGACTGGCTCACAGTTACTTGAACATGGCTAGACATTGCTTTCATCACAGTAAAATACCCATTCTAGACTGATTCTGACAATCATGCCTTTCCCTACAGAAAGATCAGCTACACCGTTATAGATGGGAGATGTACAGTTTTGAGGACATGAGCCATGCATTGAGTTGAGTTTTAAAACTAGTTAGAAACTGAATAAAATGTTGTAATCTAGAGAAGACCTTACTGATTCTTGTTTCACTACTCTAAAAATATGCTAAATTGGAATGGAGAAAAAAAAATACATCAAAATAAATTAAGAATCCCTAAGGAGGAAAAACCTGTAAAAAATCTTAAAGCAATCAAAGCTAAAGCCTTTAGACTACTGCAGTATATATTACTCACACTTAGCAACACCTCATGCAGATGTCTGTGATTTTCCCCCAGTACATCATAATTATACAGAAAGGAACAAGTTCATCATTTGGGCATGAATAGAAAACCAGCACCCCTCACTTCTAATCCCAGTTCCAACACTGACATTCTCTGAGGATTTGGGCATATCACTCAGTCTCTTGGTGCCTCAGATCCTCTGTCTGTAGAAGGAAGATAATAATGTTTCACCTATTTCACAGGTATCAGAGGGGTAGCTGTGTTAGTCTGGATCTGTAAAAGCAGCAAAGAATCCTGTGGCACCTTATAGACTAACAGACGTTTTGGAGCATGAGCTTTCGTGGGTGGATACCCATTTCTTCAGATGCATGTAGTGGAAATTTCCAGGAGCAGGTATATATAAGCAGGCAAGCTAGAGATAACGAGGTTAGTTCAATCAGGGAGGATGAGGCCCTGTTCTAGCAGTTGAGGTGTGAAAACCAAGGGAGGAGAAACTGGTTTTGTAGTTGGCAAGCCATTCACAGTCTTTGTTTAATCCTGAGCTGATGGTATCAAATTTGCAGATGAACTGAAGCTCAGCAGTTTCTCTTTGAAGTCTGGTCCTGAAGTTTTTTTGCTGCAGGATGGCCACCTTAAGGTCTGCTATAATGTGGCCAGGGAGGCTGAAGTGTTCTCCTCCAGGTTTTTGTATGTTGCCATTCCTAATGTCTGATTTGTGTCCATTTATCCTTTTCCGTAGAGACTTTCCAGTCTGGCCGATGTACATAGCAGAGGGGCATTGCTGGCATATGATGGCGTATATTACATTGGTGGACGTGCAGGTGAATGAAGCGGTGATGGTGTGGCTGATCTGGTTAGGTCCTGCGATGGTGTCGCTGGTGTAGATATGTGGACAGAGTTGGCATCGAGGTTTGTTGCATGGATTGGTTCCTGAGCTAGAGTTACTATGGCGCGGTGTGCAGTTACTGGTGAGAACATGTTTCAGGTTGGCAGGTTGTCTGTGGCTGAGGACTCGCCTGCCACCCAAGGCCTGTGAAAGTGTGGGATCATTGTCCAGGATGGGTTGTAGATCCCCGATGATGCGTTGGAGAGGTTTTAGCTGAGGACTGTATGTGATGGCCAGTGAAGTCCTGTTGGTTTCTTTCTTGGGTTTGTCTTTCACAGGGCCATTGTGAATTAATTAGATAGCTGTAAACTGCTTTACACATGACAGGAGATACATAAGTGCTAAGTATCAGTTATTTAGTACTGGAACACCCATATTGCAGGATTTAAAACTGATCCACTATAAAAATCAACACGGTTCAGTAGCTCTCAAATATCTCATTGTTTTCATGTGCTGCAATGGTCTACAGATCATGTGCTGGGCTGCAGTTAAAGGTAGATATTTCATTACATTGGCAGCAACCTGAAATATATACTGGTACTTCTGTGTTAAAAAGTCTCAGTATTTAATTTTGCATAGTCATCTTCAGTAATAATTTTTCATCTGTGCTCTTCTATCTGGCCGTTTTCTAAATCCTCAATTTCATATACAATAGGCTTTAGCTGCATGTCTTTTTTTTTATAGCTACTTAGCAGAAAGTACAGCAAAGTACTCCATGACATTAGGCATAGAAGGAATTATTTCTAATCTTACATCACTGTACCTTCTACTACAGCTGCCATGAAATCAGTGTTTCAATTATAGATCTCACACACATTGTTGGGCACCAAGTCAGCAACTTTCCTTTGTTTTTTCCAGGGCCAGTAGCATTTCTTTAGCTATAAATGTAGAGATGCTATAGCTCCTGATAGCCACGCTGAGCTCCACTGAGACTGAGGAAAATATGTGCTTTGTTGATACTCTCTCATTCAAGAGACAGGAAACTTCACAGAATGAAAAGTGTATAACATTTAGGATTTACATGTGGAAGCCAGGACCATTAAAAAGAAAAAACATTTGGGCTATGAAAGATGAGAGGTACATGGTACTTTAATATCTTCCCTTGTCTACGAATTGCACAGGGGCATTAACTTCAGTCTTATGATGCTAGCCAAAAAAATGCCACCTGAATGGAGAAGAGGGATATAGAGGAATAAAATGGTGGTCAAGTAATGTGTGTCCCTTCTCCCTTTGACCATTTAATGTTAGGCTGAACAAAGCACTAGTAGAAATACAACAGGGAATAATCCTGCATTGGCAGAGATGAACTAGATGACTTTTCTATTTCTAGCTTCTATTACTTTATACTATGACTCTATGAATCTGTAAGAACAGCACCTAGCTGGACCATCCTCCAGGCTCTAGCAACATAAATTTGCACACAAGCTCTGCAGACAAGTGTGTAAGGAAAATATAGGTTCTTTCTGCATACAAATGAATATGAGACTTCTGATCAAACAAAACATTAAATCTGAGGATCTTAGATATAAAGTATAAAATTAGATACAACCCTTACAAACAAATGTTGCATTACATTTGAGGTTTTCTGGTAGCAAGGGAAGCTGAGGCCACTTTTAGTCTGGCCCCACATGGCTTCTGGTGGCTAGGAGAAGTTGGTGCAGCTGCCTGCTCACAGTTCTGCTTAATGCAAGTGCTTGCAGCTGGGATGTGGGCAGGTGTGACAGGGATGCTAAATGTCTGAGTCTCACACCAGATGCACAAAATTTGCCAGCCCCACAAACAATTTCACCACTGCTGGTGAGTGTTCTTCTCTGCAGTTTTGGGCATCTGAATAACATTTGTGTATATCTCTGCCTCAAAGCGCCATCTTTCAAATATGAAGGCTATTTACCTGTGACTGGAGTTCTTCCAGATGACTCTGCATAGCCACACTTATGGGTAATGCACCGACCAGTGCTGACTAACAGAGGAACTTTCTCCAAGCAGTGCCTATTGGAGAGCACACAACAACCCCTCAGCGTTCATAAATATTCTGATGGCAAAGTAATATAAGGAGGTGCTTTGCCTTCTGCTGTCTCAGTTCCTTTCTAAGCTGACCCAAAGAAAACTAAGATAGGACTCTGAGAAAGAGAGGGGAGAGGGTGGGTGCAAATATGCAGCACCGCCTTGAAGAACTCCAGTTATAAGTAAGTAACCTTCATTTTGTCTTCAAGTGGCTTTGCATATTTGCTAGTTTGGCAAGCAGTTCTGAAAAACTCAGGAGGTGGGAATGGGCTCCTAATCAAATAGTGACTTAAACAGAGCTCCATCAAACCTAGCATCCACTCTAGAAGCCAAATCCAAAGCATATATTTAGTAAACATAAAATGACTTCCAAGCAGCAGCCTTACAACTTTTCCCAACACGAACATGTTTAAGACAAGTAAAAGACACTGACACTGCGCTAAAAGAATGAGATCTTAAGCCATTAGGTACAGGGACTGCTACTAATTTATAACATTCAAGGATACATTGTTTTACCCATCTGTAAATAACATGAGCAGGTACATTATACCCCATATGATTCTTAGTATAAGAAACAAATAACCTTGGAGACTTCCTAAAATCTTTAGTTTGATTTGAATAATATGCTAGAACCCTTCTAGCAAATAAAGTATGGAGAGCAGATTCCCCTTTATTAGAATGTGACTTTGGAAAGAACACTGGTACATTTATTGTTTGACTGATGTGAAACACATACTATTTTCGGTAAACACCTGGGATTAGGTTTGAGAACCCCCTTATTTTTTGAAAAAATAGCCAAAGGCAGGTCTTCCATAAATGCACACAAATCACTCCTTCTTCTGGCTATGTTATAACTACAACAATTACCATCTTAATAGATTATTAAAATAAAGTATGCTATGCCAACAATTCAAAAGATGACTTCATAAACATAGATAAAAACAAATAAAGATCACCCACTGGAACTAGGTCTCTTACAGGGGGGGCGGGGGGAGAATGTATGTTGATCAATAGTTCTCAACCAGGGGTCCAGGGCCCCCTAGGGGGCCATAAACTGGTTTCAGGGGGTCCATCAAGCAGGGCCAGAATTAAGACTTGCTGGGACCCACAGCAGAAAGCCAAAGCCTAAGCAATGTAGCTTTGTGGGGGCCCCTGCAGTGTGGGGCCCCAGGCAACTGCCCTACTTGCTATCCCAATGCCAGCCCTGGCTTTTGTATGCAGAAAAGCAGTTGCAGTGGCACAGGTGGGCAGTGGAATTTTTATTGCATGTTGTGGGGGGCGGAAAGGCTCAGAACGAAAAAGGTTGAGGACCCCTATGTTAGATAACCCCTCTATGACAGTGCAAGGAGTGAACAAGTGAGCATGCACAGTGATCACTTAGAGGTCAATTAGTTCCCCAAAGAAAGCTGTTTGAGGTAATTAGATAATCAGGCTGTTGGGTTTGGTGGAATATAGAGCCAATTAGCCATCAACCCAAATCTGATATGGAGGCACAGGGAAGAAGAGTCATGGGAGAGAGAGAGAGAGACAGATAGAAAAAAAGAAACAGGGCTAGTTGAATCCAGTCACACAGGGAAGGAAGACCAAAAGCACAGAAGATATTGTAAATAGACTGTTGCATGGGGACCGCAGAGATATTGGTGGAGAGAACTCAAAATAAATGCCATTGTGAATGCACAACTAGTGGAATCTGTGCAGTTTCTGCAGGAAAAGAAAAAAGGAGCAAAGGCACACCCTCATTACACCCTTCAGAAAACTTTTGACCATGCGATGCACAAATAATGATCTGCAAAAAGAACAGGAGTACTTGTGGCACCTTAGAGACGAACAAATTTATTTCAGCATGAGCTTTCGTGAGCTACAGCTCACTTCTTCAGATGCACAGAATGGAACACACAGACAGGAGATATTTATACATACAGAGAACATGAAAAGATGGAAGTATGCATACCTGCCATCAGTCAAAACAAGATAAACTGAAAGAGTTGTCAGAAAGGAATCAGATAACCCCTCAGACTTTAGATCCATCAAATATTCCAAAATTCTAGGAACAGAAGCTGTATCTTGTGACTCAGATTTTCCTGAATCCAAAAATCTAGTCATTAACATTTCCTTGTAATGTTTTCTAAAGTTAAGCAGTACATTCTGAACCAACAAAGAACAGAACCACTCAGTGTTAGTCAGGGTCCAATAGCCCAGGCTGTCAGATGAAGAGAGTGGGGATCTGGATAAAGAATTCTGTCATGTTGCTGAGGCAACAGGTCCAGAGACAAGGGAAGCAGTTTGTATTCCACCTCTGACACCTAAAGCAGGTCCATATACCATTGCTGTCTCACCACGCTGGTGCAACCAGGATCAGCCTCACCTTGTCCTTTCTTATCTTCCTCACCACTTTCAAATTAATGGGAAAGGAGGGAAAGCATACAGAAGGCCCTCTCACTAATGCATTAGATAGTGTCCAAGATGGACTGACTGTACTAATCTTGAACTGTCAGAGAGCCCAAGTGAGTTCCCCATCTACTGTCTGATGCATCTGAGGTTATCATGACCAACTCTCTTCAGAGCACCAGTCATTGGCTCTGTTTGCCCACTCCATCAATGAGTCTGTGGCATGTTGACTAGCATATGAACATTGTTCAGGTTTGGTTTATAAATTCATGCCAACCAATGTTTCATTGGCCTCATTCTGAGATTTGCAAATAGAATGACATAAGTAGTCGCTGTCATGAGACACCTCAGACCAAAAACGAAAATATATCTTTCTGGGTTTGATAACGATGAATCTTTGAAATAGATCACACTATCTTCAGAAATATTTCCTCTGCAAGGGAAGCTCTTCCTGCTTCTGAGTCCAGTACCAATCCTATAAAGAGAATTCTCTGAGTTGCAAAGAGATTTGGCAACTTCACATTTAGAAGCAGTCCTAAATCTGTAAGAGGGGAAGTTGGAAACTGAATGTGTATCAACAGATCCTCACACGAATTGACTATAGCAGCAAATCATCTAAGTATGGGTAAAAAAAGATACCCAGTTTTCTGAGATGTGCCACTACCTCAAAAGGCCCTTTGTAAAGTCTCTTGGCACTGCAGAAAGATCGAATGGTAGGACCTTGTACTGAAAATGTCTCCGTCCCCCACAAAATGGAAGTACTTCAAATGACTTGGCCAAATAGAAATATACATCCTTTAAATAGAGAGTTACAAACCAATCTATGCTTGAGATTGAGAGAATGATGGAGAATAGATTTATGATTCAAAACCAAAATTTCTGGATGAATGTGTTAAATGTTCTTAAATCTAAAATTGAATGGAAATCCACATCTTTTTTTCTGCACCAGGAAATATCGTAAATAAAAGCCTTGACCCCTTAGATTTTTGGGAACTTCCTCTACATTTCCCATCGGAAGCAATTTCTGAACTTCTGGCAGAAGAACAACTTCATGTGATAGTTACCTGAAAAGGGAAGTGCAGAGGAAATTAAAAGGAGGTGGTATTTTGAACTGTATTGCATAATACTTATATTATTTTTAGGATCGATTTGTCCAATAAACAAGCCTCCAATTGCTGACAAAATGAACAAGTCTGTATCCAGACAAAGGGTAGAAAGAAATTTTGCCAGTTGGTCCACAACTCTTGACTCTCATATCAAATCTGGGGCTGCATATTCAGTGAAGAAGGTGATGGATCAGTTTGCTTTGACCTTGATCTACAAGTCTTCCTTTATTGTTGAGATGGAAAAGAAGGAGGTTGTTGATTTAGCAGTTGCTGCTGCCTTTGAGTGAAGAAATCTGAAGATGATTGTGGATAAAATTGCCTCTTGTAAGAGAAAAAAAAAGAAGTAGGTGGTCTCCTTTTAGCAACAGAACATAAACCAAGTAATCAAGCAGTAGATCTGGTCCTTTTCATTTCTCCAAAAGTTTATTTGTTTGTTTATTACTAAACAGACCATCACCCTCCAAGGGAGGTCCTTAACTTTAAATCTAATGCTCATAGCCAATGAAGATCTTAACTATGCATGCCTTCTAAGAGTGACAGCAGACACTAAAGCCCCAGCTGCTGTATCAGAAACATTTAAAGAAGTCATGACAGCATATTTTGCCACATTCTGACCTTCTGTGAAGATACCATTGGTAAGTCTTTTCTGATCATAGAATCATAGAATCACAGAAATGTAGAACTAGAAGGGACCTCAATATAGGTCATCTAGTCCAGTCCCCTGCATTTAAACAGGTTTAAGTATTATCTAGACAAGTGTTTGTCTAACATGTTCTTAAAAATCTCCAGTGATGAAGCTTCTACAACCTCCCTAGGTAATTTGTACCAGTGCTTAATGACTCTGACAGTTAGGAAGTTTTTCCTAACATCTAACCTAAATCTCCATTTCTGCAATTTAAGCCCACTATTTCTTCTCCTGTCCTCAGTGATAAGGAAAACAATTTATGACCCTCCTCTTTATAACAACCTTTTACGTATTTGAAGACTGTTATTGCCCCCCCCCCCTGCCCCACCCAGTCTTCTCTTCTCAAGATTAGACAAACCCAGTTTTCTCAATCTTTCCTCAGAGGTCAAATTTTCTAGACCTTTAATCATTTTTGTTGCTCTCCTCTGAATTTTCTCCAGTTTTTCCACATCTTTCCCAAAGTGTGGTGCCCAGAACTGGACAGAGTCCTCCAGTTGATGCTTTATTAGTGCTGAGCAGAGCGGAAGAAATATATCTCATATCTTGTTTACAACACTACTGTTAACGCATCCCAAAATGATATTTGCTTTTTCTGGGAACAATATTACACTGTTGATTCATGTTTAGTTTGTGATCCACTATAACCCCCAGACTCTTTTCTTCAGGGTTCCTTCCTAGGCAGTCATTTCCCATTTTGTAGTTGTGTGTAGTTGTTTTTCCCTGTGAGGTTCAGAGGGAGGCCCTTCTGGGTCACTGTGGCAGGCCACCATAACTGTCAGTCACCAGTCTCTCATTCTGACACCCTAGGTGGGCAGAGTAATCTACAGTCTATAACCCCAGCCACTTGGACAGGCAGATGGCAATTAGCAGTCTACAGGCCCTCACCCTCTGTATGGGGCAGCCTCCAGCAAGCAGTCTTTAACTTCAGCCTTCAGTCTGGAGCAGACAGCAATTACAGTCTACAGCCTTGGCCCTCTGGGCAGGGCAGAGCAGGGAGCAGACTTTAGCCTAAGCCTCCTAGCTAGGGCAGACAGCAATTACAGTCTTGGGGGGGGGGGCAGAGTAATAGGTAGTTTCTAGCTTCAGCCTTCAGGCTGGTGCAGACAGCAAACACAGTCGGAGCCAATAACCTTCTGGCTGGGGCAAGCCACAAAAAAGACACAGGCCTTATGGCCTTGTGGTGAGTAGGCCACCATCTTAGGGGTGGGGTTGGCAGCATGGGGTTGGAGGACTCAGGCCCAGCCTACTCCACCCCAGTCCAGAGACCTAGCAGTGATGGGTAATTTCGCTACCAGGTCAGCAGAGATCCCACTGAAACACGCTGACTCACTTCCTGGCACCACAACCAGACTAATGTCTGGTTTCCCTGGGCTACTTCCTACCACAATCTGTTGTCATGGCACTGTTGGCCACATATCCTCAGCGGCTAGACAGCCAACAGTAGTCCCAGTAACTCCTCTTCATCCACGGCTCCCTCCGGTGCCATGGCATGGGACGGCTGTAGACCTGGTCCAGAGTCCTGCAGAGGGCTTGAGATGTCTGCTTCCTTCCCTGGCTTAGTCTCAACTGAGTCTCTTTATACTTCCTGTCCTGCCCCTGCACTTCCAGCTCTACTCACCAGGGGGAGCATAGCGGTTCCTCCCTGTCATGTTCAGAGGGAGGTCATGCCACCTCACTACATTGGGCAATTGATTATTCCTTCCTGAGTGGAGTACTTTGCATTTATCCTTTTGAATTTAATTCTATTTATTTAAGACCATTTCTTCAGTTTGTCCAGATCATTTTGAATTTTAATCCTATCCTGCAAAGCACTTGCTATCCCTCCCAGTTTGATATCATCTGCAAACTTTATAAGTGTACTCTCTATGCCATTATGCAAATAATTTATGAATACATTGAACAAAAACAGACCCAGAAAGGATCCCTTCAGAACCCCATCTGATATGCCCTTCCAGAATGTGAACCATTGGTAACTACTATCAGACCATGTCTACATTACAAACTTATGTCGACACAAGATATGTCAGCATACAGCTGCTTCAATTAGTACATTGCTTGAGCATAGGCATACTTGGCTCTTTGTGTCAGCAGTGCACGTACTTACCAGGAGTACTTGTGTTCATGTGTAGGCATCCCACTGTGCAACTCGCCACCATTCAGCACATTGACTTTTGGGGAGTTTGGCAGTGCATGATGGGGCCAAAATGGTCGCACAAGGGTGACTAGGAGCATGGGGTCAACTTCCCAGTTTGCAACTATCACCATCCCATAATTGTATCTGTAGCACACAATTTTCATGCCTTTTTTCAAAATCCCACAAACCTGCTCACTTCACGGGCTGCTGTCTCTGACAGAGCCTGCACAGCTCTGCACTATTGTCATGAGCATTGCAAGCATGGGGCATGCAATCCTGGAGTATTTGTAGAGTTGCAAGAAGAACCGAATGAGTGGGAAAAATGATGATTCCTCAGAGGACAGATTGCTGTGGGACATAGTGAGAACCAAATCAAGGTTGTTGGTGGCATTCATGGAGCAGCTGCAGATGATGGCGAGCCACTTCTGGGCTCGAGAAACAAGCACTGACCAGTGGGATCACATTATCTTGGGATGACAAATAGAAGCTGCAGAACTTTTCGATGCACAAGGCCTCATTCCTGGATTTGTGGGCTAATTTCACTCTAGCTCTCCAGTTCAGGGAAACCAAAATGAGAGCTGGACTAATAGTAGAGAAGCAAGTGGTGATCATACTGTGGAAACTTGCAATGCCAGACTGCTACCTAGAGTTGAGAATCAATCTGGAGTCAGGAAATCCACCACAAGGGCCATTGTCATGACCAGACCTAGATCTATTTCATGCCAGTGCCAAGAATTTGGCATAGGGTAAGTATGAAAACACAAAAACCCCTTGTGTGTGAGCTGATACAGGTAGTGTGCCATCTTAGCGATGGGCTGGTGGGACGCAGAAGAAGCCTAAACTACTTTAGCAGGTTGCATGAGTCCATTCAAAATAGTTAAAGGGATCCTACTCTCAAAGGTGCTCCTAAGATGTCAAATATTGGATGCAGTGTCTCTTCAGTAGCAACAGAAGGTAAGTTCAACTTAGATGCTCTTCTATCCACCAACTCATGTAATTGTGATGTATCATCTGAAGTAGATGAAGCAGAAACAATGCCCACGTTTTCCACCAGGCGACTACTCTGTCTCCAGTTCTGAAGCCACCTGTTGTTGTTCCAGGAGATGAACCAACTCTTCTTCCTCAGACAGTGTATTATGTGCTATTGTCTGGGCTGTAAAGCGATCTGGGGCAATCATATCTGAAGAGATCACTAAGACCAGAGCCTTCTCACCTGGAGCCACACTACCCCATCCGTACTGTGGACAATCACAAAACTGTCAAGACAGGGCCCAATAAGGCCATGGAGCCCAGGACTGCCAATATCTCTAACAGTTTGGATTTGGAAACATACCCATAGGATGGGGAAGTACAAGGACTGTAGCAAACCAATTCTAGCTGGAACAAACCTAGAAGGCACAATTCTTCTAAATCCATCTTGATCCTCTTCTAATTCTGGATCCAGCCTCAGATTCACAATGAATCTTACAGGAGATAACAATGGCACCAAAGGGTGAAGAGAAATGAAAGTCTGATAAGGCACTGTCTGATGATCTCAGAGAAAACCCAGGTCTGAAGAATTGAAACAGTTCACCTCTGTAGGGCACTTGCAGCTACAAGGAAATGTGATGGTAGGGAGCACAGCACCCACTCACATAGGCTCGACCTCAGAATGTTCATGAACACTGAAGGGAGGGGCAGGAAAGGGTTTGTGTTTCAACAAGCACTGCTAGGAGAAGGTTTCACAGTTAGGCAGCATGGGTTGGCAGGATACCCATAAGAGGGAATATGCAGAGCCACTTGAAGAACTAATCAAAGAACATACTTTCCATCCCTTGCTCACACTACCTCCCCTCTCTCAACCTCTGCTAGGTTTTTTTTAAACAGCAATAGGGCTCAGGTCTCTTGAGTCCCAATCCATTCCTAGGTCAAGGCTACATTGTGTCATGATCAGGGCTTGGTGGTCATGACTTAGTGGTTGGAACAGGAGCCAGAACTGGAGCTGGGAGCCAAGCCAAGGATCAGAGTCGGAGTCAGAGTCAGAGAACAGGGGCAGGGACAAGACCAGAGGGCAAGAAGCAGGAGCAGGTCAGTAAAGCAGAAACCAGGAGCAAGGCAGGGAAATAGGAAACAGGGATAAATCAGGAAGGCAGGGTTCACGAGTCAGGCAAGAGGGCAGGGTCCAATGTAGCAGCCAGTCAGGAATTCACCCAATTGCATGGACAACTTCCTGTGTCTTTTTCTGGTTTAAATAGTGTGGATAAATTGTAGAGCCAATTGCTTGACCACACTTTTGTTCACTATGAAATATACTCAAGAGACCAAATAACCAATATCAATCAGGTTTGTTAATATGATATGGGGAAAACGTGCTATGTGATAGTCTCTGAAGAGCTGTCCCATGGAGCTATGTTACAAGTACCTTATGCAGGTGTGCTTCCTGAAGTTACGCTTCTAAAGCCATATTTTTATACCCTACTTGTTTATCAGTAAAAGGTGCTACAGTATATGCATCATCTGAAATTGGATTCAATGTATCAGCTTTCTACCTTGTTTGTTTCTGGCACTGTGGTATACCCGGTTATCTTTTGCTCTGAACCTGTGCATTCCTGGTCATGCTGCATGCTCATATGTGTTCCGAGCACACACATTCCAGGTACTAAGAGGCATGAAGACACTTCTTAGGTTTGTGGGGGTAACTCCTTTCCTGTTGCTATAAAGAAATAATTATATGTCCTGGTACTGACAGTTTTCCTCTCTACTCAAGCCAAGTCTTACTTCATCTAATTCAAGGTATTATGGGAAACTTTAGCATAAGCATATAGGATTATAACAAAGGTACATATACTTAAATGCTTGGAATATATATTGCAGGTAGTATTATCAGCATAATATATATGTTTGCTAGCCAGTGTATATTAGTCAACAATAGTGTACCTAGCACAGTCAGGGACTCCGGAGTTCCTTCAGTTAGGTGGCTGGTACCTGTGGGTGGTACCTTCAGCGGGGCATAAGGCCTTAGGGTACCCAGTTCTCTCGTCACTAGCAGAGCCATCAGGTGGAGTTGTGGATGCAGGAGCGTCCTGGATTCAGGCCCCGCAGATCCTCACACCTTGCAGAAACTGAGACAAATGTAAAAACTAAACAAAGATCATAAGTAGTAAACGGTAAATGGGATATTTGAAATTCTTTCATTTTTAACAACATATAGTTATTAGTAATGTAAAGAACTTGATTTTGAGATGAACATAAGACTACTACAGTTTGGCATCATACAGTCACAGAGAAGGATAACTCTGTGGCCTGCTGTACAACTTATGAATTCACGTTGATTTTATGAAATTGCTATATCAATGAATTCCTCAGGGATGTGGAATCAGCCATACCTCATCAAGATTGGTATCACATCTCTCCTCTAGTCCAGGGACAATGGAGAGTCATTAACCCGAATGGCTCCCATTCAGATAGGAACATATTAGGACAATGGGATGACTGAAGCCTAGGGAAACCAGTTCTACCAAATTTGTCTGCAGGGAAGGAGTTTGAAGCAATGGGATTTACCGCAGAGAACAAGTATTATTGCTGGGATTTAAAAACTCACAGAGAGCAGAAGGAAGCTCCTGGAGAAGAGAGCAGAGGGAAACTCCATGAATTGAAGGAGAAGCCATGTGCAGGAGAGGGATCTTGAATACCCTAGAGGATTCTGACCAAATCCCAAAGAACATGGATGACTATAAACCAGAGTGCCTACAGGATTGAAGCTCTGGGAAAGGGTATGCTTAAGCTATTGAGGCATCTTGGAAGATAGCACTGATCCTGGCCTCAGATGCCAGACTGTGGGGGGTGCCACTAGGACCCAGACTGTAGAAAATTGTGTCTGCTGCTGGTGCATATGTATTCTTTCTGCTCTAGATGCACAGACATGGTGGAGTGCTGTGCTGGAGGAAGGAGGGCACAAGAGACATAACAGGCAGGTAGGAGAAAAGGTGAGACGGAATAACAGAAAGCAGCAGGAGCTGCAGAGAGAGAGAGGAGGGGGAACCTCTTATGTACCTCTCTAGCACCCCTAGGAACCTGGACTGATTAACACCAGCTTCTTAGGGAGCTTCCTGTTTCCTGCTGCTTCCCTGAACCCACTTGAGGAGAACAGGCAGCCAAATGAAGTAGTAGGAGCCAGTTAGGCCCTTAAGATGCTGATATCTTCCCTCACTCAGGCCCTGCTACCTGCTTATTTGTCCCCTTCAACTGAGTGTTGAGAGCCACTGTAGCTGGCACAGAACAGCAGTCGTGAGTGAAAGAAGAAAATGCCTCTTCTGAGGTAGCATTCAGAAAAAGAAAGAAAGTAAAGGAAGCATTTCTATCTAAGCAGGAAGGAGCTCTCCTGAGATACATAGACACAAATGTTCACAGTGAGCCTTCTGGCCTCAGTGAGGATGTGAGTGGTGAGGAGATGCCTGATCTTTCCAGTTAGCCAGGGTGCAGGTGACCTGGCAGCTACTGCAGCATTCATATCTCCATCTCAAATGGATGTAACCATGCACATTCCTGAAGAAAAGTGTAGATCAGAGAAGAGTATGGTGGAGGTGCAAGAAACAGCTGTGCTGAGTTTAGTTCCTTAAATCTAGTTGATCCAGGACTATGGACCCACTTGAGCAGTAGCCTGAGGGTCTTCCTTGTACTGCATGAGTCACAGCAAGTGAAAAACTTCATGTTCCCAAAAGACAATGAAAATAGAAGTTTCCATCCAACACATTACTGGTGTGAAATCCCCAGTGGTGACAAAGTGGGTCACCACTGGGAATTTCATGGCTTATGTACTCAAAAACCCAGAATGCTGCATACTGTTTTTGTTGAAAACTCTTCCAGTCTAATGTTTCAGCCACGTGGAGTTCTAGAGGAACAAAAGACTGGAAAAATCTGGCTAGAAATCTGGCATGCCATGAGAAGGTAGCAAATCACCAGAGAGCATTCCATAGGTGGAAAGAGCTTGAGATGAGACTAAGGTTAAAAGCCACCACAGATGATCAGCATCAAGAGAAGATTGCATCAGAGTCTCTTTACTGGCAAAATGTTCTGAAAAGGCTCATTGCCATTGTGAGAATGCTTACTACCCAAAACCTAGCACTGTGTGACACTTTAGATCAGCTGTATGTGCCAAACAATGGAAACTTCCTTAAAATTGTGATGCTTATGGCTGAGTTTGATGCTGTACTCCAGGAGCATCGAAGAAAAGTCACCACCCAAGAACTGTACACATTGTACACCACTACCTTGGAAAAACAATTAAAAAATGAGATCATACAGTTACTGGCAAGAAAAGTCAAACAGAAGATTGTGGCAGATCTGAAGTCAGCAAGATATTACTCTGTTATTCTGGACTGGACACCTGACATCAGCCATATGGAACAAATGACTTTAATGGTGCATTTTGTAACAACAACATAACCTATTGAAAATGTCCCTGCAATGGTGACATTGGTGACAGAGAGCATTTTCTAGAATTAATTGACATTGATGATACTACAGGAACTGGTTTGACAAATGTGCTTCTTAAAAAGCTGGAAGATACAGGAATTGTGATAGCTGACATGAGAGGTCAGGACTACGATAATGGTGCCAACATGAGAGGAAAGAACAGAGGAGTGCAGACACGGATCTGAGAGTTAGACCCTCGAGATTTTTTTGTCCCATGCAGTTCTCATTCATTGAACTTGGTGGTCAGTGATGCAGCATCAGCTTCTAGTGAGGCTGCTGAATTTTTTAATGTAATTCAAAGCATCTATGTATTTTTCTCCGCATCAACTCATTGATGGCAAATTTTGAAGCAACATCTGGGAACATCCTCTCTGACACTGAAACCACTGAGTGCCACATGATGGAAAAATTGAGTGTAGGCAATAAAGCCTATCAAACACCAAATTGGGAAGATAGATGATGCCATAGTTGCCATTATGGAGAATAATGCTATATGACAGGAATTGTTCATGGGAGAACAATGGCAGAGAGAAATGGAATCACCAGAAACATACATAACTTCAAATTTCTGTGTGGCTTAGTTTTGTGGCATAACATACTATTTGAAATAAATATTGTAAGCAAGAGACTCCAAGGTGTTGACCTTGATATATCTGGAGCAATGGAACAACTGGACGAAGCAAAGTCATACATATCTACAGTCTTACCGGTCAGATGAGGGATTTCAAAATGTTCTGAAGAGTGCACAGAAGTTGGCAGAGGAGCTTCACACTGAAGCTATTTTCCCACCCATTCAAGAACACAAGAGTCACTGAAGATGACATTTTGATTACAAGGCACAGGATAATCCCATAAAAGACCCCAAACAAAAATTCAAAGCTGAATTATTTAACAAGGGGCTAGATTGTGCAGTACAGTCAGCTGAAGAACATTTCATGCAGCTCAAGGAACACAACGGTATATTTGGGATGTTGTTGATATTCCAAAACTCCTCAGCATACCTGAAGAAGACCTACACCAGCAATGCAGGGCACTAGAGACAGTGTTGACACATGATGACATGCACGATATTGATGTGAGTGATTTAGGTGATGAATTGCAAGCCCTTTCAAGATACATTTCAGCAGGATCAACTCCAAAGGCTGTTCTGGAATATATGTGCACAAATAAGATGACCACCCTCTTTCCAAATGCTTTGGTTGCTCTTTGCATACTTCTAACACTTCCTGTAACAGTTGCCAGTCGTCATGGTATAATTCCCCACTCTGAACCTAAGCGTCCAAAAGATGGGGTACCAGCATGAATTCCTCTAAGCTCAATTACCACCTTAGTACTTGTAGCGCTGCCACCAACCAGGAATTCCAGTGCCTGGTACACTCCGGTCCCCCCCAAAATCTTGCCCGGGGACCCCCAAGACCCAGTCCTTCTGGATCTTAACACAAGGAAAGTAAACCCTTTCCCTCACCGTTGCCTCTCCCAGACTTCCCCTCCCTGGAAGATTACTGTGATTTAAACTCCTTGAATCTTAAAACAGAGAGGAAAATTCACCTTCCCCCTCCTTCTCTCTCCCCCTCCCAGACTCTCCCTGAGAGAGAAAGTAATCCTAACACAGAGAGAAAATTAACCTTTCTCCCCACCAAATCCCTGGTGGATCCAGACCCAGTCCCCTGGGGTCTCACCAGAATAAAAAAAAATCAGGTTCTTAAACAAGAAAAGCTTTTAATTAAAGAAAGAAAAAACAGTAAAAATTATCTTTGTAAATTTAAGATGGAATATGTTACAGGGTCTTTCAGCTATAGACACTGGGAATATCCTCCCAACCTAAGTATACAAGTACAAATTAAAATCCTTTCAGCAAAATACAAATTTGAACTCCTTCCAGCCAAATACACAGTTGCAAATAAAGAAAAGAAACATAAGCCTAACTTGCCTTATCTACCTAGTACTTACTATTCTGGACATATAAAAGACTGTATCAGAGAGATTGGAGAGAAACCTGGTTGCACGTCTGCTCACTCTCAGAACCCAGAGAGAACAACAACCAAAAACTAACAGCACACACAAAAACTTCCCTCCCTCAAGATTTGAAAGTATCCTGTCCCCTGATTGGTCCTCTGGTCAGGTGACAGCCAGGCTCACTGAACTTGTTAACCCTTTACAGGCAAAAGAGACATGAAGTACTCCTGTTCTATTAACCCTTAACTATCTGTTTATGACACCAGTGGAGAATGCAGCTTCTCCAAGCTGAAGTTAATAAAAACACATCTACTCTCCACAATGACACAGGAGAGGCTGGTCAGCCTTGCAACCATCTCAACAGAGCATGAGCTGGCCCAGACTGTGGACCTTCAGGAAGCAGTTCAAATCTTTGCAAAGAAGAAGGCACGGAAAGCACCACTTTGATTATTCAAACTGATAAAAATGCTAGTGTTTACTATGCAGACATGAAAAGTTACATTTGAAAGTTAAGTGTTACTTAACATTTTTGAACAAGGCATTTTAAGTTGTTAGTTCTCCTTTATTGGGGTACATAGCAGATCAGTACCATGTGAGGAGTAGAACAGGAAGAAGGCAGAACTGAGACTTTTCAAAGTTTTGCCCCAAGCGAGGGGGCATGGGGGCATCATTTGAGCTCCCTGCCTCAGGTGCCAAAATGTTGAAGGCCGGCCCTGCCTGGGGGCCTGAGATACTGGGACTGTGAGGTCTCATGTCCCCAGAGGGGTAACAGACACAGAATCTGTGCCCAGGAAATGTGGTGGGAACCAAAGACAGAAGCTTGGTGAGTGTGTAGCAGGAAGAGCTTTACCAGGGGTGTGAATGATCTTCCGCAGTTGGTGCAGTCTTTGGCAACTGCTCAGCACTGATGGTGAACTCTTCCCAAGATTAGTAGTTTTCTTGCCTCACTGCCAAAAGAATATTCTCAAAGTCTCTACAACATAATACACAAGGATACTCCCCTAAGTTACTCTGGCTGAGAGCCTTTAGTGAGTTAATATGAAAATAAGTTCAAACTACTCTTTCTTCCTTGAACCCCACGCAAGATATTTTAAAAGGTTCCGGTATATTTAAAGCCCAAAATTCCTCTTCTAGCTCTATACCAGTAATACTAGTCTCCATGTCCTTTTCTCTGCTATTACTGTAAAGGAAGTCTCCTGCCTTGAATTGATTAGCTTACCCCATCCACCTGACTAATACTTTCTCCAAGCTAAAGTCATCCAGCACTACAGATACTAATGAACACAAAAGCAGTGTGAATAACATGATTATGGAACTCTATTCTGGAAAATGAAATTTGGGATATAAAATTGTCAGTTACCTAAGTACATAGAAAAGGATTAATCTGAGTGAAGACAAATGAAGACGTGGTGGAAAGTAAGTCCATGATGGTTAAGATTTAATAGGCTTGAACTAAGGTGATTATGCACAATCAGAGGAAGATAGCAAACGAGTCTGAATTGACAGGGGCAAATCCTGAAGTCCTTACTCAGCTTTCATTCAGTGCTAATGCAAGCGGACTGTTGTTGAAGTCAATGTAGGTATGTCTACACTGCAGCAGGGAGCATATCTCCCAGGCTTGGTAGACAGACATGAGCTAGCTCTGTTAGAGCTAGTGAGATAAAAATAACAGTGTGGATCATGCAGCATGGGCAGTGGCACCAAGCAGCCCGACATGCAGGGTCTGAGCTTGGGTGGCTAGCCCAAGCTACCACTTGTGCCGCAACATCCACCTGCTATTTTTAGCTTGCTAGCTTAAGTGGAGCTAGCACAAGTCTATCTACCCAAGCCGGGAGGCATGCTCCCAGCTGCAGTGTAGGCATGGCCTGGAAGTCTGTCAGAATTAGGACTAAACAAAAGCTGACAGCATGATATGGTCTAAATTAGCTGTTACCACTCAAAAGAGATCTTGGAGTCATTGTGGATAGTTCTCTGAAAACATTCATTTGATGTTCAGTGGCAATCCAAAAAGCGAACAGAACGTTGAGCATCATTAAGAAAGGGATAGATAATAAGACAGAAAATATCATATTGCCTCTATAAAAATTTTTGGTACAACCACATCTTGAATACTGTGTGCAGATGTGGTCACCCCATCTCAAAAAAAAAATACTGGAATTGGAAAAGGGCAACAAAAATGATTAGGGGTGTGACGTTATTGACATAAACTGTAACCGTATAGGCCATTGTTGCGACCACTGTTATCTATTTGCAGAAAATATTGTACAAAGATTGTTGTGTGAGGTATCTATAAAAAAGTTATGATTTGCTGGTTATGATTATGCTGTCTGTATGTGTGTATCATTTTGTAGCTGAAGTTATGAATATTGGCTACGTACTTGTATCTCAATGTGTTTTAATTCTAAGTAGCCTCAGTGAAGCATTTGGTCAGCTTCTTAAGAAAGAACTATTGTCAGTAAGTGCCCAATCAAGAAACACTTAACTGACAATGAACTTTGGGAGATGCCAATCCACATCTGAGCTTTCCTGGAAACGTTCAAACTAACATGTAAACATTGGCGTTGGCTTGCAAACTGAGTCATGCATGGACATGTGACTTGCCCATATGACTTCAAGCTCCATCTTGCTGCTGTGATTTTCCATAGTAAGAACAAAGAGGGGTCCTTCCACGGGCAGAGAATATAAAAGGCCCTGAAAACCCCTTCATCTTGCCTTCAGTCTTGCTTCTGACCTCAGGAGAAACCTTGCTACAAACTAAAGCTCTAAACAAACGACTGAATGACCCCTCCCAGCTGTGGATGTACTCCAGAGACTTGATTTGAACCTGCAGTTTATTCCACCACTACTACAAGCCTGAACCAATAACTTTGCCATTACTGTATGTTATTGATTCCATTTAACCAATTTTAGCTCTCATCTATATCTTTTTCCTTTTATGAATAACCCTTTTAATTTTAGATTCTGAAGGATTGGCAACAGTGTGATTTGTGGGTAAGATCTGATTTGTATATTGACCTGGGTCTGACGCTTGGTCCTTTGGGATTGGGAGAACTGTTTTTCTTTTACTGGGGTATTGGTTTTCACAACCATTCATCCCCATAACAAGTGGCACTGGTGGTGATACTGGAAAACTGGAGCATCTAAGGAAATTGCTTGCATGCCTTCTGGTTAGCCAGTGGTGTAAAACCAAAGTCCTCTCTGTCTGGCTGGTTTGGTGTGCCTTAGAAGTGGAGAAATCCTAGCCTTGGGCTGTAAATGCCCTGCTTTAAGCAATTTGTCCTGCATTGGTACTCTCAGTTGTGCCCCACCAGAGGCAGCATCATTACAAGGGGTATGGAATGGCTTCCATTTGAGGAGAGACTAATCAGACTGGGATTTTTCAGCTTGGAAAAGAGATGACTAAGGGTGGCTATGGTGGAGGTCTATAAAATCATGACTGGTGTGAGAAAGCAAATAAAGAAGTGTTATTTACTCCTTCTCATAACACAAGAAATAGGGGGTTACCAAATGAAATTAATAGGCAGCAGGTTTTAAACAAACAAAAGGAAGTATTTCTTCACACAGTGCACAGTCAACCTGTGGAACTCTTTGCCAGAGGATGTTGGGAAAGCCAAGACTATAACAGGATTCAAAAAAGAGCTAAATAAATTCATGGAGCATGGATCCATCAATGGCTATTAGACACCATGGGCAGGGATGGGGTCCCTAGCCTCTGTTTGCTAGAAGCTAGGAATGAGTGACAGAGAATGGATCACTTAATGATTACCTGTTCTGTTCATTCCCTCTGCAGCACCTGGCATTGGCCACTGTCGGAGGACAGGATACTGAGCTAGATGGACCTTTGGTCTGACCCAGTTTGGCCGTTCTTATGATCCTGCAAGATGCTGACTGCTTCCCGTGACATTCTGAGCATCCTTTACTCTTACTGAAGTCAACAGGAGTAGTGGTTGCTCAGCACCCTACAGGATCAGCTCTGCCAAAAGGAGTTCAGGACCTGGCCTACTGGGCTGATACTGAGCAATCACAGACAGCTAGTTAGAGATGGAATAGAACCCAAAGGCTCGAAGTTCATGCTGCCATTTTCTTGTCTTATGGCATGTATGTATAACAAAAAGCCATGTGGAAAGAGAAATTTGTAGGGACTTTCCTTCAAAAAATTGTTTACTTGTTCTTAATAAAGTCCTCAGGGTACTTTATTTTGGTACTTGGAGACTCCTGGAGCACTGGTCTTTCACAGTTGCTGAAGATGGCAACAGAAACAAAGTAAATAGGGGCTGAACCATGGAGTATTGGGAGAGTGACACCAAAACATCTCTAACAATGGTTTTAATATAAACCATTGGGAGTGTTTATGACATTTGATTAGTAGACAATAGGCTCTTGTACCGGTTTGGTAGAGTATTAGTGATCAACAAATGAACATACACCAGGCAACAGTTACTAGAGACTGGGTTTCATTTATTCATTTCTCAGAGAACCAAGCTCATAAACTATCAGACCAAATTCCTTCAAAATGTCTTTATTAGCGAAGGGCTAGAATTAAAACCCCAGCTCTGAATATTTCTCATTTGTGCTTCTCAGGTCCTTTTCTTTTATTTACAGGTAATATAAAATATTTGCATATTGAAGAATTGGCTCCCTCCTGTGACATGTGGGCATTAAACACTGGAAACGTTAGCAGGCAACCTTCAAGGAGAATTAGAAAACTAACTACACTAAATACATTTCCTTCTAATAAATCAACTTAGATTGTAACCCTCTAACTACTTTGTTCCTCTTCTAATGTGAACAGTAAAATGTGCTTTAAAACAGTTATCCTCAGTGAAGATATTTGAAACTGGGATTATAATGGAACATTGCAGAATTACTTGAGTGGCCACTTGCCCTAGCATACTTAATGTAGGAGCTAAAGCACAGTATGTAAATACTTCAGTGAAATTATACTTTTCTAGCATATTTATTGACATTTATCCAAACAAAGAATTCATTCTGACTTGGCAATGAAGGGCCAAGATTGCTGGCAGCAGAAATCCACTCTCTGAGCAATTTCATCTTCATCCCAAATAATTACAGCTTTCAATAAATTAACTTGCTCACAGTTGCATGGCAGAACTGACATACTGAGAAAAAGGATGTGCAGGGTGCTCTAGGATCATTCACAGAACAGTCCTGCCATCAGTGTTCTCCTTAGAGGCAGAGGGAAAGTCTCTTAGTGAGGCTGATCTTACCTGGATCATTTATGCCGATGCAGTGAAGCACGTAAATAGATGTGTAACTTTAAGCATATGACAGGTTTCAGGTAAGCAGCTGTGTTAGTCTGTATCCACAAAAAGAACAGGAGTACTTGTGGCATCTTAGCCCACGTCCACACTACAGGTTAAAATCGGTGGTTTCAAAATTGATTTTATAAAGCAGGGTTTATAAAATCGATTTTGTGCGTCCACACTACGGCTACTTACATCGATCTTGAGCGTCCATGTTCCCTGGCGTCCATCTTAACCCGGAGCGTTGCACTCTGGGTACCTATCCCACAGTTCCTGCAGGGGTCCCTGCCCATTGGAATTATGGGTTACTGCCCCAGTGCATGATGGGGCCAAAACTCCCGTCGTGGGTGGTTCTGGGTACAGCCTCACCCCCTCCCTTCCTGAAAGCGGCAGACAGTCACTTCGCGCGTTTTTTACTGGCTGCGTTTAGAAAACGCCATTTTGCATCAAGCATGGATCCTGGTCAGCTCTTTTCTTTGATTGTGGATGCTGTGAACAGTTCACGCATTCTCGTGCTATCTATGCTGCACCATGAGACAGAAATGCAAGAAAGAATGCTTCAGTGCAGGGACGACAGTGATGAGGACTTGGAGAGCGAGTTTTCCGACACTGTGGGCCCCTGCGCTTTGGAGCTCCTGACGGTTATGGGGGAGGTTCTACCTGTTCCTCGCCGATTTTGGGCACGGGAAACAAGCACTGACTGGTGGGACCGCATAGTCCTGCAACTGTGGGACGATTCGCAGTGGCTGCAGAACTTTCGCATGCGTAAGAGCACTTTCCTTGAACTTTGTGACTTGCTTTCCCCTGTCCTGAAACGCCATAATACCAGGATGAGACCAGCACTCACAGTGGAGAAGCGAATTGCAATAGCCATCTGGAAGCTTGCAACGCCAGACAGCTACCGGTCAGTCGGTAATCAATTTGGAGTGGGCAAATCCACTGTGGGGGCTGCTGTAGCCAAGGCAATCATTAAGCTGCTGCTACGAAAGGTTGTGACTCTGGGAAACGTGCAGATCATAGTGGGTGGCTTTTCTGCAATGGGATTCCCTAACTGTGGGGGGGCCATAGATGGAACCCATATCCCTATCTTGGCACCGGAGCACCAGGGCACCCAGTACATAAACCGCAAGGGGTACTTTTCGATGGTGCTGCAAGCCCTGGTGGATCACAAGGGACGTTTCACCAACATCCACGTGGGATGGCCAGGAAGGGTTCATGACGCTCATGTCTTCAGAAGCACCACTCTGTTTAAACGGCTGCAGCAAGGGACTTACTTCCCGGACCAGAGAATAACAGTTGGAAATGTTGAAATGCCTATAGTTATCCTAGGGGACCCAGCCTACCCCTTGATGCCCTGGCTGATGAAGCCATACACAGGCAGCCTGGACAGGGGTCAGGAGTTGTTTAATTACAGGCTAAGCAAGTGCAGAATGGTTGTAGAATGTGCATTTGGCCGTCTTAAGGGGCGCTGGAGAACGCTACTTACTCGCTCAGATCTCAGCCAAACCAATATCCCCTATGTTATTGCTGCTTGCTGTGTGCTCCACAATCTCTGTGAGAGTAAGGGGGAGACCTTTATAGCGGGGTGGGAGGCTGAGGCAAACCACCTGGCCGCTGATTATGCGCAGCCAGACACCAGGACGATTAGAAGATCACACCAGGATGCTGTGCGCATCAGAGAAGCCCTGAAAAGTAGCTTCCTCATGGGCCAGGGTACAGTTTGAATGCTGAGTTTCTTTTCCATTTATTACCACCCTCCCCATGTATTCAGTCCTGCTGATGCAAGATAGCTTCCCTGCACCCTTCAAGAACTGCTTGCTTACGGAAAGTAAAGTTGCTGTATGTAGAAAACATTGAATTTTTTATTAAAAGACAGTCACTGTAAGCAACGCACCCTCCCTCTTGCATTTACAAGCCTTGGAATAGAATTACATAAGTAGTGTTTTTTTTTGGGGGGAGAATAATGAAGGGTTAGGGTAAGGGAGGGAGGGAGGAAGGGAAGACAAAGGCAGTTAAGGGAGCCCTGAAGTGGCATCATGCACCAGGTGTGACTGCTATGTTTATGTCCCTTTTATTACCCACCTCCCCATGTCTTGACTCCTGCTGCTGCAAGCGAGCTTCCATGCAACCTTCCTTAACTGCTTGCTTACTGAAAATAAATAAAGTTACTCTGATATGTTTAAGAAATTGTGTTTTTTATTAAAAATCAGTCCCTTTCAGCAACCAACCCTCATGCTTGACTTTACAAGCCTGTGAATGAAATTTCATACCTCTGGGTTATCTGGGGGAGGGAGGGAGGGAGGGAGGAAGGTAAGAAAAAGGCACATCAGAGAAGCCCTGAGAACAGGATTTATCATGGTCCATGGTAAGTTGTAACTGCTGTGCTTATTTCCCCTTTCTTACCCACCCACCCATGTGTTGTCTCCTGATGCTGCAAGCTAGCTTCCCTGCAGCCTTCCAGAACTGCTTGCTTACTATCATTAACAACCCACCCTCACACTGCCTTCGAATACCATGTCCTGAGATTAAAAAAAAAAAGAAAAAATACCAAGGGAGAGGTTTGGGAGGAGTACAGGAGAGAAGAAACATGACATAAATGGCATTTCAATCTAGTGACAGCCTTCCGGCCGGACTGCCATGGGGGGTGGAGTGGGCAGGGGCAGAAAGCCTTCCCCCACGCGTTCTTACACGCCTGGTTCTGGAAGGTGTGGGACAGGGTGAGTACTGAGGGAGGTTATACATGGGCTGCAGTGGCACTCTGTGACCCCGAAGCTCTTCCAGCATACTGCGGAGGATGTCAGTCTGATCACGAAGAAGCTCCAGCGTTGCTTCCCGCCAACGCTGATCTTCCTGCCGCCACAAATCATTTTTAGCGTCCCTCCTGTCTTCACGTTGGTCCCTCCTGTCTTCACGTTGACTGGCAGCCTCCCTGTACTTTGCAACCAAATGTTTCCAGTCGCCCTGATTAGCTCTCTCAGTACGGGTTACTGCCATTATTTCTGTGAACATATCCTCACGCGTCCTCTTTTTCCTTAGCCTTCTTATCTGACCTCCTCGTCGGACAGGAGAAGGGAGGCTGGAGAAATGTGCAGCTGTGTGGGGGGTGGGAGGGGAAAGAGTGATAGAAGAATCATAAGAGACACATTTCACAGAACAATGGTTACATTCTTTCTCAGTGAACTGCACTATTCACCGTACCTTTCACATGTAACTGGACTACAAGGTCGCCTTAGGATTCTTTTAATAGTTATTGCTTGCGGCTGTGGACTGAGATATCAGCTCAGACGCAGGTCAAGAGAGTACAGAAACCGTGTCTGGAGAAAATGGTAAGTAATTTGGTAGTGAACCGTTCCATGGCTTTTAATTCCCTGCACCCCCTGCTATAACCAGGTATCATTCACGCTTTGGGGGCAAAGTGCTTTAAGGAAAAACACTGGATTCTTTTCTTAAGCCATGGAAAAAGTTCAGCAGAGGGCAATAGTGAATGCCCCACCACCCACTATCTGCATCTCTGCTGTGCTGGGAGGTTGCTTTAATGCCATCAACCTCACCCCTTCCCCCCTCTGCCATGGCAATTACTAGCGATGATTCATGCTGCCCAAAGTGCTTGGAGACACCGCCCAGTAGGACTGTTTAGCATTCTACCTACCATCCCCCACAGGGCTACATGTTAAGGTTTTGCATTTACTGGGGCAATACAGCATAAACGAATGGATGGTCATCTCTGTTCCCTTACTAAACTACATTAATCTCTGACAAGTGACCATGAACGATATCAGTCTCCTAAGGATAACAGACAGAGAAAAAGAAATTATGCTTCTTGAATGCCAGCAGTCCCCAGGTCCATTTGCTGCTAGGCTGTGTCATGCAATGATACCTGTTTACGTGATCCAGGCATGGCGTGGTAAAGTTTCGTTTCATGGCGGACGGAACAAGGCAGCCCTGCGCAGAAACCTTCTGCAAAGGCTTTTGGGGTACCTCCAGGAGTGCTTCATAGAGATGTCCCTGGAGGATTTTTGCTCCATCCCCAGACATGTTAACAGACTGTTCCAGTAACTCTAATTCCAGCTACTGCATGCAAGCACTCATGGTAAATCACTCAGTAAAAAATGCTTGCTTTCCAGCTATGCTTTTAATTAAAAAAAGTTCACTCACCAGAGGACGGTTCCACAGCTTCATTTTCTGGGCTACTGGCTTGAGAGGGCTGCCAGGGTACTTCTGTCAGGGTTAGGAAAAGATCCTGGCTGTTAGGGGGAATTGAATGCTCTGTGCTCTCTGCTGTCTCGTCCTCCTCCTATTCCTCATCCACATCTTCGACGTCCTCTAAAAAGTCTTCAGCAGTGGCAGAGATCACTACCCCCACCTCTGAATCCACAGACAAGAGGGGGCTTGTCATTGCGCAGTTCCCTAATATTGCGTTAAGCTCCTCGTAGAAGCGGCATGTTTTGGGGCCAGATCCTGACCTGCCCTTTGCTGCTTTGGTCTTCTGGTATGCCTGTCTGAGCTCCTTCACTTTAACTGCACTGCAACGAGTCTCTTTTATGTCCTCTCTGCTGCATGGCATTAGAAATCTTTTCAAAGGTTTTCTCATTTCGTCTACTGGACCGCAGTTCTGAAAGTACTGACTCTTCTCCCCATACAGATATCAGATCCTGTAACTCCTGTGTGTTCCATGCAGGAGCTCTTTTCCTATTCTCAGGAGATTGCATTGTTATCTCTGCTGCTCAGAGCTCCACGCTGGGCAGACAGGAAATGAAATTTAAAAGTTCCCGGGGCTTTTCCTGTGTACCTGGCCAGCAGTAGAGTTCCTTTACCTGTGCAGAGCGGCCACTGGTGCACTGTGGGATACCTCCCGGAGGCCATTAACTTCGGTTTCCGTCCACACGAGCATAAAATCGATTTTACAAAATCGATTTTAGGGTTACTCCGCTTGTTTAGCTGGAGTACAGAAATCGATTTTAGGGCCCCTTAAAATCGATTTTCTGTACTCTGTAGTGTGGACGGTTACAGCTTTAAATCGATTTAAAGCTGTTTAAATCGATTTAAAGCTCTAGTCTGGACCTGGCCTTAGAGACTAACATTTATTTCAGCATAAGCTTTCATGGGCTACAGCTCACTTCTTCGGATGCGTAGAATGGAACATTCCTGCTGCTGATAGCTCATCTCAATTGATTGGCCTCTTAGTTAATATGGGTACTTCCACCTTTTCATGTTCTCTGTATGTATAAATATCTTCTGTTTGTGTGTTCCATTCTATGCTTCCGAAGAAGTGAGCTGTAGCCCATGAAAGCTTATGCTGAAATAAATTTGTTAGTCTCTAAGGTGCCACAAGTACTCCTGTTCTTTTTAAGCATATGAGTAGTCCCTGTGACTCCAACAGGACTATTCACATACTTAATGTTACATGCATGCTGAAGTGCTTTGCTGTGCTGGAGATGTAGTTCTGGAAAGAATTTATAGCAATCGAGATTTGGAATTTCATTATTAATATCTAAATTCTCCAACCATGCAGAAATGTCTAGTTTGGGAGAGAACTCTGAATGTTGTTTCCCAAACTTATCCCACAATGAGCATATTAAGGAAGTAGTCTATCTGATTTTGGGAAAATGAGCCCCATCCAAACACATACACAGGAATCAGAAATGAGATTCCACAGCTCTAGAGAAGGGCACTTGGCTTCTGTTGTAGAAGCCAGTAACCATCAAAGGGAAGGAAAGGGTGAAATGTGTGTAAATATAAAGCACATATAAACACAGGAGAAAATTCCAATGCTGCCTTGTCATGGTATAATCCCCCAATCTGAACTTTAGAGTCCAAAAAATGGGGGACCAGCATGAATTCCTCTAAGCTTAATTACCAGCTTAGATCTGATAAGATGACACCACTGAAAAATATATAGTGTTTTGGGGCACTCTGGTCCCCCCAAAAACCTTCCCTGGGGACCCCAAGACCCAAATTCCTTGAGTCTTACAACAAAGGGGAATAAACCATTTGGCCCCCTTCTCCTTTCTTCCTCCCAGATCTTTCCCGCCCTGGGTACACTAGGAGATCACTGTGATTCAAACTCCTTGAATCACAACACAGAGAAATCAGGTTTTTCCCCCCCTCCTTCTCACCCCCTCCCAGGCGTTCCCTCCCTGGGCTATCCTGGAGAGATAGACAGATTCAAGATCCGTGAATCTAAACAAAGGGATTCCACCTTTCCCCCCTCCCTGTCTTTCACCAATTTCCTGGTAAGTACAGACTCAATACCCTTGAGCCTCAACAAGGGGAAAAAATCAAACAGGTCTTAAAAATCAAAAACTTTTAATAAAAAGAAAAAAAAAGTAAAAATTGTCTCTGTAATTTAGATGGTAAAAGTTACAGGGTCTTTCAGCTTATAGACACTAGAGAGAAGCCTCCCCCCAGCAAAATACAATTTAAAATACTCCCAGCAAACTACACATTTGCAACTACAGAAAACAATCAAAAGACTAAACTCGCCTTTTCCTGGTACTTACTAAAATTAGAACAGAAGAGATTTGTTTAGGAAGATTGGAGGAATTTGCTTACATGTCTGGCCCCTCTCAGAACCCAGAGAGAACAATGCAAACCCCAAAAAACACAAACAAAGGCTTCCCTCCACCGAGATTTTGAAATATCTTGTTTCCTGATTGGTCCTCTGGTCAGGTGTTTTTGGTTTACTGTTTGTTAACCCTTTACAGGTAAAAGAGACATTAACCCTTAACTATCTGTTTATGAAATGCCTAATCGCAGGATGCCTGGAAAGCTACTTCTAGGGCAAGTCAGTTATTGTACTAATTTCAAGTCATGTCAGTTCAAAGCTTCAGCCTTTTTACGAAACACAGTTAAGGTCCAGTCTACACTACAAATAAGAATCATATCTGTAATCAGGTTAGAGGGCAACTGAGTTTTAGACAAATCCCTGCCACTATTGTATTTGCAGCTTAGACAGGGCCTCAAAATACACTGTTAGCCAAAAAAAAGTCCCAGAATCCTTTACAATATTTGAAACAGTGTATCCCTCTCAAATATGGTATTGAGGCCCTTTATTCATCTACTTGTGCCCTAGAGGATAAAGAGCATCTCACCCAGATCCTCCAGACAATCCTTCTAGCTGTACTCAACCTCTCATAAGCAGGGCTGGTGCAAGGATGTTTTGCGCCCTAGGCAAAACTTCCACCTTGCGCCTCCCCACTCCTGCCCAGACCTGCGGCAGCTCCCTGTCCCCTCTCTGCCCTGAGGTGCCTCCCCGCCCCCACGGCAGCTTGCCCCCCCGGGGAGTCGTGCAGCACCTCCCCACCCCAGATCCGCATCCTCCCCGAGCATGCTGCCCCCGCTCTAATTCTCCTCCCCTCCCAGGCTTGCGGCACCAATCAGCTGTTTGGCACCGCAAGCCTGGGAGGCAAGAGAATTAGAGCTGGGGGTGGCGTGCTCGGGGAGGACGCGGAGCAGAGGAGAGTTGGGGTGGGGACCCCGGTAGCAGCTCCCCTCCCCACCCTGAGGTGCTCCCTCCCCGCGGCAGTTCCCCAACCCCCCGACCCGGGGAGCCATGCAGCACCTCCCCACCCCAGCTCACCTCTGCTCTGCATCCTCCCTGAGCATGCCGCCCCTGCTCTAATTCTCCTCCCAGGCTTGTGGCGCCAAAAAGCTGATTGGCACTGCAAGCCTGGGAGGCAGGAGAAGTGGAGCAATGACCGCACGCTCGGGGAGGTACTGCTGTAAAAAAAAAAATTGGGGGCACTGCTTTTGGCACCCCCAAATCTTGGCACCCTAGGCAACCGCCTAGTTCACCTTAATGTACACCGGCCTTGCTCATAAGGCAAAATCTCCTCTCCGAACTGCAAAGGAGAGCCTGACTCTGATAGACTCTGTTCTGCACATTGAAGTTCATATCAGCTATCAGAATCTGAAAGGAGAATTTTATCCTTAGTTCTTATTGTCATACTCAGTGGTCTACAAATACTATATAATTTTCTCTCTCATCAAAGTCCTGCTTTTTCAGCTCCCCTTTCAGTTCTATTTAATGTTTCCCAGCTTCTTAAAAGAAGAAAGATTGAAAATATTTAAGCTAGTTGTAAATGTCTGGATCAATCACTGTGTTAATGATTGCTATGTAATCATGTCCCGCAATATAACTGTACCATATTTTTGCTTTGTTTACTGAATAGAAGGTTAATTACAAGATTATGAAGAAAATGATTTGGTGTAAAAAATTATTTCCCAAGAACCCTCCTGGTCCATCCTAAGCTAACACTCTTCACTCCATCCATATCTCATGACCAGTGATCCTAGTTTTCTGTGATAAAAAAAAACCCAAATTCTCAGGAAAAAAAGGATAAAAATCTTCATTTTTCTGTGATTAAAATTAAACACGAACTTTAGTTTCCCTAGCCATAATATATATATTGTAATCAGTTGAAAACAATGTTTTATTGATAAATTTACAGTTTTTAAGCAAGTTCAAAGCCTACTAGCGTTTAGCGCTTTTCATGTATTCTACGATTGTCTGTCTTTAAACGTAATTCACAGCCTTGCTGCGTACAGTACAGAATAGCACATTACCGTCAATGTGAAATTTGTCCTTGCCAAAATCAGTGACACAGTCTTTAGGGATGATTTTTGAAGTTGTTGGCATCTTTTCATAACTTGAATTGCTCACGTCTGAGGCTGAAGTAAAATTGAGATGCATTAAAACACAAATCCCTATATGCCATTTAGTAACCTTTATATGCCAGAAACAGTTTATAGGAGTATGTTTAGCTAGTAAATTTAAAGTGCATTCAAAAATTAACCACAAGAGGGGGAGGTTGCATTGAAGAAGTGACACTGTTACTTTCAGTAAAATTTAGCTAATATGTGGTTTTTTTTTCACAAAATGTAAAAACTAAAGATTCTCTGTAAAAGGTAAATTCCGCTATTCTCCATTGCAAAAGGATTTCTAGGATCCCTGCTCATAGCTAATTGCTCCCTCTGTATTCTTCTCCCACTTTCATATAGGTGAATTCTTTCCTGCTGTCCTTGACAGTCAGAACAAGCTCCCTATCCTTGTTTGGCAGGCATCTATCTGGTCTTCTGTAATACTTCATTATTAATATCAGTACTTTTTCTGTGAGGCCTCTCAGGGTTAATCCACCATTCAAAGAAATGTCTGTCCGATGCCACGCCACAAGCCTGCTGGACCTTTATGTGATGAATCCAACCCACCCTTTGTTCACAATGGCAGTTGTTTGTCTGTTTAGATTGGAAGCTCCTTGGGGCAGGGAAGATGTCTCTCCAATGATGTCTGCAAACGCCAAGTACACTGCTGGCCTCCATCAAATAGAAAAATAATAATTATGATAAATAATAAATAGAAACAATGAAACAGAAAGAGACCATCTCTGAGAGAAGTGAGAAAAAAAATTTTTTTAAATAAAAGAATCAGAGGACTGTCTTCTTGAGTAATCACTCTACTTTCAGATTAAGCTTTTTTTTTAGTAACTCACCATACAGGCTGAAACATTTAATAGAAAAGTATCATCTGCAAACATGTATATAAAAATAATATGAACAGATAAACATTTCAGTGCCAAGTCATTATTCTATTCCAACTGCAGAGGGTAAACAATCCTGCACAAATCAAGGCATCATTAAAAGCAGATTCTCTATTTCAGTCAAACAAAAATGCCAAACTAAAATAATGCCAGAGCACATTGGTTTTAAGTTTATATCTTTATTTGTACTAATATAAATTACAAGACATTAGAACTCACTCTCGTGTGGGACTGAGGAATGGAATAAAGTAACAGTATGATTGTGCTTTGTAGGAAGTATCTGCTATTACAGTCTACAAAGTCCCTCTCAATTCAAAATTAGCCCTATTTTGTAAATATGTGAGATTTCCCGTTATTCTATGAAATCTAATATATTTACTTCTTGGATTCCCTGTTTGGCTACATCTATAATCCTCAATACCACTCATTCCTCTTAAAAGCAAAGACATAAAATAAAACAGCAAGTGGTCCAGAATTTATCAATTGACTCTACCATGGATGGTTGTTCAGAGAGTAGCCTTAGAAAATGCATCCATTCGCACAATCTTGCATGTATGCTTTAATTAAATCTTGCAAAATCTGCTAGCTATCCTGCAACAATGTCCAAAGCTCCACAGATGGTGCCTATGGCTTGAATCATGTATCTGAATTTGTCAATTTTTATGCCTGGTTATAGAAAACAAATGCAAATTAGAAGTCCAGGAAATAAGCAACTAAGGGATATAGGTGCATTGAAATCTAGATACTTTGGGATTCCAATATAATACTTACCTAGAATTATTTTTTCTTGATGACAAAGAAAGGAATAATAAATTTTAGACAAAACTTCCAATCTATGGACCAGATCTATAACATGACTCACACAATAAAGGGAGCTGAATTCATGACAAATGGAAGAGCAAAGGGGAAAAGTGAGAGATTCTTTTCTTAGAAGCTGTTCCCAAAATATAATTCTTAGCGCTGACTGCTAGAGAGTCAGAGATAAGGGAAGTGATTAATCAGTGTCTTCAAGATGTGGCTGAAAATCTGGCTTCTGTATGGGAATCATCTTTCTGTCCTTAGTCTAACTTGTGTGTCTGGTGAAATTTCTCCTCTTGCTTTCAAAGGAGTTGTGGTTCACTGATGCTGAAGCAGCTATTAGAGGTGTGAAAATGAGACATATCTCATTTCAGTCTTTCCAAAGTTAACGTGGGTTTTAGATTCAGTACTTTCATGTACCTTAGTCCATGCCCATGAAATGTCAATGAACAAAGGTGGATGTTATTATTATAGGCCCCAATTCAGGAAAGCACATACGTACATGTCTAAGTCCATCCCAATTTAGGACAACATTTAAGTACATGCTTAAGTCCCATTGAAGTCCATGAATGCTGAGCATGTAGTTCAGTGTTATCTGCAAAAGGGAAAATTTCCTACATCAGGGAACTAGCCAAGAAGCCAGCCAATCTCCCTCCTCATACGTGATCTTCCTCAATCTCTTCATCTTCATTGGGCTCATCCTCAAAACAGGCCCTTGGATGCCCCCGTGAAGGCAGCTGAGGTCATATTTTCAAAGTCATTTCAATCCAGCCTCTATTTCTCTATGATTAGCACATAAAAATGGTTTTGTGTCTGTAAATTGTATTGAACATAAGAACAAACTAAACTGAAATGTTCAATTAGCAAGGTCTTCATGAATGAATCCATTCTGGCTTCTCCCCAGTTTTGGTACACATTTCGGGAGAATCAGAGGAGTTGTGACTGAGGAGCACTTGTTGGAATAAATTAAATTCATTTCCTATATATTTGGCCACTTTAAGAAAGAATATACAGGCTAAATAGACTATTCCTACAGATTCTGAAGATTAAATGCCTGCTGTACATAGGGCAATTACAATATAGTAAGCCTTCCAATATACTGAGGTCCAGGAAGTGATCAGCTCCAGTTCATGACCTTAAAACAAAATCAACCTGATGCAACAGAGAAAAGGTTGTGGGAAAAGAAAACCTCTGAAACTGAGAGCACCAGGCTGGACAAACCAGCATCTCTGACAGGAATTCACAAAGCCAGAGGAGGCTTTAGCACAAATGCAAGAGCTGAACACCTCAATCCTGCAGACTCCTAAATAGTCCATCTTGTACAGAAAAGGTAGAGCAGAAACTTGTAGACTGCTGTGGTGAGCTGAGAGGTAGCAGGTAGTACTGGACAAGTACAGAGATAAGGAAGAACTAGGGCCCCACACTCTCTCCATTAGTATTTGATTTCTAGCAATTATTCTGTGTTACTACAAATTACCTACAAATAGGTGTGTTCATTTACTACTACTAAGAAATTAAATTGCTAAATGCAAATAAACAATTATTTCTTTTTATATCTATAACTGAGATACATAAACTGTGGCAACACTGAGGGCCATGTCAAGACCCTGAGGCCTGTACATAATTTGCACATTTTTTTTTTTTAAAAGGACTCCTATCCCACTACATTCACTTGCCCTCATGAATCCCTCCACTTGCTGGAAGGTGCCGCACTGGCGCGTGGTCAGGTGCAGCAAGAGACTGCCCACTGCATTCCTGTTGTGTTATCAGTGGTGCTACAGGTGGGCAATGCAGGAAGGATGGTGGGTATAAACCTGCAGCTTAGTAGCTGTGTGAGTGTAAGGCAGCTGGCTCAGGCCCAGCCTTAGAGATGTGTCAAAATGTTAACTCTAGCAGAGCTGGCATTTGGAGTTCGCCTTCAAATAATCCCACCTTACCACAAACAGCACTGATTCCTGTCCAGCATCATTACCCTGTTAGGCACAAGGGTAGTCTGAGGTTTTGGGGGAGGCCTAGAGAGATGGTATTTCCAGACACACCTCAAAGTTAACAGACTTATTTTACACTAAAAGGGAGAGGGGGTCAATCTTCATCTCTCTCCTTGCCAATACATACACCCTGGTTCCTGCTGCTGAAGTGGAGACCAGCTCAGTAGTTTGCTCCTTTCATCTCTTTACAACATTTCAAAGCTATCTACACAAGGAAAAGGGCTGAAAACTTACTTTTTTAAATGACAATTGAGAAGAGGACCGGCAGTCTGGCCCTCTTAACAAGGGACTCATGCAAGATTCTGTGATCCCCTGCCAGCTCATCTGAGTTGATTTCTTGTAAGTCTGTGAGCAAGCAGTGTAACTTGGTGGCATAAAATGCGATTTCAAGATGGGAAGGCTCCATACCATTTTCAAATTCTGGTAACTGCAACACTCTGGGAAGACAAGTAGTCTTCATTTCTGGCATGATCTGGCTGATATGATCAGATTGTCAGAACTCCACCAGGCCAAAGTTGCCAGGAGAAAGGAATAGATGTAGTGATTTAAAATATTAAAAATTGCTGTATCTCTTATATGCAATGTTGTAGCCCTTGGTTTACTATGCATTAATTACAGGGCCTTCCATTATCTACCTCCAATGCTGGAGATTCTTCTTAAACTGACAGAGAACCAATGAATGCCTTCATTTGCTTCCAATTATTTGTATTGCATTAATTCCTAATAGCTCATCACATTCTTGTGTATTGGTATGCACAGTAGTAAGTTGTCTATCAGTGCAATATTTGCAAAAACAATAAATAGAACTACTACAAGTTTTGGTCAGACGCAAATAGATCTGGATGGGGTATCATCTTCAAATGGCAGACGTGATTTAGTGCTCGTGCTGTCCTCATGAATTGCTTGGATTCCAGAAGCTATTTTTGTGTTTAACTAATGGTGATTCTTAGATTACTGTTGCCATGTTCCAAATGAATAGATTTTGAACGAGCCCCAGCGAAAGAAGAACAATACTGACAGACTGCCTGGGTTTGTGCCCTCCGCCAACAAACCCTTCATACATACAATCAGATGTGTACACTAGATGCACTTTAATAGTTCATTACATCTGCAGAGATACTACAAGTTTCAGAGATTCCCGTATTTGAAACAGAGATCATCACTAGGATTGATAATCTCTCCACAGCTGGTATGAATTTAATCTGCCCAATGCACACACATATGTTCTTGTGTACATGCAGACACTGCACTGTGCAGTTGTAACACAAAACATACACATTGTTTTATTTTTTCAGTACCACACTAGTATAAAAAGAAAAATTGACCTCTAACATAGCAATGCTATAGTTAAGGTTGAAATAACACTCTTGTTCTAAACCTCATTTTCAACAGACCTTTCTGGAAGGAAATACTTTGGGGGGCTTTTTGTAGAAGTTTGAAACATTTAAGACAGTCTGCAATAGGAATCTCTATTGCTCGTCTCTAACACACAAACAGACACTGTACTTGGTGGATGAAACTGATATGGGCAATGTAATTAAAAGTTGGAGCAAATAATATTAATGGCAGAGTGGCCTGACTGAAATGGTATTTCTAGGTCTAGCTTGAGACAAGGCTTAAGCAGGCATTCATGAAATAATGTCCCAGAACAGTGCACACACCACACAGAGATTTCCCTCTAAATACTATAGATATATATTTTGGTTCCCACCGTAGTTTGATGCAATGGATTAGCTTTTGGGGATTATCTCACAGATAGCACACAATTTCCAGTCTTCTCACTGCCAAAAAAACTTTCAAAATTGCTTCTACGAATCTTTCTGACTACATGGTAGTAGGCACCAGCAAAAAGGATCCCCTCCTCCCACCCCACCTCCACCCCCTAACAAAAAGTCATACGACTTCCGTGACCATTACAACAAACATATAGCTTAAAATGTGAAAAGGAAACATGAAATTTTTGCAGACATCATATCAATCTTTCCATGCAAAATTATAACCAAAAAACAATATTAGAAATGTCATAGGATTGCTTCCATTTCACAGATGTTTCAGGGACTTGAAAACAGATGCATACCAATGAAACAACATTTTATTGCCAGTATTTCACCTAATTCAAGTAGCACCAGGGGGCAGAGTTTGCTGCAAAAAAAACTTAAAGCAACAATTTTCAGAATCTGCCTCATAATCTGGCAAACTAACATAGGATTTGTCATTCTGGATATTTCCATTTGTCCTTCAAGAACTGGTATCCTGCCTCCAGCTGTGGCCAATGCCCGAGGCTTCCGAAGACCATTAAAACACCTGTGACCTGAGTAATTATCTGGCACTGTATATAAGGGACTATATCCTTCTTGGCACATGCAGCAATCTGCTTACACATTAAAGCTTCCATAACTACAAGTGTTATCCTTACTCATAAAAGTAATTATTTATATAAACTCCTTTAGCACTGAGTTTCATATAAATTGTAGATATTCCGTTGGCCAAATTATGCTCAACTTACCACAAGTTACCTCTCACTGAAGACTCATGAAGAAGTGCAAATAATATTTGGCCTCGTGTGAGTCAGTATTTCCTTTTACTTGTTATAAAGTTAACACCCATTAATTCTATAGAAAGATGCCATACGGTTATATCAAGGGACACTGAAAAGGAAGATTAACCTATGCATTCTAATGTGCATGCTTTAATGTCACATCAGAGTAGTTACTTGCAATGAATGAAATAAACATACGTATTAACTCCTATGCCATGTGTTCCATATTAGGTTGTTTTCTTATATATGAAACCTGCTGTAGCACTTAAATATGTTTAGGTTAGATTCAATAAATTCCATGAAATAGATAAGAGGTGCACAATAACATTAGATATATCATGTTGCTGTTTGCTAGAAAATAAATGGAATACCATGTGGCCAGTAAAAGATCTAGTCAGACAAATGAATGAAAGCTTACCATTTTTTACATGATTTATTTTTCTTGCTTCAAAATTCTGGCTGTCCAGTGAGGGACATACCAACAGAACAGGGAACCATTGGTGGTTCAATAGTCTCTATGTGTCTCACTAAATAAAAAATGAAGAGATTCAATAACTTGCTGAGCTCTTGCAGTTAAATGCCCAGATAATAAGGGTCTAATGCTGCTGTCCTCACACAAGCAAATCTCCCTAGTGAAGTCAATAGGTTGCTTTTCAGAAGAGGTGCAGGATTTGACTCTGTACATATTTTCATTGCAGCTTGATTTATTATTCATAGACACATTTTATTTTTTTAAGAGGATGCCTCTCTATCCCCACAGCATTGGATTCAACACTGAAATATGCTAAATTCCCTTAACTCCCACTGAAGTCCAGCCTAGAGAGTCAGTGAAAGGTGAGGATATGCAGCCCTTTGCAGGGGCATTTGTGCTTTGCAGGATCAGAGGTAGTGTCAGATGCTTTAACAGGGCCTGATCCTGCTTCAGTGAAAGTTAACTTCCATTGACAGTAATGGGGCAGGAGCATGTGCCCCATTATAGAAGGGGATCTACAGTTTCTGCCATCTTGTCATTCTAGAGTTGCTCTAAATGAAGGATCATCTGACGTCACCTATGTATTTTGATCAGAACACTACAAATAATAATAAAGTTGTAATTTTGATGAGATTTTTGTGGCAATTTTCTCACAAAAAATATTTTGTGTTTTTTTTTTAACCATACAAACAGGGGCCACTCTACTTAGTACTATGCTATTTTAAACTAATTTTGATGTCCCAGCCGCACAAGAACATATGCACATGTCTAATTTTATGCATGTGAATGTCCTGTCAAAGTCAATAGGTGTACTCTACAGATATAATTAAACACATACATACAGTAATTGTTTGCAGGATCAAGGTCTTAACCATTAAGACCTTGTCCACACTGTTCTGAGTAGCATGGGTCTGGTTCTTGCTGTTTTCGATGGGTTTTTTTTGCCAAGATGTCATGTTTCTTAAATCATAGTTGCTGGAAAGTGCTGGGTTCCCTGGACAGAAGAAATAGGCCCAAATGTTGAGGTATTAATTTCTGTGGAGGGAAATCTAAGCTTGTGTTCTAGAAAGCTCCCTAGGAATAGTGTTCTTATCTTTTTGTGCCCCCTACCTTTTTCAAAGATTGCCTTTAAACACCTGATGTCTTGTCTGCATTAAAAGAGAGAACCATTTTTCATAAATGCTATTTTTTCTATTATTTTTCTTCTTGCCCTATTGCTGGCTATTTTTCCTAGTGGAATTGTACGTGGCTTTCATTTGCTCCATAAATTATCATTAGTATCAGGTTTATAGAACAATGGAAAAAATCCTGCAGATCTGACCCAGTCCTCATTTAAGTTGCCATAGATTCTATACTTTGGAAGAAGTTTCAAAACTGAATGCACTTTCACTATTTATTTTGCTTGTACTCTTTGTATTTCTTGGGTTTATTTGTAGCCAGTTTCATCTCAATTGCTTTTCCTGATCTTCATGTAATAGTACAATACTGCAATGTTTGGACAGTGAATACTGCAGGATAACATGTGAAAACACAAAACAGCCTCTTAAAAAAATATGTTTAAAGTATATTGTTTAAATTATGTAATTTTTACAAAATTATTATTTCAATCAATATTAAGTTTTGTAAAATGTTTAATGTAGGGTAAAGTATATGGCACTGTTCCTTTAATTCAAAACCTCGTTACTCACATCACTGTTGTCATTATTATAAATAGCCTTTGGCTTAGATTGTGATTAAACTGTGCACCTACTCAGGGCTTCACAGAGAATAAGAACTCCCCTTGTACTCCTGTGCAAGTTAAATGGACCATAGGTGCACATGTGCAGGGGTAAGAAGAAACTGTGTCTGCTACTTTCCTCTCCCTGGAGCAGGCGGGTGAAAAGCACAAGGAAAGAGAAGAACTTTGGTTCTGTCTCCTTGACATAGGGCTAACATAGGCTGTGTTGGGATAGTGTCATTAAATGCTTGTATAGGCCAGGAGAAAAATTACTACCCTCTTCCCAGAGCAACATGGAAGCAGGAGGGAAATGTGCCTTTCAGGCAGTTCTTTCCCCTGTCATTGGTTCCTGGTGCATCACTTACACATGCTTGTGGCAGATCCACACTCTAGACCTGTCGTTATCTGTGTTCCAAGGTGGTGCATCGTCTGCAAAAAAGCTTCATTTGTCATTACTTTTGTAGATCCTTTGCCATAGATTTTCCTAAGGAACATGGTGGTGTGAATAACCTATCAGAAAGTATCCTCATTGTTTGTTATCCAGCATTTGTATGTGGACTTTAGCTACCTAAAAATCACCACAAATACACAAACAGGAAAACTGATAAAATTAAAAGCAACATTTATTACCAGTCACTGTCTTTAAACAATTCTTTAACAACATCTCCACAATTACTGTGGCTTTGATTTAAATCAAATACAGTTTGTAGACCTTTTGGCTGCAGGTCAGTATTGCCAATCTCAAGAGTTAAAAAAATCAAATGAGATCCCCCAAAATCATGAGGTTGGCTTAAAAATCATTAGTTTCTTTTAAAATAATAAAGGGGGGGAGATTATTCGCTTTCTGGTTTCTGAGACTTAGTGTGCACTTGTTTCAAATTTTAAAGGTTTTTTCTGTAGCCATAAGGGGCTAGAAATTTACTTTTTTTTTAAAAATCCCAGCAACTAGGTAGTCGGAGGAGGTTAATATGAACACCAAATATCACAAGCTCCTTGATAAAATCTCAAGGGTTGACAACACTGCTAGAGTTAGAGTTAAGTTTTGAAGTTCACTGAGAGGGTGTAGAAGGGCGTGAACCAATGGGGGAATATGAACCAGTTGTTTTGGATTTCAACAGACAACCAGTTGTCCTGTCAGTCATGAATGGCCCATGCACTAAATGGGTGTTCTAGGATTACTTCGAAGGTTGGCAGATGAGACACGGAAAGATCATACCTCTGAAAATTGGCTGCTCCACTAAGGAGATCTTTTACTGAGTCTCTGCCATGCTCACCTAGCACAGAAAGAATGTTTTTCATAGCCAGAAAATTGTCGTTAATTATCCGAAATAGTAAAAGATACCTTACCATGCTTTTCCAGGTTGTATTTCCCCCGTACCTGTCAATTAGGGTAAGATTTATATTTCTTTTGCTCTTACTCCTAATAATTTTTTTCTTTATCTATTAAAGAATTACAAATAATTTCACACCAAATCTCTTCTGTTCTTAATTATTTCATTCTTACTATCTTATATTCTTATCCTGATGTCCTGTTGGAGCAGAGGAACAATTTCATTGATACATACATAGAAAGTGATAGATCAAAATGGGTTCAGAACTCCCTATGGGAGAATACTATACAATTGGCTGTCTGCTTTTTTCAACGGCCTAGCAGTTATTAGCGAAGCTCTTGTTTTCAGCCTTTGGTTACAGTGGCTTTGCTACTGCCACTGCTACAGGTTGGGGACCAACTGGCTAAATGGCAGTTTTGCAGAGAAGAATCTGGATATGAGTCAACAGTATGCCTTGTTGCCAAGAAGGCTAACGGCTTATTGGGCTGCATTAGTAGGAGCATAGCCAGCAGATCAAGGGAAGTGATTATTCCTCTCTATTCAGCACTGGTGAGGGCCACATCTGGAGTACTATGTCCAGTTTTGGGCCCCACACTACAGAAAGGATGTGGACAAATTGGAGAGTGTCCAGTGGAGGGCATGAAAATTATTAGGTGGCTGGGGCACATGACTTATGAGGAAAAGGCTGAGGGAACAGGGCTTATTTAGGCTGCAGATGAGAAGAGTGAGGGGGATTTGATCGCAGCCTTCAACTACCTGAACAGAGGGTCCAGGAGGATGGAGCTTGGCTGTTCTCAGTGGTGGCAGAAGACAGAACAAGGAGCAATGGTCTCAAGTTGCAGTGGTGGAGGTCTAGGTGGATATTAGGAAAAATTATTTCACTAGGAGGGTGCTGAAGCACTGGAATGGGTTACTTACGGACAGAGCTGTCCTTGGGTACGGTGAATAGGGGCAACCACTCTTGGCCCCATTGGCCAGCACAGTTGGTCCCAGAAAAGATTAATGCGTCACTTCAACCCTGGGCCCCGCATCCCCTTGGGATGGCCCTGCCTAGGGAAATGGTGGAATCTCCATTTTCAGAGGTTTTAAGGTCTGGCTTGACAAAGCCCTGGCTGTGATGATTTAGTTGGAGTTGGTCCTACTTTGAGCCAGAGGTTGGTCTAAATGACCTCCTGAGGTCTCTTCCAACCCTAATCTTCTATGATTCTACAGAGCTCTCCATATACCTAATTCTCATTGGCATACAGGTGATAGGGACCAGAGGAAGAGTGAGTGTGAAATGGAAGTCATTGCCCCCTGAATCTGACTGACTGTGGTATACAGTTTTCAAGATCATATGCTATAGCTATCGTGCAATTGAATTTTTTTAATTTTTTCCATTATTCTCAAAATATATTGATTTTCACATTAGAATATACAACATAGTCAATCTTGGAATCAATGTGACAAGTTCCTGCAGGCTATGAAATGAAAATAACACAGCAATATCTTACGTGCCTGACCTCAGCTGTGGACATCTGCATGATTCTGATATCAGCAGTTTACTACCAAGAACGGTTTGCAGCAGTAACAGAAAAATGTAAACAGGTTCATATTTTGCAACTCAGATGACAAGGCAATGCTTAAACATGTTATGTTGAACCTTATTTTATGTAGCAATAGTTACCTTGATTTTCCATGCTTAATAAAAGCTGGCAAAAAAACTGCACAACTATTTAATTATATTGTGGTATTATGGAATTCTAGTTTTTAATACATGAAATTCTACTGCTAAGCATTTAAGAGCCAGATCCTGCAAATTTATTTAGCAAAATTCAACTGCTTAGCCTGAGTAAGGAAGCAGGATCAGGCCCAAACATTTAATTATTGAAAAAAGAGTGTCACTCTTACTGGATCTGAAACCACTTGATAAATGATGGATTGACACTATAGGCCCCTATTCAGGAAAGCACTTAAAATCCATCCTGATTCAAGCCAACATTTGATTAAGTGCTGTCCTGAATAGGGATATGATGCTGAATGGTGACCATAATGACTAGATTAAAGCTTCAGAGAAATATCTCGGTTGTCATTAACAAACATTTATGGCACAGATTTTCTTTCAGAAAATCCCTGCAAAAGTGGCTCTAGGGAAGGATACCTCTGGACTGAATAATTATTAAGAAGAAGATGTTGTGAATAATATTAAGCCAGTATTTAACATTATAATTAACACATCAAAATATTGAACTGCTTGTATTATTTATTTCACATAACCCAAAAGTACCAAGACCAACATTTTAAAACTGAATGCCTGAAGTTGGTTTCCTAATCCATATTTAGGCACCTGAAAAGTGGCCTGGATTTACAAAAGTGAGCAGCACCCCGCTGCTCCCACTGAATTCAATGCAGAGTTTGGCTGGGAGGTTTAATGTGGCAGACATCTTTAGCCAACATTTTTACAAATAAAAAGGTCTGGCTTTTAAATCTTATCTGACTCTTACAGTACATAAGCTTAACATATTCACTGAATCAAAACGGTAAGGGTAGAATAGACTGAAAACCTCTTTTCTCTCTCTTCCAACCTCTCTCTCTCTCTCTTTTAACCATTTCTCAATGTCATGCGATCAGGTGACTCACTAAAATCTGATTATAAAGTATTACAAAATCTCTTACTTGATGATGTATATAAACTCCCTAGTGTAAGGCAGAAATTCGGTGGTGAAGTAAAGTGCAGACCTCATCCCAGAATTAGCTACTACAGGCACCACCAATTTCTTTTGAAGACAAGATCCTGCAGTTAGAAGAACATGGCAAGTCTGAATTGGAGTTATCAAGGCAACAATGGTAAGAATAACTTGCCTTAGCAGCAAACTAATTAACTGACCAGGATGGGATCTTCTTTTCTTTTTGATAAAAGGTGACTTAAATCAGTGATCAACCATATAGAATGATATATTTCTTGCTATTTAAAGAGGTTCTTATCTATTATTTTTATAGCTATACAAGAAGAAAACACTACAATTCATATTAAAATATAAAACCTAAGTAGCAATTAAGAATGAAATGAGACATAAATTTATGTCTGTCTAGGACCCGACCAGTGGCACAAATTATACCCTATTGCCAATGGAAACCATCAGTCCCCTATTAACATTAAAACCAAGGAAGTCAAAAAAGATCCATCTCTGGGGCATCTCAGATCACCTGGAATTCGAGCACCTGCAAAGAGATTGTCAATGTTGGACCACTCCTTCCATGTGAACTTTGAGGACAAGGATAACCGATCAGGTTAGTGAGCAGAGTTTTTTGTTTGATTTAAACATTCTTTTTTTCTGACCCTTGACTAGAAACAAAGGCAAATGGACTTTCAGCAGCATAAATACCAATTCAAATGTGCTCACTGATTTAGCATGCTATATCATGTGATGATATAACTTTACACTCCGTGCAAGATCTGAAATACGTCATTTAAAAATTAGGATTTGTTGGCACGTGTTCCATTGTTACAAGCAAATATAAGATTGGCCATATTTACTGACATTTCCAGATAGTAAAATTCCACAATCATGACTGTTTTTCTTGTGGGTTTCCTACCAACAATTCTCTACTCAGATATGAGTTATGGATTTAGCTTTGCTTTAAAAAGAGAGGGTGAGGCACTGTTTGCTTGTTCTGATTTGCAAATACTACCACCATCCCCTGCATGACTCTTCAGACAAGTAATTCTTAGTGTGACAGTTAAGCAAATGCAGACCCTATCTGCCAGTAGGAGTGAATACACCTTTCAGTGTCAGAAATTTGTGTATCATTGATGGTGACCTACAACATCACTAACAAGAACATCTAAACTTAGCTGTAAAATATTATGGGAAACTAATATAATACATTCAGAATATTTTGTACATATTACTTGTTTTTCTTCTTGCACAGAAAGGCAATTTTAAGATCTAGTATTGTGAACTCTAGTGGTAGATTCTCTTCTACCTTCAGGAAGGGAATTAACTCAGTGATCTAACGGATAGTTTCCATCTGTCACTCTTGGAATCCTTATCCTGTATCTAATAAACTGCTACTACTGGTATGTTTCCCTGTCTTTTGTTTCCTCATTTAAGTAATTAATAGTCTCGGTTCACGTGAGTTGACATAAATTTTAGGGCTGAATTTGACAGGGAATGCTGATTTACTGTAACTAAGACATAATATGTACATATCAGATTTTATTTCTAAGAGCTTGTATTAATATATGCACAATCTTATTTTTTTAATTTACAAATGAAAATTACATGTTAAAATAGACTAATATAGATCTAATATTTTAATTGTCTACATGTAGGTAGGGAAGTTTGGGGATGTTATGATACCTGTGCTGGTCTCCAGACTTGATTGTAATAATTATTTCATTTCTGTGCAGTGGTGACTGGTGGACCTCTGACTGGAAACTACAGGCTGCATCAGTTTCACTTTCACTGGGGCCAGACTGACGATCATGGCTCTGAGCACACTGTGGACGGAGAAAAATATGCCTCAGAGGTAGTCAATGAAACATACTCCTATATTTTACAGGAAAAGCCTGTAGCTCTGCAGTCTACAGTATAAGGTCCCAAGTCTTTAGTTAAAAGCACATCAACAAACTGCAAAGTGAAGTCAGTGGTGCTCCATGATGGAGCAGTAGTTCATGTGCACACTGTCAGTTGCAGGATCAAGCCCTAAGAACATAGCTTTGGTTTGTCTCTAATGTTGTTGGCCTTAGTAACTGTTTTTCTGTCAACTGCTTTTTAGTTTCACCTGGTTCACTGGAATTCAGACAAATATTCAAGTTTTGCTGAGGCTTCAGATAAGCCTGATGGTTTGTCAATCATTGCTGTTTTTCTGAAGGTCAGTTACACAACATAGTGAAACCCCCTTTTTACCTCTTTTGTTTCCCCTTTTAAAAACTGTTTTATTATTATCCTATCCACAAACCAGAATCCATTCAGTAAAGGAGCCTAGACAAAGCAATATTATCTGTATTCAGAGATGCACATCTCTGTTGACTTGTCTTAGATTTCAGTAGTCTGATTATTTTTTCAACCTCAAATAGTGAAATGGTTGTCATTATTAAACTATTTTTATCATACTACCTCTGTAGGATACAAAACAATTTTATATTGCTGAATTTTTGAATGGATTGTCTCTGGTTTTATATGTCAGAATGTTTGGCCTACTCCCAATTAATTACTATTGTTTTACTTTAGTTATAAATATCTGGCAATAGTTTTTGTTTGTAAAGTTACACAAGACACATCTAAATTATTGCAGTATAGTTGTTGTTGTTTTCCAAACTGTTCTCTTCCACAGCATGGGAAGACATTGTTGTATTGAAGTGCGTGGCTCAAACTGAACTGAACTAATTCACACAGTTAATCTAAAAAATAACTGAGCCAAAGTTGTATTTAGCTTATATGGGAGGGGGCATCAGAAAACCAAGGTTCTGTTCCCAGCTCTACCACTGACTTTTTATGTCACCTTGAAAAAAAAATCTCTTAATTATGCCCTGCCTTGTTTTCTTGTCTGTGAAAAAGGATACAATCCTACATAGTAGAGCTAACAGGATTTACTCTGGTCAAATTCTTGCCCTTTTGTGTTTCCTTTCCGCACAGACTTTTATTGACATGAACTTTCATGTTAAAATAACTTTCAAAGTCACAAGTGCAAGTATTACTGGAAAACAAGCATTAAACTCAACATGCATAGGCATCTATGCCTGAAGTGCAGAAGCAATACCATGTGACTTATCTGGCCACTCTCAACCAATTAACACAGCTTAAATACTGAATACCCAATAAAGAACAGTTCACCAAAAAAACCCACAAAAACAAAAAAACCACAACTAGTAAAAACATTTTATTGGATACTTTCAAAGAAAGAATAAATTTGAGTAATCACAACAACAAGAGGTTATGCTGGTCAGATAAATTATTAATTACAGTCTAGAGTCTAACACTGTTACTCATGTTGAGTAATAGCTTATTCTACCAAGTAGCTCCAACCATTTCAGTGGCACGCTTGGGGAGGTAAAGCATTACTTACGCACACAAATAAAAGTGTCAATCTGATTTTATAAATGATTTGCTTAGCTCTAAATCTTAGCTAATTATAGTGGGGTTGTGAGGCCAAACTAATTCATACTTCTAAACCATATTCAGATCTTGGAGTAGAAGGTTCAGTGTTAATATAATTAATAGTCATATGTTTATGATTCAACAGTTTTCTGACTATGTTTATATCTGCAGGTTGGTCCCCCCAATGAACATGTGCAGGACATTGTGAAGGCAGTCGGTTCGATAAAGACTAAGGTAAACGTCACTGCCTGGTCACAGCACTTTAGAGCAGGGTATTGATTTAGAATCTAGTGAGTTCACTCTTGAAATTCTCAGTTGTGCTCCTTACCTTATGCCAGTTTGAAATGTGATGAGATGCACTGCATTGCTGTTCCATCTGTATACTTGTTATAGAAATCCAGGGTTCAAGCTGCTCATGTAGGGGCAATATTGAACATCCAGCTTAAATTGCCTTTCTGAGTCTAGAAGTAGCTATACATGTATGACCTTATAAAAGTGCAAACAGATAATTTATAGTCTTAATGCTAAGTACTTAAGCTGCCAAGGGCCTCCTGTAAAACGATAAGAGCTCTCAATTCCCATTAATTTATTTTAAGTATCTATCCACCCATCTACAGTTTATCTTTAGCACTTTTCACCTATATGCAACTACTGACTGGACTTAGTTTTGCCTCATCTCTACAGCCTATCACATATAATATATATAATGTGCTGTCCAAATGTTCAAGTAAAACAGGTTATGAATTTCATGTTATGTATTTAAGATATAGGATGTCTTTCCCACACAGTATTTACAAAGGGCTATGGGTTTGATCCTGGGAGGAATACAGCAGTCACGTCCCAAGCAAAGCACTTAAGCATACAAGCAGTCCTGTTAAATTCAACAAGAATATTCATGCTTAAATATGTGCTTAAAGTGCTGGATCAGGATCACAGTGTTCAGCGCCTTGCAGGTTTGAGCCCATAGGAGAACACCTGTATTTTAAAATGAACCTTATTTCATTCCAGTGCATAATATTGCCACTCTATTCTCATCTTTATATAAACAATATCTGACTGATGTATACTCTCACTGTCAGTCTTATTAAATGAAACACATTTTCCACAGGGTAAAAAAGCTCCATTTACTAATTTTGACCCATCAACTTTACTTCCTGGATCCTTGGATTATTGGACCTATTCTGGCTCTTTGACTCATCCTCCCCTTTTTGAGAGCGTCACCTGGATTATCTAAGGAGCCCATTACTATCAGTTCAGAGCAGGTATAGTACCACAAAAAACCCAAGACTTTTCTTCACAGAGAAACTGGAGAATCATATAATCTGTTGTGCACTATGATTTATTGATTTTATGTTTGTTTTTATTTTTCTCATTTTCAACATATAAGACAAGAAAAAACTTTATAAGATATTTTTTAATAATTTTATGCCATTAAATTGTTGCCACCTATCATTGCATGTCAGTATGCTCCATGTCAGTATGAATGAAGTCCTTTCTGTGTAAGTTTCACATATGATTTTGTAAAGAGCTTTTGGATCTTTTGAAATAAAAAGCACTGTGGGATCATTTATTAATAATCCCTTAATAAATAGTAAGGGATCTTGACACTTAGGCCCTTTTAGTGTACACTTGATAGAAGCTTGGTACAAACCATTTTGGCTAAAAAGCAGTTTTGTAAACCAAATTTGAACTCACAGAGAGTTGTCTTCTTTATCAAACTGATTTATTACACAGATGCATCAATGTCATCACTGAATATTTGATAGATTTTTGTACTTGCCAGTGACAAAGGTGATAAAATGCAATAAGTGGTCAGATCATTCAAATAATCATTTAAAAGTATAGCTCCTGATTCATCACTGCGTTACTCCAATTCAATGCTGTCACAAGTTCACTGATAGCAGCGGACTCTTTATTTCCATTTGTCGAGGATTGTTTTAATGATGAGATTTTGGATTAAGCGCATGAACAAAAACTACTAACTATAGAACCAGCCTAAGAAAGATTGCTTCTGCTTTTTAATATATGGTATTTAAGTTGGACACTAACTGTGTCCCTTTTCTCCTCATTTAGCTGGCCCAATTCCGCAGCCTCACATTGACCAATCATCGACTTCCCCAGCCATTGAAGGGCAGACGAGTGAGAACCTAATTCTAGGTAATTAAGAATTAGTCAGAAGTGAAAATATTTTCTCAAAACCAATATATCTAAGCAAAAGACCATGTAACAATTCACACAAATTATTTTAAAAAGTGAATGTCTGGTTAAGATACAATGCTCATATCCTGCCATATGCTATTGCTATTGATTGTAATGTATTTACTGAAATGAATCTATGTTTCTTGTGCATTGTGAAGCAAATGAATTTTAATGTGTGGCTTTTACCTTAAGTATTTTAAAATATTTTTAGGAATAATCTTCACATTTTTACTAAATTTATTAACTAACTAGATATCATGATTATAAATAGGACAAATAAATCCTTTGAATAAAATAATAAATAAGTCAGTGTTCATTCTTAGCTAACTAATCAAAGATTTCATTTAACTGTAGTAAATATTTGTTAATTTTTGCAAAGGAATCACTCTGTTAATACTAACTTTAGCTGTTATCAGTCTTTGCACAATAAAAAAATATAATTTGTCCTTTTTGCCTGGTAGATACTTTATTTTATTAATTGATATTATAAAAGTATTTTGAAACTGAACAGTACTGTAAAAGTGCTAATATTGCTATTTTCAAGGGAAAATATGTCATTTGTTTATTTCATTGACTTTCACTTGTCTTATTAGCACAACACTGAAACAGAAAGGTAGTCAGTGAGATAAAGTGCTCTCCTTCATACTGTAAATATCTAAGTTTTAGATTTAAGTCACATGCTTTGCAGGCTAGTTGAGACTAAATTCATCACAAGGCCAGATTTTTGCTACTTTTACTCAAGTACTTTTCCCTGCAAAATGCCCCAGTGAAGTCAGTAAAACTATGACATTAAGATACTGCTCCGCAATAGGAATGGTAGCAACATACGCCCAAACAGGAAGGATGGGACTGTAGAAGGAACAAGGTGATGCTTAGGAACAGATGCCAGATATCCAACGGTGTGAATAGGCATAGCTTCATTAAATTCATTGGAGTTTTGTCAACTTACACCAACTGTGAATCTTGCTTGCCATAATATTCATAAATGGCCAATCTAGAAAAATATGTACTAAAGAAAACCTTGCCCCGCTCCCGGGCCCTCAAGGCCACATCCCTTCTCTGCCCCTTTTCAAAGGCCATGTCCTCAACTCACTCAATCCCCCCTCCCTCCATTGCTCAGGCTAGGGGGGAGGGTTTGTGGGCTCTGGGAGGGAGTTTGAGTGGAGGAGGGGTTCAGGCTGTGGGTTCTGACAGGGAGGTGGGAGCCAGCTCTGGGCTCAGGCATGGGGGGGTTCTGGGAGAGAGTTTGGTGAGGGGTCTGGGGCAGAGGCTGGGCTGTGTGAGTGGTGAGGGGTTGCAGGCTCTGGAAGGGAGTTTGGATGCCGGGTGCAGGCTCTGGGCTGAGGCAGGGGGTTGGGATGTGGGAGAGGGTGTAGGCTCTGGGAGGGAGTTTGGTTGTGGGGTGCGGGCTCTAGGCTGGGGTAGGATGTGGGGTGCAGGAGGCAGTGTGGGGTGAGGGTTCTGGAGGGAATTTGAGTGCGGGAAGTGGGCTCTGGGCTAGGGCAGGAGGGTGGGGTGTGTGTAGGCTCTGGAAGGGAGTTTGGTTTGTGGGGTATGGGCTCTAGGCTGGGGCAGGGTGTTGCAGTGTAGAAGGGGTGCAGGATGAGGGCTCTGGGAGGGATTTTGGGCTCTAGACTGGGGCTTGGGGTGCGGGAAAGGGTGAGGGGTGCAGGCTCTGGCCAGGTGGCACTTACCTCGGGCAGCTCCTGAAAGCAACCAGCACATCCCTCTGACAGCGTCTCCTAGGTGGGGGGACCGGAGGGTCTCTGCACCGCTGCCCCGCCCACAGGCACAGCCCCCACAGCTCTCATTGGCTGCAGTTCCTGACCAATGGGAGCTGCAGAGTCGATGCTCTGGGGGAGGGCAGTCCAGGAGACCCCCTACCCCCCTCAAGAGCCACAGGGAGCAGCACAGGGACAGGGCAAGCAGAGAGCCTGCCTTAGCCCTGCAGCACTGCCAGACTTTTAGCAGTCTGAAATCTCCCAAATTGGCTGCAGCAACCTGCAAGAGAGAGAGCCTGATCCAGGAGACTCCTGGCAAAACTGGGAGGGGTTGGCAACCGTAGCCCCACTGCACAGGCACACCAGGTGTGGACTGGCAGGATCCAATGTGGGGTGAGAGGGTTCCATGTGGTACTAGCGGGTGGCTCAGGGGCGGTCCGGTTACAGGCAGGATTTGGATGCACAGGGACTCGTTGTGGGGTTCTGGGTGCAGGGCAATGGGACTCTTCAGGGGCTCCAGGTGAATATGGTTGGGGTTCAGCAGGAGGCCAGGGTGTGGGGGATAGGTCTGGTGAGGTGGGGGTCCAGTGCAGCTGGTTAGGCTCAGAGGAGTGGAGGTCTAGGTGCAGCATTTCATCAGGGTAGTTCAAGTGCAGGAGGGATGGGGCTCATTGTGGTGGGGGCTCAGCAGGAGGCGGTCTGGGTGCAAGGTTGGGGGGTCCAGATGCTAGGATGTGGGATTTGGCAGGGGCATCTGGGTGGCAGGGGTTTTTTGGATGCCAGGGTTGGGCAGATGTGGGAGCCGCTCCCCATACAGTAACCCCTCCTACCGTGGCTAGGAGTAATGGAGGAAGGAAGTGGGGGTCTGGGGGCTGCAGAGTTTCCTGCAGCTGGGGAAAGTTTGAATCTTACCCAGCCCCTCCTTGCAGGAGAAGAGGAAGTTATGTCCTCCCTCCCCGAGCCCAGCTTGGCACTAGCAGCTGAGCCCCGTGCAAGGAAGGAGCCACCAGCAGGGTGTCCCCAGCCCTGCCCCCCCACCCAAGTGAATTACCTCTCCATCGGCTACTCCAGGTGCCCAAAATGATGTTCCTGCGCTGCTGGGGAGGGGTACGTGGTTGCTTTTGCCTGCCCCTTTGCTTCCCCATCAGAAAGTCATTTTTTGCGGGGAAGCAAAGAAATCTGCAGGGGACATGAATTCTGCATATGCCACAGTAATGCAGAATTCATCCAGGAGTATATATTGGACAAATGATGAAGTTAGCAAACTGTCCCACAGTCCTTCGTCCATCTGTTCTCATTTGGTTAGCAAGTGTGTATCGTAACCTGAGCAATCTGATACCAATGGCTGGCAGAGTGAGGTCCAGGTCTATGATGGGGTTCTAAGCACTACTTCAGTACTGCTTCTAAGATTTTAGAGCTTGTCTGGCAGGAGACAGGATTCCATCTCAATTCCTGAAAGTGCATAACCATGCCAAGGCACTTTGTATTCATTCCAACAACAGATCAGATTCCTGGCTAGAAAGTCTTTTCAGCCCTTAGCTTCTTAACTTAAATCTAGTGAAACATGGAGCTCACCTGCTGCTCAAAAACAAGGAATACTGCCTGTGGATAGGCACCTAGCTACAAAAATGTACCCCTTCAACTTAGACCTTAGGAAATAAGAACTGCCCTTTTCCAACAGTCATAAAACAAAAAGCATGTCTGCCTCCCCATAACAATCCCTTTCCCACTAAACCTAATAATATCAGTTGCCTGATACAGAAAACATATCTAAAATCAATATCTTCTTGAGATGTAGATGTTTTATGTTCATCAGCAATATTCTTCATGTTTTTGTCCTGCAAGAAAACGCATGAATAACTGGCATGGAGTCAGATTGTTCTATGACTCATAGACTCTAGGACTGGAAGGGACCTCGAGAGGTCATCGAGTCAGTCCACTGCCCTCATGGCAGGACCAAAGACTGTCTAGACCATCCCTAACAGACATTTATCTAACCTACTCTTAAATATCTCCAGAGATGGAGATTCCACAACCTCCCTAGGCAATTTATTCCAGTGTTTAACTACCCTGACAGTTAGGAACTTTTTCCTAATGTCCAACCTAAATCTCCCTTGCTGCAGTTTAAGCCCATTGCTTCTTGTTCTATCATTGGAGGCTAAGGTGAACAAGTTTTCTCCCTCCTCCTGATGACACCCTTTAGATACCTGAAAACTGCTATCAGGTCCCCTCTCAGTCTTCTCTTTTCCAAACTAACAAACCCAATTCCTTCAGCCTTCCTTCATAGGTCATGTTCTCAAGACCTTTAATCATTCTTGTTGCTCTTCTCTGGACCCTCTCCAATTTCTCCACATCTTTCTTGAAATGCGGTGCCCAGAACTGGACACAATACTCCAGTTGAGGCCTAACCAGCGCAGAGTAAAGCGGAAGAATGACTTCTCGTGTCTGTTTACAACACACCTGTTAATGCATCCCAGAATCACGTTTGCTTTTTTTGCAACAGTATCACACTGTTGACTCATATTAAGCTTGTGGTCTACTATGACCCCTAGATCTCTTTCTGCCATACTCCTTCCTAGACAATCTCTTCCATTCTGTATATGTGAAACTGATTGTTCCTTCCTAGGTGGAGCACTTTGCATTTATCTTTATTGAACTTCATCCTGTTTACCTTCATTAGCAGCACCAAATCCTACTAACTTTTCACTAATTGCTGTAAATGAAACAAGAGATTATGGGTCTTAGGTTTCTGGCTACAAACCTGAATAAACAACAATAAAGCCCAACAGCCTGTTTCCAACAGTGGCCAATGCCGGGTGCCCCAGAGGAAATGAACAGATAGGTAATCACTCAGTGATACATTCCCTGTATTAAAAGACATGAAATGATCAAGACATATGCTAGTCATCCCCTTCACCATTTTGCTTGTATGTTGCACCCTTTTCTTGACACAATTTCTTTGTCTGTCTTTTATCCCCAAAGATCTTACAATCCAAAGACTGTTCTTCTAATACATCTGTACTGTGCTCACACACTGTGGATGTTAATGTGATATAAGTAATAATAATTCATAAAATGCATATTTTACTCAGCACCTCTGTTTGGATCAAATTAAATTTAATAAAATTATGTGATTTCTGAGGTTAGACATCTTGGATGCAGGATACAGTCGGCATTTTGATGTGAAGCAAAAATCATGAGGCAAGGCTAATTATTATTATTCCTAGATTTTCAAACCAGAAGAGACCATGAGATCATCTAGTCTGATCTCCTGTATAACACAGGACTTAGAATTTCATCCAGATATTCTTGTACTGAGCCCAGTAACTAGTGTTTGACTAAGGATATCTTCCTGAAAGGCACCAGTCTTGATCTGAAGACTTTAAGAGATGGAGATTCCACCACTTCCCTTGGTACTCTTTTTCCAATGGTTAAATCAAAACCAGTGAGGTCTGAACTCACAACCCCATGTTACAAGGCCAGTATTCTAACCCTCTGTATTTATTATTTTTTTCACATTAAGAACCTAGATAACACTGATGCAAAAGAGACTCAGTGAGCCATGTTTGGACCCTGCAGAGAAGAGCTCCTATCACAGAACTGTGTGGCATGGTACAGCAGATCTTAGGAGAATGATTCAGAAAGAGGTGTCACTTTACACATTATTCAATTCTTTCTGCCCGACTATTACCACTCAAAAACTAGTATCATTCACAGCTTTGTGACCAGCCTCTCCACACCCCTGCCCCCATGGTCCTTTTGCAGTCCTTTAAATGAGTGCCAGATAATGGCAAACACTTTAAAGCACAAACTAGATAGTACCACATGGTTCACTGGGGTAACTGTAGTCAAATGTCTTAAAAGAATAAATTCACTGGACAAATAAATCTACATGCTTTAGTTTATGTCACCACAATATACAATGACTCTTTTTAGAGACTATCAGTTACAACACTCAATCTGCCAAAGGAATACGGTTCCTGTTCAGCAAAGTGTTAAAGAGATCATCCCACTGGCAACAAAAGGCCTGATCCTTCGAGGTGCTTGGTGCCCTAAGTTCCCACTGACTTCAGTGAAAGTTGAGGATACTCATACCTGGCAGGATTGGGCCTAAAGAGAACAAGCTCTCAACCCAGCGACTGGGTCTCACATTGCAAGCATGTCTAGACAATCCATAACCTAACAAAATTCAGAATGCTAATGATGGCTGGAGATCAGTGACAGCAGCAGCACTTTCTGGTCTTGTATCCTGAAACAAAAGCTTTCATCACTGCTAAACCATCTACAGCTGACTCTCTTTTGATGCCTATTAGATTCACTTCCTATATTGTCTGGAAAGCACTGCTGTATTCACTAATAATATAACAAGAATAAAATAAATACAAAAATACTACAAAAAGCACAATGACAGGCTGCCAATATTTTAACAAACAGCTACAAAAATGTCCTCCCTTGGCTTGTGATAAGACCCTTTCATTACAGTCAAGTTTGCTTCCCGAGGAGAGGGTGGCAGGGCTGGAGAATCTATTCATTTGATTTCCCTTTAAAACAATAATGCTTTCTTATAATCAAAAGGAGGCAACACAACATGACAAACAAGACTTTGTTCAGTGTCCTAGGCTGGAACTTTTTAGAGTTGAGTCCTGAAAAATCTATGAGGTAAGTTTCACTAGCGGCAGCACCTCTGCGGGCCTGCAAAGCCGCTTGCACTTTAAGGAGGGATTCATCCTGAGAAAGAGCAGACAGTGTGACCACTGCTGTCCTTCCTCTGAATTTTCAGCTGAAAGAGAGAAAAGCTTTCCATAATAATCAGACTCCTCTGGCATCCTTCTCATGGAAAATGAATCAGCTCATTCCTCAACTGCCCTGGCCAGGCTTATTGATGGGCGCATGCTCTCTGTCTCTTATTTATTTGCTTTGACAAGTAGCCTAACTTTACACCATCAGGCAGGAAATAGAGTTTATTTCCTAATTATCTTAAGGAGCCATATTGGGCTGAATAATCTACTTCTTCTGCAAGAGAATCAGATTTGATTATACAATGGCTCAATTGTATCTCTTATTTGAAGGAAAAGCATGCAGGAGAAATTCTATCACACTTGGAACAGAGTCACTCTCCTTATATTATTAAATGTGATGGCTTCCCCTTTGTGGTTACTATTATCTTATGATCTTCACACGGTTGCCAGATAACGTCAAATTGGGTCAGTTTCCATTACATCACCCAGGGCAAAGCTTGCAACTTGGATTCCTGTGTCATTTGGTCTAGGGAAAGCAAGGCTAAGGGGAGGGGCTCCAGCCGGCTTTAGATATTTATTGTGACAGAAAGGCTTGCCAACCCGCACAAATTGTTTCCTATTTCTCTCATTGTATCCTGCCTGGCCTCCTAGTTTTACTGGTAGGACGGCTGCCGGACCTATCCTCCCATCCCTTTGTGATGGTCCTGCCCCCATGTATCTGCTACATGCACATTCTCTCTTCAGGTGACATTTTAAGTCATTTGGCATATCTGATTTATAAAAGGAGACAGGAGATCAGATGTCTGGCTCAGGAAGTCACAATCCTGAAGATCTAGAAGGTTCTCTGGAACTCCAGTCCCAAGAGCCTGCAGCAGGTACAGCCAGTTGCCAAAGCAATACAGCTTAGATTGGAAGAGATGGGTCAACATAGGTATATTATATAATACAGATTATTATTTATACCATGGCCACAGGCCTCACACACTTAGCATGTATATAGCTCTTATTCTGTAGGTCTTAAAGCACAAAGGTGGGTATGTATCGTTATTCTAACTTTACAGATGGGAAAACTAAGGCATGAGAGGCTAAGCTAACATTCGCAAACTTGGATGCCTAGCAGTAGGCTCCTAAATCTATATTTAGTCATTTATAGAGAAATCGCCTTGATCCCAGAAGTGGTGAGCACCTGCAGCTTCCAGTGATTTCAATGAGAAATGTAGGGCTGAGCTCTTATGGAAGTCAGGCCTCTTCTATTTAAATGCCTAAATACAGATTCAGGAGCTTAACTTTGGGCACTAGGTTTGAATAATGTTGGCTCTAAGTGACTTGGCCAAGGCCACAAAGTCAGTTGCAAAGCTCGGAAGAGAGCCTTGTCTCCGGCTCTGTGTTCATTTCACTCTAGACGATAGCTGCCAGCAGATTGGCAATCAGCTATCACACTGGTCCTGGGCCAACTTATAAATCATACTCGTTAGAGATGGACTTTGTCCTATCTACCTGTTAATGCAGACTTGTTCTAGCAGTGAACAAGGTGAAATCCACACTAAGGGCAGCACCTCTGTTATTTCTTGTTAATAGACAGATTTAAATAATGAATTCAATATTTAGCATCACTTTCTGTCACTTTTTACTCCCAATGAGTAATATCTTACTCCTCAATAGTCCCAATGATTTCAATTTAACTGAATTCAGGTACTATTAAGGTTGGCAGTGTCACAGCTTCAGGATAACTGCACTTATATTCCCCACCTCCTGCTCTGCTCCAGGAGCTCACAGTCAGGTCTTTTAGCCATCACCTGTCCTGGGGGACCACCCGTCGCAGGGATCCTTGTCCTCACCCCTACTGACCAAGTGGTCTTAAATTTGCAACACACACCTCCCCCTACCACACCCTGTGATACCCCCACAAGCTAGGTCTTCCTAATGGCCAGCCCCTTACTTTGCTTTCCAACTGAAGGCTATGAACAGTGTATGCTAGAAGTTACGTGTACCCCACAGCTCTAAGCAAGCACATTATTCTTAAGCATTACAGAGAACACATATTAAAAAACAATAAACAGATTAGAAAACACATGTTAAACATACTCTGAAGTCACCATTAGGCTTATAGGGCCTTAGTGTTGGGCCAAAGTTCTTCAACTTTCTGCAAGGGTTGGAGCCCACCAGGGACAGAAGTTACAAGTGTCACTCTGAAGTAATTCCCCTGATTTCCAGGGAACTGCTGTGATTTTACATCACTGTAACCTGCATGCAGAATTTGGCCCTAGATTTCTATTTCTCCCAATTTTTCTTTCTTGAATTCTAACTTTGTGTTATTATGAATACAATCACTTTCTAAGGGCTATACTGGACCATTGGTTTTTAACAAGAACTCTCCACTAGTTTCTCTGGGCACTTCCACTAAAAAAAAGGATGGTAGGCTGTGGCTTCGTGTAACCTCTGAAAATGCAATAGCAAATGGCACCAACAAGTGATATAAAACTAAGGAATTTTTTTATCATGTAAAATTTTATTTTATTTAGTGGCTATTGTGTTTTGGGCTGAATAGCTTTGGCTGGTGCCTACCTTGCCCCTGCCAAAGGAGAAGGGCCTATTTCTCTGTTGATAAAGTATTATTTAGTTAATGTTTGGACAGTGCTTTATAAACTAGAACACTATAAGAGTGTTAAGTACTTGTGATGAGTACAAAAGAACTTCCTGACACTCAAACAGCTGTGCATTAAGACCTGATCCAATGCCCACTGAAAGTGATGGAAAGATTACCATCTGACTCTAAAGAGCACTGAATAAGTTATAACAAAGAGACCAAATCCAGTGCACATGTATAAATAATTAGAAGCGTGAGCCATCGCTATTTCTGTCAAAATAATTTGAGGCAATTACATTTTCCTTCTTCCATAAGCCCATCCATAAATAACATTGGAGAGAAAGATTCTGTTTTTAACAGTAGTCAGTTTAGCAGACTTAATACTGATGCATTTTCCAGCCTTTGGGGAGTTTGTTCGTCATCTGCTATAGATATCTGTGCAATAGAAGCCAGCACAATGCATACATCATTCTGATGCAACACCCCCCATCAGGCAACAGAGAACACTGAGGCACACTCATGAGCCTTCTGTATTTTTTTAAACAATATCAGATATGATACTTGAGTGAAATATGCATACTGTAGTACTTCTCAGTCCTGATATCACAATTGGTTCTGCTCTGCAATTAGATGTCCATGTTGCAAAGCCAGATTGGTTCCTAATTAGTCTAATGTAGAGCTTTGTTGAATGTAGGGCTACTGGCCACATTAATGCCCTCAATACTCATATGCAGCTGACAGAAAGAGGTGAATCCTGGCCCCACTAAAGTCAATGGTAAAACTTCCACTGATTCAGCTGGGTCTGAATTTTACCCTAAGAGTCTAATAGACATTCAGGTCGCAAACTTAGCTCTTTACTATTCACCACATGGGTGTTTATATAATCAGCCCTATCAGATCCACTGTTGAAAGGAAAAACTTTCACACCAGTTCAGATTTGACTACTGGTTTAAAAGTGAGCTGCAGTTTATTAATTGTAATGAGAGTGTAGTGCGCTGAAAAGATCCCAGGCTTAAATGCCTGTATTTCTCTATTTACCCAGGAAAAAAAAATAAAAGCATGACAAATAGAGTGAGGTGCTATGCTGTATACAATACATTTGCCTATCTTTCATAAGCATTCTGTTCACATTTCAGTTAATAGAGGTGAACAGTTTGCTTTCAAAAAAGGAGTTGTGTGAACCAGTGAAGATTTTGCCTTTCAGCAATTTACATCTGACAGTCCCACTTACACAGAACATCCTGTTTGGATCAAGAGTTGAAGACCTGAATATCTCCATCAGATTCTTTGGGCCAGATCCTAAGTCAATGTACATGGGTGTTCTGTTGACGTCAATGGAGCTACATGCATTTACAGCAGCTGAAGATGTGGTCCCTTGTGTCAGCTGCATGTGGGCATTGGAGGCACAATATGGCCCATTGCCTACTTTCCAAAAATTTCTACACTACATTAACCAGGAAATAATCCAGCTTTGCAACATGGCCATCTAATTACAGGGGCGGAGCACTCATGATATCAGGACTGAGCAGTGCTCCAGGATGTACACCACACATATTTGATATCGTAAACAGTACTGAGAAAAGTCTCAAGTGCTCTCTACTGATTGCAAAGAGTGTGTTGTATCATGCCTCTGCTAATCCGGATAAAGTTTTAAACAAAATCTCCTCCTCCTTCTCAATTAGCTCCTGAAAGATCCTCATCTTGCCGCTTATAACTATGAAACCTGACTGAAGAGGTCTACACAGATGTAAGTGTAACCCACACACCTTCTGGGTGTGGAGTTCTGTACCATTTAGTGGCACCAAGACCACTTAGAGAGAGAGAGTAAATGAGTCTGTTCTACAGATTAGCTAAGAGTCAGTGGGCTTTTAGCTCATGCAGTAGAGGCTCATGCGCTAAACTCCAAATATCCCAGGTTCAGTCCTGCCAGACGATGACCAGAGTCTGCCAGTCTTACATACGCAAGGTGTTGGGACATGAATTTGCATGTTAAATGTGGAGAACCTGGCTCACTTGGGTCTAAGAAAACAACACACTTTGAGTACAATAAACAAGTTTTACATCATTTGAAATTCATGGATTTCCATTGAGTTATTTCTGACTTACACTGATGTAACTGAGAGGAGAATGAGGTCCTTTGTATGCTTTCAAAGGGCCTGATTCTGCCACCCTTCCTTATTTTGAACATTACCTTATTCCATGAGAAGTCCCACTGTAGCCAATGGAGCTACACTTTTGTAAGAGGAGAACCAGATCCAGAATCTGAAAACATTTCTTTCACTTACTTGTCAATACTGGAGTTCAGGATTTTGTCTCCTTTTGTGCTCTGATTTTGTTGTTGAGGTTTTGCAACTGTTGCAGAGGAGACATGAAACCCTGAGTTCAGGATTGCAGTTAATACTGTCAAACCTGCAACTGCAAGTCAAGAACACACACAAATGTTATTGTTAAGTTTACTAATCATATTCCAGTGTTTCATGGTGTTGGATATACACTGCTTTCTGCTGGCTGAGATGATAACAACTTGTGACTCCTGATGAAGTAGGATTATACTGCTTTTATCATGAGGCAGAGACAGATGGTAGGTTTATTTAAATGTAAACTCCATCCTCAATTTTTCTAATTCTCTCCACAAACACATGCATCACCCTGGCTGCATTACTTACTCTCTTCCACCTTCAGCTGCAATGATATCCAAGCTCAGGCAAAACGAGTGGCATAAGCACATGGCAGGTGGAGAAGACGTGTGCACGCTGAATCTAGGGTCTTGCAGATGTCTGCCCCAGCTGAATGACTTTGTAGGGCCCCCCCAGATGTGTCTGAATCATTTATCTAGGGTTTGTCAGGAAATATATTGGAATGTCAATCAAATTCTGTGAATGAGAGATTGGAGGTTCATTTACACAAAAGTGTGTGCAATTGTTTGCCTAACTTTGTGTGTTTGTGTGTGCATTTATTGCAACTGCAGATTAGGAATTTGCACTTGCAAAAGGCTAGTCAGGGGTCTAAATGGGCAATTGTGTGGGGAAACAGTTGATACTAATTATACTAATTGCTCATGCAAAGTAAGTGAGCAGTTGCATGTGCATTCTGCACAAAGAATCACCCAGAATGCAGCCCATCAAGCCTGCACATACACCTCTACCCCGATATAACACGGGTTTGCATACGATTTGGTAAAGCTCTGACACGCTGCTCTGAGCAGAGTGTTAAGGGTGCCAGGCTAGGCCAGGCCGAGGCCATAAGGGGCAGAAGCTGCAAGAGAGCACTTTTGGGGACCCCGCACTCCCAGAGTGGCCTGGGGTATTAGCAGGGGGCCGAGTGCAGCCCGCTCTGCTTCCCTCGCCCCAGCCCCAGCTGTGTCTCTCAGGGGAGGGGGCTTGGGGGAAGAGATCGCCCCCACCCCACTCACCAGCAGTAGTGGAAGCGGAACAGCCTGGCCCCAGCCCGCTCCACTCTGCCAGCTCCCAGCCGTGGTGCTCCACTTCCCCCCACAGGTGAGGGCAGGACCTTTCCCCAGCCGCCCCCCAGCAACATGGCTGGGGCCGGAGCAAGGAAAGCAGAGCAGGCTGGGGCTGTGTCGCTGTGCTTCCCGCCGCAAGTGAGTGCGGGGAGAAGGGGCATCCTTTCCCCAACCTCCCTGCACTCACCGGCGGCGGGCAACGGAGCGCTGCAGCTGGGAGCTGACGGAGTGCAGCGGACTGGGGCCGGCCTGCTCTGCTTCACTGCCGGTGAGTGCCTGTCAGGGGGCGGGGAGGGGGGATAGGAGGGTTGGGTAGGGAGTGGGGGGTCTCTGGAGGGGGCGGTGAGGGAACAAGGAACTGGGGGGGAGGGAAAGCAAGTTTGCTATAACGCAATCTCACCTAAAAAGCGGTGAGATTTTTTTGTCTCCCGAGGACCGGGTTATATCAGGTGTAGGTGTAGATTCTTCTAACAATCTGAGATCTCCTTCATTCCTTTCTTTTTAAAAGGTCTTGCAGTTCACTTTTAAGAAAGGAAATAAGCCATAAGCACTGGTATATCCTTAGATCATTTTACACTCTTCCCTCTATGGGCTTAAACTTAAATGTACATATATTTTCCCAGCTACTAAGTTAAGAGTCTGACACACACTGACCACTGCTTGTTTGCAGTGACACCTACTGGTAGAAACAGGCTGGAAAGACTAAGAGCTTACGGTTATATTCACCGCATTCCCTATTGTTTTTCTTCCTTCTCCATGGCAACTCCTGTCAAGCATTTGTGCCCAGTTGAAGTCTCTCATTCACTGAGTTAATATAAAGCTATTTATTACGGTTTTTTTTCAGATTCATTACCCTCCTTATCATGGAAAAGCATGATGATCCCTGCCACTACAAGAATATGCATGAAGTGATCACAAAATCTTGTTCTATTGGTAATAATAATTTTGAATACCTGAAAGTATGCTAGGCACTTCCTACAAACAAGCAGACATGGTTCCTCCCCTATAGAATTTACAATCTCCATTGTCATAACCTTGAGTTTCCTACAACACAGGCTCGGATACCTGCAGTCACTACCAAGCTTCTCACTTGGAAATTTTACCTCAGGGCCCTTTTCCCCTCTGTTCCCTCTTACAAGGACCCTGGCCTTAGGAGCAGAGCTCCCTGTTGGGTATGGTCAGTGTTTTTCAAAGGCCACTGCAGAAATCACCCTTCACAACAGCTCCACTGCAGATTGAATTAACAAACTTGTAATTTGTTATTTTCCATTAAAATCTATGAATTAATTCCAGTACTGATCTGAAAGTGCCCACTGTCCTTTTCAATCCCCCCAAAGTCTTATTTCATATCCCAGTTCAGGCTTCTTTTCCATAAACCACAGAGTCCAGTGTTCTCTTAATCTGGTCTCCATACCGCCCTCTCAGCAGCCCAGACCATCATCATCCCTGAGGAACCAGTCTCAGGAGTCTGAGAGACCTTTCTTGGCAACTTCCATAAGGCCAGACCCAACCACCTACAGCTGGCAATTCTCCACATTCTTCCCACCACTGGCTTTTCAACCAAAATTCCGGAGTGGTTCATATCAACCCAATGGGCCTCACAGAGAGTCTATAGGTTTCAAGCAGCTATCTGACCTCTACTCATATATTTTATCTCCCCCATAGCTCACACCTAAAATAATATAAACACAACATATACCCCAGCATTCTCCACACTGCCTGGCTAATAAATCTTATGAATTCTAACACAATCATCATTATAGTACCCAGGAACCAAAACCTACCCTAGAATTGAGGCCCATGCCATTAGAGGTCAGGCAATAGGATACAATTTCAATTCAGTTTTATAGTACTTTATTGGCCTGACAAACTACACAAATGTTGTCAGTGTATGAATACCAAAAAAAAAGTTCAATTATTTGCCTTGCCATGCTAATGAGAATACTGTGTATTATTTTTACTATTTACTATTCAAAGAGTAACAATAATTATTAAGTATCAATTACACAACATGCAACCATTGCCTACTAATCAAATCAAAATAACTGGGCAACGAGAAATGAGTCTTTTGGTCAAAGTACAGAAATTTAAAACAGTATCATTTTGATAAATAAGGTGTTTTCTGACTGGCTTAACCACAAAACAAATTTGTTCCACAATCCAACCAATCCCAGTAAAGTGAGTAATTCTGACTGTAGTGTATTAATGCAGGTCAGAAAAAACAAACATGTTCTTGAATTATCTGTTTCTTTTATTGGTATTTTAATCAACAGGTAACGTGGAAAGGAAGTCACAGGTATATAATGCTATCAGAGAATAAATATCTCTCCCTTTGAAAACAAATGCCTCTGCTTCACCAATCAGTTACCAGTAAGTTGGCTGCCTCCTCTTGGCATTGGCTTTGATCCAACAGTGAGAGAGGATGACTTTGATCCCCTGTCCTAGTGCACCTACATCATTCCAGCCTAAAGATTTATTTATTCATCTATCCATTCAGTCTAACTGCAATAGAGTAGTATTCAAACAAGGACTCAATATCCGACATCAGGCATCCATGCAGACTACCCTAGCCTTTGGTTCTGTTCTTACTAAGGCCCCATATATTCAGTGGCAGGCTGGACCTAAATTATGCAGGAAGATCCTGGGTTTCTGCAGGGCACTGGTGCAATATACTGGAAATTCTGCAGTAGCTTTATTTAAATATTTTTAATGGAGAGTTTTGATTAATTAAATGATTCTGAATAATCAACTTACTTCAATAACCTTGATATTACTTTGACATTTAACTATCCAATTGAGGAGGCAGTTTAGTGTCGTGGGATGCAACAGTATATTTGTTGGCTATTTCTGCTAAAATGATCAGCAGTGAAATAGTTAATTGTCATTTACAATATCATCGTTGGGTTTCAGAGTCAACTGAGAGGAACAAGGCAGTTCACATCTCCCAGAGCTATTATCTCAATCTGTCTGCAGAGTCGAGAATACAGCACTCCATTGGTTTACGTGTGTTTCCTGTTTTTAAGGTTTTCTTCACAGTCATGAGGCCTAGAAGAATTTTTTTTAAATGAACACTTACATACCAAGGCAAGGGATCCAGAGCAGATTACGTGGTCATGGAATCATAGAATGCATAGACACTTCTCTGTGCTAGGTGCTGTACAAACACAGAACAAAAAGATGGTCTCTGCCCCCAAACAGTTTACAATTGAAGTATAAGGAAACAGACAACAGATGGATACAGACAGACAGAGAATTACACGGAAACAATGAGATGATATTGGCTAACCTGATAGGCAATTGTATCAGTGCACCAGTAGCCCAACCGTTGTCAAGGTTTTTTATAGGGATCAGAGCATAGGTGAGTTTTGAGGAGCATTTTGCAGGGGGATAATGAATTAGTTTCATGGATGTTTGTGGTGAGCTACTCCCACACGTGAGGGCAGCATGGGAGAAATCACAAAGGTGCTTGTTTTAAAATTAACAAGTAGACAACAGAGGCTGGCATTGAGCCAATTGGAGCAAATGAGAGATGATAGGCAGGGTGGGAGTCGGGGCCATGAAAAGTTAGTTTGTTTGATGAGCTGGAGAAGGGGAAGACAATGGAAGCTACAAAGACAGAAGCGACATGGCCAAAGTGATGGCTAAGAACATGATCTCTGCAGCAGCATTGTGAATGGATATGAATGGGACAAGACTGCATTTGTCAAGGCCAGAGAGAAGGATTTTACCACAATAGACACACAAGATGATCAGAGCTTGGACAAGTGTTTTAGCTGAGTGGATGGATAGAGAAGGCTGTATCTTGGAGACGTTATGCAGAAAGAATAGACAAGATTTAGATCTAGTCTGGAGATGAGGATCTACAGAGACGTCCAAGTTGAAGATGATACTCAGGGTGTTGGCCTGATTTACAGGCAGGATGGTGGTGTTGTCTACAGTGATAGAGAAAGGAGATGTGGAGGAGCTTGGGGGATGGACTGGGGCTGCAGCGGTTTTTGGGTGACAGACCCCATGGTATAGGAACAGTCCAACACCCAGACCCTGGTGGGGACAGCTCCCAGTGTGTGGGGCCCCAGTTAATGGAAAGCACAGAACCTCTGCCCTGCATGAAGCCACCTGGGTTGGGACCGCTGATCCCCCTCACACAGGGGGCAGTGGGTTCCTTTCCACCGGACAGAATGGGAGTCTCCTCACCTTGGCCCCTGAACCCCCAGCCTGGCTCTGCCTCACACCTTGCCTACCTCTCACTGCCAGTTCCCAGCATGGCTTCCTGTATTCCACAACCCCAGTCCATCCCAGACTGCACACTCTGCCCAGCCACTCGCACCCTAATCCCTCCCAGCCTGTACCACTTGCCCAGCCACCCACACTCCACACCCCCAGCTCCGCCTGTATCCTCCCACCAGCCCCCCCCACACACACTGCACCCCCAGAGTGCATCCCTCACCTGCTGCCCAGCCCACATCCCCACATCTCTAGTCTTCACCCCCCAACTGGCCCTCTGTAACCCCTGCACCTTTCTGGATGCATTCTTCACTGTCGGACTTGCAGCATTTGCAGTGGTAGCACCTTCAGATCCTGGACATAGTGGAGTTGAAGTGGCAGCCAGGGCTGACATGGAGCTGGGTGGGTTGCTGCAGGGGCCAAAGCCCCTGCAGCAGTTGGAGTGCCAGTAGGAGTAGCTCTGAATTGCTCAGCGATGAGTCATGGCCATGGCAGTGAACTTACCTGTGCTAGGGGTGGGGAGTAGTAGCATTTCCCCAGCAGCCCAGGTGAGGGCTGCTTCTTGCTCCTTGGAGCCCTGGCTGGTGGCTGATCTCTCCCTAAGGCAGTACTGCCAGCATCATCCCTTGCCACTGCCACTGCGGGCAACTGCCTAGTCTGTCTATAGCTAGAGCAGCCTATGCTCATCCTTCTGCCCCTTTACCAAAGTATGGTTCTATTTTAGAACTTCATCCTGCACTTTTCGTAGATTCATAGTTTCCAAGGCCAGAAGGGACCATTTTGATCATCTAGCCTGTCCTCTACAGCACAGGCCACAGAACTTCTCCAAAATAATTCACAGAGCAGATCTATTAGAAAAGCATCTACTCTTTCATACATTGTTCCATTGGTTAATGCCTGCTTTCTCTGTGGGTAAAAGCTGCAGGATCTGACCCAGAGAAAGTGATCTGCTTGACTGGGTCATTTAGGCAGAGCCTCTTAAAGGGCTGTGGGAAGATGCATTACCCCTGGAGGAGCACCAAGAAACATTCTGCTGGAGTGAGCATGCTCCTGGCTGCCATCTAATAGGGTGCAGCTTTCTTCCCCCCTGTTCCTGCATAGCTGGGCAGCTCTACTAGCTGCTGCATTGGGGGTGGAACCATGGCCATGCCTCCTTCCCACCCTCAGTGGGGCACCATGTACCCACGAGAAGAGAAGGAAGCAGAACCTGCATTGCCATGAGCTCGGGGACTTGAATTCTGCATGGTCCATACAAAGGGAGAGAGACATTGTGACTCTACCCTCTCCCTCCCCTCCACACATCCACAGAAAAGCAACGGTCCTACAAAAATATGAGATGTAAAGGCCAGATTCTTCCTGGCATTGTTGCAGCTGCAGAGCCTGAGGAAGGGAAGGTTCTAGGGGTCTTCACTACTTTGTGCAGCCCACAAAGGTACCAAACCAAACTGCAGACCCTACACTCCCCAAAGGAACTGCTCCCCCACCTTCCTCCCCTGCAGGAGCACAGTACCTCAAAGGGGCTGGGAGGCAGTGGAACTCCCCTGCTCCCACATCAGCAGGCAGCAGAGATGACTGGATGCAAGACAGGTAACAGGACACAACCCACAAAAGGGTGCAGTAGTGGCACAGTTGAGCTCCAAGTGTTATTTTACCATTCTGTTAAATAAAAAAAGTGGGCTAGATTCTGGCCCTGACTATGCACCACCAGTATGGTAAAGAAAGGTTAAAGGGGCTTTAAAGCCCATTTAATCAGCTTCTGGGGATTCCCTCAGTGTAATGAAATTCCCAACTGCTGAAGCATTGGCACAGCTAACTCCACACCAACACTCTCACAGGCCCCAACATGGAGGCATGTTAGGGGAAGGACTGGTAGAAAGGGAAGGTGGCTGGACTGCATTCTTGATCCAGGATCTCCAGCTGCTGAAACAGCTCCTTGGAGGTTGGGGCCACCAGGCCCAAGTAACAACAGTCTTGAGGCTGCTCTAAATTGTGTCGGCATTGGAAATGGCCTTTGACAGCCCTGAGAATCATAAAGCTCCCCTGCCTCACTCAGGTCCTGGAGCCAAGGGTCTGTTTAATTCTGAAAATAAAAGTCTTGTGGCAACCAGCCACCCAGCTACATGTTGTTCCTAACAGCTCCAGTTCTCAGCAAATGCTCTTCATCTTTTGGGTGACTGCACATTTTATACTTCTCGGTATCAAGTCCCAAACACAGAAGGAGGCCAACACAATCAATATAGCTAACAAAGCCACTGCTAAGAGGCAGAGGAGGTCCATGTTTTAGAATTGCCTGCTCAGTTGCAGTATGTCTCAGCAACTAATAGGGCACCACAATATTTTAGACGCATTGTACTAAAATAAAGAGTGCCAACTATTGGATGACCTAATACTGCCCAAGACACTTCACTTAGATCCAGTTAACAATATCTACTCTAGACTTATTTTCAACTACTTTGTCTTCAGATTGATCACAAACTAGAGTTGAGAAGCAAATGCTGAAACTGAACCACAAGCTTGGCTGTAGGCATCTAGGCAAATCTGTAGGCTGTCGACAAACTCCAGTTTATTCAGTGGGAAGTACAAGACACATTGACAATATCTGTTTTTATTTGATAAAATCCTTACAAATATCAAACCACTCTATCCGCTCCACTATTTATTTTCAATGCAGGAAAAACAGCTAAAACTTATTTTATTTCTAATATGAACACACACAGTAGTAGCCTCATTATTCCTGTCCTCAGGCAAATCAGTTCTTTAGCGCCCTTTACATAATGTGTAAACTTCATTCATCATGTTCTGCAGCTACTCACATGACAGGGAAACATACCAGATGCAACATCAGATCAAAAAAGAAAGTGAAAAAAACACACATGCCAGCAATTATACTCTACACATATTCTTGTCATTTGAGACCACACTCAAGACTTTTTATATCTACCTGGGTCCTCCTGCCTATCCTAGTTAGCGGGGACTGAAAAAAAAGTGCCTGCAGGTTTTACATTTGGCCATTCTTGTCCACAGCTCCTGCTGCTGCATTGGCTCTATTGCTTCTCCCATAGCCAGTTTTCTTTTTCTCACTGCTCAAAATACTGTATTGCAGTGAGAGGACCTGCAGTAACAGAAGCAACTTAAGCTCCCTTTTAGAGGAGGCACTCTACTGGAGTGGAGGAGAGAACAATAAGACTTACTTATCTATCTAAACAACCTATTTATTTATAGAGGAATACAAGGGACTTGGGAATCTCTGCAAGGTTGGCCTTGCTCAATTTTCCCCTCCTGGAGGATGGGTGACAATACCAATGGAGGAGGCAAGAGGTGCAGCCTACAAAACCTACAGTCCTAGGCATCTTGGAGAAAGAAATAGTTGCATGGAAGGGTGGCTTTTCCCTCCATGTGGCTGCTCTGACACTTCCTCCCAATCCTGCAGGAGTTGTGTGACCACTTCCTGATTCTCCCTTGGCTTCAGAGGTACAGCCCTGAAGAGAGTCAGGGGGATTTACCACCACTTCACGCGGCATTAAATCCTGATTGGATTTTTGAGCAGAAATCCACAGGTTCAACAGGGAAGGTGCTGTAGAGAGTGGCTGGTCCTTTGCTCCACTCCCATCAACATCCAGCTCTGTTCTCAAAACAAGGCATGGCACCAACTCTGCAGAAGACCAGTGAAGAAGTGCTGAAGGAAAAGGATTGACAGGAAAGAGCTACTGAGATTTCAGTTCCCTTTGCTTACAGAAGCAGAAGGGACAGTTTAGGCCATAATTTTCCTATTTTGAGGGCTACAGCTAGTTCACTAAAAACAAAAGAAGAAAATTGCCTTAATAAAAATTACATTCCAACAATGAAAAGCATCTGAGAGAAACACAAGCTCAAAGGCGATTCACAGGTAAAGCCTAAGCTTCCAATCCATGGGCATCGTGGGACATCACCCTAATATGCCCTGTTAACTGGGAATTGTGAATGTGTCAGATCTTTAACTTTATCTAAATGTAGGGGGAAACAATGAGGAGTCTGGTGGCACCTTAAAGACTAACAGATTTATTTGGGCATAAGCTTTTGGGGGTAAAACCCCCACTTCTTGTATCTGAAGAAGTGGGGATTTTGCCCATGAAAGCTTATGCCCAAATAAATCTGTTAGTCTTTAATGTGTCACTGGACTCCTTGTTGTTTTTGTGGATACAGACTAACATGGCTACCCCTCTGATAAACATAGGGGGGGTTTGTCATGTGAATTAAATGCAACTCTGTCGGGCTCAGCTATGTCTGACAGAGAACCCTCAGCATGGGGCAGTGCTCCAGCAGTACATGGAAGCATTACACATCAGAGAAGTATAATATCTTCAGTATGGGGTGTTCTCTTTTCTGGCAATGGTGTACAGCATGCTCTGTGTCCCTGGCCAGGAGAGCTGGCTGGTAGGAAGCAGGATGGGACAAGAGGAGGCAGCGCCATCTTCTGAAGTGGTTAGTGCACGTTCGAGTGTTAGGAACGCATGTTAAGCAATATGGGATCATGTCAAATACATTCTACAGACATGTTCCAGACCATGCTCACCTTCTGGGTGAGAGATGCAAGGGAGGGAGGCTTCATGCGTCCTTCCCCCTTGCATGCCCCTATAGGGGCCAGGAACTGTCTGGCTTACATGAGGTAGAATTTGGGCATACAGAATCCATCTGATATGATTGCATATTGCTTACTAGCATCGTATTGCTAATATACCAGCACTCCTATGATGCAGTCAAAACAATTGTAATACATTCATAGGCACTGACTCCGTGATTACTCCAGGGCTGGAACATCCATGGAAAAAAAATAGCAGGTGCACTGCACTCACCGGCAGCCAGCTCCCTCCCTTCCCCTCAGTACCTACTATCTGCTGGTGCCCCACTGATCAACTTCTCCCCCTTCCTCCCAGCGCCTCCCACCTGCTGCAGTCAGCTGTTCCGCAGCATACAAGAGGCCCTGGGGAGAAGCAAGGATGGGGGCACACTCGAGGGAAGTGGCAGAACTGAGTGGGAAGTGGTGGGGCGGAGGTGGAGTAGGGGTTGGAAGAGGCGGGACAGAGTTTGGGGGAAGGGGTGAGAGGCAGGCAGTGCCTGGGATGTGGGTGGGAAGAGGCAGAGCAGGGGTTTGGGTGAAAGGGTCATGTGGGAGCGGGGCCTGGGTCAGAGTGGGGGGTTAAGCACCCCTAGGGCCCGGAAGAAGTCAATGCCTGTGAATACATTTGTATACTTTATGGGTTAAATGTCATTAGTGATACTATATTTTTTGGTAAATCTATCATGGCGTCCCAGCTTAAACAGGATCACTTTGCTTATGATCAGTAATGAAATCCTACCAGCTTTGAAATACTAAGTTCTCCTTGAAAATTAAAGGAAGAGGCCAGTCTAGTCCCTAAAGAAAGATTTATGGTGTTAAAAAAATGGGTTTAGCCCTTCAGGGGGCTATGTATCCTCAACTGCAACTGACATGAAAGGGAGTTGAGAGTATCCAATATCTTGCAGGAGTTGCTCAGCACTCAGTATGTATGATTGCATTCACATGCACAGACTGAAACGAAATTGTTCAGTAAGCTCTGCTGCAAACACTAACACCACAATGCACACGTACCAACAGGGGCAAAACCCATTCAAATCAGGTAAAAATCGGCCCAAATGCTACAAGTCAGGACATATTTGTCTTACTGAAATGACTGCATTGTAACTGAATAATAAAATAATACCTATTCATTAGGCACAAAGCATATCATTATTAAAAACTAATTCAGCCTCCTAAGTGGTCTCAGCAGTGGCTGATTCTTGCTTTACTCCTTAATTCCTTCTGACTTCCCGTCCCTTTAAAGGCTGTGGTGGCCGGTAGTTTCTCAGCATGCAGCAGGCTGCCTCTCCCTCAGCAGTACACAGAAGGCTGCGGAATTTGGCTATCTGCAGATGAAAAGAGGTTTAGAGTTCAGCAGAGAATTGTCAAGCTAAGGCTAAATGAAGAATTCTAAGTAAAAAACATGAACGTACTTGTCAACTTTATTTTGCCAAGAAGTATGGGGATTGCATTGTCTAGAGCACGTGTGGAATGGCCATTTCAGCCCTTATTCCTGTTAGCTATTGTTTTTCATTTACATTTTGTGAGTGTTGTTTCAGGCATTGTCTGGGTATAATATGGTATTCACACTTGATCTTTCCTAACCTGAAGCCTAAAAAGAATTCTCTTAAGATTTCTGCACCCTATTTTCAGTCCAAAGGCCAGCATCGTTCCCACTAATTTTTTTTTCCCCGCATACGGATTGCCTGGACGACAACATGAGCAGGCAAACAAAATCTGATTGTATGTCCTCATGATTCAGAAATATCACCATCAGTGAAGAATGATGGATGCTGTGCTACAAAACACTTCTCTAGTTACCATTTTTTACATCATCCACTTGGCACACAACACAAAGCAAATAATAATTACTAGAGATGAGCCCAAACCAAAATATCTGATCCAAGCTTTCTCTCTCACACACACTTACAATTAGGAAATGTTTAAATCTCTATCCAAACTTCACAATTTGGATTTATCTCAGCAATACGGCAAACTGGAACACCCAGTGCAAATAATTATGAACTGTGAGGGCATTTAGATCTGGATTTGATTCCAGATCTGAACCTTGCTAATCTGACCTATTGTGAGTAGTTATTAGTTTTATACACTAGCTTGCTTCAGACTGATTTCCTTTATTTAGTTACCATTAGCAGGGCAGCACAAAAGTCATGATTCTGATAGTGGATATATGGTATGTTATGGCAGGGTCATTGTCTGGGAGGAGGGGGGACAAACTTCCTTCAGAAAATGAGCATCCCCAATAAAGTGGTTATTAAGGTAGTTATCTGGGAGAGGCAGCAGAGGGTAGAAAATCACTGATGACCAGATTCTGTTACTTCCTCACATTGAGTAGAAACTTACTCCTACTACTCCCATTGATTTCAGTAAGTCACTGCCTTTTGCTTTGGGCTGTGCCTCAGAAGAGAGTAGAGAATCAAGCCCACAGTCAGTGCCCATAAGGCTTCAGGACTAGCCAGGAGAGTCCCATTCTCAGGGTATTTCTACACTTCAGAGACTATACCAGCATAGCCATGTTTTCAAAGCTACGTTGGCATAATCTGTTAACGTAGACGCATCCTACACCAAAGGAAGAGATTTTTCCATTGCTGCAGGAACTCCACCTCCTCGAATGATGGGAGCAATGATGGGAGCAAGGTTGATGAAAATATTCATCTGTCAACACAGATATGTCTACACTGGGCAGGGGGGTAGGACGGTATAGCTAAGGTTTTACTTCCAAACCCATGAACGTCATAGCTATGTCCACCTAACTTTTTAAGTGTGGACCAGGCCTTATTGTCGCCTCTTAGGCTCCTGAGCAACACGCTCCCAAGTAGGAAAGAGAGAGAGAGGCACACTAGGCTGCTTCTCTATACTTACAGTCTGGATTCTAAGCATAAAGATCCAGCTGCAGGTGTGCCCTCACAACAGAGCTCCCTAGAATTAGACAGCCTGTCTCTGAGCCTAGAAATATGGCTAGAACAGCAGCACTGGGAGGGGATACACAGAGTGAGGGTCACTCTACTCAAACCTTTAGGCCACAGACTGGGCACAGACCATATTCTGGGGGGGTGAGGGAAGCTCCAGGTACAGGGGAGAACCAGAGGGTTACATTGGGAATACTCAAAATGGGGTTGGGGCAGATGGGGAACTTAGGAGGGGGAAGGAAGAGAAGGTGGAGGAACTCAAGGGGGAAGCTAGCTCAGGAGGTGGGGTGGGGATGGAAAGCTAGGGAAAAACTTGAACCGAAGCAGATGGAAATGATGGATTGACAGTGGCAAGGGAGGGAAAAGTATGTAAATAGGGTGGTGATGCTTATGTACTACTTAGGCAAAACAGTATAAGTTGCGTAATACATCCAGATTTCCAAACTCACAGCCTTACCATGTATGTCAGTGCTTCATTCGACAGAATAAAAACAGAAACTACTGACTCATACTTCTTTAATCAAGGTTTAATCAGCAGGACACTTCACTGACAAAACCCAAAAAGTTAAGAATATGCATCACTATGTTAATTAAAGTGTTTAAGTAACTAATAACATGGCATGCTCAATTAGGAAAATGTATCTGAGAATAAATTAATTTTCATTAAGCAATTAATTAACAAAAAATGTAAAAAACAAAATAACTCTCCCTTTCAAGTTACTATTAAAAAAATTAAGGCATTTTTTCCATACTGATGTTTCTTGTAACTCACTGGAAGCTGGAAACTGACATTTATTTCTTTATTTTTAAAACATTTCCTTAGTGGAAAAGAATAAAATCAATAGAGGAAGAAATTGTATTTTAAGCTTCTAAGAAAAAAAATATAAAAATGAAGAGTTAACAATCAAATTGCAAAGTAGTACCAGTCAAGGCATGAACTTTGACTTCTTTTATGTTTGTACAGCACATGGCACATTGTGGACACTACTAGAAACAAATAATAGGTAATAAACAATTTTTTGTATTTAATTATAGAACATATAAAATATCACACTAGACAGGATAGATCGAATTTGAAATAATACATAGTTAGAAATGAAGTAATGTGTTGCATCAGATATTGATATTTCATTCCCTAAAAATGGTATACATGTTCCCTGTTCCATGCAACATTTCACTTTTAAAATATTTTAACTAGAGATTATGCCAAATCAAAACTTTGGATTTGGGAAGTTCAGGTCTGGATCTGAACTTTGGACAGCAGTAATAATCATCTTACTGAATACATATATAGCACCTTTTCATCTTTAAGAGCTTTACCAAGCCCAGTAAGCATTATGCCTATTTTACAGATGGGTAAGGTGAGCACTAAGTGCGTTAGTGACTTGTTCAGGGCCAGCTGTTCCTGGAGCTCAATGTCTCTTGATTCTCTCACAGATGTCCTATCCACTGAAACATCTGATTTGCATTTTGATCAAAGATTAAGGTCAGTTCTTATTTCTTCTGAACTAGTTCTTTCATTCTTAGTAAAATGCTACTCAAAGGAAAAACGTTAAACATAAACAGAAGTCTACCCTTCACGTGACCTTTAAACTTCCCAGCTCTTCTTTTGAGTATTTGAACTCTCTTGAGAGATAATGATTCTAGGTTGAGATCCTGGCCCACTGAAGTCAATGGGAGTTTTGCTTCTGATTTCAGCGGGCCCAGAATTTCATCTTTAGTATCCACCAGCAAAGAGATACTGATCAAACCACATCATTTAAAACTTAGCAGCTAGTGGGCCATGCCACATTCTACCCATCTTAATCACACTGAGTAGCATCGCTCAGTGGGACAATCTTACTCCCCTTAATTATAGTTCTGCTAAGGGATTAGTCTGAGCTACAGGATGGCTCAGCGAGGCTATTCATTGGTAAGGTTGGAAGGGTGGCATTATTTGGCCCAGAACAGTTAATTTTACTGTTAATTACCATCTATAACATGGAACAGGTAAATACCAAGGTGTGATAAAAGCCACAAGTTTTTTATATGACAACTGGAGTAATGATACCCCCTAACAGCAGCACTGGTTACCAAATTCTAATAGTAGAAATTGGAAAATTATATTCCCTTTAGCATCTCCACTGCCTCAGAGTATTAACTTCAGTAACCATTGGATGTCACTGTTGATCCACAAATATATAGCCAGAAGGTCAATTTTACAGCTGTATGTAACATGAGAAATATAAAGGGCAGTTCCAAGTGGTGTGCTCATCCCTCTCCTACATTCACTTAGCCTGATTGTTAAGAACTAGTTATTAGTAGTAACTACAGTATTTAGATTGACCAAATTTCATACTCTTGGTATCTAGTAGGAAACGCTCTGTATTTATCTGGCTATTTGCTGAATTGGAATTCTATAATGAATGAGTTAAATACAAAGAAATAAATGAATAGCGGCATTTTGGAGATGGTAAAATCTACGGAATGAAACTCAAGTGGTCCAGAACCTTCAAATGAAATTAACTATCAGTTTCTTTCTTGCATTTTCCCCAATTTGTAGCTCCCAAACCATTTTTTTTAATTTCAAAACATTTTAATAATAATACTTGATCATTCTGATGGCCAACGGAAGTCAACAAAAATTCATGTTAATTTCAAATTTCTCTAGAAACTCAAGACAAAAATGTAAAGCACAAAATTTGGTAGGGTAAGAAATGTCATAATTAATTAAATATCTAAAGCTATAAATAAAATAGTCTTGAGAGTATCATTTTAAACCATAATTCACTTTTAAAAACATTATATTTGAAGGGTTGGGGGGGATCAAAGTGTACCTGCTCAGAGGAAACAGTTATAGGCTCTCTGAGAATTATCCAGATGACACTTTCAAGAAGAGGTGGAACAGTAAGAGAGCCAAGATAAGTCCAGTAGTCCAGAGAGTGAGGAAGCAAACAGGAAGGGTCAAAGTTTGTGAATAGTGCTTGTTTACCCTGGAAAAAGAAGCATGCACATTCTAACCCAGAACCACCACATTTAGCAACCACTTATTTTGCAGTCTAGTTAATTTCTTTTTAGTGTCAGAACATTTTGTTTATTTAAAAGTGTCAAGCAGGATCTCCCCCCACTAATCATGCCAAAGGAGAATTATGGAGAGAAAAACTGTTGGAGATTGTTCCATTGGTGGGAGCAAGGTTTGCATGGCTCTGGAGGATCACAGAGGTACATCTACACAGCTCACGGCAGTGAGCCTCCCAACCCGGGTCCACAGACTTGGGCTTGAGCTACCATGCTAAAAATAGCTGTGTAGCTGTTGCAGCTTAGGCTCTGAAACCTAGGGAGGGGAGTGGGCCAAAGCCACCCATGTGAAGGTCCTGTGCCCCTACAGCAGATCTGCCCCTAGTGTTCCTTCTGGTGACAGCTGGGTTCCACTGAAGCCATATTACCAGGCACTCCTGGTGACTACGAACAGCCTAGTGATGGGGGCTCTGATGTAAAAATAATACAACATCTGGATGTATTCTCTTTTGCTTGGAATGTCTGGAGAGCTGGTGGGATGGCAATCTGTGTCTTCTCCACCTGGCACCAGCCCACTCACACCTCCCTGGCCCACCCATCCATGCCTTCCGTCCCCATGTGGATTTTTGGACCAAGAGAGAGGCCTCTGCAGGGTTTGGTGTCACAGGGATAACTGCCCCCCTCACATATGGAGGGCCAATTAACGCATGCAAGGCCACTCCATGTGCTAATCGAAGGGAACACGATCCTTTTCTCCTCCGATAAAACAAGTGAGAAAATGTCTCAACTCTCCACATTTTTGCGGGGGAGGGAACTCCACAAAAATAAAATGTGCAATTATCCAATGTCAGTGATCTTGATGATAATGTTAGTTGTCAGGGATTAAATATTACAGCTAATTAATGTTCTCCCCTCCCTCTGCATTGTACAATGTGCTGGTTTGCGCCTGACTTAATCCAGCAAAAGTACCCCTAAACTGCCCCAAATCAGAGCTAATCCTTGTTTACCGGCTGTAAATGCCTAAGGAATGTGAATGTGAAGCATGGAAGAAAAAGAACAGCAGCAGAAGTACTGGAGAATTTTAGGAGAATTACTTCACCTTGGCTCTAATGGCATCCAAACGGTCAGTAATTTTCTTCAGCTGAGAGTTACATTCACCAATCTGTAAAGGCAAAGAGTCAAAGATCATACTCTCGAGGGAAGAATATGCATTCACTTCTCACTTATTAATGTTTAATTTTAAAGTTTTTCACATAGGCCTGATCCTTCACCCAATGAAGTTAACGGTAAAACTCTGATAAACATCAATGGATGTAGTGTCAGGCCATTATTAATTAAAACAACCTGGAACTCTATATGGCTCCTTGCACAAAGTCAGTGAGGCCGTGGGAAGGGGTGATTTTTTTTATCCTAGAATGAGCAGGTTATCAAGTGTATGAGGCATAATCTTGTTCAGAGATTTTAAGGAAATCCTCTAATGTTTGTTTTCCTCTCTAGACAGAAAAGAAGCAATTCACCATTGGAACAAACGGCTATGGGAAGTGGTGAATTCTCCATCTCTTGATAGCTTCAAATCAAAACTAGTGCTTTCTGGAAGATTTGCTTTAGAAAAAACACACATTATTGGGTCTACAGAAGTGCCTGGGTGAATTTAATGGCCTGCGATATACAGGAGGTCAGACTAAATGATCCAATGGTCCTTCTAGTCTTAAATGCTATGAATTTTGGTGTTTTCCAGGTGGTGCAGCAATCTACTATTACAAACACATTAAAAATTAGGCATGTGGTTTTTGCCTTCATATTTTTGCTGCTGTGGAATTATGGGTAAAAGGATATTTGCTACAGAATACCAGTTTTGTTGTTTAAGCTTATAACACAGATTTATTAAAAGGGATAAAGCAATCGTTGCTTACCTTTAGAAATACTGCCATGACAGCCAATCCATCCCGCTGCCGAGCAGCCTCAACAAAAGTGGAATATTTGTCTGAGTTCCAGTGAACCACATGAAGCTGAAAGGCAAAAGCACAAATAGTGTCAATTCCCACTTAACTGGTGCAATTACAATTAACATGCAATTTTACTAGTGTTGAGGTTTCTACTTCACCTGTTTATATTCAGATGCATTCAATTTTCCAGCTGCAAATATTTATGTTTATTGAAATCTGGAAATATATAATCATACAAAGGGCAACAACAAACACTAATGTGGCTGGGATTTGAACAGATATGAGAATGGCACAATTAACAGCATTTTTACATTCCAGGTACAGCAGTTACTATTAAAAGTCAAAATTTAGCAACAGATACCACCACCACAGTATCTGAAATACTGTGGATACTCACTGTTCTAAATATTGGGAAACACTGAAATTTCATAGGCCAAAATTTTCAAACACTGAAGGCTAAAGTTAGGCTCTTAAATCCACATTTAGTAGAGCTGGTAAAAATAAGTGGTGGAATAAAATTATGCAAACGTCATCAGCATTTTCCCCTTCCCTCCCATTTCCTCAGTCAAAATTTCAGCAACACACTGATCAGCTATACAGCTGATCATGAAATGAGGAGGGGGATGGGATATGAAATTTTCACAAAAACAATCTCCCTCCTCCCCTCTTTTTTCTCAAATTTAATTTTTTATGAAAATTTTTCAAAGAAAACTTGAAGTTTGGAGAAAAAAAATTAGCAGCTTTTGTATTTAGGCATCTAAATGAAAGTGGCCTGATCTTCAGACGTGCTGAGCACCTGCTTTTCCAATTGATTTCTGACTGGGCATGTTTTGTGGTACATTTGTAACGAGCAATGCTTCGTTTGTTTGATGTGTAATTGCTTGGATGCTCCATGCAGACTGGTCCAAAGTTTGGAAGATCCACTCTGGCCAGTCCTAGGATTGCCAAGATTTGGCCAGGCAAACAACAAAGTGATCTTTGCCCCAGTGCCCTCCAACCCCTTCTACCAAGCCATGCTCCCTAAAGTCATGTTCGTATTCCCCTGTCAGGAGTCCTCAAGTCTCTACGGAAGGAGCCAAGTCACAGAGTCAGATGTCTCTCCTCCCTTGTGCAGAGTACTGCTGTTCTCTGCACTACCATGCCGTTGAATGTACACAAAGTAATTCTTATATAGCACTTATTTTTGAAGTACTGTACAAACATTATCTAATTAATCTCATAAGATTTACTAACTAACTAACTAGAGTCTATAAACTCAGAGTAGTTGAAGATCAAATTTTTCAAAAGAGGCTTTTAATTTTGGGTCCATCTTTAGGTTTTCAGAACCGCTGAGAATTTGTTGCCCCCAGTGACTTCATTTGAAGCCATGCTTGTTGAGCTCCAGGCGAACACAGAAAAACTGGGGACACCAGAAATAAAGGCCTCCTTAGAAAACATGGTCTTAATGGCTTGCCTGAAGGAACTGCATGGGAGGCTGTGTGGTCTTGTGGATAAAACAGGGGTCTCAGAGATCTTGGTTCTAGATCCTGCCTCAGACACGGACTTGGCCTTAAGGTTCCCCTATCTGTAAAATGGGTATAATACTTGGTGTTGTGAGGCATAATTAATGTTTGTTAAGCTCTTAGGCCCCAAACCAGCAAAGTACATAAGCATAAGTTTACCTTTAAGCATGTGAAAAATCCAATTCAAGTCAATGGAAATAGCTTCACGCTTACAGTTAAACACATGCTTAAGTGTGTCACTGTATTGTGGCTTTATGACTTGTCTACATGGGGAAATAGCCCAGAATAGCTAGCACAGAATAGCTCCTGTGTGGACAATCTTATTCCACACAAAGAGTGTCTGAGTGTGGAGTAGCTTAATACATTTTGGAAGTGAAGCTAAATTGCACCCAGGTGCTCTCAGTGCAGAGTAAGAGTGTCCAGTTGGGGAGTTAGTACAGAATAGCTATTAATCTTTAAATTCATACCCTAGCTTATTTAACAATAGCTTCCCTGCATAGACAAGCCCTTAGATATTCTTGTAGGAAAGCTATCACAGAAGTCCAAAGTAGTAGTATTAAGACCAGAAATAGAATATAGGAATTCATACCTCACTTCTCAGTCCAATAGACCATTCTGTGTGCACATGTATGCATGTTAGTATTCTGGAGCTTACAATGTCACCATCGGACCATTCACGATTTTAGATTCACAAAAGCTAGATTGAATAACTTTTAAAATGTTATAGTTTGCATACACAAAGAGGAAACAGATACTTTCAGTCGGAATGACTTTTATTGTGAATTAAAAACAACAAACAAGAAAGGACAAAAAGTAAAATCCTCACAGCTAAATAAACCACACTACTCCCTATAATTTTGCAAAAAAACAAACAAACAAACAAAAACAAACAAGAACTGTGAAACATTTTGGGGTAGAGCCCCATTCTGAATGGCTTGTGACTTCTCTTTTAAGGGATGTATCCCATCTTACCACCGCTCCTGCACTGCAGCTTGTTGAAGAGAACTTGGTCTGGCCAATGCGATGTCACAACGCAACAGGACTGGGGAGCCCTCCTATTTCCTGATGTCCTCTGACATGAGGCAAGCCAAGTAGTCTTCTTTGCTTGTGAACTCTTTCTTCTAGCATGTGCCAATTTGGCAGAGGTGCTTTCTTGATTTGTTAGAGCATTTTCTTCAGGAAGTTCAGCACTGAAACAGCATTCTCATCTCCTGAGGTATTTCTTCTGCATGACCAGTGCTCAGCAGCCTCGATCTTAATTCTGGTTTCCTTATCCCAAAACCAAAATGATGTCTAAAGTGCTTCTTGCAGAAAGTTACCAAAATAACAAGTAGTGGGTAGCTTTTTAGACTGGCTAGAAATTCAGAGATATTTTCTCCTTCCATTTGGTTTTTGAGATGGAACTTATTTTTTTTTTTTCAGCTAGAAATTTGGTTTTGGTACATAATGTTTTTAAGCACCTCTATTAATTCTTTATACTCCATCTCACCTGGTTCCTGTGGAAAACATAAGCCTTTAAACACTGCAAATGTCACTTTCCCCACCAGTGGTAGAAAAATTGATTGTTTTTTCTTACCACTGTCCTCTATAGCATTTCCAATAAAATACTGATCAGGACTTTGTACATATATTTCAAATTGTTCCTCTTTTGCATTATAGTGAAAATCTTCCATAAAAATTGATTTTTACCTTTTCTATTTTCCTTTTTTACCCAGGAAAATTCTCACATTCTCTGAGCTATTTGTTGTTTGAGATCCCATTTTCCTAACTAAAATACTTGTTTTATTTTTCCCATACGCAAAGAGGAAACAGATACTTTCAATCTGAATTACTTTTATTGTATAATAATCAAAAGCAAGGAACAAGCAAGAGCAAAAGTAAAGACTCCACGAGAGAGCACACTGTGCGTTTCTCCTCTGTGACATTCTGCACTAACTGGAACACTCATAATGGCTGCCTGTCTCTGTAGGCAGCATAGGCCTTAGACATTTAAAGGTGCAGTACACAGAAAACAAAGGCATAACTGTCACATTGCTACATACACCACAAAAATAACCACTCTACTCTTCTGCAAATAGTAAAATGCACATATCCTCAGTAAGGATGATCAAAAAACCAAAATCTGCAGTTTCTATGTCAGGTTTATTTTGAGATATAATGATCCCAAAGGAAAAGTTAAAAAATAAAAACAAAAAAGATTAAAACAAATTCTCAAACAATAAAATCCTCTAAATTTTCCACTTATAATATCTTATGTACTTCTTGTCTTACCCTTTGCCAAGGTCTCTAAATATATTCTCCTTTGGCATAGGATCACACATGAAAAATTTCAGGCATATTGCTTATGTTTTGAAAAGATAGGAAACCAAAATCTGTCTTACAATGGAATGCTAGTCACAGCCTTAACTACAGAGAGACTGTGGCCTCTATAAAATTCAATACAATGCCTTACCTCGGCTGCATACTTCTTTCCATCCACTGCATGCTCAGAACCAATGTCATCGCTGGCCCCCCAATGAAAGTGAATTTGGCGCAGCCTATAGCTTCCACTGAGTGGTCCCCCTCTCAGCACTATAAACCAGATAATAAGAGATTTTTAGCCAAGGGGACATGCATTATAATAAAAGCTTCTGACCTACGCTTTCATGTATACAGCACCATTTCAGGATCCAGGCTCTCATATAGATTCTCGAAGCATATGTATTAATAGGATGCCACTACTGCACAACAACAAGAGAAAGAAGAGACTATGCCCTTCAAAATTTAAGTTATATATATGTAAATTAGCTAATAACTGCTACTAGGGGATGAACTGAAATCACCCAATGTGTCTTACTATAGGCAAGAAGCAGTACTTTTTTTTTTAATTCTTCTAAGAAATTGAATTATTATTATGCTACCTATTTGGCGGCTACATTCTTATCAACACATTTCAAAGTGACACTGACAACCAAATTAGGCTTAAAGATTAGGTGCCATAGAAAGGTAGATTCTTTAATAAAATTGGAGGAAAATAGGTCAGTTGATTTAAAATGTATTTCAACATTCCTTGGCACTGTTTGAAACCCAGATGAAATGGTACTGTACCAAAGACGAAAACCAGGCAGTGAAAAAGATTATAAACAAAGTGAAGCTAATAATGCCTCTGTTTTGTCCAAGTTCAAAATTAGTGACATGTAAAATGTAAATAAATGGCACATTAACAACACATGTAAGGCGTGTGTGTGTGTGTTGTGTAAATATTTCTCTTTTTAAAAAAAACGAACCAACTAGAGATGGATCCAAACCAAAATCTAAGATCAGAACTTTAGATCCGATCTCATCGCAGTCTCTGTAATGCCCTGACACTGAATCTCCTGCCTCTTAGAAAAGCTACATCTTGATTTCAGCTCTCCCCTCTCCCTCCCCACACACCATAAAAAAGGACTGTTGTGCTCTGGGGTTCTAGCTAGACCCATTATAGAGATACAGAAAAGGGGATCCAGTCACCTAAGGCACAAGCTGGTAGGGCATACACCAACAACAAAAGTGGGAGGTGAAAAGGAGGAACAAATGAGCACTCATTTAGCACAAAATGAAGATATCAAGAACAAAAATGCATCAAAGGATGCTAGGAATCTGGGTAACAAACAAACAAAAGGATCTGAAATTGCACATTTATGAGCATACGTTCAACCTAGCTGGTATTGCTGAAACCTGGTGGGAAAATGTGCACTACTGGAATGTTAAAATCGCTAGCTATAACTTATTTAGAAAAGATTGAGTGGACAAAGGAGCAATGGGAGTGGCACTGTCAAAAATGGCATTACTTGTTTCCGAGTCACTGACAACTCAGAAGTAAGTGACCGTAAATGCTTATGGATCGATGTTCTAACAAATAAAGTACAGGATAGGATACTAGTTGGTGTAATCTAAAACACCCAACCAAATCAGAGTGGAGAATAGGACGACTGGCTTCTTAAATAGGAAAAAAATATAAAAGATAATTTCTTAACTCAAGAAGCGTTGCATCCAACATAATGGAATTCTATATTAGACCTCATCTTGATATATAAAGAGGAACTGATCACAGAACAAAAAGTTAGTTAGATGCAATTGATCATGATTTGATTACATTTACCAGTATGTTCAAAGAGAATAAAATTACACACACGTACGCACACACACACAGAGCTTTAAAAGAGCCAGTGTCACAAAAAGTTTAAAACAATCAATGGACTGAAAGAAAACATAAAATCATCACTGATAAATTCGCAGATGACACACAGATTGGGGAAGGGTAAATAATGGAGAGAACAAGCCACTGTTACAGAGCAATCTGGACTGCTTGGTAAGCTGGTTGTAATCAAACGATATGCATTTCAATACAATGAAATGTAAGGTCATACATCTAGAAGCAGGGAATGTAAGCCATTCTTACGGAATGGGGGACTCTATCCTGGGATGCAGGAAAAAGTTTAAGACTATGATGAATAATCAGCTGAACATGAGCTCCCAGTGCAGCATGGCTAAAAGGGCTAATCCTTGGATGCATAAACAGGAATGTCAAGTCCAGTCTTTTGCACTTATGGCAGGACTAAGTATTATCTAGACCATCCCTGACAGGTGTTTATCTAACCTGCTCTTAAAAATCTCCAATGATGGAGATTCCACAACCTCCCTAGGCAATTTATTCCAGTGCTTAACCATCCTGACAGTTAGGAAGTTTTTCCTAATGTCCAACCTAAACCTCCTTTGCTGAAATTTAAGTGCATTGCTTCTTAGCCTATCCTCAGAAATTAAGAACAACTTTTCTCCCTCCTCTTTGTAGCAATCTTTTATGTACTTGAAAACTGTTATGTCCCCTCTCAATCTTCTCTTTTCCAGACTAAACAAATCCAATGTTTTCAATCTTCTCTCTTGGATCATGTTTTCTAGACCTTCAATAATTTTTGTTGCTTTTTCTCTGGACTTTTTACAATTTGTCCACATCTTTCCTGAAATGTAACGCCCAGAACTGGACACAATACTCCAGTTGAGGCCTAATCAGTGAGGAGTAGAGCTGAAGAATTACTTCTCATGTCTTGCTTACAGCACTCCTGCTAATACATCCCAAAATGATGTTCAATTTTTTTGCAAACAGTATTACAGTGTTGGCTCATACTCAGCTTGTAGTCCACTATGATCCCCAGATCCCTTTCCACAGTACTCCTTCCTAGGCAGTCATTTCCCATTTTGTATGTGTGCAACTGACTGTTCCTTCCTATGTGAACTACTTTGCATTGGTCCTTATTGAATTTCATCCTATTTACTTCAGACCATTTCTCCAGATCATTTTGAATTATAATCCTATTCTCCAAAGCACTTGCAACCCCTCCCAGCTTGATATCATTCACAAACATTATAAGTGTAGTCTCTATGCCATCATCTAAATCATTGATGAACATATTGAACAGAACTGGATCCAGAATTGATCCCTACAGTACCCCACTCCTTATATCCTTCCACCATGACTGTGAACCACTGATAATTACACTCTGGGAACAGTTTTCCAACCAGTTGTGCACTCACCTCCATCTAGGTTGTATTTCCCTAGTTTGTTTATGAGGTTATGCAAGACAGTATCAAAAGCCATACTAAAGTCAAGATATACCACATCTACTGCTTCCTCCACAAAGTTTGTTACCCTATCAAAGAAAGTTATCAAGTTGGTTTGACACAATTTGTTCTTGACAAATCCATGCTGAGTGTTAATAATCACTTTATGATGTTCTAGATGTTTGCAAATTGATTGCTTAATTATTTGCTCCATTATCTTTCCGGTTACAGAAGTTAAGCTGACTGATTGTCCTTATTTCCTATTTTATAGACGGGCACTATATCTGCCCTACTCCAGTCCTCCATGACTTTTCAAAGATAATCGCTAATGGCTCAGATATCTCCTCAGTCAGCTCCTTGAATATTCTAGGATAGATTTCATCAAGCTCTGGTGACTTGAAGACATCTAACTTATCTAAGTAATTTTTAACTTGTTCTCTCCCCCCCCATTGAGTAACAGGCCTACTCTTCCTCTTGCTTCTAATGTATTTGTAGAATGTTTTCTTGCTTTCCTTTATGTCTCTAGCTAGTTTGATCTCATTTTGTGCCTTGGCCTTTCTAATTTTGTCTCTACATACTTGTGTTATTTGTTTATATTCATCCTTTGTAATTTGACCTAGTTTCCACTTTCCGTAGGACTCTTTTTTAAATTTTCAGATCATTGAAGATCTCCTGGTTAAGCCAGGGTGGTCTCTTGCCATACTTCCTATCTTTCTTACGCAGTGGGATAGTTTGCTCTTGTGCCCTTCATAATTTCTCTTTGAAAAACTGCCAAATTGTCTTCAACTGTTTTTCCCCTTAGACTTGCCTTCTGGAAATCCATTGCGTTTATTTTGCTGTTCTTCCTCCTGCCATTCCTTAGAAACATGAACTCTTATCATTTCATGATCACTTTCACCTAAGTATCAGAGGGGTAGCCGTGTTAGTCTGGATCTGTAAAAGCAGCAAAGAATCCTGTGGCACCTTCTAGACTAACAGAAGTTTTGGAGCATGAGCTTTCGTGGATGAATACCTAAGTTGCCTTCCACTTTCGAATTCTCAACCAGTTCCTCCCTATTTGTCAAAATCAAATCTAGAACAGCCTCTCCCCTAGTAGCTTTCTCCACCTTCTGAAATAAAAAAAAAATCTCTCTAATACAGTCCAAGAACTTGTTGCATAATCTGTGCTCTGCTGTGTTATTTTCCCAACAGATGTCTGAGTAATTGAAGTCCTCCATCCTGTGTCTTGGATGATTTTTATATCTCTGAACACACACTTGTTTGAGTATTGTTGAACACACATTTGTAAGCTACAAAAACACAGTATTTAAACCAAATAAGTAGGGCTGTCAAGTGATTAAAAAAAATAATTGTGATTAATTGTGTGTTTAATTGCACTGTTAAACCACAATAGAATACCATTTATTTAAACATTTTTGGATGTTTTCTACATTTTCAAATATATTGATTTACAACACAGAATGCAAAGTGTACAGTGCTCTCTTTATATTTATTTTTGACTACAAACATTTGCAATGTGAAAATGATAAAAGAAATAGTATTTTAAAGTCCCCTATTACATGTACTGTAGTGCAATCTCTTTATCATGAAAGTTGAACTTCAAAAATGTAGAATTATGTACAAAAATAATAGCATTAAAAAACAAAATAATGTAAAACTGTAGAGCTTGCAAGTCTACTCAGTCCTACTTCTTGTTCAGCCAACCACTCAGACAAACAAGTGTGTTTGCTCTTGTGGGAGATAATGCTGCCTGCTTCTTGTTTACAATGTCACCTGAAAGTCAGAACAGGCATTTGCATGGCACTGCTGAAGCCGGCATCAAAAGATATTTATGTGCCTGGTGCGCTAAATATTCATATATCCCTTTATGCTTCAGCCACCATTCCAGAGGACATGTGTCCATGCTGATGATGGGTTCTGCTTGATAACAATCCAAAGCAGATCATTTTTATCATCTGAGTCAGATGCCACCAGCAGATGGTTGATTTTCTTTTTTTGTCGTTCGGGTTCTGTAGTTTCTGCATCAGAGTGTTGCTCTTTTAAGACTTCTGAAAGCATGCTCCACACCTTATCCCTCTCAGATTTTGGAAGGCAATTTAGATTCTTGGGCCAAGTGCTGTAGCTATTTTTATAAATTTCACATTTGTAACTTCTTTGTGTTTTGTCAAATCTGCAGTGAAAATGTTCTTAAATGAGCAACATGTGCTGGGGTCATCATCTGAGAGTGCTATAACGTTGAATATATGCAGGTAAAACAAAATGCGGGTAAAACAGAGCAGGAGACATACAATTCTCCCTCAAGGAGTTCAGTCACAAATTTAATTAACACTTTTTTTTTTTTAAAATGAGCATCATCGGCATGGAAGCATGTCCTCTGGAATGGTGGCCGAAGCATGAAGGGGCATACAAATGTTTAGCATATCTGGCATGTAAATACTTTGCAATGCCGGCTATAAAAGTTCTACAAAAGTACACCTGTTCTCACTTTCATGCGACATTTTAAATAAGAAGTGGGCAGTATTATCTTCCATAAATGTAAACAAATTTGTTTGTCTTAGTGATTGGCTGAAAAAGAACTAGGACTCAGTGGACTTGTAGACCCTACAGTTTTACATTGTTTTGTTTTTGAGTGCAGTTAATGCAAGGAAATGAAACTGTTGCCTAAAGCAGTTCCTCCTTCCTCTGTAACATAGGAAGGCAGGATTCTCCTGCTCAGCTTTCTTTGTAAATCTTATTTTGTCCATGCTCAGTTTCTTAACTATCCTAAACTTGGTAATACATACAAACAACCTTTGATCTTACAGCACCTGCTAATGAAACTGAATTACAAAGAAGGGTTTGAGAATATTTACTCATACATCCTGACATCCTGCAAATGTCAAACAGCAAACAAACAGAAAAATCAAAACAGTTCCTTACTAAATTGGGTTTTATTTTCTCACTTGTCTTTATAACAAAGGCTTCTCTCAACAACCTTCTCCAAGTAGTGAGGCAGTATCTGAAATTAACAGATCAACCACAAGAGGCTTCTCTCGCTTCTGAAGGGCTACACTTGTATAGTTTGAAAAAGAGCTTTCTGTAGATGCAAGCTTGCCTCTCTGTTATGCAAAGGAAGCATTCTGAAAACCCATATGAAGTCAGTAAATATAACAGAAAGATTTTTTGGTCAGGACAACCTCCGAGCCTCCATAGTTGTTTGCAAAAGGAGAGTCAATGGGTGTTTAAAAAATAAAAGAAAAAAGAAAATGGGACAATGACATTTCTTAGAAAGAAAAAGGATCCTTTGACACATAATTTCTTTGTTCTTTATTGATCAACTCTTGACATGAGTTCAGAGCTAGAACATAAATCATGCAATATCTGCATTTAAAAGCAGATAAGAGACTTAAGTGGACCTTATTCACTTGACTGGACCTGCAATAAGACACAAAGGCTCCATCTATGCTGTGGAGAGCAGTGTTTGAAAAATGTGTTATATAACAATTCAAACTGGGGATTAGAGATTGTATGGATGAGACCATACCATGTGGGGAAAAATTAACAGAATGTGATCCTAGGCACTTTTTGAGAACTGTGATTTAGAATTTCTGTAAGAAATCATCTCAAAATTGCAAAATACTGACAAGCAGGAAAAAATATTGCTTTTGAACTTAGAGAACTACTGTGTTACTGTTCATATGACATGATATAATCTCCAGTGCAACATACCCAGACTGTACTCCATTCATGAAACATGGAAAGAATGGAAGTACAATTAAATGTAAACAGAAACAAACCTGATTTATTTTCTGTGTCATCAAATTCTACACATGTGGAGTGTCCATTGTTGAGGATGACTTTAGCAGAAGTTGGATCATAGTTAGGGCTAATAGGAGGTAGAGCGGGGTCATATTTGGCTTCTTCAGTTTTGATGTCAATAGGGGACTGACGGTCTCCATTAGCAACAGGGAAAACCTCTTTCCAGTGAGAAGGCCCTAAAATGCATTGGAAGGAAATGAGAAAGAAGAAGAGAGAAGGTGTTTTTAATTAATTAATTACACTGTGTTTGCTATTTTCATAGAAAAAAGAATTTACAAATGAGAAAAATCACAAGAACTCACCTGGATTATCTTAATTAATTGTATCTATTTATTTTAAATTAAAAACAGAAAGATTCACCAAAGAATGGAATTCAATATATCATACGGCTGTCTCTGCTGGGTCATCAGACAGCTCTTTGGTCTCACAGAACCTTCTCCAGTCTAATTGATCAAACACAAATTAGAATATTAGTTTGGCACTTTTTGCCTCTTCCCAAGTACTTCTAGCCAATAGGAATGTAGCAGGCACCTGTACATTCAGTAAGCTCAGAGATACTTAACTCTTCATCTGAGCAACATCAAGTTTTCCTTCCAGTCCAGTGTCCTGCCTCCGGTGTATTGTGAGCCTCAACTGAATTCTCAGGCCATCAAAGACCTTGCTTTAATCCAACACAGTGTCTCAGCTAGACCTCACTACATTATCTTTCCCCAAGGTCCCCCCTTTAAAGGGTTCCTTCATGGTATCCTGGGAGGCAGAAGCTCTGACAGTATGGCTCCAATGGATCTGCACGGTCATAAAACAGGGGAATGCCAAGAGAGGCATAGGGCTTCTGCACAGAATTTTCATGTGAGGATTGTGACATTGCACTCCACATAATTTTATAAAAATATGCTACAGAGTGTGAATATAATGTAACTGGAATATGCTTCATGCAAAGGGTCTCTTGTAAGGTATCATTACAAAGCTTATAATCTACTGTGTGGTCATCCTAGTTGCATGAATGTATCATTCTTGTACCTGAAACTGGAAATATGAAATATAAGTCTGAAATCCTACTGTAATTATGCAAAGTGTGGGCCATTAATGGTGGTTTGGAATCTTGATGGCTCCCATTAACCAGGACAATTGACTGCAGATGGCTCTATTTACTTGCAAGCCTTTCTGTGAGTCAGGCTGGGAAGAATGATGGCTTGGGTCTCACAGGACATGTGACCATGTCACCTGGTACTGGAATCCATCTTAAACCTGGTGCTTTTCTATTTAGAAAGAGGGCTGGGGACCCAGAGAAATAAAAGATTCCCACCTTGTGCCAAATCTATAAAAGAGGTTAGAACAGAACAAATAGGTCTGCAGTCATGAGAAATCCCATAGCTACCACCTGAGCTAACAAGAACTGTACCGGGGAAAGGATTGGGCCCAGACTAGGAAGGAGTCAAGTCTGTGAAAGAAGCTTACTGGAACATCTCTGAGGGTGAGATTTTATCTGTATTCAGTTTCCTACTGTATTAGGCTTAGACTTGCATGTTTTATTTTTTCTTGCTTGGTAACTTACTTTGTTCTGTCTGTTATTATTTGAAACCACTTATCCTACTTTTTATACTTAATAACATCACTTTATTATTAAACCCAGAGTAACTGATTAATACTTGGGGAAGCAAACAGCTGTGCATATCTCTCTGTCAGTATTATAGAGGGTGGAGCATTTATCAGTTTACCCTGCATAAGCTTTAGACAAAGTAAAACAGATTTATTTGGGGTTTGGATCCCATGGGGAGCTGGGTGTCTGGGTGCTAGAGACAGGAGCACTTCTTAAGTGATTTTCAGTTAAGTCTGCAGCTTTGGGGGCATGGTTCAGGCCCTGGGTCTGTGTTGCAGCCAAGTAGCATGTCTGGCTCAACAATAAAGGGTTCTGGGGTCCCCAGCTGGCAGGGAAAACGGGCTCAGAGGTAGTCTCGGCACATCAGGTGGCAGTCCCAAGGTGGTCTCTGTGACCCAACCCATCACAGGGATGCTGGGGTTTGTGCATGGACAAGTGAAGTACTTCCATTCTCATCCTGCAGGACCCTTCTCCAGGATTTGTTACCACTGATCAAATTCTCCTGTCCCACCAGCCGCAGAGGTGGACAGAGGTTCCTTGAAATAGCTCAACTCATACTTCTGTGTTCAGGGGCATTCTGGACAACTGTATCTCCATCTTTAGAGCCCACACCAGTGGAGTTCCATAAGGATCAGTCCTTTCTCCCCTTCTCCCCCCGGCCTACATTTTTATTCAGTAAAGAGCCAATGGATGAGATGGCAGGGCTATATAGGCTGAGATGTCAACAGTATACAGATGACACTTCGCTCTATATCTCCTTTATAACAAAATGTAAACAGTACCATCTCTCAGCATGCTCAGTGTTTAGCCACAATCCGCATATGGAAGGAGCGCAAATGGCTAAAAATGAATCCAGGCAAGACTAAGGTGATGCTACTAAGAGAAGGAAATAGTTTTGAGGAACTTGTTTCCTCTATAACCTCCTCTTCCTCCCATTATTAAGGGCATCTGCTTTCAAAATGAAGTCTGTCTGTTGCTTGGGGTCCTTTAGGTCTCCTCAGTGCTACCGTAAACCCGAACAGAGATTGATGGGTGGTTGGGGGGAGCCTGCACAAACAAAGAATAAGGACCAAAAGTTTAATCCCATCCTGTCACTCTCAAAATTAGGGCACAATAATTCAGTCATTTATAACCTTTTGATTATTACAATTTGTTATATGTAGGTGTCATAAACAGATGGTTAAGGGTTAATGTCTCTTTTACCTGTAAAGGGTTAACTAGCTCAGTAAACCTGGAACACCTGACCAGAGAACCAATCAGGAGACAAGATACTTTCCAATCTCGGTGGAGGGAAGCCTTTGTCTGTGCTTTTTGGATTTTATTCTTTGTTTTCTCTGGGTTCTGAGAGGGACCAGACATGTATACAGACTCTCCAATTTTCTGAAACAGCCTCTTCTGTGCAATTTAGTAAGTACCAGTTAGAAAAGCAGTTTAGTCTTTTGATTGTTTTCTTTATTTGCAAATGTGTATTTTGCTGGAAGGACTGTATCTCTGGTTGCTGCAACTTGTATTTGTGCTGGGAGGAGGATTCTCTCTAGTGTCTATAAGCTGAAAGACCCCGTAACATTTTCCATCTTGATTTTACAGAGACAATTTTTACTTTTTTTCTTTCTTTTTATTAAAAGCTTTTCTTTTTAAGAACCTGATTGATTTTTTTATTCTGGTGTAAGACCCAAGCGGAGGAGGTCTGCACTCACCAGGGAATTGGTGGGGCAAAGGAGAGAAGGGGGGAGGAAAAGCCTGATTTCTCTCTGTGTTAGGATCACTGTCACTATCTCAGGGAAAGTCTGGGAGGGGGAGAAAAGCGGGGGGAAGGTGAATTTCCTCTCTGTTTTAAGATTCAAGGAGCTGAATCACAGGGATCTCCCAGTGTTACCCAGGGAGGGGAGAATCTGGGAGGAAGAAAGGAGGGGGAATGGTTTATTTCCCTTTGTTTTGAGACCCAAGGGGTTTTGGATCTTGGGGTCCCCATGGAAGGTTTTGGGGGCCAGAAAGTGTCCCAAAACACTATATTTTTGGGTGATGGCAGCTCTATCATTTCTAAGCTAGTAATTAAGCTTAGAGGGGTTCATGCAGGTACCCCATCTTTTGGACGCTAAGGTTCAGAGTGGGGAATCATACCTTGACAGTAGGCTTAACAGAATTTGATGTTATATAATTTTGATGGATACTATCAATTTTATTTTTAAGCTTTTTCCATTTTTATTTATTTAAATTTTCACAGTTGCATAAAACTGTGGGCTGAGGTAGGGGTTAACATCACATGTAAAAATATACAAAGTAAACATCCTTAAATCAAATACATTCTCAATCAGCATTTTTCTTATTGTGCCTATCTGTAAATTTCAGTTATTATGGATAAAAATATTTTTTCATCAGTTTGTGTGTGTGACATTTACTGACATTCAGTGATAAAAATATAATTCTTCCCAAATTAGTTACATTCAGGAATAAAGCCACACACACTGAATAAGCTCCACGTGGTATAAAATGTAGGAGCCCATCTAGTTAATAACACAGGTTATGATACCCTCTCTGCACTGGTTGCCTGTTGAATACAGAGTCCAGTATGAGATCTCTGTCCCAATAATCAACATTCTCTTCAAGACTGGCCCTAGCTACTAGAAACACCCTCCTTCCTTCAGTCATCAAGACCTGCCATGGCAGCAACATTCCATTAAGACAATAAAAATGGTTTATTAGTAGGGGCAGATTCATGCATGCAGGAGACAGTATGTTCCCAGGAGCTGGGTCTGGACCATGGAGTTCATTCCTGTATATAATAAGACTAACCATGGATTACACATCATTCATAACTAAATGTCAAGCTCATCGTTCTGAATTGTCTTTCCTTTAGTAACATCTTCATGCATCCCGAAAAAACCCAAACAAAACTATTTCTCTTATAGAACAGAAACAAATGCTGCTTTGAATGATTCTTCTAGCTTTTGTTGATCTGGTGGACTCAGATATGGGCATCTGACTTTTGATGTATTTAAACAAGTTCTACTGATTTGTCTTAATAACCTTGGCTATCTGGTCTACATATTCCCTGGCTTTCCATATGTATAATAATAGTAACAGCAATAATTTGTGCTTTCTTTGTAAAACTGAAAGAATTTCCATTTTATTTTGTTCATACAAGGTTAGAAAATAATGCCAGGCAAAATAAAGAATTTTGGTATAAATCTGTGATAATCAGGAAACAATAGTACAAGAGAGATACTGAACTGAGTGTAGGATTATCACTTTAAAGGAGTCACAAAAGAGATATTCTTGATATTGAGCAAAATTTATTGGTGATGAGTTAGCTATGCAGGGACAGCTTCTGATATTTGGTTTTTTGAGTAGCCCCATTAGTACTTAATATGAGTAAGAGTATCAGAATCTGGCTATATAGATTTCAAGGTATAAATTAAAAGCAGGAACAATATTAGAAGCAATGGTAAATCAGATGTCGAGTAGTGTCTTACCGTGCAAGTAGTCCCATTGAAATCAATGGGATTACTCAAGGAGTAAGGAAGTACGAGAACCTAGTCCATGGTAACTTGTGTTGGCACTACTATTGATAAAAGTGCAATTGACTTGTCTTCTCAGTACTAGAAATGTACCAGTATCACAGTGTTAACCCACTATTACACTGCTAAATGCATGCTAGGGATGCTATTAAATACTGTTGAAATGTCAGCTTCATTCACAATGGGCTTGCTTGTCTCCATCATTCAAACTAGCTGTGCCCTTTCCTCATCCATTTTGGCTCCATCTTCCCCTACCACATTCAGTGCTTTACAACTAACGGCCTAAATCTGCGCGGTGTTGAGTACCTTTCACACTCATTGATTTCAAATGGAGTGCTTGGCACTCAGCACCTAGGCTAGCACTCAGGGCTAGTCTACAATGGCAACACTAAAGCACTGCCGTGGCAGCACTTTAACATGCCTTGTGTGCTCGTGGCTGGGGCACTGTTTATACTGGTGCTTTACAGTGCTGCAGCTTGCTGCGCTTAGGGAGGTGTTTTTTCCACACTCCTGAGCAAGAAAGTTGCAGCGCTGTTAATTGCCAGGATAGACAAGCCCTCAGTGTGTCCAAGAAAGCTTACCTGAGTTTTAGGAAAGCAGTTCTCCTAGAAAGCTCTTTCTCCTCTAATCACTTTCATAAAGAGAGTACAGCTCTCCTAAACAACAGAGGGAAAATGCACAGAATAGGTCTCAAAGAAGAGCAATAATTTACATGTCAGATAAGAGGCTGACTGCACGCAGCATAGCGGTAGAGGCTTTCGGTCTCGGATTTGTCCAAGGGTAATTTTTAGTCACTAAAATGGAATCTCAAAATCTATTAACTAAATAGCAGAATTTACAATACACATCTCACTAGCTTGAAATGGCAGATCAAGAAGTCACCATAGCTTTTCACTTCAAACTCAACTATTTTAAAATCATAAATTGACAGCCAAAAAAACCTAATGTTACCAATCTAATGTTAACAATTTGTAACCACCACTAAATAGTTTGTAACTGAATGCCTAAAACACAACAAAACCAGATGAATAGTTTATTTTGAAATTCTTACTGACAACTACTTCATCCTTAAGTGGGAAAGAATTTTCTTGTGAATTATTGTAACAAAGACAATTTTATCTTCTCTGGACTTGTGACAGATAAAGACAGTGAAGGGAGGTCATATTACCTTTGTATTTGGCACTGTGCAAGCACTACTGGAAAACTGTGTGTCCAGTTCTGATGTCCACAATTCAAGAACGATGTTGATAAATTAGAGAGGGTTCAAAGAAGAACCATGAAAATGTTTGAGAGATTGGAAAACCATGTCCTGTAGTGACAGGAGCTCAACCTATTTAGTTTAACAAAGAAAGGTTAAGGGGTGACTAGTTCACAATCTGTAGGTATATTATGGGGAACAGAAATTTGATAACTGGCTCTTCAATCTAGCAGACAAATATAAAACGAAATCCAATGGCTGAAAGTTGAAGATAGACAAATTCAGATTGCAAATAAGGCATACATTTTTGGAACAACTCACCAAAGATTGTGGACTCTCCATCACTGGAAATCAAGATAGGCTGTAGTTCAAAAAGGAATTATTTCAGGTAAATCCTATGGCCTGGACTTTGCAGGAGGCCCGAATAGATGTCATAGTGGTGGTCCCTTTTGCCTTTAGAATATATGAAAAGGCCTGATTCTGCAAGTCTGGTTGGATACTGTTTTGGTACATAAAATACATGGACCAGTACAAGGCATTAGCTAGTGTGCACCCAAAAGTTTACTTTGGTTTAAAAAAGAAATTGCAGAAATATGTAACAGATGTGCATCTACTTTTCATAAGTCAAGAGGGTCAGATTCACTTGTTTGCTTCAGCTGCTTTGCATCACTCTAGTGACACAAAGCAACCATAAACTTTGGCTCTTCAGTGAATCTGGCCAGAAGGTCAAAATGTTTTAGTCTTTAACTTTTCCTATTTATACAATTTTGTACACTATACGATTTTAACAATCAATATATTTAGACTGATGCTATTGCCACTCTGGAACCTCTGTTACATAACTGGTTATTACAGTTCACATACCAAGCACAGGTATTGTGTCTGATTGGCCTACAACTGAATCATTCTAACTGATGGAATATATACATTATGGCCAAATTCAGTGCTGACCTACATTCCGTGAAACCCTAATTAAAATTAATGGGATTTAATGGATTGTTAATCAGGGCAGAATTTGATCTGTGGCCTCTATGCCAGGAAGATATTGCTTGCTTCCCCCATTCTAATGTTGAATGCACTTCCTTAAAGGAAAGTTGATACACACTTTCACAATATGCCCAAATGACTTGGCTAAGAAACTCAAAGTAATCTGTAACTGATATATTAATTTATTTCCTTAAATTTCTGGATATACTGAAAGAACTTTGCTCCAAAACCTGTTTTTTTGGACTCATGCCTTTTCTTTCCAGTGAAGGTTCAGGAAAATACTGTATCCTTTGCTAGTGAAAATCGTCTATACTTAAGGAACGGCCAAATGCTGAGTGCTTTAAAGAAAAAATGTGTAACAGTGGCTCAAGAAACTATCACTTGACACTGGCCAGATATTGCATAGTATCTAAATTTTTCCATTTTTGGTTAAGATTATGGATAAGGTTGTAATGAGACAATTCTCAGAGTACAGGAGGAGGACTCAGATCTCCTTGCCTCTTGTCAATCTGACTTCAGACCTTTTTACTGTAATGGGACTGCATTACTAGCAATGGTCACTGATCTCTTACCGATGGAAAAAAAAAATGAGGTGATATCCTGTCTCTATTGAAGTAAATGTCAAACTCCCATTGACTTCACTGGGCCCAGGAATTCATCACAGGTGTCCATGATGATACCTTCAAAACCACGTAGACCTGAGTACAAGTAGATGGGTCTGCCTTGCAGTTATTTCATTCTTTTCTGAGGCTTGGTTTACACAAGTAACTTATGTTGGTATAACTTTGTCGCTCAGGGGTGTGGAAAATCTGCACCCCAAGTGGCACAGTTATGCCAACCTAATCCCCAGTGCAGACAGTGCTATATCGACAGGTGGGCTTCTCCCATCCACATAGCTACTGCCTCTTGGGGAGGGGGATTAACTACAGCAATGGGAGAAGCTCTCACGCTGACATAGCTAACATCTTCTCTAAGTGCTACAGCAGTGCAGCTGCACTGGTACAGCGCTGTAAGTGTAGATAAGCCCTGCCAGAGAGATCCCAGAAAGTATTTTGTTAAGAATCCCAGGGACTGTTAAATGATTATATAGTAACAGTGACCAGGATGTTTTTCCCTCCATCTGAAGATTGCATTCCTTTATCTTGCATGCAAAGCTCACTTTACGTCACCCATGTGTTTGTCACTTCAAGATTAGGCTATTGCAATCCACTCCACATAGGGCTAAACCCTGTATCAACTTGGAACTGAAGCTCGTGAAGAGGGCAGCCATGCCTGTGTTAAGAGATGCAGCTTGACATGATGAGCACATGATACCAGTGCTCCAAAATCTCCTCTGGCTGCCTGCTGATTTTCAGATTGTGTTAAAAGTAATGGCTTTCACCTATAAAACTCTAAATATCTTGGGACCTGACTATCAGAGATACTATATGCATTTGGGGGGCAGGATTCAGGTGAGGGTGTAAATTTATATTTGTAGACATGAGTTAGTGTTTTGCAGGAGCTGAGTTGAGGATATTCAGTTTGTAGACTGGCTTCTTTTATACAGAGTAATGTTGGTTTGTTGTTGGATTACATCTTTGATTATTTGTAAAGAGCAACTATAACATGTATTTATCCCACATAAAAAACTTAAATTGAAGTTAAGGTCACTAGCACATCACAGTGCTCTAAGAAAATATTGTTTCACAAGAATGCTAGCGCTAAATAAAATAAACGTTAGAAATGCAGAGTTCAGCATGTACTTCTCAAACAAGACAGACACTGAAATTAACCTACCTATGGGGGCAGATGTATGCCCTGAGAAACTCACTCATTACTTTATCCATAAGTTTAATTTTTATCAGTGACCACAAAAAGACTTTAATCCTAAAGCAGCTGCAACAGCTTTATAACTTTCTTTACAGTCATACACAGTACACATACAAACATTTTTCAAATTCCTTATTAGAGAAATAGTATGGTAAAGGTAAGCATTCCCCATTTGTCATTAAGGAGCCAATCCTGTCAAGTGTTGAGAGCACCCATCTCTTCATAGGAGGTGCTAAGCACTTTACAAGACTGAGCCCTATGCCACATGGCAGCCAGTTCTCCACGTGCCACTACTGTGCCTCCCTATATTAATATCAGACGCCTATATCATGTGAAATAGGAGCACTTACAAGAACAAAGCAAAGATTAGTGTGGTGACAAAGTAACACTCTGAGTATTGGTGACATAAATGCATTGGACAATCTGCACCGACCATTTCATCCAGTTGGAACCAGTGAATATAGTGTATATCTGTAGCTATATAGCATACCAGTGAGTGTAGTGCATCTCTATATCTATTTATACACAGGGACATACACATACAAATGCAGTGTAATGCTTGAAAATATTCACTTGCTCTCTTGCTAGTGATAAGCAGAAAGCTTTCCCTGGCAGGTGGCATCTAAACCATCAATTTTTGCAGACAAACTTTGATTAAAAAAAAAATTCATCTTTATGGTCACAAAGATAACATTCAAAATGTGAACTGAATGTAAAGCATTGCAGTTTTACCTTGCTGAATCTGCAGGGAGACAGCTTTAGTATCTTTGTTCTCTTCAGATAGCAACTTTGCCAAGCAGCAGCACACTGCTATTTGAAGAGCAGCAAAGACAAAGACACAACTGCATTGGCAGAATGAAATTAAAACTAGTCAGTTTATAGAACATACTCGGAATCATGTAGAGCAGTGAAGCTGTCAAGAATCACATCAATTTCATACTTCTGCTGCTCTGCAAAGCTCTGAGCAAGAGCAGAGACAGACAATAGCGAATCAAAAAGATGAGGAACTAAATAGAAATGTTGCTAGGGAGGAGTAGACAGCAGATACCACTTCCACCAAGGCTAAATGGATTGACTACTGAAGATCTGCCTGTCTAGCAACAGCTGGGGGCTCTCAAGGGGGAGAAGAGAAAGAATATTGGTGGAGTTAAGGGGTGTGTGGAGTTCCAAGTTTATCAGTCACCAAGCAGAGCCTGATATGAGAGATTGGGGCCTTCACAGGGTCCAGGGACAGAAAACTGATAGACATCCAACACCCTCCCCTTTCCCAGAAACTGGGAGGGTGGAGAAGAAGGAGAGGAAGGGTATCTTATCTGGACCTTGTAGGTGGGGCCCAGAATCCTTGTTTTTCAGGTTTCATGCTCCATCAAGGAGGAGGTGTCATATATTATTCAGTCTGGGGGAGGGGAGAGGGACAGGATAGAGTATAAAGTATAACAATAGAGAAAAAAATCTAATCATTTCAGCATTGCCACATTTCAGCATCACCCAACCATTCTGAAAAGTATATCGCCACAAGTACAGTGAAAAAACAGAGAGAGGTAGAGAAAGAAGGCAGAGACTTGCATAGCTATTCCTCCTGACTCAATCTATAAAAGACAGTCACCATATAGCTACACGTTTACATTTCTCATTTGGTTACCTGTGTAGCAATGAAACAATTTCAGGTTTTTTAAGTTTTATTTATTTTTATTAAGGCTGCCTTTCTTCATGAAAAAGCAGCAAAGAATCCTGTGGCACCTTATAGACTAATAGACGTTTTGGAGCATGAGCTTTCGTGGGTGAATACCCACTTCCTCAGATGCATCTGAGGAAGTGGGTATTCACCCACGAAAGCTCATGCTCCAAAACGTCTGTTAGTCTATAAGGTGCCACAGGATTCTTTGCTGCTTTTACAGATCGAGACTAACACGGCTACCCCTGTGATACTTTCTTCATGAACTCACTGAAAACAAAATCTTGAATTCTCCTTTCACTCACACTTGTGTCAATCAGGAGCAACTCCACTGAAGTCATTTGCCATTATAGATAAGACAATCATCCCCCAACACTGGGAACAAATAAATCAATCCTGAGAGTTCAAAACAGAATGAGAAGATTGAAGGAAATCTGAAAATGTTTGAAAAAAAAGATCACTTGCCAACTCACCAGTGGGGAGCAGAAATAGGTAAAATTCTGCTTTTACTTACAAAGATGTAAATCCTGAATAACTCTGACTTCAGTGGAAGTATTTGGGATTTACATCTGTGTAACAGAGCAGTACTTAGCTGAAGTCAGTAAGAAATTCCTTAATACAATAGCTACAATTAACTCAACCATTTAAAAATACAGCTGATGTTGACTGTCCATATGCAAATTAAATAAGCATCATTCTAACACAGGAGTAGGCAACCTATGGTACGTGTGCCAAAGATGGCATGCAAACTGATTTTCAGTGGCATTCACACTGCCCGGGTCCCTGGCCACCAGTCCGGGGGGCTCTGCATTTTAATTTAATTTTAAATGAAGCTTCTTAAACATTTTTAAAAGGTTATATACTTTACATACAACAATAGTTTAGTTATATATTATAGACTTATAGAAAGAGACCTTCTAAAAACATTAAAATAAATTACTGGCACGTGAAACCTTAAATTAGAGTGAATAAATGAAGACTCGGCACACCACTTCTGAAAGGTTGCTGACCCCTGTTCTAACAGGAACATGCTTGAATACTTTTATAGGAACAATTATATTATTTAGCTATTAACCAATACAATGTTCTCATGGATCACAGTATACAGTAAAACACAGCTCTCCAACTTTCAACGTTCTGTAATTTATCTACAGATGCAGCTCAACCTGCTGCATATTCCTTTGAGTTATACTCCACACAGCTAAATTATCTTACAAACACAGTAGCTGCCAAAGTCAAAGTCATCTAAGAGCATTTTCACTGTCCCTGAATCTACTTTTGACAACCAGCAGCCACTCACAATCTGGCAGTGCATCATCTGGATAACTCTTCTTATATGAAAGAATCAGTTAATGTGACTGAATCAGTGCACAAGGTAGTTTTTTCTTTTTATAATATAGGGCCATATTCTGCTATGCCTCCTCCACAAGTCCCATTGATTTTAGTGGAGATATTCAGAGAGTAAAGCATCACTTAACTCCAGTAAAGATGGCAGATTCTGGCTTTTAGAATTTTGGTGCTCTGATACCACGCTCATTACAAATATGATTGATGGACTGGTTGATAGACATATGTAGAAGCAAAAAGTAGGCTCTGGAGAGCTAACATTTCTTTTACAAACACACTCTCAGCAGCGCTAAACAGGAGAAAACAAAATACTGCAAAAATAAAAGGTGAGGGAATCAAATTCCTATAGAATAGTTATTAAATTGTTTACCATTTAGCTGATAAATATATACTTCCAAGTGCAAACACATTGCCATTAGCATGAAGAATTATTCTAATTAAAGCTGGTTGGTCTATTTCCACTAACAGCTATTACAGAACTTGATAATAGGACAATATTTCTTATCCGAGGATAAAACCCTTCTCTCTCAAGAGCAAAAATGTTCTAATGGTGAACTATCTGGCTGTGCTAAGACAAAAAATAACCTGCCTAAGTCCCACTTCAAAACCTAATCTTTGACCTAAAGGTTCTGCTGCAGTGTTGACACTGCCTGGCACCAGGATGCCCCCTCTGGGGAAATGGGCAGGATCCACCTCACTCACCACCTGGCATGAAAGAAACTCTCCCATGTTGACTTGCCCCCTGCAGCGACTCCCTAGCGTGACACCTGCTTGCTCAGGCCGGTGCTAATAACCAGAAGAGAGAACGGCTCAAGGACAATTACTGGGGCAGCACCAGCTCCAGCGGGGAAAAGCTGTTCAACCTGGTAACTCAGCTCAGGCACCAAATTTCCCCTGCTCTCAACAGCAGCTCCCAGCGCCCGCACTCAACCTCCTGCGGGCAACCCACCTCACTGGAGAGGGCGAAAAGTTGGAGCAAACTCTGCTGCTGCCGAGCCAAGGTTGGGTCCTCTCACGTGGGCTCGCCCCCCTGCCCCCCGGGAGCTGTCCCCCCTCACCGTTGTGCTCGTCGTATCCCCAGTGCAGCATGGCCACCCACGTCCCCGCTTGCTGGCGAGCGGAGCAGAACGTCTAGCTGGCCGGAGCAAGGCACAGGGCGCTCTCAAGGAGGCAGGCGGCGCCCAGAGGCTTATAAAGTCTGGCTGAGCGCGGGAGCGGCAGGGTGTCGCTTGTAATTCCCACCTTCCGCCAGCTGGGGGACCCGGCCCCTACAGCGCGGAGCCACCTAGAGCGGGTAACATTGCTCGAGTAGCAAGAGCCAGGACTGTGACTCCAGCCGCTGATGGGATCATTCGTGTTCCTGTTCAGCAGGGATGGGCCTGAACATAAACCTTGGACCTGAAAAAGGCCAAGACTGTGAAGAGTTCAGGTCTGGATCCAAACTTTGCGGCTCCCAGCTGAGTTGTTTATTAATAGTGACGTTTTTAACAGAGGACGATTTGCTTGCTGTCCAATGTTGCGCGGGGGTAAGTGGCAACCGATGGTGTTCAGCATCCTGCAGGATTAGGATCCTCACCCATAGATCTAGATAAGCCCCAGTCCTGCAACTGGATCCAGGCAGGTCTGCCCGCACAGCTCCAATTGTAGGACTGGGCTTTAAACAGTACAGGATGTGCACCAAACGGACTTCATCTAAGTTAAAGGATTCAAAGCCTTTCCCCTCAAAAGTCAGAGAAAGAATCAAGAAAACACCTAAGATATACCATACAGGAAAAAGCCTTGTAAACGTCTTTGCATTTTATGGCCCTCATCACCAGAGTAGCTGAGCATGTCCCAAGTATTTAACAAGAGAAATAATCTCTCTCCCTTTCTTCCTTTCCAGGCCTGTAGGGGGAAAAACTGATTGTTTTATAGGGGGGGGGATAAGGGGTTTGTTTGCTTTTAACACATTATCTATTTTGTGTGTGTGTGAATCTGTGTCTGTCTTGGTATTGCCAAACAAACCATTACAATTCATGAGTTAGGTTGAAATATAATGAACTTGACTTAAAAAGCCTGAGCTGTGGTTTTGTTTTTAAATAAGGGTTATTTTTCTTTGTTTTCTGAGCGTACACTTGGCTGTGCACACACATATGAGCATATAACTGTGGTAATGATGTGCACAAATTACCAATTCAGTGGCTAAATGTCATTTGCACAAACAATTCCTGCAACCGTACATGCACAGTACTGAAAATCTGGCCCTAAAAGTAAGTGTTTTTTATATTTTGTTTCCTGTCTTCATTGTAATAATTTTTAAAACAAAATACAATTTTTGTCTAGACAAAGTTTTATGGGAACATTTCACATATAATACAAAAAATTAGAAAACAAAATGAAGCCTAAACCTACTCCTGAAGATTAAATGATTTTTTTCCAATGTACAACAAAGTGCATTATTTTGCTAATAACTCTGAGTTCTACATTTGCTCTAGTTAGTTAATGAATTATGCATACCATTTATTTATATGCTACTCCATTTCTTTCTCTTGCTGGTTTTGCTTGTTTACCTGGTTTACTGCAAAGAGATGAAGATGATCCTGTAAGGATAAGTACTAAAGAGGAATATTTTTAACTTGATTCAAGAAGGAATGTGGTTCCAAACAAACAACCCAAAGGAAACCAAGAAAGTATTTTTATAAATTAGTTTTAACCTCATAGTTAAGCACATTACATAGCTAGCCATGATTCAAGTAGAAAGCTAAATTTTCCAATATTTACATAAGTATAGACTGAAAAATGAGAGCCACAGATTATATGCAATTTTAAAGAACCACTTGATTCTCTGATGAGTAGCATAACCAGAAAACCCTCAGGCTGATGTCCTGAGTAAAACACAGTGTTGCTAAATGCAAACAGAAGAGAGAAAATGCTTTGTGGGTTTTTTTTTTTAATCTTTCCGTTATAGTAACTCCAGGGGTTATTTGTAACAATGAGAGATACAAAATTTTCAGATGGAAGTGAGATTTCCAAGTTTATGGCATCCCTTTAAGTTACTCATTTGGGCCTGTATCCTGCAAAAATTTTCATGTGTGCTGGTAAACTTTACTCACTGTTTGACCATTTGACTGCTCATAGTGTACAAAGTTAAATATGTGGGTCTTTGCAGGATTGCCTTGTGTTTGCCTTCTACTGCTTGCTACGGTAGGAAAAGCTGTAGTTCTTTTCTAATGAACAAAGAGTTGGTGACACTGAAAAAGACTTGCTTTCTGTGCCTATGGCAAGCAGAACAAAACACTATTTGATAATATTATACTTTTTTTAATTAAATGCATCTATAATGCTATCATTTTGTTTACTCTGCAAGATATTTGCTCATCGTTTTCTTATTTGGTATTTCTAAATGATTTGTGAGGTCTCTCTTGTTTTTCCACAGTGATGGTGAACAAATACATTCTCTCCAAGCTATATGTATTTTGAACCCCAGCTATTCTCACATAAAATTCCCATTAATAGAAGTCAGTGGGAGTTTTGAGTGAGTGAGGATTGCAGAATCAAGCCCAGGACCATTAGCAGAGGCATTAGCCTGAGCTCTGGCCCCATTATCAGCACAGTAGGACTACTATTATGATATGAAGACTGACAGAGGCTTCACCAGCAATGGTAGTGGACATCCAGTACGGTTTGTAACAGCACGGATGTGCCTGTGCTAAGCTGTTTTTTCCAGAGATCATCTGTTTTACAGCACCTAAAAGTGTGCTAGGAACTTTACAGCAACATAAAAATTAGAAGATCTTAGTCTTGAAGAGCTTACATTACAACAGAAATCCTATTGCTGTATTGCACCTCTCTGCCAAATGGTGTCTGTGAGGGAGGTGATACTCTGTGGTAGGTGTCATTGTAGAACATTCTGCTTCCTTTACCACAAACCTTTTCAGTTGCTAAGTACATATACAGGTGGAGAATAAGGAGGGAAGAGCAGAGATATGCCCACTCTCTACCCAGATCCTGCCATTTTGTAGCTTGTCCAACCCTCACCACTCCCTTTATTAAGTGCAAAAAGAACAGGAGTACTTCTGGCACCTTAGAGACTAACAAATTTATTTGAGCATAAGCTTTCATGGGCTACAACCCACTTCTTTGGATGCATGTCATAACCTATTCCCAGATTTGGACCTTAGCGTCCAAAATATGGGGGTTAGCATGAAAACCTCCAAGCTTAGTTACCAGCTTGGACCTGGTAAAGCTGCCACCACCCAAAAAATTAGAGTGTTTTGGGGCACTCTGGTCCCCCCAAAAACCTTCCCTGGGGACCCCAAGACCCAAATTTCTTGAGTCTCACAACAAAGGGGAATAAACCATTTCCCTTTCCTTCTCCCTTCCAGGTGTTCCCTCCCTGGGTTCCTGGAGAGATACACAGAAGCAAGCTCCGTGAATCTAAACAGAGGGACGCCACCCTCCCTGTTTCCAGTACTTCCCTCTTCACCCAGAGGGAATGCAAAGTCAGGATAGTAAATCTAACACACAGAGATTTTCCCCCCTGACTCCTTCCTCCCACCAATTCCCTGGTGAGCACAGACTCAATTCCCTGGAGTTCCCTACTAAAGAAAAACTCCAACAGGTCTTAAAAAAGAAAGCTTTATATAAAAAGAAAGAAAAAATACATTAAAATGGTCTCTCTGTATTAAGGTGACAAATACAGGGTCAATGGCTTAAAAGAAATATGAATAAACAGCCTTATTCAAAAAGAATACAATTCAAAACACTCCAGCAACTACACACATGTAAATCATTGTCTTATCTTTTTTGTACTTACAACTGGGAAACAGAAGATTAGAAAAGCAGGAGACAGAAATCCTCTCATAGCCGAGAGAGAGTACAGGCAGAACACTAGAACAAAGAACTCAGACAAAAACTTCCCTCCACCCAGATTTGAAAAAGTCTTGTTTCCTGATTGGTCCTCTGGTCAGGTGTTTCAGGTTACTCCTTTCCAGGTGTAAGAGACATTAACCCTTAGCTATCTGTTTATGACACGCCCCCCAAATTGCAGACAGCGGGGAAGCTCACTGGCGGCGATTTCCTGCTAGAACTTTAAACTAAACAGATTAATACAACACATGCACCTTTACATATACCAATAAGTATATAACTAAGAGACTTCTACATTTTAAGAACACTTTTTAACTACTAGATTCTGGGAAACTCTCACAGGAGAGTGCATCAGCTACTTTGTTAGAAGCTCCTGAGATGTGCTGAATTTCAAAATCAAAATCTTGGAGAGCTAAACTCCAACGAAGAAGTTTCTTGCTGTTCCCCTTGGCAGTATGAAGCCACTTTAGTGCAGCATGGTCAGTTTGTAGCTGGAACCACTGTCCCCAAACATATGGGCGTAGCTTTTCTAGGGCGTACACAATGGCATAGCATTCCTTTTCACTGACTGACCAGTGACTTTCCCTCTCAGATAGTTTCTTGCTGAGAAACACGACAGGATGGAAGTTGTGATCCATTGCTTCCTGCATGAGAACTGCTCCTATATCACGCTCAGATGCATCCGTGGTTACTAGGAATGGCTTGTCAAAGTCTGGGGCCCTGAGCACAGGGTCAGACATGAGCGTTGCCTTAAGTTGGGTAAAGGCCTTTTGATACTCATCAGTCCACTTAACTGCATTTGGCTGGGTCTTTTTGGTCAGGTCGGTCAGTGGGGCAGCAATTTGGCTGTAGTGTGGTACAAATGGCCTGTAGTACCCGGCCAAGCCTAAAAAAGATTGGACCTGTTTCTTTGACTTTGGGACAGACCACTTTTGGATAGCATCCACCTTGGCCTGTAGGGGGTTTATGGTTCCTCAACCCACCTGGTATCCCAGGTAAGTCACTCTGTTTTGGCCTATTTGACACTTTTTGGCCTTAACAGTTAGTCCGGCCTGCCTGATGCGCTCAAAGACCTTTTCCAGGTGTAGTAGGTGTTCGGGCCAGGAGTCTGAAAAAATGGCCACATCATCGAGGTAGGCAACTGCATATTCTCCCAGTCCTACTAGTAGACCATCTACCAGCCTCTGGAAGGTGGCGGGTGCATTTCGTAGCCCAAAAGGAAGGACATTAAATTCATACACCCCCGCATGGGTGACGAATGCTGACCTTTCCTTGGCAGGTTCATCTAGCGGTACTTGCCAGTACCCCTTGGTTAAGTCTATTGTAGAGATGAACTGGGCACGTCCCAACTTCTCCAATAGCTCATCGGTGCGTGGCATTGGATAGTTGTCCGGACGAGTTACCGCATTTAGCTTATGGAAGTCCACGCAAAAGCATATTTCCCCATCTGGTTTGGGTACCAGAACCACTGGCGATGCCCATGCACTGGTAGATGAGCGGATTATACCCATCTGTAGCATGTTCTGGATCTCCCATTCTATAGCAGCTTGGGCATGAGGAGACACCCGGTAGGGTGCGGTTCTAATGGGGTGAGCATTACCTGTGTCAATGGAGTGGTATGCCCGTTCAGTCCGTCCTGGGTTGGCTAAGAACAATGGGGCGAAGCTAGTGCACAGCTCCTTGATTTGTCGCTGCTGCAGACGTTCCAGGGTGGTTGAGAGGTTCACCTCTTCCATGCCACCGTCTTTTTTCCCTTCGTTGTAGACACCGTCAAGCCACTCAGCATCATCTCCCTGGACTGTAAACTGACAAACCTGTAAGTCTCTGGAATAGAAAGGCTTGAGAGAATTAACATGGTACACTCTGGGCTTTAGGGAGGAATTGGGAAATGCTATGAGGTAGTTCACAGTTCCCAGGCGCTCTTGAACCGTGAATGGCCCTTCCCGTGATGTTTCCATCTTATGGGCCTGTTGCATCTTCAAGACCATAACCTGGTCTCCTACCTTGAAGGAACGTTCTCTGGTATGTTTGTCATACCAGGCCTTTTGCTCTTCCTGAGCATCCTTTAGGTTTTCTTTAGCAAGGGCTAAAGAGTGTCGTAGGGTGCTTTGTAGGTTGCTTACATAGTCCAGAATGTTAGTTCCTGGAGAAGGCGTAAACCCCTCCCATTGCTGCTTCACCAACTGTAATGGCCCCTTAACCTCGTGACCATACACAAGTTCAAACGGTGAAAACCCTAAACTGGGATGTGGTACAGCCCTGTAGGCAAACAGCAACTGCTGCAACACTAGGTCTCAATTATTGGAGTGTTCATTGACAAATTAAGGTATCATGGCCCCCAAAGTTCCATTAAACCTTTCCACCAGGCCATTGGTTTGATGGTGGTACGGGGTGGCAACCAAGTGGTTCACCCCATGAGTTTCCCACAGTTTTTGCATGGTCCCTGCCAGGAAGTTAGATCCTGAATCTGTAAGGATGTCGGAGGGCCAACCTACCCTGGCAAAAATGTCTGTTAGGGCATGACACACAGCATTAGCCCTGGTGTTGCCTAGAGCTACTGCTTCCGGCCATCGGGTAGCAAAGTCCACGAAAGTCAGTACGTACTGCTTTCCTCTAGGCGTCTTTTTTGGGAAAGGACCCAGAATATCCACAGCTACTCGCTGAAATTGGACCTCAATTATGGGGAGTGGCTGGAGAGGGGCCTTGACCTGGTCTTGGGGTTTTCCCACTCTTTGGCATACCTCACAAGACCGGACATACTTGGCAATGTCCTTGCCCATCCCCTCCCAGTGGAAGGACTTCCCCAACCGGTCCTTGGTTCTGTTCACCCCAGCATGGCCACTGGGATGATCATGGGCTAAGCTTAAGAGCTTCCCCCGGTACTTAGTTGGAACCACCAACTGTTTTTGCGGCTGCCATTCTTCCCGGTGTCCACCAGAAAGAATCTCCTTGTATAAAAGTCCTTGGTCTATAACAAACCGGGATCGATTAGAAGAGCTGAGATGCGGTGGGGTGCTCCGTGCCGCCGCCCAAGCTTTCTGAAGACTGTCATCTGCTTCCTGCTCAGTCTGGAACTGTTTCCTTGAGGCTGGGGTCACCAGTTCTTCCTCAGACTGGGGACTTGGGCTTGGTCCCTCTGGAAGCGATGTATGTGATGGGGTTGTTTCCGTTGCTGGTGAACCGCTCTCTGCTGGTGCACCTGAGGGTATTTCAGGCTCTGGCTGAGCCTTTTGGGTATGGCTGTCTGTTGCTTCTGCCAGTTCTGGCTCACTGGCGCCCTCTGGCGTTGAGTTTGAAGATGTGGTTGCACTTGCTGATGCTGGTTGCTGTTCCAGTTCCGGGCCTGGGACTGGAGGTGCTGTGGCTGTTTCAGTGGTTGGCATGGAATCTGGGTCCACTACCTCTGCCTGGGTCTCTGGTAACACAGACGGGGCATCTGTGGACGGCTCAGGAACAGGAATGGGTCTGGAAGCTTGCCTGGTTTGGCTACGTGTAACCATTCCCACTCGCTTGGCCCGCTTCACCTGGTTGGCCAAGTCTTCCCCCATTAGCATGGGGATGAGATAGTTGTCATAGATTGCAAAAGTCCACATTCCTGACCAACCTTTGTACTGGACAGGCAGTTCAGCTGTAGGCAAGTCTACAGCTTGTGACATGAAGGGGTAAATTGTCACTTTGGCCTTTGGGTTGATGAATTTGGGGTCTACGAAGGATTGGTGGATAGCTGACACTTGTGCCCCCGTGTCTCTCCACGCAGTAACCTTCTTTCCACCCACTCTCAAATTTTCCCTTCGCTCCAAGGGTATTTGAGAGGCATCTGAGCCTGGGGATCTTTGGTGTGATGGTGGTGTAATGAACTGCACTCGGTTGGCGGTCTTTGGGCAGTTGGCCTTGATATGTCCCAGTTCATTACACTTAAAGCGTCTTCCATCTGACTGGTCACTGGTTCGAGGTGAGTTACTGGAGACTGGTGAGGTGGAAGAATAGGGCGTCTGTGGCTTTACTTGGGTTGTATGTGGGGTCTTTGGCTGTCCTCGGTTGTAGGGTTTATGGTCAGTGTGCCCTCTGGGGTATTCGTTCCCCTTGACAGTAGCTTTCTTGCTTTCTGCCACTTCCATCCATCTGGCTCCAATCTCCCCTGCCTCGGTGAGATTTTTGGGTTTTCCATCTTGTATGTACCGTGTTATGTCCTCAGGAACACCATCCAAGAACTGCTCCATTTGTATGAGGAGGTGCAGTTCATCCAAGGATTTAACATTGTGTCCTGATATCCAGGCCTCATAATTTTTCCCAACATATTAGGCGTGTTTGGGAAATGACATATCTGGTTTCCACTTTTGGGTTCTGAAACACCGACGGGCATGATCCGGGGTTATCCCCATTCTGTATCTGGCCTTGGTTTGAAAAAGTTTATAGTCGTTCATTTGCTCCTTAGGCATTTAGCCACCACCTCTGCTAAAGGTCCACTGAGCTGTGGTCTCAATTCTACCATGTACTGGTCTTCAGAGATGCTGTACCCAAGACAGGCTCTTTCAAAATTTTCCAAGAAGGCCTCGGTATCATCACCTGCCTTGTAGGTGGGAAATTTCCTGTGCTGTGGAACAAGTACTGGCGAAGGGTTGTTAGGATTGGCTGGGCTTTGTTGCTTAGCCTTTTCTAATTCCATGGCCTGTCGGTGGGCTTCCCTCTGGAGTTCCATCTCTTTCTGTTGTTTTTCCATGTCTCGGCGGTGGGCCACCTCTTCTTCTTCTAGTTTTCTGTGGTGGGCTGCATTTTTGGCTTCTTGTTCTCTTTTATGGGCTGCCTGTTTAATCTGTTCTTCTCTTTCTTTCAACTCCACCTCTTTTTCTCTTTGTTCCAGTTGTCGCCTGTGTTCTGCTTCTTTGATCTGTTCTTCAGCCTCCATTTTTGTCTTGGAAGGCATGGCTCCTGTTTTCTTGTGTTGGGGTGCCCTCCGGTGTTTATTGTCTGAACTGCTGGCTCTGTTGCCTCCTGGGGTCTGCCTAGCAACAGTGCCTTTTTCCCTTTCTTCCTCTAGCTAATCTTTTCAATGTAAAGTAAACCAGAAAAACCACTTTATTTGCATGTGTATTGTGCTGGTAATTGCCTCCTAATGGGAGCGCTATTGTCTGACAAAAGACCTGTTTGTCACAGCTTAATGGTTCCTTGCTTAATATGCAAGCCAGAAACTGCAAGAGAGAGCAGAGAAAAAAAAATTCTCTCTGGATCCTTTTAAAACCAAACTGTTTCTCTCTGCTTAAAAGCCCCTAGCAGAGAAAAGAAAAATATAATATTCCTACTGGCTTCTATCTATCTCACCACTGCACACCATGTCATAACCTATTCCCAGATTTGGACCTTAGTGTCCAAAATATGGGGGTTAGCATGAAAACCTCCAAGCTTAGTTACCAGCTTGGACCTGGTAAAGCTGCCATCACCCAAAAAATTAGAGTGTTTTGGGGCACTCTGGTCCCCCCAAAAACCTTCCCTGGGGACCCCAAGACCCAAATTCCTCAAGTCTCACAACAAAGGGGAATAAACCATTTCCCTTTCCTTCTCCCTTCCTGGTGTTCCCTCCCTGGGTTCCTGGAGAGATACACAGAAGCAAGCTCCGTGAATCTAAACAGAGGGACGCCACCCTCCCTGTTTCCAGTCCTAGAAACACAAGTACTTCCCTCTTCACCCAGAAACACAAGTACTTCCCTCTTCACCCAGAGAGAATGCAAAGTCAGGATAGTAAATCTAACGCACAAAGATTTTCCCCCCTGACCCCTTCCTCCCACCAATTCCCTGGTGAGCACAGACTCAATTCCCTGGAGTTCCCCACTAAAGAAAAACTCCAACAGGTCTTAAAAAAGAAAGCTTTATATAAAAGAAAGAAAAAATACATTAAAATGGTCTCTCTGTATTAAGGTGACAAATACAGGGTCAATTGCTTAAAAGAAATATGAATAAACAGCCTTATTCAAAAAGAATACAATACAAAGCACTCCAGCAACTACACACATGTAAATCACTGTCTTATCTTTTTTGTACTTACAACTGGGAAATAGAAGATTAGAAAAGCAGGAGACAGAAATCCTCTCATAGCCGAGAGAGAGTACAGGCAGAACACCAGAACAAAGGACTCAGACACAAACTTCCCTCCACCCAGATTTGAAAAAGTCTTGTTTCCTGGTTGGTCAGGTGTTTCAGGTTACTCCTTTCCAGGTGTAAGAGACATTAACCCTTAGCTATCTGTTTATGACAGATGCATAGAATGGAATATATAGCGAGGAGATATATACACACATACAGAGAGCATGAAAAGGTGGCCTCTCAGAGTTGAGCTCAGCATCCAACAATCTCAGCCTTTTTTAGCCCTGTGTGAGGTTTCATTTCAAAACAGACATATACCTTTGTAAAACACCCAAAAGCCTTTTTCCCCTCATTTTGGTTAATAACATTCTTAAATATAAAACCTTTAATCTAGGAAGTAGCAAAAGGCATGAGACTTGCACAAGTTAGGCAAGGAGGTGTCCTACATCTCCATTCAAATGTTGTTGGAGTGGGCAGGAAGGCAGATAGCATCATAGAAATATCATTTATCTCCTGGATGCTGCATTGAGTCAATAGGCAAGCACTGTCTGTTACCCTGTGCTTGCCAAGTGCCAGGCACAGCCAGGTCACTGATTGATCTCAGGGGGTGCTTCTAGGCTAGGGGTCAGCAACGTTTCAGACATGGTGTGCTGAGTCTTCATTTATTCACTCTAATTTAAGGTTTTGTGTGCCAGTAATACATTTTAATGTTTTTGGAAGGTCTCTTTCTATAACTCTTTACTATATAACTCAACAATTGTTGTATGTAAAGTAAATAGGTTTTTAAAATGTGTAAGAAGCTTCATTTGAAATTAAAATGCAGAGCCCCTGGGACCGGGGGCTAAGTCCCAGGCACTGTGAGTGCCACTGAAAATCTGATCCCATGTTGCCTTTGGCACACATACCACAGGTTGCCTACCCCTGCTTCAGGCTCTTGGTGTGTAATTCAAGAAAGGCCTGACAGCAGCAGGGCAATATCACACCCAAGTTGAACACATGCGGGCGAACGCCACCCCCTAGCGCTTGCTCCCGGTATGTCGGGTGGGAGCGTTGTTAATAATGCCGGGACAGGCCCCTAGGGAGTCACTGATTTCCTTCGGCCGCGTTGTTTGGTCTCCATTAGCCCTCACTAGCTTGTCCTGCCTCCAGCCCGCCTTTGGGGCCGGTGGGCACCGTGCTGCCGTTGTCTGAGCAACCTCATTGTTTTCTTTCCAACCTCCCAGCCCCCAGGGGAGCGGAACCCGGAGCCCGCCCGGGGGATGGAGCAGGGCGCGTCCCCTGCTGCTAGGCTGCCCCGGGCACATGGAACTGCGCAGCACGCAGTGGCGGAGTCCCTGCCTGAGCCCCAGGCTCCCCCCACGCAGCTGGGCCCAACCATCCAGCCGCGCCGGGGGGACGCCAGGGCGGCGCCGGGGGCGCGGCCTTAGGATCGGGGTTTCCCTCCTCCGGGGCGGGGGAAATTCCCAGCAGCGCCCTGTGATGACGCAAGGCGCTCGCGCAGCCGCCGCCTGTGAGATCGGACGGCAGCAGCTGCGGTGAGAGCGCTCGGGGTGGGCACGCGGCGGGGGGAGCCCCTCGTGCGCCTGCCGGGGCCCGGCCCGGCCCGGGGGAGCGCGTGTCCGTGGGGCGGGGCGGGGCGAGGGGCCGGTTGGTTTTACTGTGGAAGCGGGGAGCCGCTGGCTGGGGGGCTTCTGGCTCGACCCCGCCCGTTACTCACATCGGGGGCGGAAACGAAGCCTCCGCCGCCCTTTCCCGAAAGAGTTACCGGGGGGGAGGGAAGCAGGATCTGCGCGGGGCTGGGCCCAGCGACCTGGCAGCCGAGCTCGCAGCGCCGCTCAGCCGTCGCCAGGCTACCCCGCCGCTGGGCCTGGGGACCCGTAGCCTCTTTTGCTCTGAGCCGCCATCTCCAACCCCTTCCCCCCCCCCCCCAAGCCTCCTTATAGCCGAAGTTACTCAATTTTAAACAACCCCCAGCCCTGCTCTTTGTGGGGTAGCAGGCCCAGAGACCGATGTAACTGGTGAAAAAGCTGGCGCGGCCCCCAGCCCACACCGCCACCTACTTACCAGGCGAACCTATTGTCTTACCACCTTCTAGGCCATGGGCAAGAGCAAAACCAAAGGGTCAAAGCCGAAGAGCGTCTTCCACGTAGCCAGCACCAGATCCCTGAAGGCCAAGAATAAAGCTAAACCAGTCACAACAAGTCTGAAGAAGGTTAGTAGGGCCACAGTAATAACCCTCTGCAAACATTTTTTCCTTTGTTGTTTTTGAGAGCTCCACCAAGTGTCTTTAGTTTAAAAAAAACAACAACAAAAAAACCCACACAGGACCTGTACCATGCGTAGGGCCCGATCAAATTCACAGCCACAACAAATGCTTCATGGACTGTGAAATCTGGTCTCTTGTGTCCTTTTGCCCTAGACTATACAGATTTCGCAGGTGAGACCAGTGTTTTTCAAATTGGGGGTCCTGATCCAAAAGGGAGTTGCACCGGAATCTCAAGGTTATTTTAAGGATGTCACACTATTGCCATACTTGTGCAGTGCCTTCAGAGCTGGGTGGCCAGAGAGTGGCAGTTACTGAGGGCTAGCTCTGAAGGCAGCGTGCAGAACGAAGGGTGGTAGTACCATATTATGCCATCCTTACTTCTGTGCCGCTGGTGGTGACTTCGCCTTCACAGCTGGGCTCCTGGCCGGCAGCTGCTGCTCTTCAGCTGCCCACCTCTGAAGGCAGCGTCACTGCCAGTAGCAGTGCAGAAGTAAGGATAGCAGTACTGCTAACCTCCTTACAATAATCTTGCGACATCCTACACACACACACATACACAACTCCTTTTTGGGTCAGGACCCCTACAATTACACCACCATGAAACTGCAGATTTAAATAGCTGAAATCATGAAATTCACAATTTTTTTAATCTCATGACCCATGAAATTGACCAAAATGGACAGTGAATTTGTAGGGCCCTCACCCACAGAACAGGGGCAAAAAGCCTTCAGTTTCCCACTATATAAAACATTAATGAGCATGGAGAGAGATGACTAAAAGCAAACACTACCCCTTTCTTGATTCACCTATTGAGCTAGAACAGAAGACAGGATTTTATGTGGATATCGTGAACTAATACTCCTTGATAGGAACTCCATTGACACAGCTACTTGAAACAAACAAGAAGAAAACATCACAAGAAGATGTTTACACTAGAACAATCAAATTGAAATCTAGACTGGGTTGTTGGGTTTTTAAGAACTTTGGGAACTACCCTTTGCCTCTAAGTTTAACTGCCCATTTTTGTAGTTTTGCCATTTTGTTTTCTTCAAAACAAACAAACAAACAAACAAACAAAAAATCTTGCCTTTATTGCTGCAAGACCTACAAAACCAAAAAGGGGAAGAGTTACTGGGTAAACAGTAAAACTGATTACATACCAAGCACTGTTAGAAACAGAAAACCCAACAGAAATAATCTAGGTTACTGGAATCTTTGTTACTAAAACTGGTTGGAAATTTATTTAAAAACTAGAAAATTGGATCTGAGTAAATGACTTTTTTTTTTAACAACCCTTTTTTTTTTAAACCAGCTCTTGCTGAAGTTTCTAGGTGGGAGTAGGATTTTCTAAATTTAATGGTATTATCTTAATGAGTGCTGAAAGCTTAAAGGTTAGTCCACAAAACTGTTCTATATACACCCAATACAAGGATTTCATACTGTTTTATCTTGGAGATGGTTATTCTGAAAGTGGTTTTGCAGCATATTATTGATTACTAGGGAACATGACACTGAGTAAGACTTAAGATGTGTTCTCTGGCTTAATGAGCTTTCATTCTAAAATGAGATAAAACTGAACTGTTCAGGTGATTTACTAGACTTGTTAGCCACCAGGACTTGGCTTTGTTTTCCCAGAGCTTGTGTCACTCCTGAACTGCATAATCTGACACAGAATTAAACTGTTAAGAATCTAATAAAGCAACAGCGAAGACATTTTTTCCAGTACATATATTCAAACTGTTGTAAAATGTATAGCTAAGCCAGCTAAGTCATATTTTTTCTGAGGAAGGTGTTTTAAGGAAAGACGTCTTAACTTTCCTGCTGCAAGTTAGACAAAACAGAATAAATCACTTAGAAAGTTGGAATGTTACCAAAGCTATGGACTTAAACAGTGACTCAAAGGGAAAACGTTGTGTGTCACTGGCACCTGAGGATGTTATTCAGATACAAAGATAACTTTCGGTGACAAATAGCAGCAAGCTTATATTCAGGAATATCTATAGGTGGAGCCAAATCTCCATTTTATATAGTATTTTGTATGTAACAGTAAAACAGGTTTGAGAATGCTGTTACCGAAAAGTGGCCCATTAGATCAAGTTAAGGTGAGCAGTTACAAATTACAGGTATCTACCAACCTAACGGCTGATAGAAATAGAAAGATAGAAAGAACCTGCCTGGACTGGGTGCCTCTTCCTATTGGCTAAAATAAACTGAAGGTGTGACAGTTTGTCTGAACTAGTTTTCTGTTACGTGTTAGATTTCCTTCTGGAAATGGTTCTTCCTCTTTTATCTCCAATATAAACAAGTTAGCTTTGACCTATTTGTTAGATTTCTTTGCTAGTGATCCATTTATATGAAAGTTCTATTAAAAATTCACTGTCTTTAGTATTTACACATTCAAACAGTAGTACAATTAAAATAATTTAAAGAATGTGCCCCACTCCAAGCAATTTTAAAGATAGAAACATTGTAAATATGTATAATAAATAGGCTATGAATAAGCCTTAGCATCATATTAAGATCTCTTACTGCCTTTGACTAACTTGTACATTTTTTTCTCCTCTAAAGATAAACATTGTGAATGATGAAAGAGTTAGAACAGTAAATAAAGCATTTACTGAAGTACAGAAAGAAGTCAAACAACTATCAAAAGGCATTTCATCAAAATCTCAAGAGAGGCCTCGGGTAATAATTGAGTCCTATTAAATGCATCTTTGGTTGGGAGGGTAGCTGCAACCTCAGGTTAGAAAGATTCCAAAATTAAGGTTTAATTTTAAGAAGTTTTTAGGTCTTGACTGAAAAAACACAGTTGTGACCCCATCATGAAGACATGTCAAGTCTGCAAGCAACCTTAGCAGTTCTTCTTAGGGCACAAACTCCCTTCTTAGTCAGAAGAGAGGAAATAGTTGAGCATCACTAGATTGTTGCCAGAATGGATTTTTCATTTAATATCTGGATGTTTTAGTTGATTTTTTTTACTCATAAGCTTTAAAAATAAAATAGATTTTCAACTGGACATCTTGATTCATCGAGTTAACCCTTAACACTAATAGGCATAGAAAATAAAGGTGTTTGCTTTTGCAAGACATCCTGGATCTCCTGGCTAACCATTTGATGACAGTGTCAATATGAAAAAACTATTCCCCCCACCCCCTTTTTTTTTTTGGTAAAAACATCAGCCTCCCTCTGCTCCAGTTGAAGAGCTCTCATCAAAATATAACATTTTGACACAATTTCTCTCTTTCTGGAGCACTAGTGGGGCCCTATTAATAATTCAAGCAATCTCCCTGAAACAAGTTAGACAGTGTGTTAGTCTCTGTGCAGTAATAATCTCCTTCACAATTTTAGATTTTGTTGACTAGAGCATTCAAGTTTATCTCAATTTTGGCAATGTATGTTACGGGCACAGATTTTATTGGCTTTCCTTTGAAGCATTAAGTATTGACCACTGGGTCTGTCTAGTCTAGCAAATTATGTATTCTCGAAAAGTGAATAAGTCATAAGAAATGTAGGTGGTCTTGCAGTCCAATACACCGAGCTAATCAATCCCAGACAGCAAGTATTTGTTAGCTTTATATCTTCCATCAATCACATTTTTTATACAACCTCAGCTTCCTACTTTATTTATTTATTTATTTTTAATTGTTTTTAGGTTTACAAGCACCTGGAAGGTGAACCAGCTGATGTGGATGCAGCTGCAAGCTTATTATCTCACTTGTAATGCATAATGAAATAGCTATGGGTTTCAAAAGCAAAATTTACTGGCAAAAAATCAGTGGATGGCACATACTGAATACTCTGTTTGTACAGTTTTATTAAAAAAATCTTGTTAATATACAAGCATTGGCACACTTTAATACAAACTACAAACAGATCTTTCCTATAATCTAGGAAAGTGGAATGTCAGAAGTCAAAATGTGAGAAACTTAAAGTGCTAAAACAGAAGGCACTTCACAAAATTGGTTCACTGAAACAATTTAACATAACCCATTTAATGTCCTTCACTTCAAAATTTGGCAGTGAAAGCTTTTTTAAAATTGTAGCAAAAGGTTAAAAACAGCTTCTTGGCAGTAAAGCTTCAGAAAGAAAATTCTGCTAAGTGACAAGGCTTGGGTTGTGGGTTTTTTTTTTTTGCGGGGGGGGGGTTAGGTAAACAGAAGGCTGCAAGAAAAAAGGGGGGGGGCAGGAGGGTTTGAGAACTTGGGATTTCTAAGCTGAGTTACATTAATGTAACTTGTGAAAAAATACCAGAGAACATTGATAAAAGCCCTTTCTTCTGGTTTTGAATTTAAGGTGTTTTGTGAAGCAAGCAAGGAAGCAAAAGGAAATGCACCCCCAGAGTCAGTGAACTAAGAGGTTATACATTCATTATTTAAAATACTTAGGTTATGAAGAAGTCTAGAATGTTATAAAGTTAGAGGTAGATATGACAGTCTGGTTCCCACCGAATCTAATAATTTAGTATCTGCACATCGAAAAGATCACAGACTCCTTCATTATCATCCAGGTTAAAGTTGTAGTCATCTCCGGGAGTAGGAGAGAGTCGTAAGAGAGGAAAAACTGTAAAACAAGAACAGTTTAATCAATCATAGAATCACAGAAATCTATTATAATCAACATCCAGTAAATTTCAAATCATTTCCATCAGAAGGTAAATAAAAACTTTGGTGTCCAGTGTCAGTAGTCCAAAATGTTACAACTTGCTTTGCTTTGGCAATATTTGTCTGCAAGCACTGGACTGTGCAGTGGGGATCCTGGTGCAACTCCACCAAAATAAGGTTTAAAATAATTTAAGTGTAGACGCAATTTATTTACTATGCTTTAAATGAATTTCCTTTGCTATCTTACCTGCAGCAAAGCCAGTGCAGTGTAACAGAGATTAGTCTCCTCTGCTGCAGCAAAGCAACACTTAAGCAGCCTTTGTGGTTGGTACTTAGCAGTGGATCTGTTGTATTATATAGCCTCCATTATTGTAGTATCTGCCTCACGGTCTTCAAATGTATTTTTCCTGTGAGGTAGTGTCATGCTATTATCCCCCTTTACAGACTGGAAACTAAGGCATGAAGAGACTGAGGATATGTCTACACTGTGTATGAAAGTTGATCTAAGCTACACTATTTGAGTTATGTTAATAGCGTAGCTTAATAGTAACTTAGATCTACTTACTGCAGGGTCCACACTACGCAATGTCGACTGTGTAGCAGCTGTTTTAATATGAGATATTTGTAACGAATTTTGGAATCAGATTTGAACAAAAACCTAGGGAAGTGATGAATTCAGATATGAATGACATTTGCCTGTAATAACAGAGGACTAGACTCAATGCATCAGGAGATCCCTTCCAGTCCTACATTCCTATGAATGAATCACACATTCTTAAAATATAACTCTTATTTAAAAAAAAAAAAATGCTAAATGCTTACCATCTGAAGACATCAATTCATCAATGATATCACTACTAATAGTTCCTGTTAAACACAAAAGTACTTATTTGTGAAAGTCAACACAGGTTCTGTGCATTAAACAGCTACTGAAAATGGAGAGTGTTAGCTGGTAGACTACTACACTTATAACGTAATGCTTTCAAGAGCAGTAGAGAAAGTCAACCAGACCAGTATCCTTCTGGGCTTAAAATAGTAAAACCCCTTGACTTTTCCCTTTGGACAGTTTCTGGTGCTATTCTTAGGTTACACAAATACTTATAACTACAAAGGGAATGTAAGCAATGTACCAGAATGGAGCACCTCTATCAGGGATGCACTTTACCCAAAACCAAACAGCAACCACAGCCAAAATGATGAAAAGAAAAGAGCTCCAGGAGGGACAAGGGAAAGGCTGCAGACAAGACAAACTGCTGGCCTCTTCTCCCCTGGGAAATGTGCTGCTTGCTTTGTCAGTAAGGGTTAAACTAAAGAGAGTCTGCCTACCTGTGGGCTCATCCATCTTTGCTATATCAAATGTGTTTGGCTTGAGAATACAATTAACATCCAAGGGAAGCAAGGCCTGATAGGCATTTGAGCTAGTAGTAGTTGTTGTTGCATCTGTTGCAAGGCTTGTATACAGTAAGGAGTCCGGAAGGCTAGAGTAAGGAGTTGCTGGAGTTGTATTGTTCTCTTGCACACTGTTGTCTACAATGGCAGAAAAATACATATTACAAAGTCTGTTATGGTAAACTATATGCAGACACACCTGTATTTGGCTAAGTCTTACTGGTAGAACATGGCCAGTATTTAAGATGTCATCTCCTTTCAAAAAGTGGGCACAGGTGTCAAGGCCCTTCAGAGATTTGGTTCACAATTTCTGTAGTATGTTGCTAAACGGCATTTGATTATCTTAGTGATAAAAACAAGTTCAGGTAATCTCCCTCACTGAGCCTGCTTTTCACATAAAACTGCCTTTTACAACAGTAGGGAGTGTCCTAGTACAAGCTTGTCAAAGGTAAATGTTCAAGCTTTACATTCCAGAAGTTTGAAGCCTTTTTCATACACCACATGCAATCGCCTTGAGGAACAGCCACGAACCCTGTTGTGGGCTGGTTCCTGTATCACTTCTGAGGTGTTTCTAGTATAGGATGATAAACTGCAAGTGGAACAATCCACTTCAACAGAACTCTGAACATAGAACAGGAAGAGGATGGTGACCACCCCCTGCAACTTCCAGCCAGCTGATAGTAACTCCATTGGTGTCAGGTCTCAGGTCAGCAGCTGCTACATTATGCTAACAGTTGATTCCCTTTCTCTACCCCATCTCTAAACAAATCTCTTTTGGGCATGGGGTTGAACAAACCATGGACCCACCTGATGGTGTATCTGTTACTGGGGTATGTGGCAAATGCTGCTCCTGGTTAATGTCATGCTGCTCTGATGGATTCTCAGTAGATGCTGTAGGTTTTGAGGGAGTCACTGGAATTGCAGGTTGAGATGGGGGCTGTGCAAGGTCATCAGGTGGAGGAACTGGAAACACCACAGGTGTGGGGGAACTTGAGTCTTTATTAATAAGCAGCACATGGATTGGTCCTGAACTACTCTTAAGACTGATCTGGTATTTCTTTTGTCCATTTTGTCCCTTTAAAGGTAGCACATTGAAACAACAGTTACAATTCCTAGTGACTGACATTTAAGCCAGAGGACTACATGCAGAGACTGCCATAGAAAGTAACAGAAACACATAATTGCCTACATAGAAAACTTTTATTTAAGAATAAAATTCTCAAGGTGCCAATGCAAGGTGACATACAATTTTCTAGTCATAAGACCACATTAAGACAGTTTTATGCTAAGTTAACTAACATCACAGATCAGACAGAAAGAGAGACTTAAAACCAATACAACACACCCTGTAACCAACAAGATTCCAACCCTTCTACATTCTCACATAATTAACAACTGACACATGGCACTCAAGTACAGAATTCTGTACAATGTTCATGTAACTGAATTCAAGCTTAGCTGCCAGTCACAGCAGGGTTCCCACTAAAACCTGACCCCTGGGATATACAGTAGCCTTTCTAAAATAATTTTCTCATCTGCAAAATTGACTTAATTGGAATTAACTGTCCCACCATGGCCAAATCCTTCTCTCTCTGATTCAGTGAACACAGGACAATTAGTGTTAATGGGGACAATTTCCCTGCAGAATAGTCAACATGAAGCCTTCATGTTAAAGAGCTAGTTCTTGTGATTCAATCTGGCATGTGCAGTGCTGCTACCATTGGCCAGTTCATCGGATTAAGTCATTATCTTTCTATTGTGGGAACAGGTGAGATATTTCAATCATGAAGACAACTAATACAAGTTATCTGTGTCCAGCAGTACAAAGGACAGTCTCATTAGATTAGCATTGCAGTTCACCTTGTGGCATTTTTTAAAACCTCCTTGTTTAGTTACTGCGATTTTACTCATTCCTTGCTCAAATTAAAATATGAAATGCATCAAATGGAATCACTATCCTCCCACAACTGCACAAAAAATGTTTGCCAATTTTTCCCCACCGGTGTAGGCAGCATGAAAAACTGAAAAGCACTGTATCACAGAAACAAGATGGCAGAAGGTAAAAACATGAAGCAAAGTAGATTGTCTTGCCCATCCATCTTTCTTGGCCAAAGCAAGACTGCGCTCTCTATTATTCTCTGTTGCGCTATCCGGTCTAGTTCTTAATGACAATCAGTTTTTCTACTGCTTATTCTGTTGTTCTATGGGGAATCTGATTTTGGTTTCTAAATTCCTTGGCCCAGCAGGGGTTGGGAGGAGAGGAGCTTGCCACTGAAAGACCAGCATTGACAGACTCTGAAGGAAGCACCACTGCTTTTTGCCTGAAGGGAAATGGCAGCTACTTGGCTTTTGCAAGCAGAAGAGAGAAGGAGGAAGGGGAAAACCCAACGTATCTTGTTTTAACTGAAAGGTCTAATCACTTTTAGTCTGTCTAGATGTGCAAAACTGCTGTTTATCCAATATCAGACCACATCCAATTAGGTGAATCCTATTTTTTTCTCCCACACAGATGAAGACACAAACCTTGCTAGCTGCAACACAGGCATCCTTACACCTCCCACACCACACATATGTAAGCAAACAGTTTGTACATACCATTTCAGGTATAGGTACTTCTAACTGTGTACCACAAGGTGCTTGAATTGCTAGAAGTGTGTCTCCTAGTGAAGTAGTAATTTAAGAAAATGTTAACCATACGTAATTTTACACATTCTTGGGTTGTGTACACTCAAATGGAATATAGTTCTTTTCTAATGCCACTTCAGCATTAGTTTGATACAAATCCTGCACGTTTTGAAGTGCTTCAGGAACAAATTCTAACATGAATGAGAGCAAAGCTTGAAGAAAACTTGTTCATCTATGTATTCATAACCATAATATCCAAGGATAGGAGCCATCTGTGCAGATGTTTTGTGCTTATCCCCTAGTTCTTGGCTTCAGCTATCCCCAGTAGGATGGCTCCACTGGAACTGTACTGTCAGGTATTCCCCCTGGCTGCAGCTGTCCACAGAAAATATATGGAAGCCTGGGCCTAAGTTGTCTTTTCTGGAACCTCTGGTGGGTCAGACCAACGTGTCCTGTCCTGCCCTGCGTCCTGCCCTGCCTCCTCCTCCCCTTCCCCCCGCCCCACAGAACTTGGACAGGTCCTGCAGAGCCTGCATTAGGAAAAACAATGCCCCAGGGGCAACCAAGCCCCCCCTTCCATACATCCATGACTGCAGATGGAAGAGACATCTAATAGTTCATGAAGCTTCTGTCAAAGTATGTAGTTTCAAAGTATCAAGTACGTATGTATTGTGAGTTCCATTTCTTATAAACATAATTACACTTGCAAACATTTTCTAAATTCAAAATAACTATGGGAAAAAAATGGGGGTCTAAGGTTCTAATGAGGTGTATGTAACAATATAATAAATACAAATAGTAATCCTCATGTTGTAAGAACTTTGTTCAACAGTGGGAATATGGAAGCCCTGGCCCTAGATCTTCATTAAACAGCTATTTTGTATTGTAGGATATGTGTTTTTGGGGAGGGGCTGGGGTGAGGGAGAGAGGTATTTGAAAAGATCCCATTTCTAGAGGTTTCAAACAAACAGCTTTCTTTCAAGTCTGATGGTTAATGCACGAGAACATAAGAATGGCCATACTGGGTCAGACCACTATCCTGTCTTCCAACAGTGGATGGTGCCAGATGCTTGAGAGAATGAACAGAACAGTGCAATTATTGAGTGCTTCATCCCCTCTTGTCCAGTCCCAGCTTCTGGCAGTCTGAGGCATAGGGCAGTCAGAGCATGGGGTTGCGTCTCTGATCATCTTGGCTAATAACCATTGAGGGACCTATCCATGAATTTAGCCAATTTTTTTTTAACCCATTTACAATTTTCACCTTCACAACATCCCCTGGCAATGAGTTCCAGAGGTTGTTTGTCAGTGGTGTAAAGAAGTACTTATGTTTCTTTCAAACATGCTGTCTATTAATTTCATTTGGAGACTTCCAATTATTACTTCTGATTAGTGTGTTATGTGAAGGAGTAAATAACACTTCTTTCTTCACTTTTTCCATACCATTCATAGCCCTCTATCACATCCCTGCTTAGTCATCGCTTTTCTAAACTGATCAGTCCCAAACTTTTTAATCTCTCCTCCTATGGAAGCTATTCCATACCCTTAATTGTTTTTGTTGCCTCTCTCTGTACTTTTTCCATTTCTAATATATCTCTTTTAGAGATAGGGCAACCAGAACTGCACACAATTTATATAGCAGCATTATGATATGGATTTATATAGCAGCATTATGATATTTTCTATCCCTTTCCTGATATTCAGTCAGGTTTTTTTTTTTTTTTTTTTTTGACTGCCATTGCACATTGAGTGGATGTTTTCAGAGAACTACCCACAGTGACTCCAAGATCTTTTTCTTGAGTGGTAACAGCTAATTTACACCCTATCATTTTGTATGTATAGTTGGGATTATGTTTTACAATGTGCATTACTTTGAATTTCATTTGCCATTTTGTTGCCCAGTCACCTACTTTTAGTGAGATGCCTTTGTAACATTTTGCAGTTAGCTTTGGACTTAACTATCTTGATTTTTTTTTAAATCTGTAAACTTTGCTGCCTCATTATTTACCCCTTTTTCCAGATCATTTATGAATATGTTGAACAGTGCCGGTTGCAGGACAGATCCTGGAGACCCAGCTGTTTATCTTTCTTCACTGTGATAACTGACTATTTATTCCTACCCTATCTGTTAACCTGTTACTGATCCACAAAAGGACCTTCCCTCTTATCCCATGACTTCTTGCTTTGCCTTTGGTGAAAGACATTATCAAAAACTTTCTGAAAGTCCAAGTACGCTATATTCACTGGATCACTCCTGTCCACGTGCTTGTTTACCCCCTCAAAGAATTCTAATAGGTTGACGAGGCATGATTTCCCTTTACAAAAAATCATGCTGACTCTTGCCCAACATATCATATCATATGATTGTCAGACACATAGGATGAACCTGTTCTTTACTATAGTTTCAACCACTTTGCCTAGTATTCAAGTTAGGTTTACTGGCCTGTAATTGCCAGGATCACCTCTGGAGCCTTTTTTAAAAATTGGTGTTACATTAGATATCCACCAGTCATCTGGCACAGAAGTTGATTTAAGCGACAGGTTACATACCACAGTTAGTAGTTCTGCAATTTCATTTCTGAGTTCCTTCAGAACTCTGGGGTGAATACCATCTGGTCCTGGTGACTTATTACTGCTTAATGTATCACTTTGTTCCAAAACCTCCTCTATTGACACCTCAATCTGGGACAGTTACTCAGATCTGTCACCTAAAAAGAATGGCTCAAATATCAGAATCTCCCTCATATCCTTTGCAGTGAAGACAAATGCAAAGAATTCATTTAGCTTCTCCGCTATTACCTTGTCTTCCCTGGTTAAACCACCTGCTCCAAACATCTTACAAAAATACAGTCTAGCAGCAACTTACCATTGAAGCAATTACAGATGTCTTCATGAGTGACATATGAAAATGTGATTTATGTCAAGGAAATTTTCAAGAAGTAAGAAGCTAAGATTTTTGCCTAAGCAATGTGAAGTTGATATTTAGTGCAGTTTACAAAAGAAGTTTGTGTTCCTACAGTGTGTTGTTTAGGGCAGGTCTACACTTTAAATTTTTACTGTTACAGCAAATGTTGGTCAAGAGTGGGATCTGTGACTGACATAATAGTGGCAAAAGCCCTTAAGATGGATGCAGCTATAGAAATGCAGAATTTTGTCAATATTAGCTATGTCCACATTATAAATGCTTTGTCAATATAGTATACCAGTATAACTAGACCAGAAAAGCCTTTCAAGCATAGCCTTGGCCTTAGGCTACCATTAGAAAGTTTCCAAAATGTTATTTAAATATATTTCACACATACTACCACCATCTCTTTTTTACTGATAAGTCTGGTTAATATCATATCACTATGATACAGTATGTCCAAAGCCATCATGGATCAGCATGAATACTGGATGAATCCAGGATGAATTCTGCCAATGACGACATACCCATCAAAGAACTAGATGCAGCCTACAGAATAGGCAAGGGAAGCCGCTTTGAAAGGAAACATCCTGTGTTTGTCCTGGGTTTAATTCATAGTCTATGGGAATTTCTCTGTTAAAAAGCCTTAAATTCAAGGTTTTACCTGTCAACTATAAAAATACACAGGTCAGCACTGGAGCTTGGAAAAATAATTGTTTGCTTTACTGAAAAAAATAAAACAGCTGCTGTAAGTATAGTTATTGATAAGTCAACCGAACAGAAAGCTAAGAGATATTTTACTGTTTCTGTGCAAAAACTACAGCAAAATCAAGATATTGTCATTATCAAGAGAGGAAAAAACGTTCCCAGATCCATGTTCTGTAAGTTTTTCTTCTAAATAGTTTAAAAGTAAATCATTTTGGTTCTAATGATTTTGTCTGACGGAATTTGGTGCAAATTATATTTGCTAACCCTGCCACCATTAACACACACATTATTTTGTAATAATTGCAAGCCACTAAAATGTAATTTAAAAAACCACCATCAAATAGGAACCTGTTGATGTTTAGAAGTAGGGCAGAGAGCTCTGAATATATCTTAATGCAAGCGCACAGCAGGGCTTTCAAAGGTGTAAAACAAGTTCTATTCTAAAAATTTGTGTGTACACCCGTATCCTCATACACTTACAACAACTTTGAAAGCACCTGCTTTCCCTTTCACTTTCAAATTGGTCCTAGTCAAAACTCCTGAAAAACAATATTTTGGGTTTAATCTTGTAATCCCACCACATACAATTAATAAGTATTTCAAACTGAGTACTGCACATGGCCATTTTTTAGAACTGGACTTCCCTGAGAAACCATTTGCAGCTAGAAAGACAGTGGCATATATTTGTATAAACTATTTTGAAGTTTCATGCAATATGTTCTCAGTCGATGTTTCAACTGGGTTATAACTAATTATTGTAGTTTCCACTTCAAATCTACCCTATTTCAAAAGTAAAAGCTGATTTCTGAAAGTCATTTTATCTGTAATGTTTAGAAGTAGAGGCCAGGCACTCAGGGTTTTGTTTTGCTTACTAGGTATTCAGCTTGCAGTATCACGCAAGACAAAACTTAGCCCGACATTGCTTTAGATATTTAATTACATTCCAATTACTAAATTATTTTGTTAGCAAGGTTTGGTACACTATTCACTATTAGATCTTCTCGGGTGGCTTGGGGTGTCAAATCCCACTCCATTCCCAGCACTCTCAGCAAACTGACTCCACTCAGAGCTTTGTGAAACTGAACCAAACTGTGCCTTCACAATCAATAATTCATTTAAAAATGGATTGTTGCACATGCAGAGTAATCTCTTTATTCAATGGGAAATTTAAAATTTCACAGCTCATTTGGGCCTCAAGTCAGCATAGCACTTAAACACATTTAATTGCTTTGCTGATTAGAGACCTTACCTATTATGTTATCTGAATTGACTGGATTCACTTCAGAAGAGCTGCAGTCTATCAGGTTAATGATCTGTGAATTTAAGCAGCCCCTGCCCTGATAAAAATCACTTATTTGACTGGAGCAGTTTGTATTGAACAATCATAATATAGTGTTAAGTGCTTTAGAACTACTTATAGATAAGAGTGCACTTTTCCCTCTCCAAAATCTCAAATAACCTATTTTGTTCAATAGCCTCTAAGGGCTTGTCTACACTAGCACTTTACAGCACTGCAACTTTCTCACTCGGGTGTGAAAAAACACTCCCTTGAATGCAGCAAGTTTCAGCGCTGCAAAGCGCCAGTGTAGACAGTGCACCAGTGCTGGCAGCTATGCATCTCACGGAGGTGGGTTATTTTAAAGTGCTGAGAGAGCTCTCTCCCAGTGCTCTGCCGTGACTGCACAAGCCACGTTAAAGCGCTGCCACATTAAAGTGCTTTACCATTGCCAGTGTAGACTAGCCTTAAGAATGCTAAACGTGGTTACAAAAAAATGAGCAAACATAGTTTAAACAATATACTTATTACCTGTTTACACACACGATAATTTCAGTTCCAGTTTCAACAAGCCTCAGGAGTTTGTCAACTCATATCTTTTCAAAAGATTTAGATTACCTATCCTATGAACAACCAAAGAAGAGTATCCTGGAGTATCCTAAATCTAATTTAAATCACAAAAGCAATTAATTTAAGTTAATGCTAAAAGTCTGGATTTTCTGCATTAAAAAAAAATTACCACTGTGTAAATTTCGGATGGATTATTTCCAGATTACCATTGATACAATCACAGAGGTTAAAACTTGAAAAGACCTATTAAACCAGTGGTTTTCCACCCTTATTTTATTTGCAGACCCCTAAAATTTTTTGAATGGAGGTGAGATCCTTTTGGAAATCCTAGACAGTCTGTGGACCCCAAGGGTCCATGGACCACAAGTTGAAAACCACTGTTATTGATCATCCAGTGCCTCTTTCTGCCAATATAAGATTGTTCCCTCCAGTATATCTTCGCACACGTTGTCTAGCTTGGTTTTAAAATGCCACAAGCAAAGTTTCTTCTACTCCTTTAGATCTCACTGTGTATTCCACAGCCTAATGGATCTTGCTATTGTCTCATAGTACTTGTTTCACAAGGTGAGTTAATTTCACTACCAGTGCAAAAGAAAACTGAAATCACATTTTAACAGAAAAATGCTTGAGACCAATTCTATTTCTTCTAGAGTTAGTAAACCCCACTTGGTCACCTAGTTCAAGTATCTTCTCACTTCTAGAGCAGGTCATATTATGTGATCAACCTTTTAACATATAATTGATGCTTCTTTAATTCTGTTTCATGAATGGACACAACGTACGTCCCAAAGGATATTGGTTGTTTGTGGAGTCATCCATAACATTTTTGATGCTTTGCTGCAGCCACAATTTTTGCTGATCCAGCTCTTTTTCTTTTAGTTCCAAATCTTCAATTTCTGCTTCAAGATACCTCAGTCTGTCTATTACTTCTTTTGTATTGCAGCCAGCACCTACACCTCTTTTAAAAAGGTACAATATTTTATGCAGTCACAATATGGGTAACGATAATGTAAAAAACTACAGAGAGAGAGAGAGAATTTGAAGCATAGGGCTTGCTTTTTTTTTTTTAAACCTACCATATTAATTATATTACGAAATACTAAGAGATAGTAAAATTCCTGCTTTTCTTTTTTAAATAGAAAAATATTGAAAAATGTCTTAAATGTGGGGCCAGCGTTGGGATTACAGTCACTGTTTTCCATTTTTATGGCAGGTGGCATTCTCTGTGTCAGGACTGCGTACCCAGCTCAATTGCCCCTAGTTAGCTCTTCACTGGGGCGATGGGAGAATGGAACGTTTTCTCATAGACCAGGGGTTGACAACCTCTGGCACGCAGCTCACCAGGGTAAGCACCCTGTCGGGTCAGGCCAGTTTGTTTACCTGCCGCGTCGGCAGGTTTTGGCAGACCACAGCTCTCACTGGCTGTGGTTCACTGTCCCAGGCCAATGAGGGTGATGGGAAGCAGCGTGGGATGTGCTGGCAGCAGCTTCCCCCACCCCCATTGGCCTGGGACGGCGAACCGCAACCAGTGGGAGCCGCAATCAGCCGAACCTGCGGATGCGACAGGTAAACTAACTGGCCCAGAGGTTGCCAACCCTTGTCATAGACAGAATCTTAGGCTAGCACACTGCCTACCTGGTCCTTGGCACTGCTCTGTTCAACTCTACCACATGCATCACAGCCACATCCCCAATCCCTGCCCAAACTCATCTTGAAGTTCAAAGATTTATTTATTTTAAGTAGCAAGTTATAAAATTATGTTATATAAATTTTAGTGCCCATAAAAATTGCCATATTGACAGTCCTGAAATTTTAATCTAGACATAGTACAGTATGAAAAACACAATGCTAAATTGCCCTCAGATATGCTGAAAACCTCAGACTTCACGGCTCAGAGTACTTCAGTCTCCAGCACCATTCAGTTTGTGGTGTCTCTGAAAACAAGGATGCCAATTGCAGTGAGGACACGTGGTCATTAGGAACTGGACTGAGACCACTGACATATTCTACATAGGCTACCACTGATTACAAAATGCATTTTAATTATTGTTGAATATAGCCAAGGAAAAAGGAACAAGGCCAACTTTTCCCTCCCTTGAGAATGTGAAATTATGCAGAATTGACACGTCTTACTTCCACTGGATGCTGTTTTTTGACTTTTTCTCAATTAAATCTATGCCTTCCAAAACATTGGTGATGTCATAGATTCTTCTTTTTTGTCTCACAGCAAGAGTATCAGCAGCCTGTTAAAAGAACAGAGATAAGTGTTAGCAATCTGCACACCAAAGGCAAAAAACTGGCCCATTAGGCTGGTCACTTGAAGCTCAGCAAGCTTCCTGGGTGCTACAGTTTCCAGGTCCATGGTTTCTCAACCTGCAGGTCAGAACCCAAAACTGGGTCACCAATACATGTCAAAGAGTTGCAGGGCTGGTTAGGCTTGGCTCCTTGCTCCATGTGTTGTGACCCGGTGCACAGGGTTGCAGCGCTGCCTAGGTTTGGCCTAGCAACCCCTCCATCATGATGATGGGGGGCAAACTGGGCCAAATTTGAGTGAGGGGTGCTACAACCCCATGCGCCAGGTCACAATGTTACTCACACAAATTCCTCCCCTCCCCCCAAGCAGGGTATCCAGGCTAAACCAGAGCAGTACTATGACGCTGGTGTATGTAACACCCAAAGTGGGGCGCCAAGCCCAGCCGGCTACAAGGACAGGAGCCGAGAGGGAAACAGTGTCATGTTCTCCAGTAAGTACTGGCCTCCCAAAGTGCATCCAGCCCTGCAACTGAGCAGCATCCTATCTTCCATTCCTGTCCTCCCCACCAAACTTGCCCCTACCCAATGTACTCCTCTCACTCAGCCTGGTGGCTTCCCCTCTGTCATGCTACCTATACCCCCAACTCATTCTTTTCTCTATTCCCCCCACTTTACCTCCAGGACCTCAAATTCCCCCCATCCCTCTACTGCCTATGGGCAGTATGTGGGGCTATATACTTGGGGGCACTATAGGATCATCGCCCCTCCCCCAGACTGCTCTGTTCCCATATCCTTCCCCCCCCCCGGTCCCCCGCATCCCTCTGCCTGCCCCTAATTCCTTCCCCAGGTTCCCCTCCACCTCTGACATGGGTCAGATGGAGGGAGGGTGTGTTTTGGGGGGGGGGGATTATCTTGGCTCACCTCCCCACCCAGTTGCAAGGGGCAGGTTCCAGCTATTCACATCTGGCTGGAGCACCTGGAATCTTAGCTCTGAGTCCCCCTGTCCCCTGCCCCCGCCCCCAAACCACAGAGGGGAGGCCTTTGGGTTGCAACGTATCATCACGGTTTATAAATGGTCCTGAACTCAAAAAGATTGAGAAACACTGCTCTAGTCATAATTCTGAAGGGAAAGGGTTCACTATTCAACAGTCAAACATTTTAAGGCTTTAGTTTTCAGTTTTTACCAATTTTTAATAAAAAACAATTCCCAGTTTTTACAAAAGCTATTATTCAGTTTTTATGGATTTTAACCCAATTTTTGGACCACTTAAGTACATGAAAAGTACTGATTATGTTAAACAAATCTAGCTAATGGACTGGATTTTCTTACGTTAATAACAAATTAGTCTGAGTGTAAATGCAAGGCTCTCTGTTAAAGTAAGGCAATACAGTGGAAGATACACACATGTACATGCATGCGTGTATGTATAGTTAATGTACAGCTAATGAAATGAACCAGCATTAAACTGCTTTTACTTTCAACACTCTGAACCTTTCTTTTTCGTTGCTTTTTCGTTCCTTCCATCCCTCAATACTAACTGCTACTATTTACCCCAAAAAAAGTGACACTGATTTTTTTTGTATCAGTTTTCACCTTTTTTTTTAAGGTTTTGTAACAAAGACTAAAATTTCTCAGGAATTTATCAAACAAAATACAAACCACAAACAAAAGGCTTTGCACATTCTGCACCACTCTCCTTCAAGATCAGAGGTCCTGGCTAAGTCCAACCAAACTGCATATAAAAATGGCATGCAGGGCTCTACAATCCATGCTCAGAGAATCCACCCATTACCTCAATATAGGGGCCAGTTCTTCCACAGACAGTTGGGTATATGCCAGGCAGGAAAGAGTATAAAGGTGCTGTGCATATCCCAAATATTAAATAATAAATCCCTCTCCTTCCTCCCACCCCCCTAAAAAAGTCTGAAATTTTCTTTTTGGAAGGTGGAGAATAAGAATATGGAAGAAGGAGGGCAGTATCTCTCTGCAACAACAAACAAATAAACCCTCAGAGTAGAGGAGGCTAGTAGGGAGTCTACCTCTTCTGGTGACTCTGAAAAGCTAATCCCAGTTCAATGCTGGATTAACTCATGTTCATCTTGGAACCACACATCACGGAATATAGTTAAACCCTCAATAACCGGGGGTAGTCTACGCAAAAAAATTTTAGTGTGTCTTATGTGACATAAAACGGAGCAGCTACCTTTTGTTAATATATCTCTGGATCCCACCATTGGACCTTCTCTCCAAATCATTGAGGAAACACTTAGGGCGACAAAGCAGATTGATTCTTCATGTGTTCCATTAGAAATGTAGAAATCGTATGACATAACTGAGTGTAGCAACTTTATAATTAGGAAAGCCTTTAATACAGACCCTTGTGTTAAGGCATAATACACAATTAGAATTCGGAGTAGAACTGAGTTTGCTTTTATATAGCGTGTTCCATACTAAAGCTATCGAAACACATAAAAAGAAAAGAGACAGAAACATAGCATAGCAATTTAATGGACAAATGTGGAAGTCATTCACTAGAGAACAGAAATGTTGATTAAGTCTCCAGAATTATTCTCTACCTTCTGAAAAAAGCTTAGTAAGCATAACTTCTACCCGGAAATCCAGCAAAGATCAGTAGAAAGAATCTCATTTTAAAGCCATCTCTCATAATTAAACCCAACAACATCCAGCACTTGATTAAAGTTCCCCTATTTCTGCTCCAGAAGACATAACCGCAAACTAAGATTCAAACCAACATACAACTCTTCTCCTATGAGACTGAGGAATTAAGAATACATACAAAGTACAGGTGGATTAATATGTGAATCAAGGTAATAACCTATGACCCAGCAGAAAAACAAGGCCCGAGACAGATGAGTTTATCCCTAAAAAGGAATGAAGTAGTGGACAAAAGCAAAGGGCACCCATTCTACTATTGTTTTACTTCAAGTGATACTGCAAGTATTGCATGTCCCGCTTTTTAAGTCGCCTCTAAAAATAGAGAAGGAAACTGGAACTGGTGTGTAGAAAGTTTTATTTTTAAATAAAGTACTCAGTCTTCAAACTATTTAGTAATGATGCAGAAGACATCAAACTATTTAAATAAATAAAATACATGTGAGATTAAAAACAAGGATCTTGGAAAGCAGGAGAGATAGATAATGATGCCAGGAGTCATTTTATTGAAGAATAATGTGATAGTAACTCTTTGCATTTCTAATCATGAAACTCACTTGTACATTATGGTCAAAATCTACTAATGAATACACTTCGTACATCAGTCTGTGTAATCATACATTAAAAATGCCAAAAAACAGAATAAAAATAAACCTATTGTACAGCAAAGGCCATACACTTCCATCTTTTCTAAAACATAACCAACTCACTGACCTGCCAAAGCAATTATGTCCTCCCAGGAGAAAACAAGTTGTAAGGAATTTCAATAGACCAAACCACACTGATTGGCATTTTAATTAACAAGATAAAGATACAGTATAAAAGGAAAATGGGGAAGACAATTTTCACAGTCTTGCATTGTAAGTAAAGGAATGCTACTTCCACTTCACATGCAGTACGTATCAAACAAGGTTATTAATGGTACGAAGGAATTACTACAGCCCATATATAAAAGATATTAAAATAGTAACAGCATGTTGTACTTTTCTGGTTTATTAAACAAATATGCAACCTTAATTTTGTCACCCTATGCATATGGATTTTGTTACAATCCTTACTTATATGATCAGACACTATTTTTTCAGAGGACTCCTGCCTCATTCAGTGCAAAGGATGGACTGTGCTCACTTAATGAGCAGCTATTCAATATTCTGTTTTCTCCTCGTTGTTCAATGTGTGCCCTATGCAGTGGCAGTTTAACAAATTTGCACCCCCCCCAGGCCCTCAAAAAATTGCACACCCCCCCCCCCGCACCAGCTCACCTCTGCTCCCCAGCGGCAATTCTGGGAGGGAGTGGGGAGAAGGGGAGTTGTGGCGTGCTCAGGGGATGGCGGAGGTGGAGTGGAGGTGAGCTGGGGAGCTGTTCCCTGCCACCCCCCACCCCAAGAGTTACTCCCAGCGCCCGCCAGCCCCAGCTCACCTCCGCTATCCCCCGAGCACGCTGCTACTCGCTTCTTCCCACTCCCTCCCAGTGCTTTTGCATGACAAGCCTGGGAGGGAGGGGGAAGAAGGCATTGTGGTGCGCTCAGGGGATGGTGGCGGTGAAGCGAAGGTGAGCTGGGGCGGAGAGCGATTCCCGGCCCCCTCCCCTCTTGGGTTACTCTTCGCGCCCGTGGGCCTCAGCTCACCTCTGTCCACCTCCTCCCAGCAGGCCGCTACTCGCTTCTCCCTCCCTCCCGGCGCTTTCGCGTGGCAAGCCAGCGAGGGAGGTGGAAGGATGGAAGCGTGGTGAGCCTGGGGGAGGAGGCGGGCTGGGAATTTGGGGAAGGGGCGGAGTTGAGGAGGGGGCACAAGCAAATTTGCCGCCCTTGCAAATTTTCCGCCCTAGGCGATAATAAGCCACTGGTCCTATGCATTATTTACTGCAAAATAGTCAAACCCTGCTCTAAAGCCAGAATTAATTTCCTCACAGGTTTTTCTACGGCATTCATCATACTCTGAAACCTATAATATCTGACTGCTCCACAGATTTGAAGGCCAGAAGGAACCATTGTGACCATCTAGTCTGAACTCCTGTGTAACAGAGGCCACAGAACTTCCCCACAACATTCCTAGAGCAGATCTTTTAGAAAAACCTCCACTCTTGATTTAAAAGTTGTCAGTGACAGAGGATCCACCACAACTCTTTGGTAAATTGTCCCAGTGGTTAATCACTCTCAATGTTAAAGATTTCAGACTTATTTCCAGTCTGAATTTGTTGAGCTTCACCTTCCAGCCATTGGATCCTGTTACACCTTTCTGTACTAAACCGAAGAGCCCAAAGTTAAATATGTTCCCCATGTAGGTACTCACAGACTGTAATCAAGTCACTCCATAAGCTTCTTTCTCCATTAAGCTAAACTGATTGAGCTCCTTGAGTCTATCACTATAAGACATTTTTGAATCCTTGAAGCATCTCACGGCTCTTCTCTGAACCCTTTCCAATTTATCAATATTATTTAATTAATGTTTACAACCCCTTGTAAAGTGGGAGTGTTGGTGCACGGGGGAAGGGGGTATTATCTCTAATTACAGATGAAGATCTGAGGCAAGGAAGGTATGTCTACACTGCAATCAGCAGGTGTGATTGCAGCACCTGCAGACATATGAAAGCACAGGTAGCTGCACCCACTGGATCTGCCCAGTCAGGACCCTGGGCATGTACTCTACTGACCACTGCTGAGTCTTCACTGTTATAATTACTCAAGTTAGCTTTGATGTAGCTAAATGAAAGTTAGCTCAGGTAAGTATACATATCCTGCAATTAAACCTCTGAATTGCAGTGTAGACATACCTAATGAGATTAAGGTCAAAAGTAGCCACTAATTTTGGGTGCCAAATACAATACATCTAGGACTGATTTTCCAAGTACTTAGCATTATATAGTACTTTCTAGGATCAAAGCACAGTTCCCATTGACTTCAGCTGCAGTTGTGTGTGATCAGCACTTCTGCAAATCAGACCCCAGGGTCTCATGTCAGGCACCCAGAAAATGAGGAACACACAATTAGTAATTACTTGTGAAAAGAATGGTTTAGGTGACTCAGCTAGCATCACATATGAACTCTGTGGCAGAGGCAGGGCTAGAATCCAATTCTCCAAGGCAGTGTTCAGCTGCCCTAACCATGAGACCATCCTCTCTCCTCAAATCCCCTGCCTCATTCACAATACACCTTCCAACTTCCACAACAAATAAAGCAGGGGTCCTACGGACAACAGCTTCCTTCACTACACAGTTCTGAGTGATCCCCAGAGGAGGCCCAGCCTGTGCACTGATGGAGGCAGAAGTCCCTATGGACAAAACAGCAAATGATCATATAATCAAAGACTTTTTCACAATGCATAGCCACAAGAGCGTGAGTTAAGGTTAAACAGGCAAACTCAATAATATTCCTTTAATTTAGTTTTTGTGTAATTTCCTAAGACTTTTAAATAAGCAAACTGGGAAAAAAAAAAAAAAACAGTTCTAGCATGTAGCATCTTATTGATACCCACATAGGTCATTGGCTGGGTTGGAACCTTTAGACCTTTGCCACTTGAGCTGACAAAAGTAGCAGGTTGTAATCTTTTATGCTAGAGGGGGAGGAGACACTTTGCCGGTGTGTTTCACTCCGATTTGCTGACAGCAGAGGAATGATGAACTCAGGAAACCTAGGTTTTGTTCCGGGCTCTGGAGGGGAGTGCAAGCATGGACTCTTTTGCCCATTCCTCCCCATGTGTGAGCCCTTCTCCTCTGCTCCTTCAACTATCCTTGTCCTAGTTCTGTCTCTTCTCTACCCCAGGCTCCTTATCCTAGTCCCATTCTTCTAGCCTACCCAAAGTCAATCTCCATTCCTCAGGATTCTCATTCCAGTTTCAATCGCCTTGCCCAGTCAGTCCTACTCTAACCCCCCTGTACTCCCCACCCCAGTCTCCTTCTCCATCCAATATCACTTCTACTCCGCACATCTCCTTAGCCAATGTTTCTCTCCCCGATCCTGGCTTCCAGTCACCAAGACCCCACACCCACCCATGTTCTCTGTCTCCACTGGCTCTTAGTCCTAGTGTCATCCTCCTGGCTTCTTGCCCCAATTTCTTTACCCAACCAGTACCAGTTTTACCTTACACCCTGTCTCTCTCTCTGCTCAGCCTTGATTCTTAATCCCTGTCTCTTCCCACATACACGTACTGGTCCACACCCAATCTCCTGTCCCAGCCACTTCCAATGTCCTTCCCACCCTTGGTCACAGGCCCAGTTCCCGCCTCTATCTCCCAGACTTCTTGTCCCAGTACATCCCTTCAAGCTCAGCTCTTCTCTTTATTTTTGCTTTTCGAAGAGAATTACTGGCACAGCTTAGCCTCCAAATCCGTACAGAGTACGACCCTGGCGCTTCAACGCATAGACAACGTCCATAGCAGTCACAGTCTTCCGCTTCACATGCTCGGTGTAAGTAACGGCATCGTGGATCAGGTTCTCCAGAAACACTTTCAGCACCCCGCGAGTCTCCTCGTAAATGAGACCTAAAATATGCTTCACTCCCCCACGACGAGCCAAACGGCGAATAGCTGGTTTCGTAATGCCCTGGATGTTATCTCTCAACACCTTCCTATGGCGCTTAGCGCCTCCTTTCCCGAGACCCTTACCACGACCAGACATATTCGCTAGATTACAGACAAAACTGTGTTTTTATGTTTGCATCAGATAGATTCCTCCTGCTCACTGTCTGGGCAGGAGATCGATTTCTTGCTTTTAGTTCCAGTGCCCAGACATGGCCCACAGCAGCCCAGATCTGTAACTGCAGGGAAAATCCTATTCAGGCCCTGGCTGGAGGATGCCCTGTGTGGACACAATCTTCAGGGAATTTAGCTGCTAAAATGTAAGATCTCTCTACTAGCCATGCTGCAATTTTTCAAAGGCTTATAGCATGATCAAATTTGGGTGGATTTTCAGGGGGACATCAAAAGACATTCCTGATGTAAAGGCTAACCCCTGCCAAATTTCAAGTCCCTATTCCAAAGCATGGGGGGTACTAGGGCACCAGAGTTCTATCACATGGACAAAATATATATTTTTTTCTAGTTTCTTCTTGGAAATAGATGAACAGTTATGGCTGAAATTTTCAAAAAGAAATTCATTCTGAGCCAGATACCCAGTATGGAACATCTCGGCCCAAATGGTTACAATTGTAAACAGGACCTTTCAGTGGGAAATGCTATGAAAACCACACAGGGCATATTTTTTAATATAACAGCTGTGCTGGAACAGTCTATTCCAGATTTATACTTAATTATTTATATATCACAGTTTCATCTTTATGTAACAAAGAATTCTGCTTCATAGCTGAATTAAAACCCACCCCCCGTATCTGCAGAAGAATGGAGTTAATGGTTGTCTTTATTACCACCTGTGGTTAAAAAAAAAAAAACCTATCCATTTTATACTGTTAGTCTGAGCTAGCAGACCGGTCTCAAATGCATTGTCCCATCCAAAAAATACACCCTTCTAAAATAAAAGGGGTTTGAAAAATGTATATGGCAGATGATATGGAAAGGGCCCAGCTATAAGAGGAAAGTGACCCATTTCTGACAAAAGTTTTCAGCAATGGTTTGACACTGTCCACAAAATATTCCAACCCATAAACGTGTGGAAACTCTTTAGTTACTACTACAGACAGGACAAAACTGGTTTCAACACAATTACAGAAGTCATGAAAAATGCCATGTTTGGCTAAGTTTTAATGACTGGGAGGTAAAACTTTCAAAAGCACCTTAAACGTCTAAGTCCTATTAGCTTTCAATAAGACTTAGGCTGTTAAACACCTAGGTCACTTTCAAAATTGGTGTTTTTGAACATTTTACTTAAGACGTCTCAACAATTCTTTCACTGTTGGTAGCACCACCGCAGATAGAACTCTTATTGGAAAATCCCTTTACAAGATGTGCCAAGGTGGCTCACAACAGGCCTGGTCTACAAGAGAAAAGGCCATTTCACTTCAGTTGGGATCACCTCTCCTTTCTCCTCCTCCAAATTTCTCATTTTTGGAATTGCTCAATAAAATACACCTCTACCCTGATATAACACTGTCCTTGGGAGCCAAAAAATCTTACCGCGTCATAGGTGAAACCGCATTATATCCAACTTGCTTTGATCCGCCGGAGTGCGCAGCCCCCCGGAGCACTGCTTTACCGCGTTATATCCAAATTTGTGTTATATCGGGTCGCGCTATATTGGGGTAGAGGTGTATTTTTAGTGGAAAATAGCTGCACAGTAGTCACCATTTCTAGTAACTCCTCCCATTTGAAATAAATATGTAACCCAGGCAAATACTACTTGAGGCTTTCCCTTAAGAAGGCTCATGACTGGCAGAAAATACACAGCATGATGCACAGATTCTGTGAATATTTAGACTGTGACCCATTTTATGCTTCCAAGGAAGTTTTAAAAGTAGTTCATTGGTATTTGGTTGAAATTAGAATCCAGGCACATTTATCAAAGCAGGAGCAGCATCAGCATGCCACTAGTTACAAGAAGTAAGGAGTATGCTGCTTCCCCATCCCTTAAAAAAATATAAACCTTGTCTTAGACAACTTAGCTCTGCTCTTCTTGCTCGCTGTAGCACACAATGTGCATGCTTGCATTTCTACAAGCACTGCTTCTTACCTAATTGACATGTGGCACCATTTTCTGATGTGATTAATTTAGTCTCTTTTTTCTTGTTTCTACTTTTCCAGTGGGATTTTTTTTGTTTTGGAGCCTCCTTTCCTCTTCATCTTTCTGATCCCTTCTCTTCTCACTTTTTCACTGATAATTTTATTTTATCGCCTAGACCAAGCTTGTCTACCCACACAGTTATTCCAGAATAATTTAACAGATGGGGATGGACATTATTCTGGAATAAGAATGTCCACACATGGGACGACTGAAAAATAACTGTAGCGTTTTAAATTCAGACCCTCCTTTAATCCAAATTAATTCTGAAGCGTAGACAGGCTCCCAGTTCTCCTCCCACAGTCCATCTACCTCTAAATGTTAACAAGGTATGTATTTAATGCTAGAACCATTGCCAATGACAGGCATCCAGAGCCATCTAAAGAGAGAACTGCTACTAGTGACCACTTACGGGACAGTGCACCAGAACCTAATGGGTCTGGAAGAAGGAAAAAGAATTACAAGACAACCACTGTGCAGTATCACATGCCCAAATCATAATCCCATAGCCTGTTTTAACAGTGGTTTTCAAGCTTTAGTCCGTGGACCACAAGGGCACTTGCTAGTGGACTACAGGTAGATGGCCAGCTCCTCCTCCTCTTCATATTCTACTGCTAAATCTGGAAGCTAAAAACACCTTTATTTAATGCCTTCTAAGTATTATTTTCCATGTAAACAACTGCTGTAGTTGTCACAGAAGTGTTACAGAAATGGTAAGTGATTTTGAATGGGAGGACAGGTGGTTCACAAGGCAATGTCTCTTTAAGATGTGGAACCCCTGGCCTTATAAAGATGCCTGCTACTGGAACTAAAACTGATGAGCCACCTGCCTACAGAAATACCGTAACTCCCTGAAAATGTAGTTATGGTATGCAACTTGGTTTCTACCTTTCTTAATTGAGACCTGTGTAACTGCTTTACAGTAGATATTGGGCTAAACAGTTATTCAGTTTGATTGGTCATGAAAGTACTCAACATTTATTCAGTATAGACTGTGCTTTAATAAAGTTTACCAATACACTACGTAAGCAGCCAACTAACATCACCAGACAGGCACTGCGATGGAACCCCAAGGCAAGCGGAAAAGAGGCCGTCCAAGAAACACCTGGCGATGCGACCTTCAGGCTGATATAGCCCATTTTTTTGCTACCTGGAACCAGCTACAGTGAATGGCCCAGGATAGAGGACTCTGGAGATCTGTGGTTGGCGGCCCATACCCCGATTGGGGTGACGGGCATGAGTACAGTAGTAGAGTAGACCATCTTCTACTCATACCTAACAGCTCAGCAAACAAAATGTGTATGAAAACAGTTTCTGATTTAAACCTAGAGAACCCCCAGGATGGAGTAAAAGAAGTAGTAAGATTTAAACCTGAGCCTTAATTTTCATTCTTCACTCAAATTTTCTTTGCTTTTCTGGGTAAAAACAGACAAAGCTTTAAATATCAATCATCACTACTACTATACTAGCACGCCACTGAGAGATCCTACATACCCATGAAAAAGTGAACAGATAGACAGACAACTCAGGACATGTCTACACCTGGAGTTATTCAGGATATCTACTGTGGAAGAACTCCATGTGTGGAAACACTTATTCAGGAATAAGAGTATCCACACATGGAGTTATGCCAAAATAGATATTCTGCTTCTACTTTATTCTAGAATAACTTTAATATGTAGACAAACCTTTAGATACTATGGTGATAAGAATCATAAATACTAAATAAATTAACCCTAATAGTTTTGGGGAGCCATTATGGGCCATTATGTAAATATACTGCAGTGTTCAAAACAAATCTCCGTTTGCTCCATCATCTCTGGAACCATCATTACTGACTGTAATTTCCATTACTCAAACTGTCTCAGAGGATACCAAAGTTCATGACAGATAATAAAGTAAACTTCACAGCAGCCCTTCAGGCAGGGATGTTCTATGCTCATTTTGCAGATGAAAAAAGTTAAAGCACAAAAAGGCTTACTGACTTGTCCAGGATCACATAGGAAGTCTGCGGTACAATCTGGGACAGTCCTAATATATTCTGGCTTTCCTCGAAAAGTTTCATTTTCATGTCATACCCACCACTTTAGTCATTAGCATTTCTAATCTATACGAATGCTGATGCACAATACTAAACACTAAGAAAAAGTACATTTTCTCCTCCAATAAGTGTTTATTATTAATTATATGGGAGCACAAAATTTTCAAGCTAACTGCTATTGTATTTTGCACTAAAAACAGTACATGAGATCTCAGTCAATTAGCCAAAATTCATTTTCATTGTACATGTTATTTCCTAATTAGAGAAAAAGTGAGTAAGGTAATATTTTTTCACTGGACCAATTTCTGTTGGTGAAAGATCCTGAAGGAGAGCTCTGAATAGCTCGAAAGCTCGTCTCTTTCAGCAACAGAAGTTGGTCCAATAAAAGATATTACCTCACTGACCTTGTCTCCCTAATATCCTGCAGCCAACATGGCTACAACAACATTGCAATTAGGGCAGTTTGGGCAGAATTATTCATCCTTTTTCAAGAGATTCATCTGTAGGTAATATGAATTTTCTATCATCAATAGTCCTTGGGTGCCCACCTGACTGTAGGGATAAATTCTGCTTCCACTAAAATTCTGTTACTGATTTCAGTGGAATCAAGATTTGATGTCTGAACGCCCTGCTTCTTCCTTCTGTGAAAATTTTCTTCAGTAAGTAGTCTCCAGACTACTTCAAACACTAAACAGTTTAAAAGACCTCAGCAAACACAACCTCTTGGCCACCAAAGCATCACACAACAGACAAGGTACAGTTAAATAAAGGATCTCTGACAAACTCCAAATATCAGATCTCTGTCACCAGTTGGATACATCTGATTGGGTATCAAGACAACTACTTTATGTTACACCATTTCAAAATCACTTCAATTTGGGATGCTCATAATTTATAGCCTGAACAAGTGCTGAAATGAGTTAAAGGGATACAATCAACTTTGCAACTGAATATCTTTACGTTTCTGATTGAGCTCCATTGAAATAGTATGTTCTGAAAAGTTTTGTTTTGTATTGTTTAAAAGTTCTTTTGTTTATTAAAATTACCTACTTTTCTGCTCCCCTATAGACATTTAAGGGTCTTTTCAACAAGAGAAAAACTGTTTATATAGAGAGATAGTGAAAGTGACAATATACATTGCTGTCAAACGCACAATGTGAGCAAACCAAAAGGAAAAAACTTTCACTAAACTGTTTCAGTTAAGGTAATCTTGGATATTACTTTTAAAATGTTAATACATTTTAAAGTGAATTAGCTGGAAGTCATCTTTCTTCTGTGCAAATGCAAAAAACAAAAGATACTCATTTTCTATCAGCAAAATCAGAGTTTGCAAGTACAACATAATATTAAAATGTATCACACTACATTCCCCAATTTCCAATGGAGGATGTAATGTACAGAATAGACTCTTCCTTTTACAAAAAACTTTCCAGCGTCTCTGTCAGTCATAGATAGAAAACAGGCAAAGAAACCTTAGTCCTTCTTCAGTTCCTGAAGAAAAGATGCCAACAACTGCTTTTCTGAGGTTTCTGTGAACATATGTTTAAGTCACACACGTTCCAAATGCTATATCTCCACCTTTTTCAGAGTAGCAGCCACGTTAGTCTGTATCAGCAAAAAGAACAGGAGTACTTGTGGCACCTTAGAGACTAAAAAATCTATTTGAGCATAAGCTTTCGCAGCCAAGTGCTTCCATCAAAATAACCCCAAAACAAATGATATACACAAACTGCCTTTTTCTAAAAATGGAAGTTAGAAGCACTAGTAATGCATAAAAATAAACCAGAGTGACCAGAGCTCTACAACATGACCCAAACTATGGAGACTAGAGATCCAGTTCATCATGATCTGGCAGGAGGCTTCATCATGCCCTCTTGAGTTAAGTTGGGGCTACACCTTATGCAGAGATCTGTCGTCTCTATGAGTGCTCACCCAAGGGTAAGGTGCCTACAATCTGTTCTGTTCTGTAACTGTTAAGAGAGCCTTTTGGTCTCTTGGAAAGTTGAAACCTCTTGGCCTGTCAAAAAATGACCATCCAATCGCTGAAATAAACAGTGCAACAGAGAGAGCCTTACAAGTACAGACCAGCACAAGACTTATACCAGTGGTCCCCAAATTGTGGGGCACGACCACACCCCTAGCAGAGCACTGAGGAAGGTACTGGGTGGGGGGGTGGGAGGCCCCAGCCCCCATTGAGGTAAGGGAGGGAACACCATGCTTCCAGCCCAGTCTGCCCCCAGACCACCTCTGCTCCTAGCCTCTCTCCCCTCCCAATCCCATTAAGCCCCCAGTCCTCTCTGCCTCCAGACACAGATACACTATTATAGGCGCTTTTACTCTCTGCTTGGTTCTCAGGCAGAAAAGGTTCTCTTTTGCAACCTGTGCTTGCCTCCATCACAAGTGATTCATGACACTGGTTGGGGCTCCACAGATGTTGACAATTTACAAGTCAGCCCCATTACACTGCAGGGGAACCTGAAAGGAAGAAAACTCATGCTCTGACAGGACTCCACTCTCCCTTGGGAGAGGATCCTACTCATGTTTCAGGCCCTGCCAACTGCAACCCTTTCCCACTAAAACTCCTTTCTCAGTCATAATGCACCTTTTAGTTTCTCTTTGGAAAGTGAATTGGGGGGGGAGTTATTGTTTGTATAGGACTATGAGAAATAGAGCATGAGAAAGAGAAAGAAGCCTGTCTATTCTCTCTCACACACACACAGGCACCACTTTCAGCTCCAGATCCCTCCATGTCTTTTCCCATGTTCAGCCCCCTTACACAAAGACACCCTACGCCAAAACATATTATGCCCGCCAATGATGTTCAGCTCCACATCCACCCCAACCCTGGGCCACCTCCACTGCAAAGACCACCCAGATCCACCACACACAGGGTGACCCCTCCCACAAACCGGGTCCTCCCCCAGAGACACTCCAACTCACAGGTGTGCCAACCCACGCAGGGACAAGCAACCATGCCTTCACATTCACAGCCACGCACCGCCCGCACGCTACCCAGGTCCGACCACCCCCTCCAGCACCCCGCCACCCTCCTCACGACCCCCGGGCCAGTCAGCCCCTCACATTCACATGTAGGAACTTTCCCCCCTCCCCCACACTCCATCCGCTTCCAGATCCCAGCCTAGCCCAGGAACCCCCTATGGATCCGACCCCCAGGCAGCTCCCATCCCCTCAGGGGCTTTCCTCCGACCCGACCACCCCAGGCCGGCCCCGCCCCGCCCCGCGCACGCACCGCTTTCAGGTCCAGCACGCCGTCCTTGGCCTCCTGCAGCAGCGACACGAACTTGGTGGTGAGGAGCCCCAGGCTCTTCTCGTGCCGGCTGCTGCCGCCGCCTGCCGCCGGGCCCCCCGCGCTGCTGCTGCTGCTGCTCACCGCCTCGGCCAGAGCGGCCATGCTGCTGCCCGCACTCCAGCGAGCGCGGCTTCCCCGGCGGCGGCGGCGGCGGCGGCACCACGTGTCACGGGCGGCCCCGGCCACAACAATCCGAGCCCCGCAGGAGCCCCAGGGGAGGCCGTGCGAGGAAGGAGGAAGTGACGCTACTCACCGCTGTTGCCTGGAGACGGGCTGTTGGGGGTGGGACTTGGGCGGGGAGGGAAGGCAGCCGCCGGGAGCGCGCAGTCTGCGCCGGTCGCGGCGCGTGAGCGAGCAGCAAGCAGCGCGCCGCGAGGGGAGGGCTGGGCTGTTGCCGCAAGCTGGCCGTGCTCCGGCGTAGGCAGGGCGGCGGGCGGGTGTTCGTCGCGCGGTGCCCAGCAGGGCTGCTGCCGGAGCAGTTTTTGCAGTGCGGGTGCTGCTGATGGAAAGCCTGTATGTGGTGAGCGAGAGTGTGACTGTCTCGTTTGAACTCACCCGCCAGGGGTTGTTCCTTAGCGCCGCCCTCCAGCGGGGGGAGCCAGGGACCTGCACCAGGTGTCGCTCCGTTGGGTGTGATGTTTTTCATCCCAGTCAGTGTGAAAGCCCTGGGGCGGAAGCAGGGACGCCAGCACTGTCCCCAAAGGGAAAGCTACAGGTGCCTCTGGAGCTAGGCTCGGGCAGTGGCTCTCAAACTTTTTTACTGGTGACACTATTAAAGTAGCAAGTCTCTGAGTGTGACCCCCCCCTTATAATTTAAAAACACTTTAAAATATATTTAACACCATTACAAATGCTGGAAGCAAAGTGGGGTTTGGGGGTGGAGGTTGACAGCTCACGGAACCCCCCCCCATGTAATAACCTCTTGACTCCGTGTGGGATCCCGACCCCAAGTTTGAAAACCCCCTGGGCTAGAGTGACCAGATGTCCCATTTTTAAAGGGACAATCCCATATTTAAGACCTCCTGCCGACTTTTTCTTAAAAACAGGCAAATTGTCCTGTATTTTCTGCTTCTCCCCCATCAGTACTGGTGGGTCCTGCTGCTGGCTGAATCCTTGCTTGCCAGCCACCCACTCAAAAGCAGTGAGTGTGTGTTGGGAGGGAGTCCCATGGCCAACGATGGTGGTGGGTGTGCAAGGCTGGGGCCTGGGGAGATGCAGTGTGCAGGGCTGACTGCTCCCCCTGCCAGTCTGTCAGTGACTGTGTGCTGGCTCTTGGCCAGCAGAGCCCTGCCCCCCTGTCCATTTTCTGGCTGGCACTGGCTGCGTTTTGTGAGCTGCGGTGGTTGGGAGTGGGCAGGCGCGAGGCAGCAGCCGGTTACATGTCACCTCTGCTGCCTACCCATTGGCTCTTTATGTGCTTCACCTCTCCCTGGCCTCTCCCTGCTTTGCCCTTTCGCCGCTTCCCCCAACCCGAGCCCTGCATAGAAGTGTTAGCTGCCTTTCGACACTGTGTGGTCAGAAACAGACAAGCTGCTTCCCCTGCATCCCCCATCCCATGTGTTGCCTTGGCAAGACACAGTGACAGGCACCAGGAGAGGCGGGTTCATCCCGGGGTCCAGCCAGGCATGGAGGGCAAAGAACGCTAGGCAGGGAGGGTCAGGTCGATTGGTCACACCACTTTCCGTCCCCCCCCCCCCACCGTGAGCGATGTATACAGGAGTGTGATGTCATCTTTCCCTGTGTTGGGGGGGGGAGGTTAGTGTGCATATGTCACCTCTCTCTGTGTGAACCCTAAAGCCTTAAAGATAAGAAGATAAATAAAAAGAATCCAACTATGCAGTATTTCTTTTTAAGAGGCTCAGTCAACTGGATGTTAATTTGAATGTTTGTACGATTAAGTGCCATTGAACTCGCTTGAACATGAGTAATTTTACCAGGTGTCCCATATTCAGCATAAGGAAATATGGTCAGCCTACCTGGAGCAGTCTTGGTGAGCCTGGGAGAGTTAAAGTGGTAACCTCTGGTTTAGACCTGCTCTACACTGTGTAGTTATATGGCTGGAGATTGCCTTGCAATTAGAGTGACCAGATGTCCTGATTTTGTAGGAACAGTCCTGATTTTTGGGTCTTTTTCTTATATAGGCTCCTATTACCTCCCACCCCCTGTCCTGACTTTTCAGACTTGCTGTCTGATCACCCTACTTGCTATACATGGGCTGCCGGTGACCCAGCCATTGGAGGAGGCTAGCCCCTGGCCCCTCTGCTTGTCCCCAATGCCCTGCCCCACCCTATCTGCCCCCTCCCTCCTCTGCAGGAGCCCAGAGCATCCCCACCGCGGCCCCAGCTCTGGACAACAGGACAGTGCGGCCAGCCCTGATGTGCTATACAGCAGCACTCCCAGCCCCTGTGCTCCAGACAACAGGGCAGCATGACCAGCCTGCTCCCAGTCCCAGTGCTCTAGGCAGCTGGGCAGCACAGCCAGCCCCGCTGCGCTCGGCATCTAAGTGGGGTGGCCAACCCCAGTGCTCCGGACAACGTGGCCCCAGCACCAGCCCCCTTGATTCCCTGTGGGAGGCAGGTCACTCAGCCAGCCTGGGCCAGCCAAGGCAGAGCACTGTGGACGGGGCCATGCTAGGCTGTTTGGGAAAGCACAGCCTACTCCTGCCTACGATACCCACCGCTCAAAATATTCACATTTGTCTCCAGCCCAGGTAAGTGTTCAGTGAAACCACCTCCCAAATGGCATGGAGCCCTGGTTAACATACTGAGGTTAACACTGCAAATGTAGATACTGCGTGACTTGTGTTGACCCTAACAATCATCTAGCAGCTGACCCCTCTGGTCATAATTGTGGACTGCAGTGCCCAGGGTCACACAGACCAAAGCCATGCCTGCCACCCCCTTAAAAATACTCAGTGTATTTTTTAAATGCTTTTTTCTGTTTGTCCAGCTTTGCAAGAACAGTTAGCAGCAGGGCTGGCTCTAGGCACCAGCGTTCCAAGCATGTGCTAGGGGTGGCTCTTTTCAAGAGGCAGCACTCCAGGCCTTTAGGGGCGGCACTTTTTTTTTTTTTTTTTTTTTTGCTTTGGGCAGCAAAAATCCTGGAGCCGGCCCTGCTTAGCAACTGTCCCTCGTTGGTGTAATTGACCATCCACAGAATGCACTCCAGCATGGAGTAGACAGGTGGTATTAGATCTCCTGGGCCTATGTGGAGAAGAGGCTGTGCATGCACAGCTATAGACAAGCCATAGAAATGTGGACATCTATAAACAGATTGCACAGGGGATATAGGCAAAGGGGTACAACGGGGATAAGTAGCAGTGCCACGTGAAACAAAGGAACTGTGCCAGGCATACCATCACCAATCTGGTGCTGAGCCAGAACACATATTGCAGAATGCATTGCAGTACTCAGATCACTCAAATGTACAGCACCACCCAACTCATAGGTTCAAGAAAACACCCAGTCGTTTTATAACAGTAAAGCAAGCACTGCATAAATCATAGCTTCAGTAGTTATAAATGTGTAGCAAACACTATGCAATTCCTATAAGTACCCAGAGTGTCAGGACCAGAGAGCAGTCCAGCGTACAGCATATTGTGGCTGACCGTTAAAGTGTTCTTTTCAAAGTGTCCCTCAACCGCATAGCTCCACATTAGTGATTGTAATGACCTTTGTGTCTGTCTGTTCAAAGTCAGCAGACAGCTGCTCCACCTCTGCCCTCCATCTTGGCAGCAGCTTCTCCCCCCTTGCCTCACAACGTATGTCTACACTGCACACTTCTTTCTGCGGTGTGTAGAGTACATGTCCCCCTTGCACAGAGTAGATGGTGGGGCAGGCACTGCTTAGGTGAATAAAGACATGCCTGAACCTTGTGGGTATCTACTCAGGTATGTACCATACATGACTCTCTACTTTCCCAACCGGTGCTTCCCCTTTGTACAATGTGTTTTTAGCAGGGTAATGTCCTGTTGCTGGTGTCTTTCCCCACTGCAGGGAGAGACTCCAACAGAGGGGAAAGTTTCCAGCAGCTGCCAGAGACTTTCCCAACCACAGAAAACTGCTGGAGCACTTCCACACTATAGGGAAAGACTCCGGTAGTGAGGCAGGGCTCCAGCAGCTCCCTCCTGACACTGCCTTTCACTGACACTTGTAGCTTTGTGCCACAGTGAGGACTCAGCCTGCTTTTTACTGTGGTGTGTAGCTAAACAGACCCACCGTGCCACTGCAAATGGTGTGCAGCATGGACATAGCCACAGATATGATGCAGGATACAACAGGCAGCTATAACCATTGGAATATTTTTCTCACAGAGATCCAATATTGTGAGTCAACACTGCCAGCGTCCCATCAATCTATCAAAAACACATTCAATTGTCATTCTGCACCTACTGATCCAATAGTTTAATCTTTCCTTGGTGCTGTCAAGATGGCCAGTGTATGGCTTCATGAGCCAGGAGAGTAAGGGGTAGGCTGAGTCCCCTAGGATCACTATTGGCATTTTCTTATTGCCAATTGCAATCCACTGGTCAGGAAGGAATGTCCCTGCTTGCAGCTTCCTGTGTTCTTAAGCATACAAGCATCATGCACCTTTCCTGACCAGTCCACACTGATACTGGTGAAGAATCTCCAGTGATCCATCAACACTTGCATAGCTGTAGAAAAGTAGCCCTTTCTATTGAGGTACTCTGTGTCAAGGTGGTTTGGTGCCCCAGTTGGGATGTACATGCCACTTATTGCCCCACTGCAACTCAGAAACCCCATTGCTGCAAATCCATCCACTATGTCCTGCACATTGCTGAGAGTCACAGTCTTGTGTAGCAGGAAATGATTAATGGCCCTTCACACTTGCAGAACAATAGCCCCCACAGTGGATTTTACAACTCCAAAATGATTTCCCACTGACTGATAGTAATCTGGTGTTGCAAGCTTGCAGAGGGTGATCGCCATTCACTTCTCAATTGTCAATGCAGTTCTCATTATGGTGTGCGTCTGGTGAAAGCTGGAGTGAGTTTGGCAAACAGATCCAAGAATATGGCCTTTTGAATCCAAGCGTTCTGCAAGAATTGCTCATCATCTCAAACGTGCATTAGGATGCAATCTCACCACTTAGTGATCATTTCTTGGGCCCAGAAGCAGTGCAATCTGTAGCTGCTCTGTGAATGCCACCAACTACCTTGAATTGTTTTTCACTATGTCCCTTAGCAAACTGTCCACGAAGGAATCATCATGACCCTTCTTGTTGTAGTATTTCCTGTGAGGCTGCAAATACAAGAGGATCATGTGTCCTGTATTTGCGACATTTATGAACAGTGCAAAAGATGGCAGACTCCATGCTTCTGCCATTGATGGCTGACGTAAAAAAGTACACAGGTTTGTTGAAACCACACAGGTTTGTGGAAGTCAAAAAAAGGCACAAAAATTATGGGATGTGGATGTCACTATGGGATGGAGAATGTTGCTTGCTGGGAACTTGACCCCTAGCTCCCTAGGTGACTCATATCTATGCACTGCAATGCATTGTGAAAATTTCCCAAAAGGCATTGTGCCAGATGGCAGCATGTGGCACCCTGGGATACCTATTCATGGTGCACCGCATTTGCATCAACACAAGCGGTCCTGGTGAACATGTGCAGTGCTGACGAAAGCAGCCATATATGCATGCAAACAAGCGATATACCAGGGGTAGGCAACCTACGGCACGTGTGCTGAAGGCGGCACGCAAGCTGATTTTCAGTGGCACTCACAATGCCCAGGTCCTGGCCACCAATCTGGGGGGGCTCTGCATTTTAATTAAATTTTAAATGAAGCTGCTTAAACATTTAATAAACCTTATTTACTTTACATACAACAATATTTTAGTTATATATTATGGACTTATAGAAAGCGACCTTCTAAAAATGTTAAAATGTATTACTGGCACGCGAAACCTTAAATCAGAGTGATTAAATGAAGACTCGGCACATCACTTCTGAAAGGTTGCCGACCCCTGCGATATAATAACTTTGGTTGCTGTACACCAATATAACTTGCATCAACCTACGTCTGTAGTGTAGACATGGTCCAGACAAGCCTGGGGTAGGTCTGGCCTGGTCTACACTAAACGTTTAAACTGAATTTAGCAGCGTTAAACCAATTTAACCCTGCACCCGTCCACACAATGAAGCCCTTTATAGCGATATAAGGGGCTCTTAAAACCGATTTCTGTACTCCTTCCCGACGAGGGGAGTAGCGCTCAAATCGGTATTGCCATGTCAGATTAGGGTTAGTGTGGCCGCAATTCAATGGTATTGGCCTCCGGGAGCTATCCCACAGTGCACCATTTTGATCGCTCTGGACAGCAATCTGGATTCAGATGCACTGGCCAGGTAGACAGGAAAAGCCCTGCGAACTTTTGAATTTCATTTCCTGTTTGGCCAGCGTGGAGAGATCATCAGCACAGATGACCACGCAGAGCTCATCAGGTAACAATGCAGTCTCCTGAGAATCGAAAAAGAGCTCCAGCATGGACTGCACGGGCGGTACTGGATCTGATTGCTGTATGGGGAGAGGATTCTGTGCTAACAAAACTCAGTTCCAAAAGACGAAATGAAAAAACATTTGAAAAAATTTCCAAGGCCATGATACAGAGAGGCCACACCAGGGACTCAGTACAGTCCCGTGTGAAAGTTAAGGAGCTCAGACAAGCCTAACAGAAAACCAAAGAAGCAAACGGAAAGTCTTGGGCAGGGCCAAAAACATGCCGCTTCTATGCTGAGCTGCATGCAATTTTAGGGGGGTTCTCCACCACTACCCCACCCATGTCCATGGATTCCGAGATGGGGGTGGTAATCGCAGCCATGGCTGAGGATTCTGCAGATGGGGAAGATGAGGAGGAAGAGGAAGACAAGCTTGTAGGGAGCACACAACACTGTTCTCCCCAACAGCCAGGAGCTTTTTCTCACCCTGACGGAATTACCCTCCCAGCCCTCCCAAGCCACTATCCCAGACAATGAAGCCATGGAAGCAACCTCTGGTGAGTGTACCTTGTAAATATAAGACTTGGTTTAATAGTAAACGTTCTTTAATGATTAGTTTGCCCTGAGGACTTGGGATGCATTTGTGGCCAGTAAAGTTACTGGAAAAGTCTGTTAACGTGTCAGAGGATGGAGCGGAAATCCTCCAGGGACACCTCCATGAAGCTCTCCTGGAGGTACTCCAAAAGCCTTTGCAGAAGGTTTCTGGGCAGCGCTGCTTTATTCCGTCCTCCATGGTAGGACACTTGACCATGCCATGCATGTAGCAAGTAATCTGGTATCATTGCATGACAAAGCCTAGCTGCGTATGGTCACGGTGATTGCTGGCATTCAAGCAATATCGGTTCTTTATCTCGCTGTGTTATCCTCAGGAGAGTGATATCGTTCATGGTAACCTGGTTGAAATTCAGGAATTTAATTAAGGGGACAGAGATAGTTGGGCTGTTTGCCTGTGGCTTAAAAGAAATCCTTCCCTGCAGGTAGCCAAGCGGGGGGAAAGGGTGGGCAATTGGCGCTGAGCATTTCCGAGTTTGGCTAGCAGGGATCTTTCCTGCTACCAGCCACGCGGTTGTGGGGGAGGGAAAGCTGGGTGTTTAGCAGTGATCTCCCATGATGCCAGCCACAGGGTGGTTTCTGCTGCTGCACGTTAACAGGAAAGAAGCAGCTCTCAATGGGCTTTGCTTGCTATTTGGGAAAGAAGGGCGCTAGATAGATGAAAGCTGCAGAAGACGAAAGACAATGGCTTGCCATGGCCGCATGCAAGCTGAATTCTGCTGCCCAGACCTGGGTCTGTGATCTGTAACACCAAAGGCGCAGGCACTCAATATTGAGATGCAAAATGCGACCTTGTAGTGAGAACACGTGCTATGTAAGGTGAATAGTGTCATTCACCGTGAAAGAGTATGACCATTGTTCCGTAAAATTTATCTTTTTAAATACTTCTCTCCCTTTTTTCCCACCTTCATGCAGCTGCAAATTTTTCAAGCCTCCCTACTCCATCCCAAAAGCTATCTCAGAAAAGGTGGCAGAAAAAAAAGACACTAGAAGAAATGTTTTCGGAAATCAATGGAAGTGACCCGCAATGAAAGAGCTCATTTGAATGAGTGGAAGGACGTGGTAGCAATGTACAGGAAAGATGCCAGTGACCGTGAGGACAGGAGGGACCAACATGAGGACAGGAGGGATGAACGTGAGGACAGGAGAGACGCTTGAGATGAGAGGAGAGACGCTCGAGATGAGAGGTGGAGGCAGGAAGATCAGCAGTGATGGAATGCAACTCTGGGGCTGCTGCATGATCAAACTGACATGCTCCAGCATCTAGTGGAGCTTCAGGAACAGCAGCAGGATCACAGAGTGCCGCTGCAGCCCCTGTATAACCACCATGTTCCTTAGCCTCCTCACCTGCCAGACGAATAACAACTCGTGGGGGTAGGTGCTGTGCACCTGCCCACTCCACCTCAGTGGACAGCCCAACGTAAAGGCTCTCATTATTATGAAATTTTTTTAGTGGCCTTTTCCTTCCCACCCATCCTCCTCCCAAACCCCACCCGGGCTACCTTGTCAGTTCTCTCCCTCTTTTTATAATTAAGTAATAAAAAATACATGATTTTAAAATGAGAGTGACTTTATTTCCTTAGAAAGCAAGCTGTGAGTCAATCGGGGGGGGGGGGTGGTTCATCAAGGAGAAACAAACACAACAGTCACACTGTACCCTGGCCAGTGATGAAACTGGTTTTCAAAGCTTCTCTAATGATCACGGCTTCCTGGTGTGCTCTTCTGATCGCACTGGTGTCTAGCTGTGCATAATCAGCAGCCAGGTGATTTGCCTCAGCCTCCCACACCACCATAAAGGTATCCCCCTTACTCTCATGGAGATTGTGGAGCACACAGCAAGCAGCAATAACAAAGGGGACATTGGTTTGGCTGAGATCTGAGTGAGTCAGTAATGTGTGCCAGCACACCTTTAAACGGCCAGATTCACATTCTACCACCATTCTGCTCTTGCTCAGCCTGTAGTTGAACAGCTCCTGACTACTGACCAGGCTACCTGTGTATGGCTTCATGAGCCATGACATCAAGGGGTAGGCTGGGTACCCCAAGTTAACTACAAGCATTTCAACATCCCCAACTGTTATTTTCTGGTCTGGGAAGTAATTCCCTTGCTGCAGCCATTTAAACAGAGTAATGTTCCTGAAGACGCGAGCGTCATGAACCCTTCCTGGCCACCCCATGTGGATGTTGGTGAAACGTCCCTTGTGATCCACCAGTGCTTGCAGCACCATTGAAAAGTACCCCTTGCGGTTTATGTACTGGGTGCCCTGGTGCTCCGGTGCGAAGCAAGGGATATGGGTTCCATCTATTGCCCCCCCCCCCACAGTTAGGGAATCCCATTGCAGCAAAGCCATCCACTATGACCTGCACATTTCCCAGAGTCACTAACTTTCGTAGCAGTAGCTTAATGATTGCTTTGGCTACTTGTATCACAGCAGCCCCCACAATAGATTTTCCCACTCCAAATTGATTCCCGACTGACCAGTAGCTGTCTGGAGTTGCAAGCTTCCAGAGGGCTATTGCCACTCGCTTCTCAACTGTGAGGGCTGCTCTCATCTTGGTATTCTGTCACTTCAGGGCAGGGGAAAGCAAGTCACAAAGTTCCATGAAAGTGCCCTTATGCATGCGAAAGTTTCTCAGCCACTGGAAATCATCCCACACCTGCTGCACTATGTGGTCCCACCAGTCTGTGCTTGTTTCCTGGGCCCAAAATCAGTGTTCAATGGCTAGAACCTGTCCCATTACCAGCAAGATCTCCAAAGCGCAGGGGCCTGCAGTTTGAGAGAATTCTGTGTCCATGTCCGCATCACTCTCGTCGCTGCTCTGCCATAGCCGCCGCCTCCTCGCTTGGCTTTGCAGGTCCCAGTTCAGCATTGACTGCACGAGAATGCACAAGGTGTTTAAAACGTCCATGATTGCTGTCTTGTACTGAGCAGGGTCCATTCTTGCCGTGGAATGGCATCTGCACAGGTCACCCAGGAAAAAAGGCGCGAAACGGTTGGCTGCTGCTGCTTTCACGGTGGGAGGGGGGAGGCTGTACCCAGAAGCACCAGCGGCAATGTTTTTTGCCCCATCAGGCACTGGGATCTCAACCCAGAATTCCAATGGGCGGGGGAGACTGTGGGAACTATGGGATAGCTATGGGATAGCTACCCACAGTGCAACGCTCAGGAAATCGACGCTAGCCTTGGTACATGGACGCACACCATCGAATTAATGTGCTCAGTATGGCCGCGTGCACTGGACTTTATACAATCTGTTTTAAAAAACTGGTTTCTGTAAAATCGGAATAATCCCGTAGTCTAGACATACCCTCTATATCGGGGTGGCCAACCTGTGGCTCCAGAGCCACATGCGGTTCTTCAGAAGTTAATATGCAGCTCCGTATAGGCACTGATTCTGGGACTGAAGCTAGAGGCGTCAACTTTCCAATGTGCCGGGGGGTGCTCACTGCTCAACCCCTGGCTCTGCCACAGGCGCTGCCCCCACTCCACTCCTTCCCGCCCCCTCCCCTGAGCATACCATGCCCTTGCTCCCCCCCCCAGCCTACTGTACGTCACAAAACAGCTGATTGGGAGGTGCGGGGAGGGAGGGGGAAGGCACTGATTGGTGCGGCTGCCAGTGGGTGGGAAGCACTGGGAGTGGGGGGCAGAGGGGAGCTGATTGGGGGCTGCTGATGTATTACTGTGGCTCCTTGGCAATGTATATTGGTAAATTCTGGTTCCTTCTCAGGCTCAAGTTGACCACCGCTGGTCTATATGATGGAATCTTCCCCATTCCATTTCCTTAACAAGCAAGCTGATTTTAGGTCAGTAGGTAGGTCAGGGGTCAGCTGATGGGTGATCAGATGTTAAACAAAGAAAATTCTTCAAGAGAAGACAAAGTAAACCTGCCTTTCACAGAAAACACTTTACCCATAACTAGCACCAGATGTATAGAACCTTTTCTTCTAATCCAGGGTTTCCCAAAACTTTGCCCGAACAAAGGGTAAATTAAGGGGAAGGAGGGCATGGAGACCACAGCAAATTAGCTTTAAATGAAGCAGTTTTTATGTACAGCAGGTCCCATTTATGAATGATGCAGATAAAGCATTGCTCATTGGCATTTGGAATCTTCACAACTGCATCCCTGCATAAAAAATAAAGGTAGCCACAGACTGTGTTATGGAATGTGGTGGGGTCAACTTTGGCCACCCCTTTTTCTGTCCACTTTTTCCTTAGGACCGCCAATCCTGCCAGAACGTAAGCACGTGTGTATCTTTACTCATGTGAATAGCCTTCTTGAACACTATGCATGTTATTAAGTGTTTCCAGGATCTGGGTCAAAGTTTCCAGTAGGCTAAGAAGCCAGACACAAAGACACATTTAGCATTAATATAAAATATTGCATCACAATATTTAAAAAGAAAACAAACAAAAAAAAACTAAGAGGAAATACAGACTCTCTCTCAAGGTTGTTCACGGCAACCACTTCTCTTTCAGTTGCAAAGTTTAAAGTCCAAATCAAAAGGAGGCGTGGACTATGTCTCCAACAAATCAGGTCACTGTTACCATGCTTTTAGTCCTCTGATCTGACCATTGCCATTTTGCTTGGGAGAGAGTGTAACTTTTTAAAAAAATAGAGCCTTTCCTTGTGGATTTAAAAGGGATATGAAATATTTCTTAATCAGAGACAAACTCTTTATTTATCCCAAATCATTGAGAGTTAGATTTATTGAATTAAACTCCTAAATATATTTATAATAGTGTGAAAAACCAAATTCTCTTTAAACTACCTGCCAAGACCAAGTTCTGGGAGTGAAATTTGTGCTTTCTTTTCAACTACTTCAATTGGCTCAGTGTAATTTGGTGTTGATAATGCTCACCCCCTTTTGTAAATCACTGAGATCCGTGGATCAAACATACTAATTATTAGCCTACAGTTACTTACTGGTAAGATCAGAATTAAGGTTGTGCTTGAGTAACATTATAAGGAATTAGATAGGAAAACTGTCATGGGTTTGGGTCTGTCCCATACAGCACTTCTTCCTTTACTACCTCATCACACCAGGAAGCAATGCCTTGGGAGTGCAGTCAGGGATAGGGTTCCCTGCTGCATTGCTATCTGGAACACTGTGGCAACAACACTATAGAAGGCAGACCCATCATAATGTACATATCCAGTTCCTCTCAATTACACTCTGGGGTCTCCCACCTCTCAGGTGAGTGCCCTGACCACTGGACTTCAGAATCATTCTCACTCTCTGGCCTAAGTATTTATCCACAGTGGAATAGCTTTAACAGTAGAGATTGAGAAAGCCCTTACCACCACATGCACATCAGAATATCCCATTGCTCAGTGGTGACAACACACTCCCGAGAGGTGGGAGATCCCTGTTCATATCCTTTCTTTGCTAGTGAGGGAATTAAATTTTGGTTGCCCACATCCCACACAAGCACACTAACCACAGGCCTAAAAGTTATAAGATAGGTAGTTCGTGGCACCTCCTCCTCAGTTTTGAATAGGACCTGATCTGGTAGATGTGCTCACAGGCCACTTACCAGACTTATCCCCACGTGTGACTTAGGCAGCCCAAAGCCTATATTCTCTCAGTTCGTGAATCACTCTGGAGCTTAGGCAGAAGGTCCAAACACCTAAAGTGCGGCAGCAGTGAACGTGCCCCAGGGTCTAAAACCTAGGTGCCTAGCATGGGCGGTGCATCTAATAGCCAGGGGAAGGCTCTGCCTCCCCAAACAGCCCTGCTTGGCCCTGCCCATGCTCAGACCAGGAGGCCCCCTCCTGCTGCTAGTTGGCCCCAGCCCAGACAGGCTGCTCCTCTTCTGGGAAGGGAAGCCTGCTGGGGCTGGGGCAGCTGGGACTTGGGGTAGCTGATGCGCTGCGCTGCCCAGAACTCTGGGGTGTGTGGGAAGGCTCACCACCTGTTGCTTTGGGGGCGGGGGAGCTGGTGGCTTTGAGGGGGGAATCTGGGGTTGGGTGGAATGGGGCAGGATGGGGCCAAACCTCAGGCGGATGGGGTGGGCCTGGCCAGGCCAAGGGGGCTAGACTCCCTTAGCCGGTGGTTCACCCACTGCCCATGGCGCCTAGGGAATTTTGCTCCAGAAGGTTAAGCTCCAAGTGAGCGTAGGTACCTAAAGAATTAGGCAGTAGCCATTCTCGGGGACTTTGGCACCTAAATGGAGTTTAGGCACCTATGTTGCTTTGGGGGTTGCACTGTGCAAGTAATGACCTTAGATGGCCTTGACTTGTTGCTGCAATCTAAACCGAAAATCTCTATCATAAACGTATTTCAGAATGAATTGAGAAAGGCTTCTTCACTCTTGGACCTTCCATCCCCCTACAATCTCAATCAGTATCCTGAACCTAAAAATCCTCGAACTCCAGAACTCCGACTTTCCACTGGTCTCACCTGCCGATGTGGGAGTTGCTATATCCAATCCCCCAGCCCTCCTGCTACTGATTTAAAATAGAAGTGCTTGCTGTTTGAAACGAAAACTGAGAACGGAGAAATCTAGTGCTCAGTCCAGCTAACAGAAGTGATCTTTTGGGAGGGGATACAGATGCAGTAGTAAAATGTACTTACCTTGCACCTGTGAAGACCAGAGTTCAAATCTGGCTTATGTTCTCAATGAAGTGTTCTTGATGGTTTCCAGTTGTGATGATGTATAAGAAAGATGACCATTTATATCACTGTTATTACCATTGTTACATAATTTCCATAAGTCTTGTACAAAATATGTCATGTAAGGTGTGGATAGAAAAGTTATGAATTGTTAAGTATGATTATCCTGTTTACATTCAGATATCATCTGTGTATCTGAAATTATGAATATTGGCTATGTATCTGAATCACAAACATGTGTTTTGTTCTTAGGTGACACCCCCCTCTGCCAGATAGCTGTCTATAAATCTAACTGTTAATGGCCCATTAAGGACACTCCACTCTCACAATGGGCCACTGAAGAATCTCATCCCACCTAGTAGGCCTTTCCTGTGGAAGCCTCAGACAGTGAGGAGCCAGTGGCCACCTCCTGTGATTCAGCAAAACAAGTAGGGGCATGTGCTATGTTCATGTAACCCTGAACTCTATCTTGGACCAGTAACTTTCCATACACAGGGACTGTGGGCTCCTTTGAGACAAATTTCTATGCACATGGCAGAGGCTATAAAGGATACTTGAGACATCTCCATTTTGCCTCATCCCTGCTCCAATTCCCTGGACTGTGGGTTTACAACTAAAAGGAGTGTTTTGACTGAGTACCTTCCAGTCTTTCGGAAATTACCACAGAGACTTTTGCAAGCAAGCAGTCTATTCCATTGTTGCTACAAACACAAGGACTTTGAATCACTTGCATGTATATGATTCCTTAACCATTCAATCTCCTCTTTTCTTTTATTAATAAAATCTTTAGTTAGTTTACTAAGAATTGGCTGACAGTATATTTGGGTAAGATCTGACATACATATTGACCTGGGGGCATGTGTCTGTCCTTCGGGATTAGTAGAACCTCACATATATTAGACCTGTTTGTCTGGATGGGAGCCAAGGACTGGAATGCCTAAGGGGGACTGTGTTTGGCTTCTGGTTAACCAGTGTGCTATTGAAGAAGCTCTTTTGTTACTGGTCTGGTGTATCTAATTATAGAATAAACTACCAGTTCTGGGGGATTGCCTGCCCTGTTTCTTGCAGTCTGCCCTGAGTGTGGCATTCTCAGTGTGGTCCATCCCAGAGACCTGGTCACACCAGTAATCTTTAGTAGAAACTTACTGTGATGCAGAGGCTCCTTGGCAAAAGGTTCCCAAGTTCACATATGATGTTTTTGTTTTGTATTGTAATTCTTTGTTTTCACCACCCTCATTTCTATTTAAATCTTTATTCTTTCTTATAGAACAAAAGTAGGTCTATTGAAGGTCTGTGTGGTTTACAGGAGTGGTGGTTTAAGGCAGTGTTTTTCAAACCTTTTTTCTAGTGACCCAGTTGAAGAAAATTGTTGATGCCTGCAACCCAAGGGCTGGGGATGAGGGGTTTGGGAGGGGCTCAGGGCTGTGGGTGCAGGTTCTGGGGTGGGGCTGGGGATGAAGTATTTGTGGTGCAAGGGGCTCCAGGTTTGGGGGGGCTCAGGGCTCGGGCAAGGGTTTGGGGCACAGGGTTAGGGTGCAGGTTTACCTTGCGTGGCTCCCAGTCAGTGACGCAGCAAGGGTGCTAAGGCAGGCTTCCTACCTGTCCTGGCACCGCGGACCGCGCTGCACCCTGGAAACAGCCAGCAAGTCTGGCTCCTAGGCAGAGGCATGCAAGCAGCTTCACGCAGCTCTTGCCCGCAGGCATCGCCACTCCTAGTTCCCGTTGGCTGGTTCCTGGCCAATAGGAGTGTGGAGCCAATGCTAAGGATGGAGGCAGCTCATGGAGCTGTGTGTCCCCCCCCCGGCTAGGAGCTGGATGTGCTGCTGGCTGCTTCTGGGGTGCAGCGTGGTGTCAGAAGAGGTAGGGGCTAGCCTGCCTTAGCCAGGCAGCATCACTGATGGGACATTTAATGGCCTGGTCAGCAGTGCTGACCAGAGCTGCTGCGACCCAGTGCCTTACATTCTGCATCCCAGTACTTGGTCATGACCTGCAGTTTGAAAACCACTGGTTTAAGGTAAACTGGGATACTCTGCACATTTGGATTTCAAGGATCTGGAATTTCTGAGAGCAGCCATTGTCAGGGGCTGGATATTGCAGGGGAATGCTTCTGAGGGACTCAAGCCTGGTCTACACTACATGTTTATACCGAATTTAACAGCATTAAACTGATTTAACCTTGCACCTGTCCATACAACGAAGCCTTTTATATCGATATAAAGAGCTCTTAAAACCGATTTCTGTACTCCTCCCCGACAAGGGGAGTAGCGCTCAAATCAGTATTGCCATGTCGGATTAGGGTTAGTGTGGCTGCAATTGAACGGTATTGGCTTCCAGGCAGTATCCCACAGTACACCATTTTGACCACTCTGGAAAGCCATCTGAACTCGGCTGCACTGCCAGGTAGACAGGAAAAGCCCCACGAACTTTTGAATTTCATTTCCTGTTTGGCCAGCATGGAGAGCTCACCAGCACAGGTGACCACGCAGAGCTCATCAGCGCAGGTAACAATGCAGTCTCCTGAGAATTGAAAAAGAGCTCCAGCATGGACTGCATGGGAGGTACTGGATCTGATCGCTGTATGGGGAGAGGATTCCGTGCTAACAGAACTCCGTTCCAAAAGACAAAATGAAAAAACATTTGAAAAAATTTCCAAGGCCATGATGCAGAGAGGCCACACCAGGGACTCAGTACAGTGCCATGTGACAGTTAAGGAGCTCAGATAAGCCTACCAGAAAACCAAAGAAGTGAATGGAAGGTCCAGGGCAGGGCTGAAAACATGCCGCTTCTATGCTGAGCTGCATGCAATTCTAGGGGGATCCGTCACCACTACCCCACCCCGTCCGTGGATTCTGAGGTGGGGGTGGAAATCTCAGCCATGGCTGAGAATTCTGCAGACAGTGAAGATAATGAGGAGGAAGATGATGACGAGCTTGCAGAGAGCACACAGCACTCTGTTCTCCCCAACAGCCAGGAGCTTTTTCTCCTCCTGACAGAATTATTCTCCCAGCCCTCCCAAGCCACTTTCCCACACAATGAAGCCATGGAAGGGAACTCTGGTGAGTGTACCTTTGTAAATATAAAACATGGCTTAAAAGCAAGCGTTTTTTAATGATTAATTTGCCCTGAGGACTTGGGATGCATTCGCAGCCAGTAAAGTTACTGGAAAAGTCTGTTAACATGTCCCTGGAGGATTTCCACTCCATCCCCAGACATCTCCATGAAGCTCTCCTGGAGGTACTCCAAAAGCCTTTGCAGAAGGTTTCTGGGCAGAGCAGCCTTAATCCATCCTCCGTGGTAGGACACTTGACCACGCCATGCATGTAGCAAGTAATCTGTTATCATTGCATGACAAAGCCTAGCCGCGTATGGTCCTGGTGTTTGCTGGCGTTCAAACAACATCTGTTCTTTATCTCACTGTGTTATCCTCAGGAAAGTGATATAGTTCATATTAACCTGGTTGAAATTCAGGAATTTAATTAAGGGGACAGAGATGGTTGGGCTGTTTGCCTGTGGCTTAAAAGAAATCCTTCCCTGCATTTAGCCAAGCAGGGGTATGTGTGTAGGGGGGTGATTGGCGCTGAGCTTTTTCGCGCTTGGCTAGCTGGGATCTTCCCTGCTACCAGCCATGCGGTGGGGGGGAGGGTGGCCTGCAGCGATCTTCCATGATACCAGCCACACGGTGGGGGGAGGGGTAAAGTGATTATCCCAGAGAATTGAATGGGGGCGGTTCTGGTGCTGCACGTTAACAGGAAAGAAGCAGCACTCAACGGGCTTTCCTTGCTATTTGGGAAAGGAGGGTGCCGAATATATGAAGGCTGCAGAAGCTGAAAGACAATGGCTTACTGTCATAAACAGATTGTTAAGGGTTAATGTCTCTTTTACCCTTAAAGGGTTAAGAAGCTCAGTGAACCTGGCTGACACCTGACCAGAGGACCAATGAGGGGACAAGATACTTTCAAATCTTGGTGGGGGGAAGTCTTTGTTTGTGCTCTTTGTTTTGTTTGTTGTTCTCTCTCAGGACTGAGAGGGACAAGACGTACACCCAGACTTCCCAATCTTTCTGAATCAGTCTTTCATGTTTCAAAATAGTAAGTAATAGCCAGGAAAGGCGGATTAATCTTATGTTTGTTTTCTTAACTTGTAAATGTGTCTTTTTGCTGGAAGGATTTTTACCTCTGTTTACTGTAACTTTGAATCTCAGCTGGTGGGGCGGGCGGAGTCCCTCTAGTCTATATGAATCTGAGTACCCTGTAAAGTATTTTCCATCCTGATTTTACAAAGATAATTTTTACCTTTTCTTTCTTTAATTAAAAGCTTTCTTTTAAAGAACGTGATTGATTTTTCCTTGTTTTAGAATCCAAGGGATTGAGTCTAAACTCACCAGGGACTGGTGGGGGGAAAAAAAAGGGGGGATGGTTAATTCCTCTTTGTTTTAAGATCTAAGGCAACCCAGGGAGGGGAGAGTCTGGGGGGAAAAAGAGGGGGATGGTTAATTTTTCCTTGTTTTAAGACCCAAGGGGTTAGGGTCTTGGGTTCCCCAGGGAAGGTTTTGGGGGAACAGAAGTATGCCAGACACAGACTTCTGGCTGGTGGCAGCGTACCAGATTTAAGCTAGTAATTAAGCTTAAAAGTGATCATGCAGGTCCCCACTTTTTGGACGCTAAAGTTCAAAACGGGGAAAAAACCTTGACATAATTGGATTGGGGTGGTTCTGGTGCTGCATGTTAACAAGAAAGAAGCTGCACTCAAAGCGCTTGCCTTGCTATTTGGGAAAGGAGGGCGCTGAATATATGAAGACTGCAGAAGCTGAAAGACAATGGCTTACCATGGCCACATGCAAGCCGAATTCTGAGGCCCGGACCTGCGTCTGTGATCTCTAACACCAAAGCTGCAGGCACCCAATATTAAGATGCAAAATGCGACCTTGTAGTGAAAACACATGTGCTATGTAAGGTGAATAGTGTTGTTCACCGTGAAAGAGTATAATTATTGTTCTGTAAAATGTATCTTTTAAAATACTTCTCTCCTTTTTTTCCCTCCCTCCTGCAGCGGCAAGTTTTTCAAGTCTCCCTCCTCCATCCCGAAAGCTATCTCAGATAAGGCGGCGGAAAAAAAAGATGAGAGGCGAAATGTTCTCTGAAATCATGGTTTGACCTGCAATGAAAGCGCTCATCTGAATGAGTGGAAGGACGTGGTATCAAAGTACAGGAAAGATGCCAGTGACCATAAGGACAGGAGGGACCAACGTGAGGATAGATGGGACGAACATGAGGAGAGGAGAGGCGCTCGAGATGAGAGGTGGCGGCAAGAAGATCTGAAGTGTCGGGATGCAACTCTGGGGCTGCTGCGTGATCAAACGGACATGCTCTGGCATCTGGTGGAGCTTCACGAACGGCAGCAGGATCACAGAGTGCCACTGCAGCCCCTGTATAACCGCCCCCCCCTCACCATGTTCCTTAGCCTCCTCACCCACCAGACGTCTAAGAACACATGGAGGGAGGCTCCATGCACCTGCCCATTCCACCCCAGTGTGCAGCCAAACCAAAAGGCTGTCAATATTTTGAAATTTTTTTATTGGCCTTTTCCTTCCCTCCTATCCTCCTTCCAAACCTCAACCGGGCTACCTTGTCAGTTCTCACCCTCTTTTTATAATTAATTAATAAAGAATACATGATTTTTAAATGAGAGTGATTTTTTTTCCTTAGGAAGCAAGTGGTACTCGAAGGGGGAGGTTGGGTGGCTTACACGGAATGAGTCAATCAAGGGGGAGGGAGGTTTCATCAAGGAGAAACAAACACAACAGTCACACCATACCCTGGCCCGTGATGAAACTGGTTTTCAAAGCTTCTCTGATGCGCACCGCTTCCTGGTGTGCTCTTATAATCACCCTGGTGTGTGGCAGCATGTAATCAGCGGCCACGTGATTTGTTTCAGTCTCCCACCCCGCCATAAAGGTCTCCCCCTTCTCTCATAGAGATTGCGGAGCACACAGCAAGCAGCAATGACAATGGAGACATTGGTTTGGCTGAGGTCTGAGCAAGTCAGTAATGTATGCCAGCGTGCACATCCTACCACCATTCTGCACTTGCTCAGCCTTTAGTTGAACAACTCCTGACTACTGTCCAGGTTGCCTGTGTATGGCTTCATGAGCCATGGCATCAAGGGGTAGGCTGGGTCCCCCAGGATAACTACAGGCATTTCAACATCCCCAACTGTTAATTTCTGGTCTGGGAAGTAATTCCCTTGCTGCAGCCGTTTAAACAGACTAGTGTTCCTGAAGACGTGAGTGTCATGAACCCTTCCCAGCCATCCCACGTGGATGTTGGTGAAACGTCCCTTGTGATCCACCAGTGCTTGCAGCACCATTGAAAAGTACCCCTTGTGGTTTATGTACTGGGTGCCCTGGTGCTCCGGTGCGAAGCAAGGGATATGGGTTCCATCTATTGCCCCCCCACAGTTAGGGAATCCCATTGCAGCAATGACCACTATGACCTGCACATTTCCCAGAGTCACTACCTTTCGCAGAAGCAGCTTAACGATTGCTTTGGCTACTTGTATCACAGCAGCCCCCACAATAGATTTTCCCGCTCCAAATTGATTCCCAACTGACCAGTAGCTGTCTGGCGTTGCAAGCTTCCAGAGGGCTATCGCCACTTGCTTCTCAACTGTGAGGGCTTCTCTCATCTTGGTATTATGGCGTTTTACGGCAGGGGAAAGCAAGTCACAAAGTTCCAAGAAAGTGCCCTTACGCATGCAAAAATTTCATAGCCACTGGGAATCGTCCCACACCTGAAAACACTATGCGGTCCCACCAGGCTGTGCTTGTTTCCTGGGCCCAAAATCAGCGTTCAATGGCTAGAACCTGTCCCATTACCAGCAGGAGCTCCAAAGCACAGGAGCCCGCAGTTTGAGAGAATTCTGTGTCCATGTCCTCATCACTCTCGTCACCGCGCTGCCGTAGCCGCCTGCTCCTTGACTGGTTTTGCAGGCCCTGGTTCAGCACTGACTGCACAAGAAAGTGCGAGGTGTTTACAATATCCATGATTGTTGTCTTGAGCTGAGCAGGGTCCATTCTTGCTGTGCTATGGTGTCTGCACAGTTCACCCAGGGAAAAAGGTGTGAAATGGTTGTCTGCTATTTGGGGAGGGAGGGGTGAGGCTGTACCCAGAACCACCCGTGACAATGTTTTTTGCCCCATCAGGCACTGGGATCTCAATCCAGAATTCCAATGGGTGGGGAAGACTGCGGGAACTATGGGATAGCTACCCACAGTGCAACACTCCCGAAATCGACACTAGCCTCAGTACATGGACACACACCGCCAAATTAATGTGCTTAGTGTGGCCATGTGCACTGGACTTTATACAATGTTTTAAAAAAACGGTTTCTGTAAAATCGGAATAATCCCATAGACATACACCCAGTCCCTGAGAGTATTACTGTTAACTTGCAATGTTTAGTTAAAGAGAGCATAACTCGAAGAATGTGTGTGAGTGGCTGAAAGGGTGGTGGTGTTAGGGAGCGAACACCCCACTACCACAGGAAAGACTCCCTCTTGCTTGAGGCATGGGGTAACAATGATTCACGGTCCTGGGTACCTTGAGAACAGTTACACTAATGGTGCCCTGTAAAATTTTGCACAATTGCTAGCCTGTACTCAAAAGGAAAGACTGTCATGGAGAAGAAGTTACTGCATGATATTGAGATGCAGTAACAAGGCTACATAAGGAGGCTTGTTTAACAGGAAGGCTGTTAACTATTTGTAGTTTGAACACAAGATTTCTTTCCCTCCTTTTTCCTGTAGTCACCATAATCATAAGAAACAGGCACGTTACTACATACACCAATTATGTTAATAAATCTATGAGGTTATTTATGGTACCTAGTGCTCTGGTATCTAAGGCAGGAGTGGCCTAAGTAATTAAATTTTAAAAAAATATTGTATTAAAACAATCAACAAATATACAAAGGAAAACAAAATACAGAAAGCAGAAGAGCAGAGCCAGCTAAGTGGAACAATTTGTAGGTTTCACAGGACAAGGTTCTTGGTCCAAACCCCAAGAGTAACAAGGAAAATTGGTAAGGAAAATGGCAGTAAATACAGACAATTGAAAGTTGGAAGGCAACGGTAGAGTGCGAATTATGGAAGCACAGAAGCTCGAAGCCTCCCCATGTAAATAAACTGAATGCAGGGTGACTACGTTGTTGAGCCCCTTAATATGGTCCAAGGGCTGAACTCTTGTACGCTGCTGCAAGAATTCACCAGGGCTGCAGTTGACTCAGATAAAGTGAACTGGAGATAAATAAGCAAGACTCTTCATTTCTGATTTTTACTGTTTAAAATTTCCCAGGAATTTATCAATGTTTATCAACAAAAATTAAAAATGGAGGAAAAATTGGTGTAAAGAATGAACTTTGAAGTTTTCTGGGTGAATATTAGGGTTAATATTTGGGATGGGAATACAGAAAAAGACAGCTATTAAAGAAAAGTAAATGTAATTTAATGGTATGGCTTATTTCATGAACTGTACATTAACCGTACACACACACCTTCCATTAGATTACTTAAACAGACAACCTTGCATTTACACTTAGACTAACTTATTAACAAACTCATCTACCTAACGGAATGCATCAGATCTTCTTAACATAAGTATTTTCAGGTACTTGAGTAGTCCAATGTTGAGGTAAAAAACAAATCAGTAAAAAGTGAACAGTTTTTGTAAAACCCAAGATTTTTTCATTAAAAAAAAAACAGTAAAAACTGAAAATGAAATGCCTTAGAAATATGCCAAGAGAAATAGAATTGGCTAGAGATTTTAAACACCAAATTTGGTGTGCATGTGTTACAGGGCTCAGGGTGCAATCCAGACCAATAAGGGATTGGGCCACTACTTTCTCTGCAACCCTGGGTGCCTCACAATGCTTCATGGCTGTAGCTCCTATCCTGGGACACTCAGAACCAGTCTACAAGCATACACATCACATCCTGAGTGTCTGTGTGCGAGACTGCTCTGGCTCAGCAGCTCTGACCCCTGCATCCTGTCCCCACTCGGCCCCACTCTGGCTTCCACCAGCCTTGATTACTATTTGGAAGGTAAACCCAACATTTCCAATCTTAAATTTTCCCATAGCACATGATCTGTAATATCCAGCCCTGGACAGTTCAGAGAAATAATGTTCATTTGTTCCTCTAAAAGCACATCACAGCTTATCAGCTTAATTGGGGTAAATACACCCTTCCATTTAAACACAACATTTAGTTGGTTTAAAATAGAACAAATTTTTTAACAATAGGACTAAATAAGTGATACCAAGTAAAAGGAATAAAGTTAGAAACAAACAATTTTCACTTTTATTTGCTTGTAACATGCATCTAAAAGTCTAAAACTTAATCTAGCAAGGTCTAGGCTTTGATCAAGGTGGTTTCTCTCAAACTTCTCACCACCCATGACTGACTTCCCCTCATTCTGGACCTTCCACAGAAGCACAAGATGCTAGATTCCATTGTCTTCCGAAGTGAAAGATCTTTGTCTAAGCTGGTTACCTATTTTTAGTTCCCAGAGCCTTAACTCCACCCAACACTTGGTTGCAAGGCCCATCTTTCTCAGCTTGCAAGAGCTCTGTTCCCTTGTGCATTGTCCAGTGACGAATGCCAAAGATGGCTTCTGTCTTTGCTTTATCTTCTAAAGTTCAAAGTTTTGTTTCAAGAGGTAGGACCAACCAACGCAGTTGTTCCCTTTCTGTGCCTCTAGGCAAAACTTAAAAAAGTTACAAAAAAACAGGAATAAACCTCTCTTAGCACAAGGAAAATTTACAAGCTAAAACAAAAATAAACTAATGCATTTTCTTGCTATTACTTACTATTTTTGTAGGAGCTGGATTACTTGCTTGGTCTCTCCCTTTGTTTCCCTGAGAGCACTCACAGACAAAATAAAGCATCCCCCCGAAATTTAAAAGTATCTTATTTCCTCATTGGTCCTTCTGGTCAGGTGCCAACCAGGTTATCTAAGCTTCTTAACCCTTTACAGGTAAAGGAATGATTTTATGCTACCCACAGTTGTATTTTTATGACACTGTGTTAATTGGGCTTCTATTGTTTTTGGTCACATCTTACTTAATCTCACCAGAGACTATTAAAAAGTAAATAGTTGCCTTTGCTCATATGGGAGAATAATCTGTTTCTCCTTGTTTGGCCAGTCTTTTAAGGCATAATATCATTAACTATCCGTATTTCCTCATATAGAGTTAACATATTTCACAATATCAATCATTAGCTTGTCATTAGCTTTTAGAAAAGAGTTCTAAATACACTTTTATAATACAGTAATATTGTATACAATCACTTGAGGCCAGGGCCGGCTCCAGGTCCCAGCACACCAAGCGCGTGCTTGGGGTGACGTGCCGCAGGGGACGCTCTGCCGGTTGCCGGGAGAGCGGCAGGCGGCTCCAGTGGACCTTCCACAGACGTGCCTGCGGAGGGTCTGCTGGTCCCGTGGCTCTGGTGGACCATCCACAGGCACACCTGTGGGAGATCCACTGGAGCCACGGGATCAGCGAACCCTCCACAGGGATGCCTGCGGGAGGTCCACCGGAGCCGTGGGACCGGCGAGCAGCAGAGCGCCCCCCGTGGTGTGCCGTCGTGCTTGGGGTGGCAAAATGGCTAGAGCAGATCCTGCTTGAGGCTCAGCAGCCCTTGTCTTTATAGACCAATACAGCTTTCTGATGTACTCTTTTGAATGCTGCTCAAAAGAAGTTTATTCAAGCTGTGAGGAAGGCAACAAGGATTCTGGTGGTGAAGGAAGCTCCAGAATGCACTCCCCCCACCTACACAGGTATCTGCTAAAATACAAATTGTTCTGTTTCCTGCAGTCTCCTGCCCCTGCTGTCTTTATGATCATGTTTATTGCTTATATTTAAATTAAGGCAATCCCCCATTCCTTTGTTTCGGATTGAACCATTTAACACTTTTAACTAGGCAAGGCCACCTGGTTTTGAACATGCTCTAGTAACATCGTACAGGGGGAATTCATAACTTTACATATAATATTGCTACATATTTCACCATGGTAGTGTTGACCTGCAAGTTATTAGTTTTTAAAGGTACATTTGGTACAAAGAAGGGTGCAAATACCTGGGTGCTTCAGGTCCCAGCATGCATGGGATTTTCAGAATGCTCAAGCCTTAAGTCAGTATCACTAGTCTGCCTGAGAGTTGAGAACTACAGAAAGTTTTCTAGAAAAGTGTTTCCTCAAACAGTGAGGCTCAAGCACTGCAGAGGAAATGAAATGGTAAGAGTGGGAAAACACATTTTTTTTTATTATTAGGAGAGAGATGACAATGTTTGCAAGGTCGTCTATTAGGAGGACAGCTCCAACTCCAAATCTGTTGAATATTTTATTCATCCACAACTGAAAATTTCAGATCATTTTATAGCACAGCACCATTCAGCATTTTAAGTAACTAAAATGGAGGAAATGTAGCAATACAATAGAGACCCTAAAAACTGCCATCCTGGATAAAACTATTTTAAAGGAGATGGAAGTTATTTCCATATAAAGATTTAAAGTCTGTCAAAAGTTGCCATTTCCTTCTCCAAGAAATAGATTTAGAGGCCCTTTCAGATAGAGAAATGGAATCATCTGAGCATGCAGGAATGGTTGTCAAGAACAGATTTATTACTAAAAGGTTGTGTAATGACCAGAACACCGAACCCCCAACTCTCACTGAGATTTTAGGGAGCAAGTGCACAGCTAATAAAAAAATTAGAACACTGGATTTTTAAAGAAATGCAACAGTGTAAATCAAGTCATAACTGAAGCATGTCATTCAGAATGAAGTACGTTTTCAGTACCACTTGTTTGTTAAGCCTCTGTGTAATCGACCTCACATTTACACCAGTAAATTCCTGAGATCAGGAATTTTCTTATTTAGACCCTGATCTGGCAAGCTGTTCCATGAGGGTGGACCCCTGCATGGGAACAGGAGTGCATCCTTTAAAACAAAGCGTAGTGTATGAAAGATATCAAGAAACAGCAACAGGTTTGAATGGTAAGGTCTAGAAGAGATTATTGAACACATTCAGCAGTTGCTGAAGTCAACAAGATCTTTTTTCTCTGGGATAACAGTATTAACTCTGAAAAGTCACTGAATGCTATCTCAAAACAGTGTTAATTCCAGATATGAAAACGGTCATGTACAATGTGTGCTATTAAAAAAAAAGTCTCTTCATTGATTATGAGTACAATTTATTTTTCATTAATATGACATGAACTCCATGATTTCTTAACTGAAAGAACCCAAGCACACAACAGACATGCCCAACCCTTTTTGTGTCCTTACTTCATACCTCCATCTGCCATGCCTCCACCTTCTCTTCTTTTACAGTAATTTTCATCTGTTGATTTGTTTTGATCTATTTCTTAGACAGCTCGGACACAAATATTACCAGACACATACATCAGATAACTAGTATGAAAATACTGTACATAGTTTTAATACATATTATTTTGAGAGTTCAAGAATCAAATATCACACAAATAAAAATTACTCTGGAAGTAAAAGTGTTTTAAAGGAAACTAAAAATCACAGCAACAAGTATAACAAATTATATAAACAAATATACAGTATCTCTGTTAATGTATAGATATTTTACATTTCTTTGCCAACTCCTTTTATTAAAAAGAGGAGCAGGATGGTCAGATTTAATGCAGTACATATTTCGTCAGAGATCTTGCTGAATGTCACTTAATGCACTTGTAAGTCGCCTTATTTTCTCTTCCATGACCTTTTTACTGTTTGCTGTTTCTTGCAGAAGCTGACGCATTTCTTCTTCAACCCGGTAAACCTGAAATTATAAAAAGATACATTAAAAAATTCAACCTGCATATTAGTATATTATAGAAAGAGTAATCTTGCTTATTTTTTATTACTGATTGAGAATCCCAGAGTAATTACACAATATATTGCTATTCTTAAAGAGCATATTTTAGTACATACACTTTGCTTCATACTCCTGTTGCCATATCTGCCATACAAAGTAAAAACTTTCATGAATAATTGTGCAATCTGAAACAGGAGATAAAGGAAGACAAGATGGGATGAACGAAGTTGCTAGCAGAACAGCAAAACTAGAAGGTCTTTCACATCAAATGTTTGTAAAAGGGACACTAGATGTGTAAGTATTAGAGTCATAGGGTGACTGCCTCTTTAAAGGAAGATGAAGTCTCAGCCCAACTTGTGACATAGCCAACTCATCTGCCCTGGTGGGGAAAATGGGTTGTGTGATTCAATCCTTTACCTATCCCAGGGGCCGGAGAGATCTGGGCAGTGTGGAAAGGAGTGAGACTTCAGCAGAAGCCTTGAGAAGACTGCTGAGGACTAGAGAGAGGAGAAGGAGGGCTACTGCAGCAGACCTTGAGATATTAGAGGAGAAAACACCCCAGTTAGGAAGGACTGGGCTTGGCTTGCAAAAGAAGGGAAAGACTCCAGGTACAAAGGCGTAGGAGAGCTGCTTGGGATGGAGCAAGTGAACAACCCAGGAGGCTAATGGGAAAGGGTGAAATGCAAATTAAATTATAATTCCACAATAACATTTCAATTTTTTCATTAAAAAGGCAAAAAAGAGTGTCTAAGTTATTAAGCACGGATGAGATGTGGCCCTCAGAAAGGAGGGGCTACGTCCAGTTTGAAACTGGTATGTGAACTCTGTGTTTTGGGTATACCTTGAAAGGGGTGGACTTTTTAATTAATGGCTTAGCTAGAGGGCCAAGTCACTGAGGGGAAACTGTGGCAGGAATGCTGCATGGCCACACTATGCAATTAGGGAGAAATCTGGGAGGCAGTGACCCTGTTACAATCTGTAATTGCAGCAAGTTTTGCTGAACAGTAATGATTCTACAGGTAGTTATTTAATTCTTTGGGGGAAAAGAGGATTCCAAAATTAAGAACAGTATTGATAGAAAGCATGGGGTTTCTATAGCTCAGAAGAATATTGCTGGGAATTGTCACAGTTCCATGGTTACCTGCACCTCTGTCTCCCTCTGTAGTCTCCTCCAGCTATCACCTCTCTATGGGAAGGGACCTAGTGTCTCTCTCCCCTCAGACTGGGGATTTACGCTTGCAGTCCTCCTGCAATTCATTGTGATTTTCCCAGCAGATCTGACCTTAGTCCAGTCCCTGTGGTTCACTCTCTTTCAGGGACAATGACATGGCTACCAGTGACCAGCCAGCTTTCACAAAGCCCAACACATTTATTTTAGGACAAAAAGCATTAGAGAAAATATCAAAACAAAAAAAAACCCCAAACAATTCAGAGACCTGATAAAGTTTACTAGGTGTCACCCATCTTACACAAAGAGACTCTTGCAGGTTCTAGTCCTTCAAACCCTTACAGCTAAGTTCTGCCCTCTTAGTTACAATCTCATGTCAGTTTTCGGATCCAAGCGAACCAGATGGTTCAGTTCATCCTAACCCTTCATTCCAAAAGCTCTTTCTAGGTCTCCTATTCCTCTTGAACCCTGTCTGACCCAGTATATGCAATTCACAAAAAGGGTGGTACTTCTCTGGAGTTGTTCACCTGTCCCAGGATAACTAACGCTTTTTTATTTAAATAGATTTTTTAAAAATAAACTAAATTTAGTATTAAATTCAAAATTAAAGTCTATGTTAAGAAATGTATAATCTAGTAAATCTATTTACACATTATAATCTATTACTATAAATAAAATATATATTAAAAAAAGAGTACGTTTACTGCCCAGTTTAAAAAACAAAACAAAAAACAAAACACAAAAACCAAAAACACCACACTCAAACCACTGGTCAAAGTCACTGGATAAGTACTTGAATCCAGAGTTCACTGAGGTGCTAAATCAGCTTTTGACAAACTAGCCTCTTCTGAGGTAAAAGAGAATAGTTTCTTCATTTCAGTTTATTCAACTAGTTCAGTTCAATTACTAGTTAATTCAAAGTTACAAAACCAATTGGGAGCTGAAAAAGCACAAAAACATTTTTCCTTTTCCAATCTAGGAGATTTACCAGTTCTAAAAACTTGAAGAACACAGTGACCAGGAAGAATAAGTTTAGTTCATTCACTTGAGATAGAAAAATAGATTATTAGGGTTGGAAGGGACCTCAGGAAATCATCTAGTCCAACCCCCTGCTCAAAGCATGACCAATCCCCAAATGGCCCCCTCAAGGATTGAGCAGGCCAATGCTCAAACCACTGGAGCTATCCCTCCCCATAAATACTTCTTTATTTAACAAATCAGTTAATTTTAAATGCAAAAAGTTTAAAATCTGAAGACGTTTGTGTACACAGCACTTTATGTTTTTATGAAATAAAACTACCTTAAAGTGCTATTTTTGTGCAGTTGTAATTGAATTTGGATTTCCATCCAAAATGACACCTACATACCTCAATGAGTGGGGGAAACATGATGGGGCTGGTGGTGAAAGGGGGACAGCCTCAGTGGTGAGGGAAGGAGACACTTGCTGAGGGACATCAGATAACTCCTGCTCTCTCTTATTCCCCCACCCCCTAGGAGTCTCTGGCATGCAGCTGGGGTTGTGGGAGGGGGAAAGGAGTGCAGACTGGTGAGCATTCCCTAGCTCCCAGAATTTAACCTGGTGCAGGTGCCAAAAGAGGGGCTCCAAATGGCTTGACACAAATCACAAGCAAAAACAAATAAAATATCTATTAAGCATGTACTGCAGTAGTCACCATTTTTAACAAAAATGTAAATAAAGACTCTGAATAAATGTAAGTTAAACTATAAAACTGCTTAAATGTGTGTCGATATAGCAAATCCTCCTCCTCCTGTTTAGAAAAAAGAAGCACCAAATTTAGTAGACAGGCTACGTTTAGTTGCAAGTTAACATGTTTTAATGGTTACCAACCATGAAAATCAGCTCATCTTTAGGAAAATAACTAAAGAGTACAAATGCAAAACAAGATGAAAATGAATGATTTGCACCAAGATTCCTGCTTCCTGATTTAAATCATTACCGAAGTCAGAGATTTAAATCAATCAATGCAGCTCTCAAATGACCTTTGTTCTTGGGAGAAGCTCAGTAACCCTCCACAATGGAGCCAGAACGCAATCCCTAGCTCATGATGATACATGTAACATTTGCAGAAAACAAAGTTTACAACTAATCCATGGGCACATCTCAATGGAACAATCTTTGAAGTTTGCATGCTTCCAAGGTCTCACATCTGTTACAGAAATTTTGAAAGCCAAAAAAAAAAGGTACAGTGTTACATAAAGTATTTCATCACCATTTTTCTTGCCTCTTTAAGAATTAAGGGATGTTCATACACTGGTAAGTGATTGCATGTTCCTTGAACAAAGAATATTCTGAGTCTACCCATTGTCCATGCATTTTTAGTGAATCCATTATTGGGCAAAGATTAAAAAAGTTCAACGTCATTAATGCTTTAATTCATGGTGAGTAGCCAACATAGAGACCAAAAAGACTACAGCTGTCTGCATATAACAATGTTGAGACTGAAAATGCGTATTTTAAGGTCTGATATTGTATTAAAATACATTACCTTTTCATTTGCTGCTTCAATCTGTTTTTGTTTTTCATTTGCCAGCTGCAGTAATTCTGCCTGATGAGCTGCTAGCGTTGACTCAAGCTGTCTTCTAAAAGCATCATCCATTGAATGAAGTTTTTCCATTGCAACCCTAAAATAGGATAAATGTTAATCCTTAAGAAAGCCAGAAATAACTGTAATAGCATCATTACATTAAGACTGTATGTCAGTGGTGAGAAACCAGCAGCCCATGGACCGCATACAGCCCCTAAGGCTAATCCGTTGGTGGGCTGCCAGTTTGCTTACATTTGCACAGCTGTCCGCAGCTCCCAGAGGCCACGGTTCACCATTCCTGCACCCCTGGAGATTGTGACTGACTGGGAGATCCTCTAGGCTTAACTAGTCAATTGAGATCGACTTGTTGGTGAACACGGAGCTAGAAGATCCACACTTGCTCTTGTTAAAAGATGCTAATGACCCCTAAGGCTTTCAACCATCTGCTTATACTAGCAAAAGATATACATATTATTCTCACTTAAATGGTCTAAGTATTATTTCCACCATTTCTTCAAAACAGGTTGGGGAGTATGGGTCTAGTATAACAAATTTTCTGAGAATTAAAAGGGTAAATCTTGTATGCGAACTCAGGAGTTCCTGAGAGGATGTTTCAATATAAAACTAGAATATGCAGCTACATAGAGCAACATTATGAACACTGTAGTACAGACCCATTTACACACGAATCCGCTTAATGCGTGGTAGCGCCATGCCTTCCAGTGTTACCTATTTAACATATGAGACTCGGTAACACGCAGTACAGGAACTTGCTATGTAGCGCTACAGATTTGCTCACTAACTCACTGACACAGAAATCAACAGGGTGACCCCCTAGGCTGACCCTGAGCTCCGCCCACTCCGGTGTGCCCTGATGGCCCCCGCCCCATACCAGTAAATGTCCTGAGTTACTTTCACCCCCGTGTAGTAATAATAATGTTTTTATTAGATTACACATTTGAATTTATATTCTTGCAAAGCGCTATTAACAGATAGTCACAGCATCCCAAATACTGCAGGCCTATGTATGTAATCCTAGATTATACTTACTATATCATTAAGATTAAGATTTGATAGATAGAGAGCACGCGTAAGATATTTCTCAGCATGGCCCTCTTAACCTGCGTGCGTGACGGCTTGACTCCTGACATCTGTGCGTAAACAGGTCTGTACTGTATTCAGACACTGAATATACAGCCTTATGAAATTTCACACACAACATTCTTTTTCTATGACACATTTCAGTAGCATTGAGCTTCCAGCACAACTCCCAATACTTAGCCCTAACAACTATTTCATTTTGTTCTGGAGAAACTAAATTTAGATCATTAAGATATTCTTTTGCCCTACTGACCAGATGACCATTATGTCCCACCTCTCAAAATAACAGAGGAAATCCTCAAAGGAAAAATATTTTACCAGTTTTAGTGGGAGATATGTAAACTAAATCCTTAGCAAAGAGAGGTACTTCATCAGTAGTTATATTTTAACAGAACAGTTGTGGCAATGAGCAGTCCTTTTCTCCAGGAAGTTTCATGAGGGAAAAAAAAAAAAATCAAAATAATGTCTTTGACTACCTAATCTCATTAGCCATTGATTCTTTTGCATCATTGGGTCTAGCATAACTTGCCACGTCTCTGCTTATTGCTGTCGCCACGTGCAGCCTAACTACACAAGGTCCACTGTTAATTAAACTACCTATGCTTAAAGAGAAAAGAACAGGGCTTAAAAAATGGTTGTGATAGCCACAGCTTCGTTAACAATAGTAGGAAGTCTTTAAAAAAAAAAAAAAAGTTTTCCTAGCATAGACAAGATTTGAGACTACAGTTATATTGACACGTCATTCAGTATTTATTTGGCTGACATTTGTCTACGTGTTTACAGGAGATTGCCCTCGTCTTCAGAATACATCTACGTGATTTTTTTTTTGAAAAAAAGTCTCATTTCCTTAGGCTTTTTGTTTACTATCAACTCCTAATCCACTGTTAATTGCTTCAATTTAACACTTCCCCCGAAAGCACTGATGACAGAGAAATAAAGTCATATTAAAAGATGCAATGATCCAAATGTAAAACAACCCCCCCGCTCAACAGTTCAGTAATCATGTGGGAGTGCGAGGAAGGAGAGAAGGTAGAAGGAAATTCAGATACTGTCTTACTTTTTCTTTTTCCCCTCAAAGGCATTAAATGAAAACCTAAGTACTCACTATTATAGCCACTTGTTTGTTGCTGCAGCAACACAAATGCAAAGTCAGACAAACAGGAGTACACATTTATCCTCTCAATAAATTTATGCCAAACGGGCCTCCTCTCTGTGGATTACAAATTTATGTTTTATCTAAATTTTATTAACCCTTGTTTAATCTCAATGTGGCCACAGAACTAGGATCTCCAATAGGAAGTACCTTCAACCAAGTACTAGATATTTGGAAATCTAAAAATCTTCAAATACACGCAAAGTGCAGTTAAAAAAAAACTGAGGGGAAGATCCTGCAGATACCTACTTCACAGTAGTCCTTACGCACTCTTATACTCATAAGAAATACTTGTGTGTATAAGTGTGTGTGATTGGACCTATAGAAAGTACTTGCAAGTTCACTATGAACTCTAATATTATGTACCAAAATTTCACCTGTCTTGCATGGTGGACCATGTACAAGTTTAACAAGACAACCATTATTAGTATTTTTGTTTTTACTTCTGAGTTTGAAGACTTTTGTTTCTCTCGTCGATCAGCTTCTTTTCCTTGATGTCAAAGTTTTCTTTCATTTGTTTAACTTGCATCTCAAGGTGGCTTAGTAGTTCTCCTTTATCTTGCCATTTCTTATTCATTGCACTGAAAATAAAACACAAATGTTTAGAGTGCATACAGATTCTATCATCTTTTAAAACTGCGGGTGGGTGGAAAGGGAGGGAGTGATACTTCTACATTTCCCCATTTTCAAGTTCTAACCATCAAAAGTGACACTCTGGCCTACCCATGTACTCTTCTCCCAAATAATCTGAACACAAGATCTCACTTGAAATTTCAGTGTGGGTCATAACGTTTCATTATGCTTATAATAGCATACATCACCTGTATGCTTTCCTAATATCTTCCAGTTCTGCTTCTTTTTCTTCTAGCAGTTGTTTTAATTCCTCTTTTCTTTCATTTTGCCTTTCTAACTTTTCCATTAGCTCTTCCAACTGTGCAGTTTTTTCATCCAATTGTACCTGAAAAGTCTTTTGGCTTTCAATATTTTCTTCAAGCTGTTTTCTCATCTGCTCATCTCTCTCCTGTAAACCCTATAAACACAACAACATTTGTTTTGGTATAAATGAGTACTAACTGGCCATAAATAAATTTAGGTTGAAAATTAGATGAAAGTTTCTAGCTGTCAGAGCAGTGAAGTTCTGGAACAGACTTCAAATACAAACAGGGGCAAACCACTCAACTCATTTTAAGATGAAGCCTGATATATTTATGAGCATGATGTGACAGAGTTACCTGTGACAGCAGAGTACTAGACTCAAGCACCCACAAGTCCCTTCTAGTCCTATTGCTGTTTAGACCTCCTTTGGTCCTTGTTTTTATTAACATAAAACTTTCTTGCAATTATGTTAATTTACAGGATATACTGGTTGCAAACAAAAACAAATGCAATAATTTCTGATAGAAAAACTGTAATAAAAGAACATTGAAGAGTTCAAGCTCTGAAAAAGTTCAAAATCTGCTACTTTAAAAAATATACTGTATACAACTAGCAGATAATTTGTCTATATTAATCTACTTGGAATTTTGCTATGATAATGAGGCAAAGGTTTGAGCCTCACTGAAATTTATAATGCTAGTTTACCTTTAAGTATGCTACCCTATTGCTCCCTGAATGCAAAAGGAACAGAATAAGAGGAAAATATAAAATTTCAAATTCAACTGATTATTTTAATGAAGCAAAACACTAAATTAAGTGAGACCTGTCCTACATTTTTCTTCTACATTTCTGATAATGATTTTTATCTGGGAGTAAGTCTGTACATAAATACAATCATGTATAGCCTCGTCCTGCACCCAATGAAGTCAATGGGAGTGTACTCTCAGACAGCCATGGCACTGCTTTTTTAATTTTATTCCAGTCACTGCCACAATTTTCACTCCAACTCCATTTAATTTAAGCATACTGTACATGCGCGCACACACACACACCACTTACTTCCTTTAATTTCCTAATTGTTTCCGTTTGATCTTCCACTATTTTAGTCTTAATTCTTAGCGCATCATTGTCACGTTCATTTTGTTTTTTTAGAATCTCACTTTCATTGGTCAGAACCTCAATTTTTGCTTCTAGTTTTCCACGGTCTTGAGCAAGAGAAGCTCCTGGATAAACACAACATTACAGCACTGCAGATCTTGAAGGCATTTTCCAAGCACATTTCAGTAAAGTGAACATTTTATGCAAGTATGGACATGTTCATATCTCCTGCATGGCGCGAACTGCTGGACTGGAACCTTAGTTTGTAACTACACAATTTTTTTTTGAAAATGTTCAACAGTGGCAACTTAATGGCATTAAACACTTGCTGTTTAGACCTCCTTTGGGCACTTCTATTAAAAATGATCAATAACAATGCTTACAGATCAAAATTAAGCAATCTCAAAGAGACCACCAGATGGCGCTAAACCTGTACTGCTAGTTACAGTGCAGAAGAACAAGGAAGAGGATAAAAGCCACATCATCACTTATTGATCCAACATTTAAATTAGTCATCTTCAAGGACACCTGCAATTCGATTCTCACTTTGGGGGATGAAGGTGAACAAGTGATGCAGGTATCAATACCACTATGAAATGCAGAGTAAGTAATGCTATTTAGTACTGAGGGAATTCTCTCAAACTTGAACCTCCCTGCAATACTTTATGTAGCATTTTATGTGCTATCCTCTTACCGGAATGAGCAATAAGAGTCAATGAAAGTAGACGACTGCATGTTTGTTCTCTATAATTTGACTTTAGTACTGTATACATCTCTCCTTGCATGGTCCTTGAGGACCAATTTTGGTTCACCTCACCAGTTCCACAACAATGCTTCTGGCCTTGTTTTTAAAACTCACGTTAGTTTTAAAAAGCCTCAATTTTAAATATGGCAAGCATAACATTTTGCCAAAATACATAAAAAAACACCTGAATGAAAAAAGGAGTGAGAACAGGGTACATACAGAACGTTCTTTGAGATTACCATCTTTGAATAGACTTTCAAAGAACAGGAGTACCTGTGCAGGGCCGGCTCTAGCAATTTCGCCGCCCCACGCATGGCGGCACACCGCGGGGGGCGCTCTGCCGCTCGCCAGTCCTGCGGCTCCAGTGGACCTCCCGCAGGCGTTTCTGCAGACGGTACGTTGGTCCTGCGGCTCCGGTTGACCTTCCGCAGGCGTGTCTGCGGGAGGTCCACCAGAGCCGCAGGACCAGCGGACCGTCCGCAGCCATGCCTGCAGCACCTCCACCAGAGCCGCCTGCCGCCCTCCCAGCAACCGGCAGAGCGCCCCCTGCAGCATGCCGCCCCAAGCACGCGCTTGGTGCGCTGTGGCCTGGAGCCAGCCCTGTACATGTGGCACCTTAGAGACTAACAAATTTATTTGAACATAAGCTCTCGTGCATCTGAAGAAGTGGGCTGTAGCCCACGAAAGTTTATGCTCAAATAAATTTGTTAGTCTCTAAGGTGCCACAAGTTCTCCTGTTCTTTTTGTGGATACAAACTAACACAGCTGCTACTCTGAAACCTTTGAATATACTGTGATACTACTATTTGTTTTATGAATAGTTTTACACCACTTTTCTAGGCACTATTCACTATGACTCTAAGTAGTTGCTTGCACAAAATAATGGCCACATCCAAGCAAATCATCTCCACCACCTGGTAAAACAAAGTGACACCATTTTTTTTTTTTTTTTTGCGCAATTCGTATCAATATGTATGGAAAAACGGTATACAAGGGGATGACAGTAAACAGAGGTGTCCTCCTTTACCAGTTATGTGTAAGTAAAAAGTGAAAATAAAAATCACAAGACCAGGTGTTCTGAAGTGTCTCTTTTTGAGCTCACACACTAAGAAATATTTTCCTCCCATAAATAATCAAATGAAGTTTAAAAAAAATAAGTCAATTCACTGAATTAGCAGAATACCACACAAAATAACGAGTAAAGCTTTTTTTTTTTTATTCCTGATCTTCGGCTCTCTCAAATTCTGATTAATTTTAACATTTAACTATGGTATCCTGAAAGAAGCCGCCTATTTTTCACTTAATTAAACAGAATAAGCAACATTGTGTTTAGTGAAAATAATGAGCTCAAAAAAAGTTAACTGTATGGCTTTTTCTAAAGGATTTTTCTCCTTGGGATTTTATTACTCATTTTTGTAGATCTTCAACCTATCTCTCTTAATGAAAAATATAGTAAATATTTATTTCTTTATGACAGGATAACAATACTTTTTAAGTGGGATTTGGAAAGAAACATTTTAGCTTTAATGTGAGTTTCCATCCATTGGATAACTGCTCATTGACATAACTCTCTCTCTCTCTCTCTCTCTCAAAAAACAAAGGTGCTATGAAGAGGGTCATGTACCAGAACACTACTCTTTTCAACTACTTAAATGTATAGCAGGTAGTGCAGGCTAATAGTTTTTAATAAGGCCACGCCTATGAAAAGTAGTCCTTTCTGTATCAAATAAAATAAACCAGAGTTGGAGATTATTTGTCTCAGGTGGTGCTACAGTGCATTGTGGCAATACAACTGGCTGGGGAAGAAATGCAAGTGAAATATCTATCATAGTCTACCACAAAACAGTTGTATTTTTACCCTGTTGTGCCAACTCTTGTCCCCATATTTTTCTTTCCACTTTTAATCCATCAATTACAGATTCTTGGGCTGTCAGCTGAGAAATAAGTTTTGATTTTTCCTGTTTCAGGAGTTCAATTTGAATAGTCTTTTGTTTGTCCTCCTCAACTGAAGTTTCAAGTGCTCTGATTCGACTCTGTATACATGAACGAACAGTAGGGAAAAAAAAAATCCAGTAAGATTTTGTAAGACAAATATTCAAGAGTTCAATATAATTAACACCACTTTAATTATAACAGTTAATACTAAGTATGTAAGCAGAATATCTGCTTACATACAAGGTTTTGTCTGATAAAAATAGGCATCTTATCTGTAAAGAAGCACAGGCATTTGTTTCATCAGTCAACACAGTTTATGCATTTTATTCATGGATAAACCTAATTTAATAAAGTTTGCTTGAACATATATATGAATAAATTAAAGAGGAAATAACTTTGTAATTAAAAGAAATGCAAAAAAGTCTGAAGAGAGGAAAATGGAGAATTTAGGTTGCATAGCAGAAGTTAACCCAAAGGAAACAAATGGAGATTGTACTGGGGTGGGCTTCCACCCCACAAGACATATCTAACCTAAAACATGCAAAATTCATTTTTCCATACCTTATAAATATGCTTTTTTAAAAAAGGATCTATTTACTTCTAAAAATAGTTTCAAGGAATAATCAACATTTCCAATATTTATTCTCTGACAGAGATTCCATTTGGCATAATACATTAACTGTTCTGCTCTTAAGAAATTATTTTCTTTTTGAAAACTGACCTGACATTAAAAATGTAACTTGAAATCTCTAAATGCTACACATACCTTTCCCATGGCCTCTTGGAAAAAGCTACAAGTCCATGATAGCTGGAATTATATTTAACAGCCAGAAAATTTGATAACTGTGATGATGTTCCTAATATTTTAAGGCCATTTGTGAATATTATTATAATGTAGATATCTTCAGAAAGTGTGCTGCATAACAACTAATGCAAATTATTAGGTAGTCACTATTATATCATCTACATCACTGTAATAATGATAATTATATAAACCCCAGTAACACTTTGTACAGTACTTGCTAACTACTGTAACTTAATTCATGTACGATCACTTGAAAATATTGTTCTGCAGCTAAACTATTGTTCTGCAGCTAAACTATTGTTCTGCAGCTAAACTATTGTTCTGCAGCTAAACTATTGTCATTTCTGAGTTTACAAAAAGTTCACAGTATTAAATACTCTCTGAATCTCAGTTTCAAGTAGTCACTATTATGTACAACTTGCTATCACCACAAAATAGGAGTGCAATCGTGAGGAATTGTAGGCATATGTATTTGGCTATATTGTGCATCCAAGTCTGAATGTGTGAGTGGTAAGACATGAAAATTGAGATTACTGTGAATATTAACATGGTGTATTTCCTTATCCCATTTTCAGCCAATGTTAATTTTAAGATAAAATATTCTAAGTATTGTTAATGCTACAACTTCTTGTCTAAAGTACCGTATAATTAAAAAAAGGCTTCAAAACATATACCTTTAGATTTGCTGCTGTTTCTTGTTTTGACTTCACTACCTCTGTAATCCTTGCTTTCTGTTCTTTCACCATGGATGTCAGCTCTTGAATCAGAGCTGCTGACTGCTTTTGCTTTTGCTGAGATTGAAAAAGGGCACACTTATGTTCTGCTAACTCAGCAGTAACATTTTCAAAACCGTCCTTAACCTGTACAATAAAGACAGGTTAATAAAAAGATTAGTTCTCCAAATGTGTGTGTAGGGTAGCATGAAAATACAATATGGTAATTTGAAATAATGGAAGTGAGATTAATTCCATCCATTCCAAAAGGTATTTTATATCACCTGAAGTTATTGGTTAAAATTATGAATGCATAGAACCTACTCAGTCAAACCAAATGAAAAATGTTTCAAATGACATCATCTCAAAAAAATAATAAAGAACTGTTACTTTAACACTTAGAATTGTCATTTTTGATTAACAAACAAGGAGAGAGAAAAAAGGTCTTTAAAAAAAAAAGCACAGAATTTGACAACCTCCTTGACTCCACACTTTTGCAAGATACTGTCTTAATCTTACCTCTTTAAACCTTTTGGCTTCAATAGTTAAAGCAATACGAAATTCATTTTCTAACTCCATATACTGCTGGTTTAATATACTAATTTTCTCCTGAAATTCTTTAATGCGTTCTTCATGCCGCTGTTGTTCTTTAGCAATTTCTTTTGACAAGGCATCTTGGAATTCAGATCCATTCAAAGCAACTCGGGTTTCAAGTTCTCTCCTGGAGTTACCAATCACGTACGTTAAATTCAGAATTGCAGTATCTTTCAATACTATATCACTAGGTTTATTTAAAAACAATGTAATAAAAGCAAGATGGGAACCATGTATTTACATCATTGCTCTTCAAGGAGATACTTTTGTGAGGGTCAAGGACAACAATGGGTAGATAATCCATGTTTTATACTTCAGTATAACTGTATAATTCCAGCAACGAAGGAAAACATACCTCTACCTCGATATAACGCTGTCCTCGGGAGACAAAAAAAATCTGACTGCGTTATAGGTGAAACTGTGTTATATCGAACTTCCTTTGATCCACTGGAGTGCGCAGCCCCCCCTCCCCGAGCACTGCTTTACCATGTTATATCTGAATTTGTGTTATATCAGGTTGCGTTATATCGGGGTACAGGTGAACAAACTATTTAGTGAAAACCCAATTATGCTTGCTAAAGAAAAACACCCATCAGAACCCTTAGCAGCAAGCATCAGTTAACACACCTCTACTCTCACACTACATATTCACTAACAGACATTCACCCAACTGTAAATAAGTCACACACTTCACATCACTTTCTCCTATAGTAACACAAAAACATACTGTAGTCTCCTCACCATCACATTAATGTACAAAAATCTTAACTCCGACCTTGACTTTTTTTTTTGTGGGAAAACATCACATCACAGATTTCACCAGAGCAAGGATACCTACCAGATGTGCTTCTTGCGGTTGCTGGGGCCAATGTTAAGGTTTTGCACTACAGTGCAGTGGCAAGGAATAAATTATATATTCTCTCTCCCTCACCTTCAAAGAACATTATGTTGACATTGCTGAAAAACCAACAGCCTTGTTTGTGTGTTCTTATTTTCAGCAGAGTGCAAATCTATTAATTCTAACAGATTTAAGAAAATCTATTGTAGTTCAAATGAGGCGGATATTTACATACCTGAATTAAGAAATTTGTGGGTTCTAGTTTTATGCAAAAAAAGGGTCCAAAAATTTGGAGAGACTCACTTTGCAAAAAAACTTCAGAAGAAAGTGTTTTGGTTACTGGCAAATAAATAAATGGTCAAAATAGCCTCAAAAATTCAGACCTCTCATATTTATACAGTTCTGTGGGTTGCTTTTCCCATTACAAACCCACACCCTCATCTGCAACTTACACAAGTATAGTAACTCCTCGCTTAACATCATAGTAATGTTCTTGAAAAATGCAACTTTAAGCGAAACGATGTTAAGCGAATCAATTTCCCCATAAGAATTAATGTAAATAGGGGAGGTTAGGTTCCAGGGAGTTTTTTTTCCAATCAGACAAAAGACATTATATACATATACAGTATAAGTTTTAAACAATTTAAAACAAAATTTAATACTGTACTCAGCAATGATATTTGTAAAGCTTGATTGAGGTGGTGGAGTCAGAGGGTAATTATCGGCTGCTCCTCTTGCTGTTCTTTCCAAAGCGCCACGGGGGTGTTCAACCCCTGGCTCTGCCCCAGGCCCACCCCCATTCCACCCCTTCCCCCAAGGCCCCACCTCTTCCTGCCCCTGCTCCACCCTGCCCCCCAAAGTGCACCACGTCCTTGCTCCTCTCCCCTCCTCCCAGCCTTCTGAATGTCACGGAAAAGCTGTTTCATGGCATTCAGGAGCCTCTGGAGGAGTGGGAGAAGGCTGTATGCCGCAGCTTCGCTCCTCCCCCTTCCCTACCAGAGCCTTCCGTTATGAAATAGCTAATTGCTGCAGGCAGGAAGTGCAGGAAGGGATGGGAGAGTTGCTCATCTGTGGGGCTGCTAGCGGAGGGGAGCTGATAGGGCGGCTGCTGGCCCACCCTGGTTCCAAGCCCCACAGCCAAACAACGTTATAAGCAAACATTGCACAACTTTAAATGAGAATTCTCCAATAGATCAGCAATGTAACAACAAAACAACGTTAACTGGGACGACGTTAAGTAAGGAGTTACTGTATAAAACGTACAGTACCTCTGAATTTGTCCTCTAATACATATAACCCATAATTCTGTTAAAAATAGTAACAGAAGGGAGAAGAAAAGTGTGCATAAAGTATTCAAACGGGATGAAAATAAGACATTTTTAGGAAGACAAATTAGGAATATTAGTCCTACTTGAATGTTTGAAGGCTAAGAAAATTTTATTTTCTTATCTTAAGAAACTCTGCCAGGATAGAACAAATTGAAACTTTGATAGCATATGACAACATTAAACTCATTTCCAATGAGAGTCCTGCACTATATGGTTTGTATTTTACTGAAGTATGCTGGAATAAGATTTTATGACTGCTATCCCTCTGAAAGCCATTTTATAAGACTATGCTATTCAGCGAAAGTTTAAACAAATACAAATTAAGACCAGTATAAAAATCAGAACTACTTCTTGCACATCATTTATCTTGTTTGCTCTGCTGAGCTAAACACACAAACACTGTTTTCCCCAAAGGTCAGCACAACTGTGATCACCGACAAAAGGACTAATCTGCTAGGATTCATCTTGAAGAGATTCTGCGGGACTTGTCTAACTTTCAGTGTTTTACAGTATGAAAGATAATGCAAAGAAATTTTGTATAAAAGCAATTTACATTTTGATATGCTTTTATCCAGGAAAGAATATAAAAGGTATCTTTCATTCAAGTCTTTGACAGTTTTGAACAATGCAAGTCATTGATGAAACCACCAAATCAAAGAAAGATTTGAGGAAGAAGTTTATCTGCATGGAAGTCTCAGACTACCTGATATTTCCTTCTCAGCACCTACTACAGAGCTGATGAGAGAATGCAAGTAACCCCCTCTGCTATCCTCCCAAAATCTAAATCCGCCATTTTAACAATAGGATAGGACTTCTCAAAATATATCTTTTCAAATAAATTGGTTTTAGAATCTAACCATAGCAGAACATCCTCAAACAAAGTTTTTCTAGGTTCTACAGTATTAACATACCCTCTCTGGATTGTGGTAAAGAAACAAACCTGTGCTCTTGCTCTTTTAACATGAGAAGCTCATGGAGTTGATTCACCTTCTCTTTCTGTTGTCGAAGAGATACTCGAAGTAACTGTACTTCTCTCTCGGTCACTGAAGCTTTAAGTTCTGCCTCTTGAATCTGCTTCATCTGTATAAAATGTATAAAATCAGAGGAACAAGTCTTAAAATTGCTGCTTCTTCCTAAAGCTTTCAATAAAAGTAACAGTCTTATTAAAGCAGTGTGTTTATCAGGGCTATTATTTCTGTGTCAAACACAGTGACTGTTAAGGTATTTTCATAAAAGGCCACGGTTTTTATCACCCCACCAGCCTAATACAGAGCAAGACTTTCCCATGAAATATTGAATATAGAGCCAAATTTGCAACAACGTAGTGTACCCCATATCAAATTTAACAGTGTTAACTGAAAATCTTCAAAGGGTTTTTGGCACTTTCTAAAAGCCAAGGGATATTTATTTACCAATTTACAGAGCAAGGATTCAGAAGGATTTAAAAACAAACAAAAAAAAATAGTACCTTGAAAGACTTATTTACTTCAATTATAAAATCACAATTTCAGACAGAACTTTGGAGAAGCAATGCCACTTAATCTTTAGAATACTTGGTGCAGTCTATACTGTGGACCAATAATGTCTGTAGCTTACTGATTTTGAGTTAAAAGTTACTGTAACCCAAAAGCAACTATATTCCACTGTGGATGAGTAAATCAAGAGAGTCATTAGGCCAGAGAGAGAACAAGCATGAGAATAACTGTACTCTGATGGTTGGACCACTCATTCAGGACTTAGGAGACTCAGGATCCACTGGGCTAGAAGTTATGAGCTCCCACCCACAAAGACAAAATAGGTGCCTAACTCTAAGTGAAGATTTGCAGCTGAAAATCCAAAGCAGAGAGGTGGTTCCCCGCAGCCTGGATTTCGGGACTTATTTTGGTGAGGGGGCAGGTCTTAGGACCATCTGCTCCCATAGCATTTCCTATTGGATAGTTTAGGCAGGGAGCCACCTAAACTGGCTGGCTTTTGTGAATCCCTTTCTGAAGCACCTATCTCCCTGCATTTGTTGTATGGGGAGCCTGAGCGCTTAACTCAGGCTTTGGGAATCCCAGTGATTCCCAATTCCATGGTTAGAATCCCAGTACATGCGTCTGATGAAGTGGGTATTCACCCACAAGAGTTTATGCTCTAATACATCTGTTAGTCTATAAGGTGCCACAGGACTGTTACTTTTTAGTGATTTTCTAGGCACCAAGAAGTTAGTGTTCCTGGCTCAGCTTTGCTACACCTAAAACTAAAGGTTCTGGGGGCCACAGCAACACCCGTTGGTTTGAAGTAATAATAGCAACTGAAGATGCAGTTTCCATTACATACAGGGCTTATAGTTTTGTTTAGTGGCTTTCAGCACCCCCGCAATAAAACTGTTCCAGCCCCTGCGCTGAGTGTTGCGAGGCCTAAACTCATTTGTGAATCTAGCCCCAGATGTCAAACTTCTTTCATTTGACAATATTAAGCTTTTGTGGTGAATTCCTTACTAGTGGAAAATAGCTTTTTCCATACACCAAAATATCCCCTCATCACACTCTCTCTCATCAAAAGGTACAATCAGAATATAGTAAAACAGTAAAACGTAAAACAAACCCCACCTTGATTTTGCATAAGTAATTCTACCTAGAACTCTCGCACTGAAGTTTCAGGTCAGGATATGAAAGAGACTGCACAGGTGGTTTTGATAGATGATCTCATTATTTATCACTCATCTAAGATGGTGCTTCTTCCAATATGTACAATAGCGTGGACTTCTATGCCCCCTTCCCCCCCTTAAAAAAAATTCTCTCTCCAGGTCACCTCAGACACTACTCAGCAGCAGCTCAATCTTCCCTTCTCTCTACAGAGCAGAACACTATGGCAGATCTCTCTTCAGCTTTCATACTTTATTGAACTCTAATCTCAGAGGTTTTGCTTTCTCAGGGTGCCAAAACTGTTAATAAGTGCTTTATCTGTTAATCAACTTCTCCAACTATCATTCTAAAGGAATAATAATTAAAGTGGGTAGAGATGGAAGGGAAACAAAAACAAACCATTTAGTTTCCTGCTCTCAGAACTGCTCTCTAGCTTGCTGTTTTCTCTGGAGTTATTGCACCATCTTCCCAATTGATATTGGATCATCACATCAATCAGAAGGTCATTTGTGATATTGCAATTAGGCAATCTGAGATGGTATAGTTTTGGGGAAGGTAATCTCAATACCTGATGCCCTGTGTCTATATATGTGCCCTGCATTTTCAATGGCACAATATCTTGCATGAACACTGAGGGGAAGTGGAGAAGGTACAGAAGAATCTCAGTCAAGGTTTAAACTTTAATTGGCAATGAGTTCCAAATTTACCAAGGAGGGTGTCTAAAGACCAAGGTGCTCAGGCTAATCAAATTCTGTGGATCCATTTACTCTCCACAATAAAAACATTATTTCTAGTTCTTCATTTTAAAAAGGACATGCTTCCCCATGAGTAACATCTAACAATCTATTTATTCCCATTGTTACTGTAGATGAAATGGGGCACAATCAAGTTTTGTTGTTGTTTTTTAAATTTTCATTAAAAACTTGGTGACTTTTCTCAGAAAGAGCCTTGATAAAGGAATCTAGAATCTCAATGGGGATATACACTTTGAGATGAAAATTAGCCATACAACGAAAGAACAAAATTATATTTATAATATGTCACAAATATATTGTGTTCATATTAATAGAAAAACAAATCACTATTCAGGAACTAATACCAAAGTAATACCCTTTACCAGTGATAGCTAACATGATAGTTGAGAGCTTAACCTCAAAGATCGAGCCAACTCTGCACTGCATTAAGGAAAAGAACTCTATAAATATGCTAGAACAGGGGTAGGCAACCTATGGCATGTGTGCCGAAGGCAGCACACGAGTTGATTTTGAGTGGCACTCACACTGCCCGGGTCCTGGCCATCAGTCCAGGGGGCTCTGCCTTTTAATATAATTTTAAATGAAGCTTCTTAAACATTTTAAAAAACTTATTTACTTAGCACACCACTTCTGAAAGATTGCCGATCCCTGTGCTAGAAAATGTCTATTATTTGAACTGAAAGACAAGGCAAAGTAATAATACAGCTGAACTGTTGAGAAGAAAATTTAGTTTCAAAGTAATCCTGTTCATTGTTGAAAAATTACAGATTTTCAAATAATGCAGGTCTATAAAACTCTAAAAGAACCAAAACAGTAGATAGGAGGTAGGTATTCACCTAATAAACTGTTCTTTTTGTAGGTAATAAGATGTCACTGCTACCAGATGGTAAGGATTTATTCCAGGATCTTCCCACCACTAAAGAAATCAGGGGCTTTATGCATCACTAAATAATTACCGTTCTAAAACAAGAACAACCCCCAAACCTATACATATGGAAGAGCAGGCCTGGATTTAGTTTTCCCTTCCCAAGTGAAAGGCAGGATACATGCTTTGGATTTGGAGGTCAATTCCAGACTCTCAGTAATCCTAGACTACTTGCAAAATAATTTGATGAACAATACAAGTCTAGTATCTGCTTTTTGTGCCATAGAAAAGCCAAAAAGATCCAGTGCCTCTTTTGGTCATAGTATCACCATGCTTTTCCACTTTAACAATCAAAAAGCATCTAATACACTATTTCCTACTTTTTGTTCAATATAAAACTTACAGTTCATTTTTTCTGTCAAACAATTTTTGCAGTTATACTGTATCTAAGTTCTGCAGTATGACTGTTGAGGCCTGTTTTATCAATTTAAATAATTCATATTTTTAGGTTAGTTACAAGCCTCTTTTCATTAACATATACACTGCCGGGGGGGCGGGGGGGGGGGGAAACGAACACACACTGAGTCAAGAAGTGATTGACCCATACCCATGTATCTTATAATACAAGTTTAATACAGTAACTCCTCACTTAACATTGTAGTTACGTTCCTGAAAAATGCGACTAAGTGAAATGATGTTAAGCGAATCCAATTTCCTCATAAGAATTAATGTAAATGGGGGAGGGCGGGGGTGGTGGTTAAATTCCAGGGGAGCTTCCCCTACTTTGCAAGCACCAGGGGTAGGGGGCTCAACTCTCACCCTGCCCACTCCATCCCTTCCCCCAAGTCCCCTCCCTTGACCTACCTCTTCTTCCCCCCCTTTATTTCGCACACTGCATCCTGTCTCCTCCCCCATCCTTCCCCTCTAAACGCTGCAAGCCAGCTGACTCCCACATTCGGGAGGCAGGGGCAAGGCACGCTGAGTCCTTGCTCCTACCTGGGGCAATCAGCTGGTTTGTGGCGTTTAAGAGGCAGGAAGGAGAAGCAAGGACTTGGCACAAGCTTCCCCTCCCGCCCCCGCCTTCTGCCTGGGACTTGCCGCCTTTGAGAGGCATGAGAAGCCTGTCCTTGTTCCTCCCCCTTCCCTCCAAAACCCCACAAGCTAGCTGATTGCCACAGGCAGGAGGCCGGGGGGAGGTGCTGATCCATGGGGTCTGCTGGCAGACAGGAGGCGCTGGGGGGATGTGGGGACATAGGGAGGCTGACAGCCATGAAGAAAGCAGGCAGCCAAACAACATAAAAGAGTGGAGCACTGCACAACTTTAAATGAGTATGTTCCCTCATTGATCAGCAACAAAACAATGTTAAGCAGGACGACTTTAAAGTGAGGAGTTACTGTACTTTGTCTGCCTATTCTTTAAATTTGAAAGAACAGTAATGTAATTAAAATAGCATATTTAATCAAAATTTATTTTCACAATAAAAGACAAATTAAAAAACAGAAATTGAGGCTTGAGACATTTTTAAGGGCTCTTTAGTATTTTTATGTGCTCATTAGAAGCCATTCCATTATTATAGGCAGCCAATGCTAAATATATACCCCTGTTGCTTGTTGCTGTACTCTTTGTGTCTCCATCTTGGATAATGTTTCTTCTAAAGTTTGTAGAGCCTTTCGCTGATCTTCCTCTTTATTTCTTGCTTGATTTAACTCATTGCTAAGTCTTTCAGTTTCATCCTTCAATTGCTGGATATCAGCTTGCAGTCCTGTTTTTGTATTTCTCTCTCTCAAAATCAGTTCCTTTAACCTAAACATTAGTGCAATAACATAATTAAGAGGGGAATGTACTTATATTTACTAAAAACAGTGGTCTCCAACCTTTTTACGCCCAGGATCACTTTTTGAAATTAAGGGCAACCCAGGATCTATCCCGCCCCTTCCCCAAAGCCCCCCTCACTCCCATTCTCCCTGTCCCCCCCAGTTACTCGCTTCCCTCCACCCTCACTCACTTTCACCAGGCTGGGGCAGGGGTTGGGGTTTGTGAGGGGTTTGCAGTGCGGCAGGAGACTCTGGGCTGAGCCTGGGGCAAGAGGATGGGGTGCAGAAGGGGGTAAGGGATGCAAGCTCTAGGAGGGAGCTTGGGTGCAGGAGGGAGCTGTGGGCTGGGTCAGACTGTTGGGGTACAGGAGGGGGTATGGGGTGCTGGCTCCTGGAGGGGGCACTTACCTCTGGTGGCTCCCAGTCGGTGGCAGGTACAGCGAGGCTAATGGCAGACTCTCTGCCTACCCTGGCCCCACACCGCTCCCGAAAGGGGCCAACATGCACCTGCAGCCCCTTGAGACTTTTGGATGAGATAACCTATGCTAGTCTAGATGTTAGTCTAGAAGTTAAAAACTGTTTACTTTGAAATGGCTGGGTGTTTTCTTTCATTCAGGACTGCCACAGGGAGGAAAAAGAACTGAATTTATGTAACTCATTAGAGAGCCACTTTGTCCATTTGGAGAACAAAAATAGACTGAGGAACACACCTTCAAAGAGAATCCTGTGGCACCTTATAGACTAACAGACGTTTTGGAGCATGAGCTTTCGTGGGTGAATACCCACTTCCTCAGATGCAACACCCATGAAAGCTCATGCTCCAAAACGTCTGTCAGTCTATAAGGTGCCACAGGATTCTTTGCTGCTTTTACAGATCCAGACTAACATGGCTACCCCTCTGATACTTGACTTTCAAAGAGAGGATTTCACTGTAAACCAATCAACTGAAGTCCTGGTATTATTCCCAGTTTACTGTTTAGCTCTTTCCTCATTTCTCTAAGCCACATAAGCAGTTTGCCTTGAATTTAACATTTTTTCCCTTTACCTCTCTGTAGTGTACACAGCCATACTCTGAATATTCTTTTCTTCTTTTGACTGTTTCTGCAGTTCTTTGATATAGTCTCTCAGTTTCTTTTCAGCTTGTTCAGCTTTCCACCTCTTCTCTTTCTCCTGATCCAGTTCTTGAACTAGTGCCTGAACAAAAATATATTAAAACCCACATTCTGAAACCTTGAAGTTTAACAAAAATGATTGGCTCTTCTGCTTAATTATGTTAATACTGCTTATAAAAATAGTTTGTACTTTCAGAAAGCTGAAAGAAGACCAGAGTAAGCAAAAGAATATTGAGTAAATAGAACACAGTAAAATACCTAGTCTAGCCAGCTAGAAGAGTTGCATTCGTCTGCTTGAGGTGGGAAAGCAGAACAGAATCACTGGCCCAGCCAGGTGACTTCTATAGGAGGGTTATATATCATTATGGCTTTGCTTTTTACGGTCTTCTACTTATTAGAAGGATTTATGCAGGCAGAGCATAAATTTGTAGAAGTCTTTTCTGGCAGAGATGACCATTAACAATTTATTACAAAACAAAATGCGTAATAATGTGTTGTTAAAAAGTTTGTTTAATTTTTATTATTAAAAAACTTCCATTTTACAAAACAGTTTAGCAAAATGATACTACTCAATTCATTTTAGAGTTTTCCTTGGGCAACATTTTTATTCACACTTGCTCTACTGTAGGTGAAGATTACATTTTTCTATTTACTTTATTGCAAGTAAAAACATACCCTGTAAGTGGATTCCTCTGCAGTACTTGAATTCACATCTTCTGTTTTTCTTATTTGATTCTTCGGTCTTCCCATCAATTTCTTGGCTGATTTTCCCACCACTTCCAAGTCTGGTGTTTCTGAAGCTGAATTTACACAGGAAGAGTCCTCTTTCATTTGAGAATGCAGACACTTCAGCTTTAAATAATTCTGCTCTTCTCCCCTGAAGTGGTAGAAAAGTTAATGTACTTAAGAAGTGTACAAAGTTAAATGTCTCGTTACACACTAATGACATTAAGTGTCAGAAGCGCCTATATCAGAAGACAACATCTGCCGATATTAGAAGCTGGAAGAGTCAACTATACTGAACTGCACATCTAAATTTGGGAGAACAAGTTCTAAACAGAATGGGAATTGACAGTTATAATTAGAAGGTTAACTGTAAAAATATGCAGTACTTATGGATATGTTATTTTGAAAGCCATTTAATGGTGGTCTACAGAAACTGTCAATCTAAATGAAGTAAGAGAATTTCAGGGGTTTGATTTTCAGGTCAGATCATTGGTATTAACTAGATTCTAAATCTCACTTTTTATACCTCACAGTTAGCATGTAAATGACACTAAGACATAATTAAAAAGCTGGCAAGTACAATTATCCAGTATAGTGATCATCAGACATGAAAGGTAGTTATTATTCAAGATGACAGGCATATACTCAGGGCAGCTGGTCCCCCCCACCGCTGCTCCTACTACATTCTAGTTTTAGTGTGCTAGCTCGATCAGAGCTAGCATGAGCGAGTTTCCTCAAGCTTGGGATGCAATTCCCAGTCTGAAGTGCGGACATACTCTCAGACAGGTGCTTCAATACAGCCACTAAAAACGGAAGGAGAATTCACTCATGGTTGAAGATCGAAGAACTGCGCAAGGACGATTGCAGCAGCACAGTAGCCTTCCATTCCATAAAAGGTATAGAGGAGGATATTTGGGTCAAATCCAGTTCAAATTGTGGATACAAGTATCTTTTGGGATTCATAGTGGTCCTGGTCATAAATGGGATACTCAATAGGCAGGGAAGAGAAAGACTAGTAATTGGCAAGGAGACAGAAAAAGTGAATGGTGTCCTACATAAAAGAATCACATGAATGAGTCTAATCATTTGTTTTTTCCATTCACAAAAATGAGGAGTTTAAGTTGGAAAAAAAATAAAATCCACATTTTTAGTTTGTACAGTGACCCAAGGAAAGGTTTTAACACAGCAGCAGTGTGGGTTTCTTTGGTTTGTTTAAAAAAGAACCAAAAACACACACTCTCCTTCCTCAGGCAGGAGAGAAAAAGCAAGAACATAGGATTTAAATGTGTGATGATAAAGAAAAACTAAGGACCACAAAGTATAAATAAATGGAAGTACACATATTTAAAAAAGGTATATAAGCAGTCTACCTGGATGCTTGGTACATAGATAAAACATCAGCAATTGAGTTATTGCAGAATATTGATTAGGTTTTCTGTGACCTTTTGATTATTTCAAAACTATTTCCAGAATCTTGACTAATCTATTCTTGGGCTCCAAAATCAAAATTTATGCATCCTTAGTGAAATCCAAAGAATTACTAACTGTGGAACTTCTATTATTCACAAGCCACAGATGGATATGAAATTAATTATTGATTCAAGATGTGGGTTACAAATACCTTAACATAAGAAAAGAATATACTCTCTCTTTTAAAAATAATATCATAGAAAGGGGTAAATGCAAGAGAAACAAATACTCACAGCCAACTATTTATGTGAAGTCATAAACTAGTGCTATTTAATCTTTTACTGTAAGTGGAGTTATTATAGAAAATGGTTAACTGTCCTCAACTTGCAGTCCCTAGCAAAGTCTCCGCTTTCCAGAATCAAGTCCCAAAAGTCTGACCTACATTCTTTGTTCCTAAATGCACCACCTTACAATTGGCTAAGTTAAAACATGTTGTTCAAATGAACCAGCTTACCAGGCTATACAGGTAGCTCTGTATAACTAATTAGTGAGTAGTAAATGATAAGGACCAATTTTTGTATCATCTGCAAATTTAACCAGCAGAGATTTTATATCTTCTTTCATATAATCAAAAAAGATAATAAATAACATGGGGCCAAGAAACAAATCTATGGGGGACCTCGCTAGAAACACATCCACTGGATGATTTCATGCTCCCTCCCCCCACTTAGGCTATACCGTGCTGTGCCGGCAGGAGACACGCTCCTGCCGACTTACCTTAGTCTTTTATGGGAGCCGGAGTACAGAAATTGATGGGAGAGTGTTCTCTTGTTGATTTAATGTGTTCACCAGACTGGCTAAATCGATGCCACTGCATCAACTGCTGCAGTGCTGATTTAGCTCCATAGTGAAGACATGGCCTTAGTTTCTTTTTGAGCTTTCAGTTAGGCCAGTTTGATTTTTGCATAGTACTAATTCCCCCCCAAATCAGAAGGTTGCATAATTCTGTGTTAAATCTTTCACATGGTTTGTCAGTAGTTACCTTTATCAAACTTGTAAACTCATCAAAAATGCTGTCAAGTTAGACGAGACCTATTCTCCATAAGGCCATGTCAACTAACATTAACTGCGATGTTTTGCTTTTTCTAAAATTGACTGCAACCTATACCAATCTTTCTCTGATTTTGTATAGGATCAGCATCAGACTAACAGACCTAAAGTTATATGGGTCACTCTGTTTAATCTTTCTAAATATATGTACATTACTTGGTTTTAAGCACTAGAAAAAGGCTAATGTTAGAACACCTGCGATGTCTGGTTCTTTTTCTATAAGCCTACTTCCCAGGAAGTTGATATGCCATAGGATCTTTAACAGCAGCCCCATTAAGCAGAACATTTTGACTAATTATGACCATCTGCAGCTCCTAGTTACAACTGGATAAAACAGTCTTGTTTTCTTTGCTAAAATGGTTTTCTGAAATGTTGTATTTTACCCCAGATGTGACAGCACTTAAGTTGTCGGTTAAACAATACTGGGGTTGAATCTACAACTGCATCCACATGGAGACCCAGTCATTTCAATGAGGCTCTGAGAACACAGTTGCAGGATCACGACCTAGTTTGTAAAATGCTTTGGGATCCTTCGATGAAACACACTATACGCATGTAAGACCTATCACACCATTACAGTATTTGGGTAACTGAATATTTATGCTCTTGAACAGTGGTTCTCAACCTATTTACCATAGTGGGCCACATATGCAGCTCTCTGTGTTATGCAAGATGCAACCACAAAATATATATACACACTACCTGTATGCCCTGATGCTGTCACATGGGCAGCAGCTATGTGCTGATTGGGCTGCAAACAGCCCATAGGCTGAGAACCATTGCTCTTGAACCTTCTAAGTGTTCTGAATCTGTTTATTAAATGTATCATTTTCACTTTGTGATTTTCAAGTACACCTCTACCTCAATATAACGTGACCCGATAAAACACGAATTTGTCTATAATGCGGTAAAGCACTACTCGGGGGGAGGAAGGGCTGCGCACTCCAGTGGATCAAAACAAGTTCGATATAACGCAGTTTTACCTATAAACATGATTTTTTGGCTCCTGAGGACAGTGCTATAAATCAAAGTAGAGGTGTATCTTGAGAATGTCCTAGCATACTTAGAAATTGCCCTCCTGTAAAAAAAAAATCAAGTAGGTTCTAAAGTATGATGTCTGACCTACACTGACATTTTCTTACAAGCGTAACTGAAAGTTCCAATGATCAAAGGCAGCACTGAAAGGAAGATTCTTTGCTTTCATGTGGAGTCACTGTAGAAATTATAGTATTTTGGTTCATCAGTACATTTGTTATAGCAATTAAGTACCACTCTGTCCACAGGGTTTTACTTTTAAAGGGAAGTACTGCATATATTGAATTTGAACTCAGCTTTGACAGATTGAAGGAAAGACAAACAATCTACTAATTCAACACTTCCCACAGTAATGGACATGACCCTCTGTGGGAAGCACAAAGGACTACCCAGGGATGTATGGACAGACTACATTCGTTTTGTCAGAGTCTGAGCTTTCATTAAAAAAAAAAAAATACAACCAAAACTTTTTTTATTTCATGGTTATGAAGAGAACCTTCAAAAACATGACAAGTACATCAGTGTAGCAATGTCTGCTTGAGTTTTCATGGAGTCTAAAGCAGTATGTGATATGAACTGTCCTGTTCATTTAAATGAGAGTTAACTCAGATGCCAGTGAGGATATTTCACATGTCAACTTTGTTAATCAACCATTCACTATGCAAAGCATGTAAGAAAAAAAAAAAAGTAAACCAATTAAAATCTGCACCAGTCTCCCCCATCATTTCTCAAAGTGGGGGGGCATAAAAGACTAATATTAGGAAAAATAAGGCAGAATATGGAGTTAAAAAAAAAACAAAAAAACCCTCCAACCATGATGGGGTTAGAGGAAGAACACAACAGCTGGTTAATTGATTATATTTTCCTGAAGTGGAAAAGCTTTCAGAAGTTTAGGACACATTGCACTAACCAATGAAGAGCATATGAATGAAATATCTAAAAACTTCATTAGCGCTATAAAAATCTTCACTACAGGCATCAAGCACCTTCATCACCTCAAATACAAGATTTCAAGTTAGAGCTAAATTAATTCAGGAAGTACTCAACCTTTTAAAACCTTTTGTGTATCTGTGTGCCCAATCTGAAAGTACCTGTCAGTTATTTTGCCTTTTAGATGATTAGCATGCCCCTTAGTAGACAAGGTAGATTTATAATAATTAGGGATCTTGCTTCTTTTAGCCACCTTTCTGTTGTTCTCTTTTCCACTTTCACACTCACTCTCAGAAGTCAGATCAGTGTCTCTCTTTGCTTTGAGAACTTTCAAAGGAGTGCCTGTCCTTGAACAATTAGACACCTAAGAACAAAAACAAGTAAACAGCTGTTAGTCTAAAACAATAAAATAAAGTTACTTAAGCAGTTTCTAAAGTGATTTTTTTCAAGTCTACTTTGAAGGATTAGGGTTTATGAAATAGCTTTGATAGATATAGATTAACTAATGAAGATTCCACAGACTGTAGCTAATTAGCTACATTTCTCCCCCTTTGTCAGCCAACCATTTCAGCCTTTCCTTTCCCTGCAGGAAACTGAGCTATGCTGGCAGAACAGTGTGCCAGAGCATGTGTAATTGCTTACTCATTACTCTTTGAAATTTCTGCAGTTACCAAGGAAGGTTGTTAAAAAGTTGTTTCTCATAAGGAATAGTTAAGAGTTTTAACTATTTTCAGTTCACATGGAAGGGAAAAAAATTCCCCAGTATAAAGTTATCTGACAACAAGGTTATAAAACATAAACATCAGGATGGAGGATCTACAAAACTGAAGACCCTCTATTTTAGTTCATCCCATCTTCGGAGGGTTAGGGCCCAGCATTGAACAAAGGTATGTGCCCCCAAATCGTGCCCCCTTTTGCCCTGTGAAATTATACTGGTTCAACTCTCTACAGATGTAGATGTCAGATAGCACCTTAAGTATTAATTTATCTTACAAAGTTTGTTCATAACCAGGAGATCATAGAAATGTAAGGCTGGAAGGAACCTCTAGAGATAATCTACTCCATCCCCTTTGCACTGAGGCAGAATTAAATATACCTAGACAAACATTCTGTCTGGGATGGGCTAACTTATTCTTAAAGGTCACCAATGACAGCCTGTTCCATAGCTAAATTATCCTTACAGTTAGGACCACTTTCCTAACATCTACTGGAAATCTCCCATGCTGCAAACTGGTTCTAGTCCTATCCCTGGTGGACAAGGAAAATAACTGTCTATTGCTTGTGTGCATTTAGTCAAGATCTTATAAATATGCCAGGGACACCATGTACTACCATTATAAAAAACAAAAAAACCATCACCACTATACACTGGAAAATATCCCCCACCCCCATAGGTAAATGCAACCTGATTGGGCCATTATTTTGTATCACTATTAACTTTCACGGTGCTAGGATTTTATCACTTTTCACATTTCTGACTGGTTTGTGGCATGTGTCAAAGGATTAAAGAAAAATATTAAACTTCATAGCCAACATGATCAGACAACAGACAGCATAATGGACTAAACGGACCACACATTTTCCAGTATGCAAATTCCTATGATCTGTTGTAAGTATTGTCTAGTTTTTCAAGTTTATGAATGTTCTTATACTGTCCTCTCAGCACTTGTGGCATCTGATTACCCCCAAAATTAGTGTGCACATATGAATATACACATTTCTCTCCTCACTCTGCCACACCGACATCAGGCAGCAAGGACTGGATTTTTATCATCACAGATGCACATCTGAAACATACAAAAGGCCTTTGTGTAAATGGAATGCACCGTAAGACAGTTACCTTCTTCAAGAGCTGTGAAATTTGATCCTCTAGTTTTTTGATCCTCATCTCACTGTATAAGTCATTATCAATTTTAGTCCTTTCTGGTTCTGAAGAGGAGACTGGTTCTGAAGAACTCAAGGTACTTTGTGTTGGTATACTTGCACGTTGTCGAAACTGAGCTAACACCTTATCAATATGAGGGGTGATCACTTGCAAGTTAACACAAATCTTAAAATTAAAAAAAAAAAAAAAAAAGACATTCAATAATCCTATCCAACATAGCAATAATTAAATTAGTACAGTTTTTACACTTGAAAATAGCAGTGAGAGCACCTGTTCTTCATGGCAGGAGGGACTGGATGAAACCAAACAATCCAAGAGACCTTCTAAACATTGCAAATCTGATGAATTCTCTTCTGTGAAGTTTACTGGTTCACCAAATACATTCCTTCCATCTAGGAGTGTTAGCTGAGGCAAAGTCTGAAGGATGATCTCTCTGTAACCTTTAGGGATGAATTATTCATAAACTTATTTCAATTTAAATATAAAAGATGCTTGCCAGATTCTAGGCACCAAACCTGTTAGAAGTAAAATATACAACATTAAAAGCAGGAAGAGCCACAAATGCTTTCCCCCAATATAAAGCAGCCAGGAACATTATAGAATAAAATTCTCCAGGAGGTTGATAATTGAAGCCTTAATCACATTGGGATTTTTTTTGCCGTGTTGTAGCTACAGTGATGAAGCTGCACCGGGCAAACCCCAGTGTACACATGCTACACCAATGTTTGCGCGAGGATTGAATAAAACTACCTTGTATGTCGTGGATATGTAAGAAAAAATACGAGACGTGGTTTGATAACCCAACTGATTATTAAGCAAAAGGAAGTATTATCTGTTGTTGGGGAACTGAAGTGATGGTGACTAGAAACAATCTTCTTTAAGATTTCAGACCTACTAAATCTCAACTTCTCACGTCTAGTTTTTATTCACAGACTGGAAGAGGAAAACAAGCTTTCCTGATTTTTTCAGCTCCTAATAAATTTCTTAACTTTCAATAAACTAGTCAGTGACTTGAACTAGTTAAATAAATTGAAATGAAGAAAATATTCTCTGTGGGACAGATAATATCTGGTTGCAGTAAGTTTATATTACATTTATGACTATTTTGTGAATCACTGTGGGTCAGGAATTTTATTTCACTCCACAGGGGAGCTTTACCACAGCTCTTCCAGGAACTAAAAACAGTGTGGGGCAATTACTGCAGTCCCTGAGACTATACACAGCTCCAGAGAAGAATTACCCTTGGGGTGATTTTATATATATTATAACAACAGGTACCAGAGGCCCAAGAAAACAAAAGGTTTTGGGAGCAAAAAGTCTTCATTTAACCTGACAGAGGGGCTTGCCTTTTGGATTCAACAAACAGACCTGATCTATGGTCCAAGAGTGGCCTAGCCCTGCTGAAGAGCTGGAAGAATTAAGCCTGCCACGGTCCCCATAAGACTGATGTGTGATATGTTTAGTATTCGTCTACATCTTAATGTTTTGTACATTTTCTCTGTATGCTTCTGTTCTTAAATAAATGTACTCTGCTTTGAAAGAGCTGTTTTACCAGTAACCTGTCACTGTCCAGGGGCTGGATGTTTGTAAGCCTGTGTAGAATAAACACAGTGAAGTGAAACTGTACTGCAGCCTAAAATCGCTGCTCAGAAAGGAGTTGGATGTGGGCCCTGCCCAGAGAGACGTGACAGAGAGAGGAACCTGAGGGGCATTCCTGGAGCAGACCACAGAAGGTAGAGTAACTCCTTAAAACTGTGACACTTAACACCTGCCAAAGAAGCTACTGCTGTCAAAAGCTGATGTAGCACTTCAACAAACTGGTTCCAGGTGCTTAGCCAGCGGTTTGATTTTCTTTCTTTATAACTTCAGCAACAAACATGTACTGCTTTAACATTACATTTTTATTTAAATGATTTTAACATAGCTTGTCGTATTTGCAAATGGTTGATTAGTGATTTAAAAAACAGAAGAAAAATGCATATTTTTTTAAATACAACAAGGATTCAGATTTTGCACAAAAGCTTTCCAAAAGTGTCATCTTTGTGCAGAAACCAGACATGGATCACTGTTTGGACTGAAGTTAAGATTTTGGTCAGTATGAACCTGCAATTCCAGATACTACAGAAACTGTTTTTTCAACATTAACTATAGTATTCACTATTGGCAACTGTTATAAACACCTTCATGCTAAAAATAATTGAAATGTGACTCAATTTTCACCATAACGTTTATCTAAGGCATTCTTTCTGTACTAATATTTTCAGTTTAAACATGTCATTTAAAAATGCCTTTTCCTAATCAGTATACTACATATTAAGTTTAATTACTTCTTTTAACTCACAGTTTCAGTTCAGGCTCACCGTGAGCTGGAATGGTACCACTGAATACATTGGAACAAACTTAGTTCTTGGAGGATCATAACTGATTTCTTATGAGATGTGCACAAACTGATAACTCAAGTATTATCACTCTCATCACCAGCATGCAGAACAGAGTCATATTTTAGATATGTCGTGATACTTCTCTGAACATGTTGAGAGCACCCCGGTATAATTCTATTAAGGAGCTGAAGATAAATTTTTTTTAGTTCTCAAATTTTGTCCACAGCGTGGTCCACATTTTAATACAGACTGTTTCACAGAACTCCTCTATGCCCATTTGCAACTGGCTAAAATCCCTGCTACAGCAATTAATGTGTTTAGGTGTCTTTATGCTATTTACCAGCTGGAAACAAAAACAGGCAGCACCAGATGACCTGCCAGTTCTCAGCTGACCCTTGACAACCGCTGCTCTTGAAAATAAACAGTTTCTCTGATCAGGCCTTAATGTTTAAATGTAGCAAAAAATAATAGACTACTTTCAGCATGCATGGTATATTGTATAGGTAGAAAGGAAGAAAACTTCAATGGTTTTGACAGCATGAATCAGGGAGTAGAGAGATTTGATCACAAAGGTCATCACAGTATGACAGAATTTAGGTTTTTGATGGCTGGCCATAATTTATGAATCAAGCTACTAGCTGCAGAAACTAGATCACAGGTTTACAAGGCACAGAAGCCACTGATGTTTGGACAGTAACCAGAGTTCAAAGTAATTATCTAGTATATTAGTCATACCTGTTGTGTCACAGACTGGATTGCCCTTTCCATTTTTTTCTAAAGTAAGATTGGTCAAGTAGTGCAGTCCTATCATACATTGGAGTAAATGGTTAATACTACTTATACAGTTGCTGTGGAGATCAATGCGACTAATTTTATGACTGGTTCCACGAAGGTCTAGAAATCCTGTAAAATTTAGAAAAATGCAAAGCAGTGACTTCCATTACAAACAAGTATTTAAAGAACAAACATTTCCTAAGTTGGTATACGGCATTTTACAGGAAAGCTATCAACCCAAAAATACAAAAAAAAAAAACCCCTTCAAAATATTTTACACCCTGAAATTATCCAACATTTGCCCCACTTCCCTCCCAGGATTTATCCATTACAAGACAATATTGCATTAATGTTAATTTTGAGAAGTAACTTTAAAAAGGGATTATATTGTCAGTTTAAAAAAAAAGTTATTTAAAAATAGAGAATATTCTGCTTGAAGATCTATTTTAGTAAATGCACAGTGCATTACTAAGATTGCCGTTTACACTCTATTCAGCTTAGTTAGGGCCAGCACTTAGAATAAAAACTATATTTATTATGTAAGTGAATCCTTAAAGAGATCTGTAGGATTAAAAATGTGACCAAAGTAAGTCTAATCACACTTCTTATTTTGGAAATAGTTCACTGAAAAGGTTTTAATTTTAAAAAGATTACTGTATTTCTATGGACACTGTAAATAGTACAATAATACATCAGCTCCAGGGAGGCTACTGTAGTGGATGTAATCCTTCATAGGAATTTACACAGTAGTAGATCCCCCTATTCCACCCAAATCAACTCCTCCTCCTCTCTCCCCTGCAAGCACTATTACACAGGACACTTACATAAGACAAGGCTCAACACTTTGAAAACAGTGCTCCCTCATGTCTTCCTTAGTTGCCACTACCTCCAATTCTGCTGCACGTGTACTGTTCGAAGCCACTAAGGAGGGGAACAGGGAGATGAACAGGGGGCGGGGGGCATGAGCCCACTAGGAGTCTGTGAGCCTGTTGGGCTCTCAGGAGAGAGCTGCCAGTGGACTGAGAGACCAGGCTCTCAGCTCCCCACACTGCCCCTTGTAGGTCAGTGGAAGCGCTCCTGGTGAGGACACCCACCACTGACCCAAAAAAGGTAGTATAGACGTGCACCAATACAGTAATTACTGTGTAGTTGTAAATTAAGTTTCTAGTGTAGACACACCCTAAGAAGTGGTCTGTATTTGCCTCACAGTTGTGAAACTTAAGTCATGATCCTGCAAGTTGCTTGTAAGAGTAAGCCCTGTGTCACCTGACTATATATTAATTCATGGTTTCATCACTGGATTATATATTTTAGCATTCATGGCCTGTGAAGATTACAAATCTACAGGTTTAATTAAAGAGAGACAGTAAAAAAAACTGACAAGAAGTTCATTAAAAGAATGTTAAGCATCTGACAGAAGACCACAAAGCTATTTCTATAGTTATTTGCTATACTGGTAAATTTCACAATAATGTGAAATATTCTTCAGTGGGATACAGATTTGCAAACATAATACAAGTGAAGGTAGCTAATGAAGTAAGCATTTTAAAATACTGCATTTATGTAAACTTTGTCTTTGGTTCTCAAGGTCTAAATACTGCCCATTAGTACAAGCACACACAAATAATCAGCTACTGTGCTTATGGTTCCATTCCTAGTAATACCTCAGTTGCTGCTGACCTCCTGAAAGAGGATGAAGTGAACTCTAGTTGAACATACATAACTCAGATTCTAAGGCCAGAAGGGACCATTGTGATCATCTAGTGAGTCTGACCTCCTGCATAACACAGGCCATGGAACTTTCCCAAAATAATTCCCACAGCAGATCTTTTAAATCTTGATTTAAAAATGGTCAGTTATGGAGCATCCACCAGGATTATTACTGAACATACAAAAATCCTCTGGTGAGACTCCATCACTGTTCCCTTTACAAAGGTCCCAACAGCAACACATCCTCACCCCCAACTCATCTCCAAACCCCTGATCTCCAAATACCAACGACAATCCCCTAATGAGATCAGTTACATGACCCCGAAGAACAGCCACCAGCCCCAAATCAAAATAGCTTTAAAAAAAAACAAAAAAAAAAAAAACACACACACCCCTCCTCAAGCCCCCGTGCTGTCACAGAAATACCTTCCCCTCCCCAGACCCACCCTGCCCTTCTCCTCCCTGGTGGATCCCAGACAAAGCCTGGCCGGTGCCCAGCGGGGGCTACCAGTGCCTTTGCTGCAGATGTTGCACCAGCGGCTGTTGAATCCAAAATCTGATCTTGAGTCTGCCCTCTAGTGGTCCTGTGCCTAGCTTGGCTCCTTCCCTTCTCTGCCCCCCACCCCCACCCCTGCTCTGTCCCCCAGCAGTCCCATGCCCGCTCTGCCCACCCTAACCCCCCTCCCCCGGCACTACCCAGCCTAGCTACCCAGCCCAGCTTCCTCCCTCTCCCCCCAAGTCCAACTCTGCCTCCCTAGCGGTCTTATTGAAAATCACTATGGTACTGTGACGGGAAGGCTAGTTCAACTGGCAGGGCTGCTGTGTCTGCAATTTCCATACACAATGGCATTGGACCAGCAAAGAGTGCATCACTGCAGACAAAATTAAGTGCAAAGATTTCATGATGGTGCTCTCACAATAGTAGTGGCAACACACATACCATGTGTAAATACATGTGTGTGTTGATGTTAGGCTTATATGTTTTGTAGATGATAAATATTGCAAGCACCACTGGGAACATTTTTTCTATTTAGTGCAAGATAGCTTGACATGACTCATTATCATTGTATATTATGGTTAACAGCATATAATTTGAATTTGCTGCCTACGTGCTGTGACCAAAAATAAGATATGATGTCTACTGCAGGAAGCTAGTCTAAAAATTCATTTTCAGAAAGGCTGTTCTCTTCTGTGTTCAAAAAGTGCCTATAAAATACACAAAATGTAGGCCACCTACCTCACAGAGGTATTGTGAGGGCAAGTGACTAAAAAAGTTCTTTGGGAACCTCAGATGAAAGCTTACATAACATTACCAGGAGAGTAATTATTGTAATAGTTCTAATACTCTGAATTGTGATACCCAGATACAGGATATCTCGAAGTGCTTTATCAAGTTGTGTAAAATACAAATTCTTCCCATGAAGTTACCACAGCAAGACACTGGCAGAAACGAAAATAAAATCCAGGCCTCCTTCCTGCTGTACTATTTCTGAACTCTTCCTTGTTTAAAACATTTTGGATTTATTTTTCTAAAAGTGAATCTAGTGCTCATTGTACAAGACAGATTGACAGCATAGTTACAGCACCAAGCAATTCAAGATTCCCACTCTACTTCAGCAAAAGTATTTAAACACGTCTACAATCTTTGGTCTCTCTGATTGTACTACCAACAAGAGGAACATAGGTCTATTGCAAATGGTGAGGCAAGTGACAGTGCACCTTTCTTTTAAAATTATTAACACATTTCACATTAGCCACCTAACTGTTAAATGGTAATTAATTTCAGCCTGTAGTGACTTGGTCAGGATTTGATCTAAAGATTAAAAGCCTCATATTCCAATGGTAGCAAATTCCTGAGACATCCAATGTCCTGCATTTCTTATCTTTTAGTTCTTTGCGACTACAGTTGGTCAGACATTTTATATTAAATTGTGAAAACATCACTGCTAGATCCACTTACCACTAAGATCATGTATGTGGTTGTATGACAAATTCAGTTTAGTTAAATTATGCAGCTTTTCCAGTCCTAAACAAAGCGGAGGAAAAAAGTTAGTGCAAGAGCTTTAAAAAAAACACTCAGGAGATAAACATGTCTGACTGGTAAAATAAGGAAGACAGTTAGACTAGACACTATAAATGACAAATATAAACTATGTTTATTAAGATACAAACACTGTGGTTAGTATTATTTAAAAGGAATGAAGATCAAAGTTTATTTTAAAACTTTTTAAAAACTTATTTTAAATAGTCAACTGAGAAATATTACCATAATGGCCTTTAGAATGATTTGTTTATTATTTCTTCAATTTAATTCAATATGTAATATGGGATTTTGACTTCCATGGGGATTAAGCACATGCTTAACTTCAATCATAGGCTTAAGATCTTTCTTGTATCAAACTTCAACACAACTTTCAGAAGAGGATCATAAAACGTTAAAGGGAAAGAAAACAAAAATATACTAACCCTCTACTTTTGTTATCAAGTTACAGGATAAATTTAAAGTGCGAAGATTAGTTAGGGTACTTAGTCCTTCGATTTGATTTATTTGATTAGATGACAAGTCTAAATGCTGCAAACTCTGGATATGGCCAAGCCCTTCAATCTTCGAGATTTGGTTACAATGCAGGTTGATTGTGTGAAGTTCTGAACTTAGAGTTATCTCCAACAAGCTATAAAAGAAAATACCCAGTATTAAAATGTCTTAAGATAATTAAACTTATAAAATATGTCTCAATCCCAAATTAACCAATATTTTAAGAGGTGCAAATCACAAATTTTACACATTATTTTTTAAAAAATATTTTATGCAACTAGAATAGTGTACTATAGCAAATCATAATAATCTGCCTTACATTTAAGGTTCTCAATATTTAAACATAAAAACAATCCACCATATTTACCAGTATCTTTAGCCCTCCTTCCCACAAAAGGCTAAAAGTTAGATCGTTTTTGTATCTGAGGGCTAGTCTACACTGGCAATGCTAAAGCGCTGCTGTGTCAGTGCTTTAACATGGCTTGTGTGGTTGCAGCGCAGTGCTGGGAGAGCTCTCTCTCTCTCTCTCTCAAAAAAAATCAACCAACTAAAAAAAACAAACACACACACCTGCACAAGGAGCGCAGCTCCCAGGGCTGATGCACTGTCTACACTGCCACTTTACAACACTGAAACTTGCTGTGCTCAGGGGGGTGTTATTCCCCTCGTGGAGGTGGATTACCAGGAGCACTGGGAGATCTCTCTCCCAACGCTCGTGTGTGATCACACTCGCACTTCAAAGTGCTGCTGCAGGAGCGCTCCCGCAGCAGCGGTTTGAAGTTTCTAGTGTAGACGTAGCCTCAGGCCATGGCTACACTAGAGAGTTGCAGCGCTGGTGAGGGGGTTACAGCGCTGCAACTTAGGATGTGGCCACACTTGCAAAGCACGGCCAGCGCTGCAACTCCCTGGTTGCAGCGCTGGCTGTACACCCGGTCGAGCCTCGGGTGTAGGGATTCCAGCGCTGGTCAGCAAGTGTGGACACCCACCAGTGCTTTTATTGACCTCCGGGGTATAAGGAGGTATCCCAGAATTCCTGTCCACAACAAACCGGAAGAAAGGGAGAGCTCGGAGTTCAGCCAAACTGCTTATTTAAAAAACAAACACAGCTCCTGTTTGCTGAGCGAGCAGAGGCAGGCAGGGGAATTACTTTGGAATGTTCACAGCTGTTTGCTTGAAGAGAGAAACAGCAAGCTCACACGGCAGAGGGGGAGGGGGAAGTCCGTGTTGAGCAGTTGCTTATCTGGTCTGATGGGTATTTAGAAGTACATAATTTGCATTTAGTGAATGAGAGAGCAGTGGGGGAAGAGAGTTAGAACTTTAAAAATGATTGAAGGTAGGCACTGTGTGTCTTCCAGTCCTTAGAACTTGCAAGGCAGGGAGCTGAGAACAGTGTCAACTCCAAAAATCCATTCTCTCTGTCTCCTCCACGCTCCCTGTCACATTCCACCCCATCCCCCTCTTTTGAAAAGCACGTTGCAGCCACTTGAATGCTGGGATAGCTGCCCACAATGCACCACTCCCAACAGCGCTGCAAATGTGGCCACACTGCAGCGCTGGCCCTACACAGCTGTACGAACACAGCTGTAACTACCAGCGCTGCAAAACTGTAAGTGTAGACATGGCCTCAGATTAACTTAACTACTCTACTATGGGGTGTGAATTTTTCCACAACCAATTCTTGTAGTTAAATCAACCTACTTTTTTCATGTAGGCCAAGCCTACTGCTCACACACTCATAAAAAACACTTTTAAAAACAAAAATTCTTTTCTAGCCACCTACATTAATTACAATGTTCTCAACTTAAATGTGGACAATTAGGAAAAACCGTAGAATTTAGTTAGGGTACTAAAGAACTGGCTGTCTTGGTTTTTGTCCTCAAACAGCAAATTTCTGTCTCTGTTCAAATGTGTTTCTCAAGAATAAGGTCTTAGGTCTTTTTATACTGAGGTTCTATTTCTAAAAGTTTTTAAAAGACCATCAAGTCTGTGAAGCAAAGAAATGTGCTATTGTTTAAGCACTTTAATATTTAATATGAACTTGATACCCATCTTTGTAGGCAAAGTGATTTAAGATTTCCTACTCTGCTTAATTTTAGAAGTTGATTTACATTAACATCCCACTATAAAAGATTATGAAGTAGCTCAAGTAACGTTGACAACAGTAGCTAAGCGTGAGCACATATTAACTGGAGCGTAAGTGTTAAACAGAAAGTGCAGCATTTCTAATACACTGCCTTAGTTTCTGGAGGTCACACAATTAGTACTATGGAAAATTCTTTAAAATACAGTCCAGGAAAATGGACCACATAATCGCTGTAAGTGACAGACCACATGTAGCTATAATAAATGGCAAGGGGATGTGAAATAGATGCACGAAGAACACAAAAGACGGATCAAAACAGGGCTCATCACAGCTCTGCCCCTTCCTGCGGTTCTGCCCAGAGAGTAAAGGCTTGCAGGTGAGCCCTGACAGTGCAGTGCTCGGTTCAACATACTCACTGGTAACACCGGGGCCCAGGACGCCCGTTTCCTGCAGGCCCCGCTCCTGGGGCGGGGACAGCAAAGCTGACACTATCCAGCAGGAGCAGGTCTCCCCGCTCCTGTTGCCGAGCCCCACCGTTATCGAAATATCGACATCCTCGCCTGCTCTCCTCCTAAGCCCCCCCCCCCCCGTGCGCACCCCGCGCCTCACTAGCGACTGCTTCCCTGACTCCCTCCGGCTACGTCCCCGGAGCCCCCCAGCAGGGGCCCCTCCCCACTCCTCCGCCCAGCCAGCGGGGGAAAGCCCACAGCCCCCTCACCTCCCAATGCCTTTGTCCATGAGGCTGAGCTCCCCAAGCACGGCGCCAGCCCCCGCCATGATTCCAGCGGCTCCGCCGCGCTACGGGAAGCGGCCAGGCAGCCAGCGACGGATTCTGGCGCCTTTCGCTTTAAATCGCCCCAAATCCAACGACATCGCTGGGAGCGGGGTGCCGCCCGAGAGCTCCACGCTTTACGGTTGGATCCGAGGCCGTTACGACATAGAGCCGTAAAGCAACCCCCCCCGCAGGAAGTCGCGATTTCTCCTCCCGTAGCAGAGAGAGGCCGGTTGGGCTGCCTCAGGGACAAGTTCCTTCCCAGACCTTGTAGTTTCTGAGCATGCGCATTAAGGAGTGGGATGCGGCTCTGTCTGCCTTCATTGGTCGCGCTGCTTGGGCTGCTGACCCGTGGGCTGCGGCATGACGGGGAGCCTTAACCCCCAGCGCCCCTAATGTAGACGTGGCTGCTGTAGCCCCTGGTTGCACCCCTTTAATCACGGAGTTCGTGCGAGGCAAGGCTGTGGTGCTCAGGAGTCAGACTCCCAAACTCCGGAGATTTGCCATAATGACGGGGGAATTTTTCATTTGCCTTCAGTTTACCTGAAGTATACCATGTTAATTCTCTAAAGCCCTTTTACTCCTGAGAAATCAAGGTTCTCTCGTTTACAGCCCAGGAGAGAGTCAATGCTGAGTGCCCTGAAGAAGTCTGCTATGATGGGAAAAGCAACAGTGGGGTGGAGGAAGAGGTGCCTCTCCATAACCCTAGAGCGTAAGCAGCAACAGCAGTTCCAGAAGTTGGGAACCAGTTTCCTGGCAATGTTTTCAGTCACCCCAGGATGGACTGATAAAGCAAGCAGAGAACAGCTACCAAGAGACATTTTACACATAACTGGCTTGCTGGGTGTCCATCAAAAGAACCTCCCACCCCCCACTTCATTCATCATACCTGCACAAAGGGTACATTGACCTTTCTGCTAAAGGACTGTCTGGAGCAGAGCTGTTAGGAAAGGGAGAGAGTCTCAGGTCAAATGCTCACTTTCCATAGGTGGCAACGACAACGATGCTATTCTCCTATGCGCAAAACCCTGAGCCAGGTCTTATACAAAGTCTTTAAAGCCAACTTCCCCACAAATGTGAAGTGTACTCTGGGTGACTGGTGGCTCTCTACTGGCTATGCTCTACTCCTGACAGGAAGGGCTCACTGCACCCAGCTCGGCCCTGTGAGTAGCAGTGCAGCACCGGCCTTCCTCCATGGCAGGGGACTTTGAAGATGGAGGTCCTGAGGTAGGGGGTTTAAGCAAATCGCACCCCTGAAGGCATTCTGCACTAAAAAATTAAAAATTCTGCACACAATATTTTAAAATTCTGCACATTTTATTTGCCAAATAAAAGTGGAGGTTCCAGCATGGCATTTGGGAGCACAGGCTACTAGCTGCACAGAGATGAGAAGCCACTGTGCACCTACACTCAGCCCCAGGATTCGGGTTCAGAAACTAGGGGAGCGATGTGGAGGTGGTGGACAGGGTGTTTGCAGAGATTCATGCAGCTGGGGGAGAAATCTGGGAGTGGCTGTAACTCGGTCCCAGATACTGTGCAGGACTAGCAGATGAGCAGAGCACAGAGTAGGAGCCTCCATAGGCTTCTCTTTGTTTCCCGTCTTCCCCCAACGACCATGACTACCTAAGGGGAGTGGAGTGGAGAAGCTTCTCCTCGCTGCTGGCCAGGATGGCCGAGCGATTGTGGTCTTGACCTCCACAGCCTAGAGGCCTGTCCGTCTACCCATTTGAATCCCCATTGCTTCTGGCTGGCCTTCGCTGCTTCCTTTGGACTAGTTGCTAGAAACCTTCAAGCAGCTGCTGCTTCCCTTTAACCTGCCCACCTCCCGCTTCTCCCCCTGCCCACCAAAACACCAAACCAAAAAGCCACCATCAAGCAAAGCCACCCTCCCTCTGTCTCACCCCAGAAGATGCTGATTTTACTCCTGAGAGAATTCTGCGCCACTGCGCATGCGCAGAATTTAGCTTCCCTGCCGATGTCTTTACTTCCCCGCAGAAGAATGACTTAGTGACGGAGAGGCAAAGGGAAGCCAGAAGAGCGGTCATGCGATCCTCCCCAGCAGTAGGTTTCGGGTGTCCAGGGCAGCTGGCAGAGAGGTGAATCACAGTCGTGGAGGGTGTGGGACTCGGGAAGACCCGGCTGGTAGATCCTACCTTGCGCTGGCCTCAGCTGCTAGTCCTGGCTGGGCTGGGGAGGATGGGACTTCCAATGGGCGGGCATGAGCTTATTTAAAGCCTTCGTAGAAGACATTGGCTCAGGGTTTTGCGCGTAGCAGAGCAGCGGCCTCGCTGCCACGAATGGGAAGTGGGCCCTTGACCCAAGACTCTCTCCCTTTCCCCAACAGCTCTGCTCCGGGGCGGCCCTTCCCAGTGGGATGCCCAAGGTACCCTCAGCGCAGGGCTGAGATTGGGAGAACCGGGCCCATTCCATCCAATGGGTTGACCTGATGGCCCCAATTCTTCCCAGCTACCTGGCTAGTTTTCCAAAGCAAGAGCGCCGGGCATGCCCAGGCCTTTTTGGGTGTAGCGGTTGGGCCAGGATTACCTGCTCACCACAATGGCTGAGTGGTTAAGGCATTAGATTCAAGTTCTAGTGGACATGTGTCTGTGTGGGTTTGATCCCTGCTTCTGGTAGGGTGCTGCTCTCCCCACCTGGGACTTCTGAGTAGCTGTCTTTTAGTCCCCTGCTATAAGGGAAGCTCCCTCCAACTACTCACCGCTGGACAAGGCGAAGGAGTCTGAAAATCTGCCCCTCCAGCAAGATTTAAACTCACCAACCCTGCTTTACGAGACCAGTGCCCTAAACCCTGAGCTACGGAGCCAGGCCCAGCTCCACCCACCTCGGTGAAACTGCACCTGCCAGGATCGTCTTGGGGGATGGCTGCCAGCCCGAAGAGAGCTGGATCCTCGGAGTCGTCTCAAGGTGTCTCTGTTTCTGTTTCCACGCGGGAGCCTTCGGGGAGCCCCGCGGTGTCCGAGCAGGGAAGGCATTGGGCTCGCATTCCACTGGGCACGTGTCTGCGTGGCTCGGAATCTCACTGCGGCCAGCGTGCTGCTCTGCGAGCTCTAGCTGGGTGCCGTTTCTCCTTTTGGCTCTCGCGCCCCGCAGAAGTGCAAGCTGTCTGCCGGGAGCCTGTGGCATGACCTAACGCATCAGATGGTGGCCGCAGAGTCTGGGCCTGTGTGGAATTGCCCAGAGTCAGAGGGCTGGAGGACGTCCAAGGCTTTTCTCCTGGAGTGGAGAAGCTTCTCCTCGCTGCTGGCCAGAGCGGCCGAGCGATTACGATCTTGACCTCCACAGCCTAGAGGCCTGTCCGTCTACCCATTTGAATCCCCACTGCTTCTGGCTGGCCTTTGCTGCTTCCTTTGGACTAGTTGCTAGAAACCTTCAAGCAGCTGTTGCTTCCCTTTAACCTGCCCACCTCCCACTTCTCCCCCCACCCACCAAAACACCAAACTAAAAAGCCACCATCAAGCAAAGCCACCCTCCCTCCATCTCGCCCCAGAAGATGCTGATTTTACCCCTGGGAGAATTCTGCGCCACTGCGCATGCACAGAATATAGCTTTCCTGCCGATGTCTTTACTTCCCCGCGGAAGAATGACTTAGTGACGGGGAAGCAAAGGGAAGCCAGAAGAGCGGTCATGCGACCCCCCCCCAGCAGTGGGTTTTGGGTGTCCAGGGCAGCTGGCAGAGAGGTGAATCACAGTAGTGGAGAGGGCGGGACTCGGGAAGACCCGGCTGGTGGATCCTACCCTGCGCTGGCCTCAGCTGCTAGTCCTGGCGAGGATGGGACTTCCAATGGGCGGGCGTGAGCTTATCTCAAGCCTTCGTAGAAGACATTGGCTCAGGGTTTTGCGCGTAGCAGAGCAGCGGCCTCGCTGCCACGAATGGGAAGTGGACCCTTGACCCAAGACTCTCTCCCTTTCTCCAACAGCTCTGCTCCGGGTGGCCTTTCCCAGCAGGATGCCCAAGGTACCCTCAGTGCAAGGCTGAGATTGGGAGAACCGGGCCCATTCCATCCAATGGGTTGACCTGGTGGCCCCAATTCTTTCCATCCGGGCTGCCTCCCAAAGCGGCCGCCAGTGGGGATGCTGCTCCCTGCCAAGAGAAGCCATGGAGGAAGGCTTAATAGTCGAACTGCGGGAGACCAAGGGAGGCTCGATAGTCGGCCTCTGGAGGCTAACTTGTGGCCCTTGGAGCTGCAGGGCCCATCCTCCCAACTAGTGGGTCATAGGCAGTCCCCCAAGCCTGAACGCTGCTGTGAGCACAGGAGCAGAGCACTCTTCCACAGGACCAGCGGCACTCGACGTCTTTGCTTTGGATTTGGAGATTTTGCCCAAATTCTGACCTGGGGGGGGAGCGGAAGGGGGACGGTTTCACCTCCCCTGGACTCCAAGCCGCCGACCGGGCACTCCACAGCTAGCCAAGCGCACCCAGAGAGACAACTTCATAAGCAAGCGTAGCATTTGCTGAACCCTGTTGAGACGCAGCTAGCTGGCTAGTTATCCAAAGCAAGAGCGCTGGGCACACCCAAGCCTTTTTGGGTGTAGCGGTTGGCCTAGGGTTGCCCACTCACCAGAATGGCTGAGTGTTTAAGGTGTTGGACTCAAGTTCCAATGGGCGTGAGCCTGCATGGGTTTGATTCCCACTTCTGGTAGGCCCCCTGTTGCTGCTACCCTTTTGACCCACTGGTACACTACTTGTGGCAGCTGCTGCTGCTTCTCTTTAATAAAGCTCTCGGGCATCCTGCCCTCCTGTGACTGTCATAACCTTAGTCCCAGATTTGGACCTTAGCGTCCAAAATATGGGGGTTAGCATGAAAACCTCCAAGCTTAGCTACCAGCTTGGACCTGGTACTTGCTGCCACCACCCAAAAACTTAGAGTGTTTTGGGGCACTCTGGTTCCCCTGAAAAACCTTCCCTGGGGACCCCAAGACCCAAATCCCTTGAGTCTCACAACAAAGGGAAATAATCCTTTTTCCCTTCCCCCCTCCAGGTGCTCCTGGAGAGATACACAGACACAAGCTCTGTGAATCCAAACAGAGTGACTCCCCCTCTCCGTTTCCAGTCCTGGAAACAAAAGCACTTTCCTCTTCACCCAGAGGGAATGCAAAATCAGGCTAGCAAATCCAACACACACAGATTTCCCCCGATTTCTTCCTCCCACCAATTCCCTGGTGAGTACAGATTCAATTTCCCTGAAATTTCCCAGAAAAGAAAACTCCAACAGGTCTCAAAAAGAAAGCTTTATATAAAAAGAAAGAAAATACATACAAATGGTCTCTCTGTATGAAGGTGACAAAATACAGGGTCAATTGCTTAGAAGAAATATTGAATAAACAGCCTTCTTCAAAAAGAATACAAATCAAAGCACTCCAGCACTTATATTCATGCAAATACCAAAGAAAAGAAACCATATAACTTACTATCTGATCTCTTTGTCCTTACACTTAGAAACAGAAGATTAGAAAACAGAAACTACTTCTCCAAAGCTCAGAGAAAGCAGGCAGACAGAAAAACAAAGACCTCAGACACAAACTTCCCTCCACCCAGAGTTGAAAAAATCCGGTTTCCTGATTGGTCCTCTGGTCAAGTGCTTCAGGTGAAAGAGACATTAACCCTTAGCTATCTGTTTATGACACGCCCCCCAAATTGCAGACAGTGGGGAAGCTCACTGGCGGCGATTTCCTTCTAGAACTTGAAAATAAACAGATTAATACAACACATGCACCTTTACATATACCACTAAGTATATAACTAACAGACTTTTACATTTTAAGAACACTTTTTAACTACTGAATTCTGGGAAACTCTCACGGGAGAGAGCATCAGCAACTTTGTTAGAAGCTCCTGTGATGTGTTGAATTTTAAAATCAAAATCTTGGAGAGCTAAACTCCAACGAAGAAGTTTCTTGTTGTTCCCCTTGGCAGTATGAAGCCACTTTAGTGCAGCATGGTCAGTTTGTAGTTGGAACCGCCGTCCCCAAACATATGGGCGTAGCTTTTCCAGGGCGTACACAATGGCATAGCATTCCTTTTCACTGACTGACCAGTGACTTTCCCTCTCAGACAGTTTCTTGCTGAGAAACACGACAGGATGGAAGTTGTGATCTGTTGCTTCCTGCATGAGCACTGCTCCTATACCACGCTCAGATGCATCTGTGGTTACTAGGAATGGCTTGTCAAAGTCCGGGGCCCTGAGCACAGGGTCAGACATGAGCATCGCCTTAAGCTGGGTAAAGGCCTTTTGACACTCATCAGTCCACTTAACAGCATTTGGCTGGGTCTTTTTGGTCAGGTCGGTCAATGGGGCAGCGATTTGGCTGTAGTGTGGTACAAATCGCCTGTAGTATCCGGCCAAGCCTAAGAAGGATTGGACCTGCTTCTTGGACCGTGGGACAGGCCACTTTTGGATAGCATCCACCTTGGCCTGTAGGGGGTTTATGGTTCCTCGACCCACCTGGTGCCCCAGGTAAGTCACTCTGTTTTGGCCTATTTGACACTTTTTGGCCTTAACAGTTAGTCCTGCCTGCCTGATGCGCTCAAAGACCTTTTCCAGATGTAGTAGGTGTTCGGGCCAGGAGTCTGAAAAAATGGCCACATCATCGAGGTAGGCAACTGCAAATTCTCCCAGTCCAGCTAGTAGACCATCTACCAGCCTCTGGAAGGTGGCGGGTGCATTTCGAAGGCCGAAAGGAAGGACATTGAATTCATACACCCCCGCATGAGTGACGAATGCTGACCTCTCCTTGGCAGGTTCATCTAGCGGTACTTGCCAGTACCCCTTGGTTAAGTCTATTGTAGAGATGAACTGGGCACGTCCCAACTTTTCCAATAGCTCATCGGTGCGTGGCATTGGATAGTTGTCCGGACGAGTTACCGCATTTAGCTTACGGTAGTCCATGCAAAAGCGTATTTCCCCATCTGGTATGGGTACCAGAACCACTGGAGATGCCCATGCACTGGTAGATGAGTGGATTATACCCATCTGTAGCATGTTCTGGATCTCCCGTTCTATAGCAGCTTGGGCATGAGGAGACACCCGGTAGGGTGGGGTTCTGATTGGGTGAGCATTACCTTTATCAATGGAGTGGTATGCCCGTTCAGTCCGTCCTGGGATGGCTGAGAACAATGGGGCGAAGCTAGTGCACAGCTCCTTGATTTGTTGCCGCTGCAGACGTTCCAGGGTGGTTGAGAGGTTCACCTCTTCCACGCCACTGTCTTTTTTCCCGTCGTAGTAGACACCGTCAGGCCACTCAGCCTCATCTCCCTGGACTGTAAACTGACAAACCTGTAAGTCTCTGGAATAGAAAGGCTTGAGAGAATTAACATGGTACACTTTAGGCTTTAGTGAGGAATTGGGAAATGCTATGAGGTAGTTTACAGTTCCCAGGCGCTCTTGGACCGTGAATGGCCCTTCCCATGATGCTTCCATCTTATGGGCCTGTTGCGCCTTCAAGACCATAACCTGGTCTCCTACCTTGAAGGAACGTTCTCTGGCATGTCTGTCATACCAGGCCTTTTGCTCTTCTTGAGCATCCTTTAGGTTCTCTCTAGCAAGGGCTAAAGAGTGTCGGAGGGTGCTTTGTAGGTTGCTTACAAAGTCCAGAATGTTAGTTCCTGGAGAAGGCGTAAACCCCTCCCATTGCTGCTTCACCAACTGTAATGGCCCCTTAACCTTGTGACCATACACAAGTTCAAATGGTGAAAACCCTAAACTGGGATGTGGTACAGCCCTGTAGGCAAACAGCAACTGCTGCAACACTAGGTCCCAATTATTGGAGAATTCGTTGATGGATTTTCGTATCATGGCCCCCAAAGTTCCATTGAACCTTTCCACCAGGCCATTGGTTTGATGGTGGTACGGGGTGGCAACCAAGTGATTCACCCCATGAGTTTCCCACAGTTTTTCCATGGTCCCTGCCAGGAAATTAGACCCTGAATCTGTAAGGATGTCGGAGGGCCAACCTACCCTGGCAAAGATGTCTGTTAGGGCCAGGCATACAGTGTTAGCCCTGGTGTTGCCTAGAGCTACTGCTTCTAGCCATCGGGTAGCAAAGTCCACTAAAGTTAGTACGTACTGCTTTCCTCTGGGCGTCTTTTTTTGGGAAAGGGCCCAGAATATCCACAGCTACTCACTGAAATGGGACCTCAATTATGGGGAGTGGCTGGAGAGGGGCCTTGACCTGGTCTTGAGGCTTTCCCACTCTTTGGCATACCTCACAAGACCGGACATACTTGGCAACATCCTTGCCCATCCCCTCCCAGTGGAAGGATTTCCCCAACCGGTCCTTGGTTCTGTTCACCCCAGCATGGCCACTGGGATGATCATGGGCTAAGCTTAAGAGCTTCCCCCGGTACTTAGTTGGAACCACCAACTGTTTTTGCGGCTGCCATTCTTCCCGGTGTCCACCAGAAAGAATTTCCTTGTATAAAAGTCCTTGGTCTATAACAAACCGGGATCGATCAGAAGAGCTGAGAGGCGGTGGGGTGCTCCGTGCCGCCGCCCAAGCTTTCTGAAGGCTGTCATCTGCTTCCTGCTCAGTCTGGAACTGTTCCCTTGAGGCTGGGGTAACCAGTTCTTCCTCAGACTGTGGACTTGGGCTTGGTCCCTCTGGAAGCGATGTAGATGATGGGGTTGTTTCCGTTGCTGGTGAACCGCTCTCCGCTGGTGCACCTGAGGGTATTTCAGGCTCTGGCTGAGCCTTTTGGGTATGGCTGTCTTTTGCTTCTGCCAGTTCTGGCTCGCTGGCGCCCTCTGGCGTTGAGTTTGAAGATGTGGTTGCACTTGCTGGTGCTGGTTGCTGTTCCAGTTCCAGGCCTGGGACTGGAGGTGCTGTGGCTGTTTCAGTGGTAGGCATGGAATCTGGATCCACTACCTCTGTCTGGGTCTCTGGTAACCCAGACGGGGCGTCTGTGGACGGTTCAGGAACAGGAATGGGTCTTGAAGCTTGCCTGGTTTGGCTACGTGTAACCATTCCCACTCTCTTGGCCCGCCTCACCTGGTTGGCCAAGTCTTCCCCCAGTAGCATGGGGATAGGATAATTGTCATAGACGGCAAAAGTCCACATTCCTGACCAGCCTTTGTACTGGACAGGCAGTTGAGCTGTAGGCAAGTCTACACCTTGTGACATGAAGGGGTAAATTGTAACTTTGGCCTTTGGGTTGATGAATTTGGAGTCTACGAAGGATTGGTGGATAGCTGACACTTGTGCCCCCGTGTCTCTCCACGCAGTAACCTTCTTTCCGCCCACTCTCAAATTTTCCCTTCGCTCCAAGGGTATTTGAGAGGCATCCGGGCCTGGGGATCTTTGGTGTGATGGTGGTGTAATGAATTGCACTCGCATGGTGTTCTTTGGACAGTTGGCCTTGATATGTCCCAGTTCATTACACTTAAAGCATCTTCCATCTGATGGGTCACTGGGCCGAGGTGAGTTACTGGAGACTGGTGAGGTGGAAGGGTAGGGTGTCTGTGGCTTTACTTGGGTGGTATGTGGGGTCTTTGTCTGTCCTCGGTTGTAGGGTTTATGGTCTGTGTGCCCCCTGGGGTAATCGTTCCCCTTGACAGTAGCTTTCTTGCTTTCTGCCAGTTCCATCCATTTGGCTCCAATCTCCCCCGCCTCAGCGAGATCTTTGGGTTTTCCATCTTGTATGTACCGTGTGATGTCTTCAGGAACACCATCCAAGAACTGCTCCATTTGTATGAGGAGGTTCAGTTCTTCCAAGGTTTGAACGTTGTTTCCTGTTATCCAGGCCTCATAGTTTTTTGCAATGTAGTAGGCGTGTTTGGGAAATGACACCTCTGGTTTCCACTTTTGGGTTCTGAAGCGCCGACGGGCATGATCTGGGGTTATCCCCATTCTGTATCTGGCCTTGGTTTGAAAAAGTTTATAGTCATTCATTTGCTGCTTAGGCATTTCAGCTGCCACCTCTGCTAAAGGTCCACTGAGCTGTAACCTCAATTCTACCATGTACTGGTCTTCGGGAATGTTGTACCCAAGACAGGCTCTTTCAAATTTTTCCAAGAAGGCCTCGGTGTCATCCCCTGCCTTGTAGGTGGGAAATTTCCTGTGCTGTGGAGCAATAATTGGCGCCGGGTTGTTAGGGTTGGCTGGCACAGGCAGCCCAGCTTTTGCCAACTCCAGTTCATGTTTTCTCTGTTTTTCCTTCTCTTCATTCTCTTTTTGTTGTTTTTCCATTTCTTTTTGTTGTTTTTCCATTTCTCGGTGGTGGGCCGCCTCTTCTTCTGCTTGTTTCCTTCGGTAGGCCACCTCTTCTTCTTCTAGTTTTCTTTTGTGTGCTGCCTCTTTGGCTGCCTGTTCTCTTTGGAAGGCTGCCAGTTTGATGCTTTCTTCCTTTTCTTTCATCTCCATCTCTTTTTGTTTTATTTCCAGTTGTCGCCTGTGTTCAGCTTCTTTGATTTGTCCTTCGGCCTCAATTTTTGCCTTAGAAGTCATGGTCCCTGTTTTCTTGGGTTGAGGTGCCCTCCGGTGTTTATCTTCAGAACTGCAGGTTCTCTTTTGCCTCCTGAAGTCTGTCTAGCAACAGTGCCTTTAGCTAATTTTCAATGTTAAGTAAACCTGAAAAACCACTTTATTTGCATGTATATAGTGCTGGTATGACTCTCAATGGGAGTGCTATTGTGTGACAAAAGACTCTTAATAGCACCTTAATGGTTTCTTGCTTAAGATGCAAGCTACAAACTGCCAGAGAGAGCAGAAAAAAAAATTCTCTCTGGTTCCCTTTTAAAACCAACTGTTTCTCTCTGCTAAAAAGCCCTTAGCAGAGAAAAGAAAAATATAATATTCCTACTGGCTTCTGGATTCTGTCTATATCCCACCGCTGCCACCATGTCATAACCTTAGTCCCAGATTTGGACCTTAGCGTCCAAAATATGGGGGTTAGCATGAAAACCTCCAAGCTTAGCTACCAGCTTGGACCTGGTACTTGCTGCCACCACCCAAAAACTTAGAGTGTTTTGGGGCACTCTGGTCCCCCTGAAAAACCTTCCCTGGGGACCCCAAGACCCAAATCCCTTGAGTCTCACAACAAAGGGAAATAATCCTTTTTCCCTCCCCCCCTCCAGGTGCTCCTGGAGAGATACACAGACACAAGCTCTGTGAATCCAAACAGAGTGACTCCCCCTCTCCGTTTCCAGTCCTGGAAACAAAAGCACTTTCCTCTTCACCCAGAGGGAATGCAAAATCAGGCTAGCAAATCCAACACACACAGATTTCCCCCTGATTTCTTCCTCCCACCAATTCCCTGGTGAGTACAGATTCAATTTCCCTGAAATTTCCCAGAAAAGAAAACTCCAACAGGTCTCAAAAAGAAAGCTTTATATAAAAAGAAAGAAAATACATACAAATGGTCTCTCTGTATGAAGGTGACAAAATACAGGGTCAATTGCTTAGAAGAAATATTGAATAAACAGCCTTCTTCAAAAAGAACACAAATCAAAGCACTCCAGCACTTATATTCATGCAAATACCAAAGAAAAGAAACCATATAACTTACTATCTGATCTCTTTGTCCTTACACTTAGAAACAGAAGATTAGAAAACAGAAACTACTTCTCCAAAGCTCAGAGAAAGCAGGCAGACAGAAAAACAAAGACCTCAGACACAAACTTCCCTCCACCCAGAGTTGAAAAAATCCGGTTTCCTGATTGGTCCTCTGGTCAAGTGCTTCAGGTGAAAGAGACATTAACCCTTAGCTATCTGTTTATGACAGTGACCCCTCCCCCAAATTAACAAGTACCTAAGAAAAGCCAAGGGCCTTGCAATGGTTTCAGTCACAGAGACCCCCTGGGGACTGTCACCGGAGGTGCTGGAACTACCTCTGAGCCTGTTTCCCCTGCCAGCTTGGGACCCCAGAAGCCCGTCTTGTCCAGCCAGACACGCTACTCTGCTGCAACACAGACCCGGGCGCTGAACCACACCCCCAAAGCTGCAGACTTTAACCAAACCTGCTCAGCCAGTTTCCTATCTCCAGCACCCAGACACCCAGCTCCCCGTGGGATCCAAACCCCCAAGAAATCTGTTTTACTCGGTCTCAAGCTTATGCAAGGTAAACTCATAAGGGGTCCGCCCTCTGTAATACTGATAGAGAGAAATGCGCAGCTGTTTGCTCCCCCGCGTATCAATCACTCACTCTGGGTTTAATAATAAAGAATAGCGATGTTATTAAGTATCAAAAGTAGGATTTAAGTGGTTTCAATTAATAACAGACACAGCAAAGTAAGTTACCAAGCAAAATAAAACAAAACACGTTAAGTCTAAGCCTAATACATTTAAGAAACTGAATCCAGGTAAATCTCACCCTCCGAGATGTTCCAATAAGCTCCTTTCACAGACAAGATGCCTTCTTAGGCTGGGCCCAATCCTTTCCCCTGGTACAGTTCTTCTTAGTTCCAGCTCAGGTGGTCACAAGGGGTTTCCTCATGACTGCTGCCCCATTTGTTCTCTTCCACCCCCTTTTATCTCTTTGGCACAAGGCGGGAATCCTTTGTCTCTCTCGCCAGGTTTCCACCCTTCCTTCTAAATGGAAAAGCACCAGTTTTAAGATGGATTCCGGTTTCACAGGACATGTTCACGTGTCCTGTGAGACTTCATTACTCATTGGCTGGCACCCACGTATGCAGGAAGGCTTACAAGTAAACAGAGCCATTTACAACCAGTTGTCCTGGTCAACAGGAGCCATCAAGATTCGAAACCACCATTAATGGCCCACACTTTGCTTCATTACCCTAGGTCTTCAGAGTAATGCTTCATATTTCTGGCTTCACATACCAGAAAGATGGAGTCCTACAAATAAGATGAATGTGCTTGGTAGCTTATAAGCTTTGTAATGATACCTTACAAGAGAGCCTTTGCATCAAGCATATTTGGGTTACCTTACGGTCAGACTCATAACCATATTTCCATGACCACATGGAGTACAAGGTCACACACACCTCACCACTGGGGGAACATAAGGCCCAGCCCCAAAGTGCTACCCAGGCCCCAGTGAGAGTTGAACTCATGACCCCAGGTTTACAAGACCAGTGCTTTAACCCCTGAGCTATGGAGCCAGGCCCCATACTGTTACCCTTCACCCACCATGCTTACCTAAATGATGCTGTGCCTGCCATGCTCATGCGCTCAAGGCAGTGGGCGCACTGACGACCTCCCAAGAAGTCCTTCTTCCGCTGGGCCAGGCCCTAGGCACACACCAGAATGGCCGAGTGGTTAAGGCGTTGGACTTAAGATCCAATGGGCGTGTGTCCGCGTGGGTTCGATCCCCACTTCTGGTAGGGTGCTGCTCTCCTCACCTGGGACTTCTGAGTAGCTGTCTTTTAGTCCCCTGCTATAAGGGAAGCTCCCTCCAACTACTCACCGCTGGACAAGGCGAAGGAGTCTGAAAATCTACCCCTGCAGCAATGCTCCAGCAAGATTTAAACTCACCAACCCTGCTTTACGAGACCAGTGCCCTAAACCCTGAGCTACGGAGCCAGGCCCAGCTCCACCCACCTCGGTGAAACTGCACCTGCCAGGATCGTCTTGGGGGATGGCTGCCAGCCCGAAGAGAGCTGGATCCTCGGAGACATCTCAAGGTGTTTCTGTTTCTGTTTCCACGCGGGAGCCTTCGGGGAGCCCCGCGGTGTCCGAGCAGGGAAGGCATTGGGCTCGCATTCCACTGGGCACGTGTCTGCGTGGCTCGGAATCTCACTGCGGCCAGCGTGCTGCTCTGCGAGCTCTAGCTGGGTGCCGTTTCTCCTTTTGGCTCTCGCGCCCCGCAGAAGTGCAAGCTGTCTGCCGGGAGCCTGTGGCATGACCTAATGCATCAGATGGTGGCCGCAGAGTCTGGGCCTGTGTGGAATCGCCCAGAGTCAGAGGGCCGGAGGACGTCCAAGGCTTTTCTCCTGGAGTGGAGAAGCTTCTCCTCGCTGCTGGCCAGGGCGGCCGAGCGATTACGATCTTGACCTCCGCAGCCTAGAGGCCTGTCCGTCTACCCACTTGAATCCCCACTGCTTCTGGCTGGCCTTTGCTGCTTCCTTTGGACTAGTTGCTAGAAACCTTCAAGCAGCTGCTGCTTCCCTTTAACCTGCCCACCTCCCACTTCTCCCCCCGACCACCAAAACACCAAACTAAAAAGCCACCATCAAGCAAAGCCACCCTCCCTCCATCTCGCCCCAGAAGATGCTGATTTTACTCCTGGGAGAATTCTGCGCCACTGCGCATGCGCAGAATTTAGCTTCCCTGCCGATGTCTTTACTTCCCTGAGAAAGAATGACTTAGTGATGGGGAAGCAAAGGGAAGCCAGAAGAGCGGTCATGCGACCCCCCCCCCCCCAGCAGTAGGTTTTGGGTGTCCAGGGCAGCTAGCAGAGAGGTGAATCACAGTAGTGGAGAGGGTGGGACTCGGGAAGACCCGGCTGGTGGATCCTACCCTGCGCTGGCCTCAGCTGCTAGTCCTGGCGGGACAGGACTTTCAATGGGCAGGCGTGAGCTTATCTAAAACCTTCGTAGAAGACATTGGCTCAGGGTTTTGCGCGTAGCAGAGCAGCGGCCTTGCTGCCACGAATGGGAAGTGGGCCCTTGACCCAAGACTCTCTCCCTTTCCCCAACAGCTCTGCTCCAGGCGGCCCTTCCCAGCGGGATGCCCAAGGGTACCCTCAAGCGCAGGGCTGAGGCTGGGAGAACTGGGCCCATTCCGTCCAATGGGTTGACCTGGTGGCCCCAATTCTTTCCAGCTGGGCTGCCTCCCAAAGCGGCTGCCAGCGGGGATGCTGCTCCCTGCCAAGAGAAACCATGGAGGAAGGCTTAATTGTCGAGCTGCGGGAGACCAAGAGAGGCTTGATAGTCGGCCTCTGGAGGCTAACTTGTGGCCCTTGGAGCTGCAGGGCCCGGGACCCCATCCTCCCAACTAGTGGGTCATAGGCAGTCCCCCAAGCCTGGAACGCTGCTGTGAGCACAGGAGCCAGAGCACTCTTCCACAGGACCAGCGGCACTCGATGTGTTTGCTTTGGATTTGGAGATTTTGCCCAAATTCTGACCCGGGGGGAGGAGCGGAAGTGGGACGGTTTCACCTCCCCTGGACTCCAAGCCGCCGGCTGGGCACTCCGCAGCTAGCCAAGCACACCCAGAGAGACAACTTCATAAGCAAGCGTAGCATTTGCTGAACCCTGTTGAGACGCAGCTAGCTGGCTAGTTATCCAAAGCAAGAGTGCTGGGCACACCCAAGCTTTTTTGGGTGTAGCGGTTGGGCTAGGGTTACCCACTCACCAGAATGGCTGAGTGGTTAAGGTGTTGGATTCAAGTTCCAATGGGTATGAGCCTGCATGGGTTTGACTCCCACTTCTGGTAGGCCCCCTGTTGTTGCTACCCTTTTGACCCACTGGTACACTACTTGTGGCGGCTGCTGCTGCTTCTCTTTAACAAAGCCCTCGGGCATCCTGCCCTCCTGTGACCCCTCCCCCAAATTAACAAGTACCTAAGAAAAGCCAAGGGCCTTGCAATGGTTTCGGTCACAGAGACCCCCTGGGGACTGTCAGCAGAGGTGCCGGAACTACCTCTGATCCTGTTTCCCCTGCCAGCTTGGGACCCCAGAAGCCCGTCTTGTCCAGCCAGACACGCTACTCTGCTGCAACACAGATCCGGGCTCTGAACCACTCCCCCAAAGCTGCAGAATTTAACCAAACCTGCTCAGCCTGTTTTCTTTTTGGGTGTAGCAGTTGAATATAGGCTGTCCGTCTACCCATTTGAATCCCCATTGCTTCTGGATGGCCTTTTCTGCTTCCTTTTGACTAGTTGCTAGATACCTTCAAGCAGCCGGTGCTTCCTTTTACCTTCCCACCGCCTGCTTCTCCCCCCGCCCACCAAAACACCATTATGCAAACCTTCATCAATCCTGTAGGATCGCATCATGCCCATTATATCTTGAATTCACACATTAACCACTCAGCTATACTGGTAGGCAGATAACATTTACCGAACCGATATACCCAAAAATTTTTGGCGTGCTCCGGTGATGTTTCTTTGGATAACTACACAGCGAACTGCGTCTCAAAATGGTTCAAAAAAATGCTATGCTTGATTAGGAAGTTTTCTCTCTGGGTGTGCTTGGCTAGCTGCGGAGTGCCCAGCCGTCAGCTTGGAGTCCAGGGGAGGTAAAACTGGAACCCTTGGGTCAAAATTTGAGAAAAATCTCCAAAGCCAAAGGAAAGACATCGAGTGCCGCTTGTCCTGTGGAAGGGTGCTCCTGCTTCTGTACTCATAGAAGCATTCTGGGCTTGTGGGACTGCGTATGACCCGCTAGTTGGGAAGATGGGGTCCTGGGCCCTGCAGCTCCAAGGGCCACAAGTTAGCCTTCAGAGGCCGACTATCAAGCTTCTCTTGGTCTCCCGCAGCTCGACTATTAATCCTTCCTCCATGTTTTGTGCTTGCAGGGAGCAGCATCCTCACTGGTTTACGCTTTGTGGGAGAGTCCAAACATAGAAATATCTGGTAGAAAAGTGTACATGTCCTAACAGACATGTGACAGGTTCACAAGCCATGTGTTATGTGTATGGTACCGTAAGAAGTTGCCTGATTTTTCTACTGGCTTTACACAGTGTGGGATAGTGGGAGAGATGTAAATATTTATTCCGTTCTGACAGGTTGCTAGAAAAAAATAATTGTCCATGATTCTGCATTGAAGATTGAATATTTTCTGATAAATATTCTCTTCAGCTCTTCCTTATTCCTTCTGCTCTAGTAGCCTCACTGAATTACAACAGCAGCAAACTTTTTTAGAACCACTGCAGAAAGAGAAATATTCATTACAGCTTTAAAGCTGGATTCTGCACTGATTTACATCTCTGCCACTTCCTGTAAATCAGTGGGATTGCTCAGGAGATAAGTTATCACAAAAATTGGCCTACAGTGTAGTTTGCTGAAGATGAATATGTAGATTAAAGAGCATATATTCTGTAAAAGCAACAACCTGCATTTTCCAGACACCTTTCTATCTAACCACATTAAGTATAGGTTGGAACATAGGAATGTCCCATTCAATACATGTCAAAAATGCTTGTGAAAAATTATAGTGATACAGGAAATTGTTGGTCAAAGTAGATTGAAATAAAGTACTTAAAACTAGGGCATAGTACCTATCCTTCTCTTTGGGTGACAGAAATAATTATTCCCCCAAAAATCTTTAAGATAGCGTAAGGTCTGTATATTACATTAATTAAAACTATACTATTAGCATGGTACAGTTATAACAAGAAACCAGAATTTGATAGTGACAAATTTAAAATGTAAGCTTAAAATATATTTGAAGGTCAGGAAATTAGAAGGCTCTAGATCAAAAACCTTAAAAGCTCAGAAAAACTGAAATTGCTCAGTTAAGGTTCCAACATAAATCTTAACTCTACTTCATAAACCTTCCATGACCTCATTTTACTGGCAGAAGCAGCTTACTAGATGGCACTCAAAAATGTAGTTGTTCCTTGTTGAGTATAAAAATTGCAATAATCTGGCACTTTGTTTCAATGATGTTATAACCTTTCAGCCTACATAAAGTACTAGGGGATTTTTTTAATAGATTCATAGACTCTAGGACTGGAAGGGACCTCGAGAGGTCATCGAGTCCAGTCCCCTGCCCTCATGGCAGGACCAAATACTGTCTAGACCATCCCTGATAGACATTTATCTAACCTACTCTTAAATATCTCCAGAGATGGAGATTCCACAACCTCCCTAGGCAATTTATTCCAGTGTTTAACTACCCTGACAGTTAGGAACTTTTTCCTAATGTCCAACCTAAATCTTCCTTGCTGCAGTTTAAGCCCACTGCTTCTTGTTCTATCCTTAGAGGCTAAGGTGAACAAGTTTTCTTCCTCCTCCTGATGACACCCTTTTAGATACCTGAAAACTGCTATCATATCCCCTCTCAGTCTTCTCTTTTCCAAACTAAACAAACCCAATTCTTTCAGCCTTCCTTCATAGGTCATGTTCTCAAGACCTTTAATCATTCTTGTTGCTCTTCTCTGGACCCTGTCCAATTTCTCCACATCTTTCTTGAAATGCGGTGCCCAGAACTGGACACAATACTCCAGTTGAGGCCTAACCAGCGCAGAATAGAGCGGAAGAATGACTTCTCATGTCTTGTTTACAACACACCTGTTAATGCATCCCAGAATCACGTTTGCTTTTTTTTGCAACAGTATCACACTGTTGACTCATATTTAGCTTGTGGTCCACTATGACTCTTAGATCTCTTTCTGCCATACTCCTTCCTAGACAGTCTCTTCCCATTCTGTATGTGTGAAACTGATTGTTCCTTCCTAAGTGGAGCACTTTGCATTTGTCTTCATTGAACTTCATCCGGTTTACCTCAGACCATTGCTCCAATTTGTCCAGATCATTTTGAATTTTGACCCCATCCTCCAAAGCAGTTGCAATCCCTCCCAGTTTGGTATCCTCCGCAAACTTAATAAGCGTACTTTCTATGCCAACATCTAAGTCGTTGATGAAGATATTGAACAGAGCCGGTCCCAAAACAGACCCCTGCGGAACCCCACTTGTTATACCTTTCCAGGCAGGATTGGGAGCCATTAATAACTACTCTCTGAGTACGGTTATCCAGCCAGTTATGCACCCACCTTATAGTAGTCCCATCTAAATTGTATTTGCCTAGTTTATCGATAAGGATATCATGCGAGACCGTATCAAATGCCTTACTAAAGTCTAGGTATACCACATCCACCGCTTCTCTCTTATCCACAAGACTCTTTATCCTATCAAAGAATGCTATCAGATTGGTTTGACACGATTTGTTCTTTACAAATCCATGCTGGCTATTCCCTATCACCTTACCACCTTCCAAGTGTTTGCAGATGATTTCTTTAATTACTTGCTCCATTATCTTCCCTGGCACAGAAGTTAAACTAACTGGTCTGTAGTTTCCCGGGTTATTTTTATTTCCCTTTTTATAGATGGGAACTATATTTGCCCTTTTCCAGTCTTCTGGAATCTCTCCCGTCTCCCATGACTTTCCAAAGATAATAGCTAAAGGCTCAGATACTTCCTCTATTAACTCCTGAGTATTCTAGGATGCATTTCATCAGGCCCTGGTGACGTGCAGGCATCTATCTTTTCTAAGTGATTTGTAACTTGCTCTTTTCTTATTTAATCTTCTAAACCTACTCCCTTCCCATAAGCATTCACTATGTTAGACATTCCTTCAGACTTCTCAGTGAAGACTGAAACAAAGAAGTCATTAAGCATCTCTGCCATTTTCAAATTCCCGGTTACTGTTTCTCCCTCCTCACTGAGCAGTGGGCCTACCCTGTCCTTGGTCTTCCTCTTGCTTCTAATGTATTGATAAAAAGTCTTCTTGTTTCCCTTTATTCCCATAGCTAGTTTGAGCTCATTTTGTACCTTTGCCTTTCTAATCTTGCCCCTGCATTCCTGTGTTGTTTGCCTATATTCATCCTTTGTAATCTGACCTAGTTTCCATTTTTTATATGACTCCTTTTTATTTTGTAGGTCATGCAAGATCTCATAGTTAAGCCAAGATGGTCTTTTGACACATTTTCTATCTTTCCTACCCATCGGAATAGCTTGCTTTTGGGCCTTTAATAGTGTCCCTTTGAAAAACTGCCAACTCTCCTCAGTTGTTTTTCCCCTCAGTCTTGATTCCCATGGGACCTTACCTATCAGCTCTCTGAGCTTACCAAAATCTGCCTTCCTGAAATCCATTGTCTCTATTTTGCTGTACTCCCTTCTACCCTTCCTTAGACTTGCAAACTCTTATGATTTCATGATCACTTTCACCCAAGCTTCCTTCTACTTTCAAATTCTCAACGAGTTCCTCCCTATTTGTTAAAATCAAGTCTAGAACAGCTTCCCCCTTAGTAGCTTTGTCAACCTTCTGAAATAAAAAGTTGTCTGCAATGCAGTCCAGGAACTTATTGGATAGTCTGTGCCCCGCAGTATTATTTTCCCAACATATATCTGGATAGTTGAAGTCCCCCATCACCACCAAATCTTGGGCTTTGGATGATTTTGTTAGTTGTTTAAAAAAAGCCTCATCCACCTCTTCCACCTGGTTAGGTGGCCTGTAGTAGACTCCTAGCACGACATCACCCTTGTTTTTTACCCTTTTTATCCCAACTCAGAGACTCTCAACACTTCTGTCTCCTATGTCCATCTCCACCTCAGTCCAAGTGTATACATTTTTAATATATAAGGCAACACCTCCTCCCTTTTTCCCCTGTCTATCCTTCCTGAGCAAACTATACCCATCTACACCAACATTCCAATCATGTGTATTATCCCACCAAGTTTCAGTGATGCCAACAATGTCATAGTTGTACTTATTTATTAGCACATTCAGTTCTTCCTGCTTATTACCCATACTTCTCGCATTTGTATATAGGCATCTAAGATACTGGTTTGATCTTGCCTCCCAGTATTGCCCTGACCCTCCTTTCTCTCTGCCATTATAGCCCACGCTCCCTCTTGTTTCTGACCCATCTCTCAGGTCTTCATGTTCCCCACTTACCTTTGGGCTTTGCTCACCTGTCCCTGTCGAACCTAGTTTAAAGCCCTCCTCACTAGGTTATCCAGTCTGTGTGCAAATAGGGTCTTTCCCCTCCTCGAAAGGTGAACGCCATCTCTGCCTAGCAGTCCTTCCTCGAATAGCATCCCATGGTCGAGGAAGCCAAAGCCCTCCTGGTGACACCATCTTCTCAGCCTGGCATTCACCTCCATGATGCATCTGTCTCTGCCCGGGCCCCTACCTTTGACAGGAAGAATCAAAGAGAATACCACCTGCGCTCCAAACTCTTCACCCGTACTCCCAGAGCCCTGTAGTCACTCTTGATCAGCTCAGCGTCACATCTTGCAGTATCATATGTGCCCACACAGATGAGTAGCATGGGGTAGTAGTCAGAAGGCCGGATAATCCTCGACAATGCCTCTGTAATATTTCGGATATGGGCTCCCGGCAGGCAGCATACCTCCCGAGATGAAATGTCAGGGCGACAGATGGGCGCCTCCGTCCCCCTCAGCAGAGAGTCTCCGACCACCACTATCCTACATTTCCTATTTTCAGTAGTGGCAGCAGACCTCCCAGCCTTAGGGGTACGAGGCTTCTCCTCCTTTACTGCAGGGGGTGATTCGTTCTCTCCTGTATCAAGAAGAGCATACTAATTACCTATTACCACAGCAGGAGGGTTCGCAGCAGGGGTGGAGCACTGCCCGCTGCCAGAAGTAAGCAGCTGCCAGTGCCCACCCTGAGCCATCTCCTCCTCCACCAGTGGTGCGTCAGCAGCTCTGTGAACTGGGACAGCTACCTCAGCTGTCTCCACATGGACGCTGTCCAGGAATTGCTCGTGGACATGGATGCTCCTCAACCTAGCCACCTCCTCCTGTAGCTCTCCCACCTGCTGCCTGAGAGATTCCACCAGTGGGCACCTTTCACATTGGATGCCCCCCCGAGCCTGGATATCAGTAAGTGGAAATTGCAAGTTACAGTCTTTGCAAAACCACACCAGTATCTGGTATCAGAGGGGTAGCCGTGTTAGTCTGGATCTGTAAAAGCAGCAAAGAGTCCTGTGGCACCTTATAGACCCTGTTAGTCTATAAGGTGCCACAGGACTCTTTGCTGCTTTTACCAGTATCTGGGTAGAAGCATCCATGCTCTGGTGCTCTGTCTGGCTACAGGCACAGGTGGAGGAGACAGAAGCAGTACTGCCACAGTTGTTGCGGGTCTTCCTAACCATCATAAGCCTCCCTCTGTCAAACTCCCTCTCAGACTGCCCTGTCTGCAGCTCCCTGTCCGCTCTGCTCTGCTTTAAAGAGCAAGGTTTTGGATGTAGTTTGGCTTATAGGTTTTCAAAGGACTAACGGGTCACGGATAGGACCAACAAGGGACCCCTTTCCCTTCCTACTGCCCTTCCTACTCCCCTTCCCAACTTCCTTGCAAAACTCCCTGTTAGCCGCCCCTGTTCGCAACCTCCCTGGTCGCTTGTGCGAGACTTTATAAAGGTCTGGCCTGAGTGAATGCCCTGCCCACTGGTTAAGGCTCAGCCGATTACCAGAGGCTTCTAGCTTTCAAACCTTCCTTTGTAGCTCAGTTTACAACTGTCAGCTACAGCACAGGGTCCTCAGGCTTGTCTTACAAACATGCACTAGATTATTTATTTATCTTTGTCCTGTATCTGAAGCGTGAAGTCTCTAGACAATGCTGGGAAGGTGAATGTGACAGAGCTGGGTATCTGGTGCATGGCTGGGTAATAGACAGGATCTTGTGTGTATTGTCTGGGAAGGGTAACGTGAGATCTTGGGTTAATGTTACAGCTATGTTTGGCTGTTAGGGTTATTTTCTCAGCCAGGACAAGATGTTGCATAATCACAACATGTTGTAGAAACTGGGCTCTTGGCATAAATAACTACTCTCTTTAATAGGTAATGATTCTGCTTTCATAAACTGATAAATAGGCAATTTGGTTGCTTGATTCTTTTAAAAAGAATTTTATTTTATAATCAATTGTACACTCACTGAGCTCCACAATTAGTTCTGGTTTGTGGCTTCTGAAGTCAGCAATTTTCATGGGTTTTGTAGACTCATTTTCATTATTTCACCCCTTACTCTCCAACTCCAGCTATGACAACACGCTAAAGAAAAACACATACTTTCCATAAAACTTGAAAAAGTTTAATTAAAATTTTCGTAACAAGCATTTATCTGAGTTAAACAGCAAACAAATAAACAAACATATAACAAGATAATCTCAGTGAGTTTTTTGAAGCTAGTTTGGAGGATATGTTAATAAATAAAATCTAAATTAGTTGGGTTCTCTGCAAATTTTAGAAATGCTAATTCTGTACTGGAATTTAATATATTTTAAGATGAACAGCAAAACAAACTCAGTAGTAGCTGGCTTTTACGCTCCTCTTTAGTTTAATATTTCTTTGTATTGAATACAATAAACCAAACACAGCAGGTACAAACCAAATAAAAATAATCACAAGGCCTGAGAGCAGCAAAAACTAAATATTGTAAGAAAGAACTGTTAATAGAAAAAAAATCACTAAAATCAAATAGAACAATATACTTGTAGCCATTTTTAGCACACAGTACATCTATGTGTGAACATCAATACACATTGAACACTGTAATTAATAAGACAAATAAAACAAATGATGAAGTATTCTAATACCAAGATTTAAAAATGCATGCAAAATATTACAGATAGAGGTCTGCTCGGGTTTGTAGCAGAAACTCAAGATAAGGAGAAAGAAAAATCATCACACTTTCTGCAGGGTAATAATTAGACAATTTTCAGTAAATACTGTAAAATAAATTGGACGATTTGAGAAATTTGAGATGGATTACAGCTATTCCTGGGAAGGCATGTGACGGAAAGAAAGGCAGCAACAATCTCAGTCTTTGAGATTGCAGCATACTGAGACAGTGTCTACCACTGACCCCTCTACTTGTTTGTTACTAGCCTCCAAACAGCTCCCTATATCCTGTCTACTCTTAGTGTACTGACTGCAGGCCTGGTTCTATTCCTGGAGCCTGTCTCTATCATATTGCCACCAAAAGGCCACTGCCATCTCTATCTCCTGTTTCGTCTCTTGCTGTCACCCACTTATGGATTACTTGGATTACCCATTTTAACATCTGCAATGTACTTTACTGGGAGTGGATCCTTCTGTCCATGCCCTTTTGACCAAGATTACAGTGAGGTGTTTGGGTTTTAAATGTAGTCCTCCCTCTAAGCGGTTACCTGTGTGTTTTCTCCTTAGAAATGGGACTGTGTGAAATTTAGACACACATGGCATCCTTTCCCTAAGATGAGATTTATTAAAAACTAGACAGAAAATAATTTAACACAAAATAAACAGTTGTCTCAACATATCCAGATTTATCCTCGGTGAGAGCTAAACTAGGTAAGGCCATGTCTATAGGGATACCTAGGCAAGCAAAGACGAATCAACAAAAGATGTGAAGTTAACGTGACTAAAAGGTATTAAGCTACAGTGAACTAAGGCCCCTTTAAAATGAAAGCATAGGGGTTTAACATGCTTTAAGATGTGAGTCTTTCTCAGCTTCCATTACAGAAAAAAACATAAAAAGTTTATATGATCCAGACAGAAAACTCTAGGTTATGACCGTCTTATTATCATTCTCATTCCCCCTTCTGGGATAATGCCTATATATGGAGACCAGATTGTCCTGCTGTCACAGTGTCTTTCAGCTGTTAGTCTTAGGTCTTGTTTTCAAGAACAGCTATACCACAAGCCATCCTAGTATAGACACAGCCTATATCAGGGGAATCTTGAGTACGAGAAAGTAGATTATATTATCTCTGTATTTGGCACTGGTAAGACTGCTGCTGGAATACCGTGTACAGTTTTGATGTCCATAATTCAAGAAGGATGTTGATAAATTGAAGAGAATTCAAAGAAGAGCCACAAGAATGATGAAAGGATTGGAAAATATGTCTTCTAGTGTAAGACTCAGGGAGCTCAATCTATTCAGTCTAAAAAAGAGAAGGTTAACTGGTGACTCGATCACAGTCTATAAGTATCTACATGGGCAACAAATAATTGCTAATGGGCTCCTCAATCTAGCAGTTCTAATGGCTGGAAATTGAAGCTAGACAATTCAGACTGGAAACAAGCCATAATTTCTTAGCAGTCAGGGTGATTAACAATTGGAACAACTTATTAAGGGTTGCAGTGGATCCTCCACCACTGGCAATTTTTAAATCAAGATTGGATGTTATTTTCAATACATATACTCTAGTTCAAACAGGAATTATTTCAGGGGCCTGTGTTATGCAGGAGGTCAGATTAGATGATTACAGTGGTCCCTTGGAATCTGTGTGTAACCCACACACTTCCTGGGTGTGGCCCTCTGTCACATTTAGTGGCACTGAGACCACTTAGAGAGAGATTAATGAGTTTGCTCTGCAGCTTTAGCTACGAGCCACCACCGACAGACCCCAGTTGTCGTCGGCGGGGATCGAATCTGGAACCGGTGGAGCTTAATGCATGAGACTCTACTGCCTGAGCTAAAAGCCACATGGCTCTTAGCTAAAGCTGTAGAACAAACTCATTAATCTCTCTCTCTCTCTCTGCCACTAGATGAACAGAACACCACACCCAGGAGGTGCATGGGTTACATATGAAAAAATGTTTTTGCCAGTATGGTTTACACTGGTTCCCTGAATGAAATAAGCTATACCAGCACATTTTATGCTGGTATAAAGGTGTCTATTTTAGGGCTTTTGCCACTATAAAATGTCATTAAAGAATTCACACCCCTAACTGATATTACTATACAAGCAAATATTTCTTAACATACTTACAAAGGGTTTATCTGTCTGTGAATACATAATCCCAGGTGGATAGCTCCCTCTCATAAACCAGTCCAGTTCTATGCGCCTAACAACTGCAACTTCAAACACGGCTTGTAAAATTCAAGCTCAACTATGGATGAACTGGTTTTGATGATGACTGGGCCATTTCGTTTTAATGGCCCTATTCAGTGTGTTTGGGAAATGTGTTTACCTCATGGGGTCTAGTCTATCTGGGTTTAGTTGCTTTCTAAAACAAACTTCTCTCCATTAACTATCATTTTGGTGGGACTGGCAGCGCTACCTATTATAAAGGTTGCCTGACACTTCCCATTATAAGACCCCAAAACTTTGTTAAATTTAAACAGTTTGTGTTGAAATTTTCCATGCTGGGTGTCTGCCCCATGCTGAATCTTTTGGGAAAATATTACCTAAGCTGTTTCAGACATTTCTGAGAACCAGACTAGGGAAAAATATGTTGTTGTGTCCATGTTAAGATATTCCGGTAATCTTTTCTTTGCCAAGCTTTCACTCCTCCCCCTGCTCTGGAGCAGGGACTTGAAATTATCAGAGGAATGGCTTTTGGGTCAGGGATGTGTCTTTTTGAAATCCCCTTGAAAAATCAGCCCTAATGTAGTCAAATTATAAAAATTGAAGTTTGCACATCCTAAGTAGAGACAATGCACTAAATGAGGCAGGGGTCCTGTGGGGGAAATAAGTAAGTGATGATGTAATTAAAGACTGGTGCATACGCACAAGATGACTGAATTAAGGTTCCACAGGTAACAATTCTAGAATTTCCTAGCTTTTGAGTGCTTGACTTTGCAATTGTGATACTGATTTTTAAATGTAGTTGATATGTAATAGATTTTATGAATGAAGGACAGACTTTCATATTCTGTCACAGAAACACTTTCACATTTGACGCTGGGTAATTTATTTAACCCCTCTATGTTTCAGTTTTCCCATCTGTAAAAAACAGATATTTACCTACCACACAGGGTAGTTTTAATAACTGTTAAATGTTTTGAGCTCCTTTGATGGAAGGCACTATAGAAGTAGAAAGCATTTATAGTTAATGTATTATAATGCCTGTTTCTTTAAAAAAAACTAATTATCTGTGAAGTACAGGTTATACTGACATTTGATACATGTTGTTCTTGCAATACTTGGTTAATCATCTTCACACATTAAACATCAAAAACCCAAAGAAGACTTTGTCTTCTGAATGACTAAGCCAATATTCCTGAAATGTTTCACTAGGGAGTAAGGTCAGGTCAACTTCATAACAACACAGCCATGGAATAAGGGAAATGAATGCTTCTGAAGCCCCTACAATCATTGACCTTATCTGAGAACAGATAGAGAAAATGGGAAAAGGAAAGCATGACTATCTCAAAGAAGAAGTGAGAGGTAATGAAAATGACAGGATGCAGCTCAAAAGAACTATAGGGTATTTTGATGGGGTAAATTTTATTATAGGCACCATAGTAGGTGCAGGGATCTTTGTGTCTCCCACAGGAGTGCTACAATACTCCTTACTTAATGTGGGTGTTGCGCTAAGCATCTGGACTGCTTGTGGAGTAATATCACTGATGGGAGCCCTCTGTTATGCAGAGCTGGGGACTGCCCTACCATTATCTGGAGGAGAATACAGTCACATAAAAAGAGCGCTTGGATCCCTACCTGCTTTCATCTTTATCTGGACGGCAATGTTTACCAAACCAGCATCAAATGCTACTCGAGCCTTGTTGTTTGCTGAATACGCTACCCAACCTTTCTATGGTGTATGCCCTGCACCGGAGCTGCTAAAGAAATGCTTGGCTTTGACCGTTCTTTGGTCTCTGGGGATTCTGAATGGCCGAAGTGTCAAAATGGCTACTTGGGTCCAAACTGTTTTCACAGTACTGAAGATGATGGCACTATCTGTAATTGGCATAGGAGGCATTGTTCTGCTGGTTAGAGGAAGAAAGGAGAATTTAGTAAGGTTTGAGAATGCATTCAGCTCAGAGATTCCTGATGCCTCACAGATTGCTGAAGCCTTTTTCCAGGGATTATATGCATATGGCGGTTGGTGGTCCCTCAATTACATGGCAGGTATATCTTGTTTTTTACATTTAATGTTATGGCCAGCATTCTTACATTCCTCAGATAATGTTATTAGAGCTTGTCTCCCAGTGAGAACAATTTAGCCTGTAAAGACATTTATATTAAAACACTGGTTGTATTCAAGGTCTGTGTCTGGTTGTGTTGTAAAGGTGCATTGTCTTATTTCATGCAGCTTGTTTGCATAATGTGCATTTACTGTCTCCAGAACCAGCTGCATATTTAAAGAAGACTAATGTGGAAAACAAAAGGTTTAGTTTAAATCTATATGCAAATAGAATGTGAGGACCTAAAACAGTGATTTTCCCCTTTCTCAATGCTATTGCAATTATTTGCAAGAGGATATGCAGAGCAGAGTGTGGATATCAAGACTGAGTGCCTTCAGCCACGCAGGGCACATACCAGAAGCCTACTAATGTACAACCTTGAATTGCTTATTTTGACAAGTGCATGAACTATTTCATTTTGCATTGCAATCAGAAACAATACTTTTAACAATATCAATTTTGATTTGCATAAGAGGTAATCGTTTCACTGGGGAAATAATTCTTAGTAGAGAATAAAGGAAAGAGTAAAGGAAAAGAGTAAGGAAAATGTTATAAACAACTTTTCTGTGCCCTTTCTAATATATTCATTTAAAAACATTAAAGAAGCCCTCCTAGTTTTTGGTCAGTCATTTGGTTATTCCACTTTGCATGTGATATTTAATAATATGAGCAATTATTGAAAGCTTGGTAAGGCTTTTCAGTCTGTTTACTTTGTGCATTGGAAGCACTTTGTATATACTGTATTTCTGACCAGCTCTATTTAAAAGTAGTTACCGGTGTCACCAAGTACCTCCATCAATTTTCATGGTTTCACAGTCAATGCTTCTCTCTCCTCTATTACCTTATGAAATATTGCCACAAATGTACTCCTTAATCCTATCAAGTTTGTCAGGGAAGCACTCTTTCGAAAGCAATATTGTGAGTATATTTGTTTTATTAAATAATTTTTTAAATTATATTTTTTCAGAAGAGATGATAAATCCTAGTAGAAATATCCCCTTGACTGTGATGACTGCACTTCCTGCAGTGACTTTGTTTTATTTACTTGTAAACATCTCGTACTTGACAGTTCTGACACCTAAGGAAATTGTCTCCTCAGGTAAGGATATAAGGCTGATGAATCAAAAGGAGAGGTAATCATTACAACTATTTATCTGTGTCCACCCTGTTGGGGTCACTTGGGTCCAGCTGAATTCAAGGTTTACATATAGCAAGGCACTCGACTTTGAGTCAGGAGATTTGGCTTCTGTTCTGAGTTCTAAGGGTATGTCTACACTGTAGTTGGATGTGAACCTTCAGCCTGGGAAGACAGACTTGTGCTAGTGGGGTTCAAGCTAGCATGCTAAAAATAGCAGTACAGAAGTTATGGCTTGGGCTGGAGCTTGGGCTCTCAAGCCTAGGGTCTTGGGTGGGCTTTACATTCTGAGCTGCAATGTCCATACTGCTATTTTTAGTGCACTAGCTCTAGTCACTTTAGTGTGAGCCTGTCTGCACGGGCTGAGAGACTTGCTTCCAGCTATTATTTAGATATACCTTAACAGAGACTTTGAGGAAACTCCTTGGGGGCTTGTGTACACATAGAAGTTGCTACAGTTTAATTTAAATCTGTTTAGTAAAACTGGATTTGTAGCAATGTCGGTTCCAGGATATTAGGGAGTCAAGATGGGAGAGAGAATATCTCTTATTGGACCAACTTCTGGTGGTGAGAGAGACAAGCTTTTGAGCTTACACAGAGCCCTTCCTCAGTAAGAAGACCAGGCCTTTGGCTTTCTGTGCTTTAGCTCACTACCTGTAATATTAGGACTATACTCCCTACCTCACAGATGCATTGTAAGGAAAAACTCATTCATGTTTGAGCAATGAGCACCAAAGAAAAAGCCTACAAATAAATAAAACAAAATGGTCTTATTACAGGCCTTTTTAGGGATTACTTTTCAGAACAAATGTCCTTGTTCTGTAGGAGGCTCTATACTAAAAGTGCCATGAACCTAGAATCTCTCATCTTCCATTGGATTATAGCTGCTATAGAAAGTCCAGGAAGAATTGTATTCTTCTCTGTGATTGTCCTTTTTCTGTTCTAATCAGCTTCTTATACTGTGTACATCACTGTAGTATCTGAGTACCTTATGCCCTTTGGTTGTTGGCCCAGTAAATAGCAGTCCCTTTGCACTAGCATGGGCAATAGCGAGTTTTCAAGAGGTGCCAGGAAGCAGCCCTTCACATTTCTTTGTGGAGTCCCACCATGGGATAGATCAGAGGTTCTCAGCCTTTTCCTTACTAAGCCCCCACCCCCCCCGCATGCTATAAAAACTCCATGACCCACCTGTGCCACACCAGCTGTTTTTCTGCATATAAAAGCCAGAGCCAGTGTTAGGGGGTAACAAGCAGGGCACATACCTCAGGTCCAATTCCATAGGGGGCCCTGCAAAGCTAAGTTGCTCAGGCTTTGGCTTCAGCCCGAGGAGGCGGGTCTTGGAGCCCCAGGCTTCAGCACTGTGCCACATGGCTTTAGCTTTCTGCCTTGGGCCCCAGCAAGTCTAACATTGGTCTTGCAAGGCAGACCCCTGAAACCTGCTCACAGCTCCCCAGGGGACCGCAGGCCCCTGGTTGAGAACTGCAGGGATAAAGGATTAGATGATCTGTGCACTGATTAATCATCTGGCCTGTCCCTGCCCCCTGCATAGTGCCACACAGAAAACTCCCATTTAGTGGCAATCCATTTCAGATAGGGGGTTAACACATTTGGTCTCCCTGCCGTGCTCTGATCCCATCTCCTGCTTCTGCCTACTTGTAAATAGTGTGGTTTCACTATACATGGCTAGGAAACCCTCTGTACCCCTAGTTCTCACTCACAAAGTGGTTGCACTGAGTTGTCATCAGTTCAGTAAGACTGTCGGGACACCATACCCACTGTCTAATGACATTTTGTTTCCTTGCAGTTGCTGTGGCAGTCACTTGGGCTGACAGAGTGATCCCCTCCATTGCTTGGGTCATTCCTCTCTCCGTTGCTGCCTCAATATTTGGTGCCCTCAACAGCAGCATGTTTACATTAGGACGATTAAGTTATGCTGGAAGTCAGTCAGGACACTTGCCTGTTTTAATATCCATGCTTAACGTCCACTATTGGACTCCGGCACCGGCCATGATTTTTTCAACCATCATTGCATCCATTTTTATTATCCCAGCTGATCTAATTACTTTAACAAATTACTTTGGATTTTCTGTATGGCTTATGGTTGGACTGACTTGTGCCAGCCTGATTGTACTCCGATACCGGGAACCTACTCTACAGCGACCATACAAGGTAAATGGAAAAAGAGTTAAAAGTTGTAACATTTTATCTTGGGTTATGTTTAACACTGGGAAAAAATTCCTAAACATCTAGTTTGTGAATAGCAATTATAAATGTATAATTTGCAAATCATTTTTAGATTAAGCTTTGAGTTACTCTTTTTGCTGACATAACCCCAGGCAAAGGGGTGGCAGGGCAATTTATTGTGCTTGCAATATGGCAAAGAGTGCTTAGTTCTCTTACATTTAATGTATACAATAACAAATGTCTATTTTTGCTTCCTCTAACAATCTGTTTCTTTTGCAGGTGTTTTTACCAGTTGCATTTGTGATGGTGGCAGTTTCTTTGTTCTTAGTATTGGCTCCTATAGTCTGGGCTCCCAAGATGCAGTATATCTATGCCCTTCTCTTTATGTTGGGGGGCCTTCTGGTGTACCTGCCCTTTGTACATTTTAAATTACATTTTGATTTTGTTGACAAAATTACTTGTTATTTACAGCTACTGTTGGAAGTTTCTCCTGCTGATGTATCTGCTGAGGATAAATATGAGTGATAGCAAATGTTTAAACCCTATACTGTATTGCTAACAGTCAATAGAAATTCTTTTTTAACTCAAGTGGTCATAGTCATGGAATTAAGCATGTACTTAAGACTCTGATTCAGGAAAACACTTAGGCCCAGATTTGTAAAGGTATTTGGGCAATGCTGACTTGACTATCAATAAGATTTAGGTTCCTAAGTGCCTAAATCCCTTTTGAAAATAAGTTTTAGGGTTTGTCTACATGGTGCATTAGTTCCCACTAGAGGGATGTAAATTCTAATGTGCACTAGTGCGTTGTGCGCTAACTGGCCCATGTGGACCTGCTAGCATGCATTAAAAGTTCCCTAGTGTTTGTTAACATAGTCCCTGTAGAAACTGAATGTACATCTCTCTACTGTGGGTTAATTCACAGTCTAGTCAAGCACTTAGACTCTTAAATCAGTCTGGCATAATTTGCAATGTTGAGTGCAGCAACACCTAACTACTTTAAAAATCTGAGCGTTAAGCATATGCTTACATTTAAGACTGTGAAGAGTCCCATTGGAATTAAAAATTATAATCTCAGGCAAGAAATAGTCTCTGTGGACTCCTCATAGTCTTAAACATGTGCCTAAGGGTTTTGCTGGTTTGGTGTCAGAGCATTCAGCACCTCAAATGATAAAGTCCTTTATGTATAGAGAATCTCTTTCAAAGTGATAAAATCTGTAAAAGCAGAAAAAAGTGTTTGTGTTTGCCCACTTTAACAGTACCAAATCTAAACTATATTATTAACTGAATACATGTCAATATGATCATATATACACTAGGTATCCAGTGTAAAGTAAATTGTAGAGTAAATTGATGTTTTGATTATTTTTAGCATTATGTAGCTTGTATTCTGGGGCTTCAGGGTTTGAATACTTTGTAATTTTTTTTTCATCTGTGCTTGCTTGAATTGATTAAAAACTTTGAAGAACTTAACCTTCTTGCCTGACACTGTTTTTAATCCCAGAAAGAACCTACAGGGAGTGCTTGGCTGTCTTAAAACAATACATACAAATATACAAATGATATCTTATTAAATATTAGATAAGGCATAAGAGAATTGTTTGTACTCTTCAATGAATATGTTTTTGATGTATCATACCAAGTCATATTTCATGGGGAAAAAAGGAACAATTTTCCATGATTATTACTTAGGCCCCAAGCATAGGAGCCAATGAATTACTTTATTCTCATAAACAGGCCATGATGTACCACAGCAGGGTTTCTCAAACAGGGGTTGCCGCTTGTGTAGGGAAAGCCCCTGGTGGGCCGGGCTGGTGTGTTTACCTGCCCCGTCCGCAGATGTGGCTGATCGTGGCTCCCACTGGCTGCAGATTGCTGCTCTGGGCCAATGGGAGCTGCTGGAAGCGGCGTGGGCCGAGGGACTTACTGGCTGCCGCTTCCAGCATCTCCCATTGGCCCGGAGCAGCGATCTGCGGCCAGTGGGAGCTGCGATTGGCTGGACCTGCGGACAGAGCAGGTAAACACACCGGCCCGGCCTGCCAGGGGCTTTCCCTACACAAGCGGTGACCCCTGTTTGAGAAACCCTTTACCACAGTCTCCCCTCCTGGTGCAGTGAGGTGTTTGCATCATGAGGGTCCCAGGCTCAGGGTGATGTGGATGAATCATCTTGGGTGATATAGTCCAGCTGGAGAATCTTTCCCATATGGGAGCATGGGGACATGAGGACCAAAATACAATTCCCATGAGTCACTGCAGGAGGATATCCAAATCAAAATATTTTAAGTTTTGAGAGTTTTGATGACACTCCCCTCGTCAATATTTTCCAGCAAAAGCAGACCCTTCACAAAAAAAAAAAAATTTGTCAAAAACCAAATCTTCTATTGAGAAACAGTTTTGACAGAATTTTTTCAACTAGTGCTATGCAAAATACACACCACAGCATCTGTAAAACCCTGGTTTAACATCCAAAAAGAAGAAAAAATTAGTATTAGACAGCTTAAATATTAATGTAACTACTGAGAAAGCAATACGAAAAAGAGACTATTGGCCTTTGCTGAGTGGTAGCAGATTTGGGGTCCTTGTATGTCCATTTCCCATTGGAGGAGAAATCAGTGGCACAGAATCAGGGTATTTTCTTAGTGTAGCTTGTTCATTTGCAGAATGTTCACGTCTCGTGTTTTCTGGAACAGAGGTGTTCACAAATGACAGAGGCAATGCCTTCTTGCAGAAACCTCAGCACAGGCACCATTGCTAATCACCAAGGAGCAGCTGCCTTGGGTTTCTGTCTCTCATGGACTTTATTGGAATCTGATTGCTTAAATACACTGTTCCTCTTTCCTGCCTCAGCTGCTTGTTTTACACCTAGAAAACCCCCCTAATCCAAGGCTCCTGACCTAGCGTGACATGGCTACAAATCCTCCCTTTGTGCAGCGCCTCTGCAACACAAGGGAACCTCAGAAAACATTTATTTGCCCATCCTGAGAGTGCTTTAAACCCACACAATCCCTGTCATGACCATCTGGGTTTGATTACTGCACAGGGTTCCTTTAATTCTTTCTATGGAGAGTTTAATCCTGAGTGCTTATACATGAATGACTCATAACATGCATAACACTAGCACCTGTTGTCACAATACTTTTCTTTCTTACGCTGAAAAGTCGATAAAAGTATTCCCATAGACTAGAGAAAGAAAAGTAAAATTTACTTTAATTATTCACATTCAAGCCCCTACATTAAAGAGACACCTGTCAGCATTTTCTGAAAGAAGCTGAGATCACCGTTTTCTTTGGGCCTCTGTCCTGATACCCGGTCTCGCTACGGATGTTCACTTTTTTCAAAGAGATAAAATGTGTGCCTAGAAAATCTAGGAGATCTAATAAGAAGCACACAAACAGCCATGTTGTCCTTGTCCACCACTTTGTACAAAGACACAACTTCAGACCAGTAGGCTTCAGATGACATTGCAGAGATGTCACATCTCCTCCTGAATGCTTCAGGTCCAGCTACTCCTCTAAATGACTAGGACCTGTAATGAGACAATTATTAAGCATTACTTCTACAGTATCATACATGTGCATGAAGATTTATATCTATCTAAGAGACATGATTCTTGCCTCATAGAAATAAGTGAGCTTACTTTTCCATTTAAGCAAAATTCCATTTACTTGGACATGACAGGTCTGGTTGCACCTACTGCTTGAAATAATCAAGGTCTCAATATCAACCTTTTGTCATAAACAGATAGCTAAGGGTTAATGTCTCTTTCACCTGAAAAAAAGTAACCCGAAACACCTGACCAGAGGACCAATCAGGAAACAAGACTTTTTCAAATCTGGGTGGAGGGAAGTTTGTGTGTGAGTCCTTTGTTCTTTGTCTTGTATCTGTCCCTCTCGGCTATGGGAAGGATTTTTCTATTTCCTGATTTCTAATCTTCTGTTTCCCAGTTGTAAGTACAAAAAGATAGGGTTTTTTTTGTAGTTACATGTGTATAGTTGCTGGAGTGCTTTGTATTGTATTCTTTTTGAATAAGGCTGTTTATTCATATTTCTTTTAAGCAATTGACCCTGTATTTGTCACCTTAATACAGAGAGACCATTTTTTATGTATTTTTCTTTCTTTTTACATAAAGCTTTCTTTTTAAGACCTGTTGGAGTTTTTCTTTAGTGGGGAACTCCAGGGAATTGAGTCTGTGCTCACCAGGGAATTGGTGGGAGGAAGAAGTCAGGGGGAAATCTGTGTCTGTTAGATTTACTAGCCTGACTTTGCATTCCCTATGGGTGAGGGGGGAATAGAGATTAGCTCTCGGTACTTCTGTTTTCCAAGGCTGGAAACGGGGAGGGTGGAATCCCTCTGTTTAGATTCACGGAGTTTGCTTCTGTTTATCTCTCCAGGAACCCAGGGAGGGAATACCTGGAAGGGAGAAGGGAAGGGAAATGGTTTATTCCCCTTTGTTGTGAGACTCAAGGAATTTGGGTCTTGGGGTCCCCAGGGAAGGTTTTTTGGGGGACCAGAGTGCCCCAAACACTTAAATTTTTTGGGTGGTGGCAGCTTTACCAGGTCCAAGCTGGTAACTAAGCTTGGAGGTTTTCATGCTAACCCCCATATTTTGGACGCTAAGGTCCAAATCTGGGACTAGGTTATGATACCTTTCTATTAGAAGGGCTCTCACCATGTTCCTGAATAATTCAGGCGATTATGGTTCCTGGATTTTTCTTGTGTGTGTCAACGTACAATAGAGCATGATAAGAGTATATGATCTAAATGAGTTTTTGGTTCTTCCAGAATGGAGTGATTTGTATCTTTTAAGGCAAAGTTTTTGTCTTCAGTTAATTGGTTAATTAAGATACTCAGTTCTGACACCCTAGTGGACCAATATAATGATAACAGCATATCATTTTAGTAGCTAAATCCACTGAAACAATGGGAACAAATGGGTGCTCGCAGTTTTGAAAATCAGGACATTCTTTTAGGCACCCAAATATGGATTTAGGAGTCTAAACTTCAGTATACATTTAAAAAAAATCTTGGCCATACTTTTTAATAGTGGCAGTAAATTTGTTGACTACTACATAGAAGCTAGATAATAAATTTACTCTCATTATTATAAACTCTTCCTTTGCAATGGCTTCCATTTTTCCTTGTTATAAAAAACAAAACAAAACAGGGAGTTTGACATGCATGGTCAGAATTCTCCTCCTAGTCAAACTAGTACATCCAAAGACTTCTCTGGGAGTCTTTGCTGACTCATATGGCTGTAACTAACAACAACTTTTGTAGTGTTCCTTACTTTGTGTCAGATCACATCATCTTTTGCAAAGGAAATACTGAAGCCTGTACAGGGTCTGAATAGGGGGGAAAGGGTTATTTTCAACCATATTATACATGGTTTGTAATTAGGTATATTCAGTCCATACACATTCTAGTAATAATTTGGGATTTCAGAACAAAAGCATTTCAGAACATATTTAAGTGAATAGATTTCGCGGGTGTGTGTGTGCGTGCACGCAATATAGCTGTGTTTTTAATAAATTTTTATTTTATTCTTTCCTTAGATAGGGCTCTCCAGTGCATCCACTAGATGGCTCCATGCTAACATATCTGTCATTATAGGAAATGCTGGATTACAGAATGTTACATTACCTAAAATAAATAGTCTTACATAGTATCCTATTACAGAATTTACTCTGGTATAAGAAATTCAGTTCGCCAGCAGATAAAAAAATTTGAAGCTAGAATGAGATACAATCGGCTGTGTGCAAAGCTACTTAAAATACAAGAAACTGTTTGTCTACTCTAGAAAGTGGTTTTTGAATAATTTAACTGCATATTGAGAGAGGCCAAAATTTAAAATATACACAGAAAAGCCTCCACTGTTTCCTTATGTAAAGCCCAAGGTTTACATAGGAAAGGGGCATGAAGCATGGGTAAAAGATTTTCAAACACTGTAGGAAGAAAAATCTTGTGCAAATAAGGTATGAGGTAAATCTGTTTGCGGATAGTGAAACCTGCTGCTTTTTAAAAATAAGACAGGAACAAACAATTTAATTCAATGGAGCCATAAGAACAGTATTTTCTTTCTTATTATTTAATAAGAAAATGTATTTCATAGACTCAGCTAAATTTTAGTTGGGGTAATTTTTATTTTAAGGCTTGAACACAGGTGAGTATTAGAGGAAACCATGGATGGCCTTGTGGTCAAAGCACTGACTTGGCAGTTTAAAAAATGTGGATTTGGTGCTTGGCTGAGTTGTAGATGTCCAGTGTGTCTTTGTGCATGTCACTTATTTAACTCTGTGCTCAATTCCCAATCTGTAAATTGGGGTGTTGTAAGAGGAGAGAAAAATAATGTTTATGAGGTGCTTTGAGTCTATGTCAATGGGAGCCATATAAGTTCAAAAATAGAGATTAAGACCATGGTTCATCAAGATACTCAAGCAAATAGGGCCGACTTTAGGCTGATTCCCCAGAATCAGGCCCCGCGCCCACGCCTAAGAGGGCCCCACGCCTTAGGCACCTTTTTAATTTTTTTACTCATCCGGCAGCGGTCCAGGTCTTTGGTGGCATTTCAGCAGTGGGGGGTCCTTCAGTGACGCAGAAGACCCAGAGCGAGTGAAGGACCCCCCCGCCACAGAAGTGCCACTGAAGACCCGGACGGCGGCCGGGTATTCGAATTGGGCCCCGCAGTTCCTAAAGCCAGCTCTGCAAGCAAATGTATAATTTTAAGCATATAAACAGATCCTTCTTAATCAATGAAGATATTCCTGTGTTTAGAACTTATATACAGGGGTGAAAGTAACTTAAAGGACTTCCCAGTACACAGGGTGGCTGGGGCCCTGTTTGTGGGTGTCTCTGGGCCTCTGGAAGGTGCAGGGTCTTGGGCAGAAGGGGCGGGGCTGGGGACAGACTCCCCCAGCCAGCCCTTCAGCGCTGCCCGGCCTGTGCTGCCCAGGGATCTGGTGGTGATTTAAAGGGCCCGGGCCTCCGTCCGTTGGTGCAGTAGTGGCAGCGGCTGCTGGGAGCCCCGGACCTTTTAAATCACGGGGCCCCAGGACAGCTGCCCCTTTTGACCCCCCAGCCCATCTGCAACCCTGCCAGTATGGTCAGCTGTGTACCGGCGGCCACTTTCTTACCAGTACGCCGTACTGGACCGGCTTACTTTCACTTCTGCTTATATACATATTTAAGTACCATGATGAATGAAAAACTAAGCAAGTAGATATGCTATCCAGTCCATTTCTGGGTGACAATATCATGTATCAATTAGCATTACAAAGCATGAGCCTGGAGGCTGAATTATTTCAACTACCTAGAAGTATAACACTCATTCTGAAATGCTGTGCCCGCAGTTCATTGTTGCTAGTATGAACTAGAAAGCAGACATAAAAATATGGACTGCACCATTCTGAATGTTATTTATTGATAGACCTGTATGTGACACTCATCATTAACCTCAGCATTCACATAACTGTATTTGTAGTCACTGCTCACCAGGTCCTCCTAATCCAATCTTTGTGTTTGTTACCATCCCTTATTCTATGTAGTCTTACATACTGATCTGGACACTGACTCTATGTAGGTGGATACCTCTGACCCTAATGGGATCTGTTGTAGTTGCAAGGTCAGAGCCTTAAACTGTAAATTCTTTCTGAGATGGATGTTGTATTTAATTTCTCTTTAGAGCACCATTCACATTTATGGTACTGTAATACTAATAAAAATAGATTTTCATTCACATATGTCTAATGGGACCAGTAATACTTCTCCTCATTAAGACTGCAGCAAACTGCAGCCAACTGATCTGTCCCTGAAGGGTCTAACCAGAGACCTAAGAAGAAGAGCTGAGAAGAATTCCTGAGAAGAAGAGCTGAATTTATCACTCACACCTTTGCCTCTCTCAAGATCTCTCATAAGATTGCTCAGCACTTCCCATTATAAGATCCTGGTGCCAATTGCTTATAACTTTGCCAAACTTGAATTGTTTGAGGGAAAAATTTCCATGTCAACTATCTGCCTCAGGTTGATTTTTTTTTAAACATATCAGCCAAAATGGTTCAGTTGTTCCAAAGATGATGCTAGGGAAAAATACATCGCTTTGCAATGTTAAAAACATCTGGTGACCTTTCTTTGAGATGCTCTAGCTTCCCCTTGTTTTGGAGCAGGAACTTGAAAATTGGCAGCTGGGTGTCCTTTGTGTCAAGGATGTGTCTAATGCTGTTTCAGTAAAAATCCACCCAAATTTGGCCAAGTTATAAGTCTGAATAATCTCAATGTGCACATGCTGAGTAGAGACAACTTAGAATTCATTAGCTAAAATCTCAAAAGTCTCTGCTCACTGTGCACGTTCCAGCCCCTCACTACTGCTGACTAAAGCTGGGCAACATTTTTCAGCTGAAACATTTGCTTTGTCAAAAATGCAGATCCAGTGACACAAATATTTTTTGAATTCATGTCAGTTTTGCAGAAACGTTCATGTAAAAATTAAGAAAAAACTGAAATATTTCGTTTAGACATTTTTGAAATGTAAAGTTTCAATTTTTCAGTTCAAAATGACCTTTTTTTCCCTGAAATTGCCTTCAATTTTATTTTACAAAGTTCAGAAACATGTAAACACACAGCAACAACATTCCCTCAACTTTTTGGAATTGTGAGTGAACTGAAAAATCAATTATATTCACAGCTCTAGTGTTGACTAGACTCCGCATGGAGCATCCCTGTGGCGGTACTAGAACTGAGAGCAGGAAGACAGTATTTCCTATGTTCTTTATGTTTCCCCATACCTCAAATACAGATGGGGAAAGAGCTGGCTCAAGAGAAATACTCCTGGGGCAATTCTGCACCACTGCGCAACACAGAATTTTGCATTATTAATGTTCTGCACACAATTTTTTCCCACAGAATGGGTGCTGCAAAGATGCTAGGGGCTGCTGGACCCATCATACCCTGGCTCCCCAGCTTATAGTGCACTTGTGCGGGAGGCCTGGGCTGCCTGCAGTTCCTGGAATGCCCTGAAAAAAGGAGGTGGTGTGGACCGCTGCCCTGCAGTGAGCAGAGTGCCTGGCCTTGTGAGGATGGATTCTTTGTGGCTCTGCACACTCTGGCTGCCAGGCCTGAACTTCGTCTGCCCTGGGATGAGAGCGGGCTGGGGAGACCTGGCTTTCAAAAAGTGTGAGGAAGAGTGGGGCTGTAGCATGTTCCGCTGTGGCAGAGGAGATGCACACGGTGCACACGGGGGGGGGGCATTTTGAGGTCACATGCCCCCCCCCCCCCCCGATTTCTGCCAGGGTTTGTCAGCCCTGCTCAGTCACATGGTGCTGTCATGCCCCCTCCCTGTGCGGCAGCTGCTGGAGCCTGCAAACTGCGCCCTTTGGGGAGAGGCAGGAGCAACAGCTGGGAGCTGCAGGGAGGAACTGTTGCTTTCCAGGAGGGAGATGGAAGTTAAGGCTCGGGGCCTGCTGGAGGAGGTATGAATCAAATTGTTTCTGGGGTGGTTGAACCTTTAAATTGTGCCCCCACACTATGAGCAGGTATGGGTCATCTCTGCCTGGTGGGACACTAACGAAGCTGTGCGGAGCGGATCCTGTGGCTGGGTTCTGGGAAGGAGTGGGCACGGGTGTCTGGGCTGTGTGAGGGAGCCTGCGCAACCTCCTCCAGCACTCCTGAAATACTTCCTCCCAGTACACATATGCCCTTTCAGCAGCCCCAATACCCTCTCCCAGTACATCCCCTCAAATACCCCTCAAAGGCCCCCTCCAGCACTCCCAAATACCCCTCCTAGTAGACACCCTCTCTCCAGCTCCCCCAAAATACTCTTTCTCAGTACACACACACCACTCCAGTACCCCCCAAATACTTCCTCCAGAACCTCCCAACTGTTCCCCACTCCAACTCTCTCTCCTCCCGGCAGTGGGAACTTGAAATATGGGAACCCTGTAGGGGCAGGGTGAAAAAACAGGAATCCACTAAAATAATGGAGAGGCAGAGTTTTCCCCCAAGATGTGACCAGCTGGCACATGTGTCACACCCAAACTGAGGTGCCTGACAAAAACATAACAGAGAAACAGGAACCGGGTTGTTGCATAGGCGCCATCTCCGTGGGTGCTCCAACTCAGAGCTGGAGCATCCACTGGGAAAAATTAGTGGGTGCTCTGCACCCACCAGCAGCCAAGCTCCCCGCCCTGCCCCACTGCCTCACCTCGTCCTCCACTATTGCCTTGGCCTCCTCCCAGCGTGCTGCATCTCCACTCCTCTCTCCCTCCCAGTGCTTGCTACCGCCAAACAGCTGTAGCAAGCACTGGGGGGAGAGGGGAGGAGCGGGAACGTGGTATGCTCAGGGGAGGAGGTGGGGAAGAGGTGGGGCAGGACGGGGATTTGGGGAAGGAGTCAAATAGGGGCAGGGAGGGGGAGGAGTTGGGATGGGGACTTTGGGGAAGGGGTTGGAATGGGGGCGAGAGTGGGTGGAGCTGGGGAAGGGGTTGGAATAGGGGTAGGAGAGGGCAGGGAAGGGGTGGAGTCAGGGCTGGGCTGGGGGCAGATGAGGGTCGAACACCCTCCGATGCTAGAAGAAGTCGGTGCCTATGGGTTGTTGAAGAGTTTCTTTTATGCTCTATTTGTTGGGGAATCTTTTTTTGTTGCCTGTATTGTTACAGACATACATGCTGACAGGTATTTTGAAATAACTTACTAAAATAATTGAAACTGGTGTGATTATATTGTTATTTTGACAAATGAAATATGCAGAATTTTAATTTTTTGGCACAGAAATTCCCCAGGAGTAGAGGAAGGAAAGGAGTCGATTGGGAAAAGGAGCCTAGTGAGCCTGGGACCAGACCAGTAGTGGTGGTGAGTGACTGTGATTCAGAGCCAGTGGTGGTGGGGAGAAGTTGAAACTGGCTGAGCAAAGAGATTGAGACAGGAAACCAGTGGGAATGGAGGAGACTGAGACTGGATGAGAAGGCTGGGGACAGGACTAGGAGTCAGTTGAGGGTGAATAGGTGATAGGAGTAGGGACGGACAACTGCAGAGGAAGAGAGAGACATATTGGATGAGGAGCTGGGAGTGAGGGACTGGGACTGGCTAGGCAAGGAGACTGAGGACATGGAGTTGGGGCAGGTGAAGAACATAGGAACTCTATGGCAGAGGAAGGGAGGGAATCCAATTCTCCAGGGCAGCATTCAATTACCTTAACCACGAGACTATCCAAGAGATGGAGATAGCCCATTGTGGGCCCTCAGCAAGAATATTTTTGCCCACCCCCAATACAGAATAAAAAACAAATAGGAGCCCCCTTGAGCTGCTCAGGGCCCTAAGCAATTGTTTATTCTTCTTATACCTAGTCCCAGCTCTGGACTATCCTTTATGTTCCTGCAATCCCCTGCTTCATTCACTGTACACCTTTCACCTCCTCCAACAAATGAAGTAGGGATCCTATAGGCTACAGTCTCCTTTACAACACAGCCCTGATTCATTCCCCAGAGCATTGTTCCTTCTGTGTTCTGAACAAGGCAAGGATTCTGGGAGGAAAAATAGTGTGTGATCATGTAATTGAAGACTATCACATTGTACATGCACAAGGGAGTTGAATTAAGGTTGCACAGGCCACGTTAGTTCTGGCATTTCCTAACTTTTGAGTGCTTGACTTTGCACCCTTAATAATGTTCTTTTCATGTAGCTTTTGTGAGTAATATATATATATTGTGTGTACAGGGTCTATTATGCCAAAATATAAAGAAACAAATACTGTAGAAGTCTTATTCTCCTAGGCTCATTTTATGTTTCCCAGTACTCAACAAAAAAAATAGAATTAAAATTGATAACTTTTTATTAACTACTGTAGCTATTAAATATTTCCTCTTTTTATATTATAGCATTTGTTCAGTGACATTAACTGGGCTCAATGAATGCTTTCATACCTCAATTTACTCCCCAGAAGTACAACTGGTTCAGCACTCTGGACACAGCCAGCCTAAACTAGCAAAACAGCTACTTGTATCTCCTTTTTGTCTGTTTACTTGTAGCCTGTACTGCATATCTATGGAACATAGCTTTCCAGTAATTACCTTTGCGAGAGCTCTGGCTGTCATAAACAGAGTGTTAAGGGTTAATGTCTCTTATACCTGTAAAGGGTTACAAGCAGGAAACTGGACACCTGACCAGAAGACCAATCAGAAGACAAGATACTTTTAAATTCGGGTGGAGGAAAGTTTGGGTGTGACTTCTTTGTTCTTCTCTCGGGGCGTCTGAGAGAGACCAGACATTACTACAGGCTCTCTAAGTTTCTTTTCAAATAGAACATAACAACCAGGTGGTTTAGGCTTTTTAATTGTTTTACTCTATTTGCAATTGTGGATCTGGCTGGCTAACTTTTATATGTGTAGTTGCTGTGAATATTCTGATTTGTATTGGTACTGGGGGGAAAGTCTCTTTCTGGTGTCTGTAAGCTACAGGACCCTGTAAGATTTACATCTTGAAGTTACAGAGATAATTCTTTACTTTTTCCTTTTTTTTATTAAAAGATTTCTTTTTAGAGAACCTGATTGATTGTTTTTTTTCTCTGTTTCCCTTGTTTTATCCCAGGGGATTGGGATAACTGACCAAGACAGGTGGGGAGACAGGAGGGGGAGAGGTAAAATCTCTCTCTGTTTTCCTTGAATCTGTTTGCCTCTTTGTGGAAGGGAAGGGAGATGCTTCTCTGTATGGTGATTTAAGAGGTTAGATCAGTATCTCAGGATAGCCCAGGGAGGGAAGTTCTGAGAGGGGGAAGGTGGGGGAATGGTTTATTTCTCGTTTTAAGAACCCAAGGGATCTGGGTTCTTGGAGTCCCCAGGGAAGGTTGGGGAAGTCAGAGTGCCCCAAAACACTATATTTTTGGGTGGTGGCAGCCCATCAGATCTAAGCTGGTAATTAAGCTTAGGGAAATTCATGCTAGTATCTCAGTCCTGGACTCTAAGGTTCAGATTTGAGAAAGAATGCTATGACACTGGCCATGAGCTTCCAGCATTCTATTGAAACTGTTGTTCCCATATCAAGAAACCATGATTATTACCACATAAGAGTTTGAGTTGCTTATTTAATACAGTTCACGTCTTTGTATTTAACTTTGTCTTGGCAAACATTCTGAAACCCACACATGCTTCAGTAAAAAACCTTCAGCCCAATGGGCTTAAATGTTGGTGCTTGATTTCCAACATTATACAAAGTCACATTTTTCTTTTGCAATATGCAGTTTCCCCCCCTTGTATTTGTACCTGTGGCTGCATTGCTTATTTTCTGCAAACGTCACTATTAGCAAATAAAGGCTAATAAAGCCGTAAGCAAAGCTTTTCTTAAAAAAAGATAGTTGTATCACAATAGTACCCAATCTGTGATAGGTGCTATCCAAACAGTAACATAGAATCTAAGTGAAAAAGCAAGAATCACAGGGTGAGTAAGAGAGTTAAAACAAAAAACCAATTTGTCTTTATATAAATATCAGTTATCCCCCAACTATCTGTCTACCTGGCTATTGTTAGTTGTGACACCTGTAAGACATTAACCAACTAATGAGATATTGCAATGCGTCTTTGCACTAAGCAGATGTGGGGATTTTTATATGCATACATGAGCTTCCCTTGTATGCTGGGGAAGAGGTATAAGGCAGCAGTTTTGTGGGTTATCTATGGGACTGCATCCCAGAAAATCTGGTTCCTGGCTCTGACACAGACTCTGGTTCCTGGCTCTGACACAGACCTTAGGGAAATCATACAGTCTTTCTGTACTTATATATAGCAGGGGTGGCCAAACATAACAACCTTCCGAACCACATACAATAATCTTCAGAAGTTCAAGAGGTGGGTGCACCTGCTGGGGCTTGGGGCTTCAGCCCTGCAGCAGGGTGATGAGGCTCAGGGCTTCTGCCCTGCGGGGAGGGAGGCTTCAGCCCAGTGTGTCTTATGGGGCTGAAGCCCCTAGACTCTCCTCCCTGCTGGGCAGAAGCTCCTAGCCCCTCTACTGGGCAGAAGGCCTGAGCTCCTCACTCCAGTCTGGTAGGTGGAGAATGTGGGGGCTCGGTGAGGGGCTCCGTGAGCCGCACTTTAACTATAAAAGAGCTGCATACTGCTCATGAGCCACAGTTTGGCACGCCCGCGCGTGCGCACGCACGCACGCACGCACACACGGCCTCCTGGCCCTGGCCCAGATGTAATCAGAATTACTTGGTCTTCTTGTACTAGATCTATACTTCTGAAAGCTAATTGAGATTATCCTCTATTTTAAATAGTAGGAACATCTAATTCAATTTTGAGAGGTGCTGAGCCCATAGGCCCAGAGCTTCAAAAGGTATTGAGGTGTCTTACTCTCATTGAAATCATTAGGAGCTACGTGGCTACAAACCTTTGAGAATCTGGGACCCACAGTTTCCATTGCCTTCATTTGGAGTTGCAAGTGGCCCAGCATCTCTGAAAGTCAAGTCTGCTGTACATTTGGAGTAGGAAGATTTGAATTCTAGCCTTGCTTCCTCAGAACTTCAGAGTGACCACGACATGTATCAGAGTAATTGACATGTCTTGAGTTGCTGTGGATTTATTTCACTAATTACCCACCTTGTAGAGTGGTTGTGAGGCTTATTGTATGAATGTTCTCAGGCTCTTCAAGATCCTTGGGGAAAAAGGCACAATATAAATGCAACATGATCACCTTCTTCTCTGGGTTTGGAACTGCCCTCAGAGGGCTTGGGGTCACTCTTTGGACCTAACTGATTTAGTTTGTATGAAGATTTAAATTTTCCTCCTTCACAAAAGAGGCTGAGATTCTCCTGAATATTTAGTTCTTCTACAGTCATGAAAAAATTGTGAGAGTGGCTGAATTTCTGGTAGGTTATTTTGCTAGACAAAACTTAAAAATTAATTGAATTACTTAATTTCAGCCTTTCTAATAAATATAATTCCCTACCTAGTGAAGAATGCCTAACTTCCATTCCTGCTGCTGTTGCTTCCGAAGACCTTTGAGTAGTAACAAAGATGTGGTATTTTCCACACATTCTAGCAGAATTCACTGTAAAATTAATTCCTATCAGTATCTCAGAAGTTTCCCTTCTAGCTCTTTTTGTGAGTTCTCCCTTTCAAAATCATCTAATCATTTCACACAGTAGTCTTGAGCTCTTTCTAAGCCCAAAATGGTTATGGGCTCATTCTGAATTTACCTCTGAAAGCTACTGAAGATAAACAAGACATCTGCCAAAACATGTCAGTTAAATTTTATCATATTTGTTCCATGCCTTGTAAATTCTGCCTTCCTTATCTGCAGTTTATCCTTGTTGCAATGTCAATGGTTGGATTAGTTTGGCAGAACAGCCTACACTAGTGCTTGTAAATATTCATGGGAAATAATAACAGAGGCATAATCAAATTGTGGTCTTGGGCTTTTTCTCAGAGTTCCTTATTCACAACACTAGAAGTTTCCATATAACCTGTCATCCGAAACTGCATCTTGTGGTATGTACTAATTGATGCTCCTGTTTACTGTGTCATGTTTTCCAATTTGCTGCAGCTGGGCTATAAACCACAACTTAAATGGCCCCCTCCACTTCAGAGAATGGAGAGGAGCACAGTTTTAGCAGCTAGATTGAGATGGTGCAGGCTGGCTCCCCTGTAAGTTCCACCCTGGATGCTCTGTAGGGACTGGGCAGGGGAAAGCTAGGAGTGGGGCTGGAGTAGAGGCGCTCTCAGAAGAATTAATTCCCTCCCCGTAGGTCCGAGAGCCATACTGATAGAAGTTAATGCCAATTGGGCCTCATTAACTTGTTCCAATCCCAGCACTGTACATACTGAAACATCCCCAAAATGAAGGCTTCAGGGCACAAGCAGGAATGGACAACATGATATCTGCAGGAGACATGCTGCTATGGAAACAGAAGGACAAAGGGGCCAGCATAGAGGCAAGTAACCATAGTATATGTGGATCTGGTCTCCTACCTATTCTCTAAGATCTATACTGATCTTGGGGAATCCATAGGTTGGTGGAAGCAAACCCTTTGACCCTATTATGCTCCCCAGTAGCTTGTGGGAACTTGCTGAGTTTCCATTTACAGTACCTCCTTGTAATAATGATTGAAAGGAACAACTTGGCTTCATAGGGTTAGTGAGAGGGACTCTGCTTTCAGGGCCAGTTCCAGGCACCAGCATTCCAAGCAGATGCTTGGGGTGGCAATCTGCAAGGGACAGCAGTTCGTGTGTTCTAGCCACCCCAAGCAGCGCGCCGAATTGCTGCCGCGGACGGCGGGGGCAGTCCGTGTGCCGTTAGGGCAGCATACACGTTTCCGCGTTGGCGGCAATTTGGTGGCAGCTTCTCTGTTCAGCTGCCCACGGCGGCAATTCGCGGCTTCTGTCTTCTGGCTGAAGACAGAAGCTGCCGCCGAATTGCCTCTGCCGCGGAAATGCATGTACCACCCTAATGGCACACGGACTGCCCCCGCCGTCCGGTGGCAATTTGGCACGCTGCTTGGGGTGGCAAAAACAGTAGACCCAGCCCTATCTGCTTTCACTTTTTTTTCTAATATTACCAAGGTATTTGCAGACTGACTTCTTTAGGACTTTTCTTATATCAAAGTTGTCCCTATTTGTTTTAAGTGAAGGAAAGATTAGATTTCTTCCACTGCATAATAGTAACTTTACCACAGCCTTTTAAAAGCTGTGACTTACTAACTGGAAGAAGATGATTTTTGGTAACAGTCACCATGATTGTATCTATCTTTGTTAGCACATGTACCATCAATTCATCCATCAACCCACAAAGATAAGCTTGGCAGTCTTTTAAAAAACGTACTTAAAGCTAGGCTTGTAAGTCCATATTTCAGTGTCTCAGTCCGTGTGGCCTTATTTTCTAAAGTGGTGGGCCCGCACTGAAGTCACTTCAGAAAGATCAGGTGTTTGAGTGCCTAAATATGCACATAAAGGCCTAATTTTAGGTACTATTTTTCTTGTTTGCTTGTTTTAAATCTTAGTCTGTATGTATTATAGATAAACAAGTTCATCCACTTCAACAATAATTTAAAGTAAAGTAACAGTTTAGAGAATTTACATACAAAATAATTAGCCCTAACTTTAATTTCTTCAAGTGTGCAACAAATCAAGAACTAAAGATTAAAATCAGACAGTGTACGTTTCAAGATCTTCTACAACCAGAAATAACTAGTCAATGCCATCACATATCGCTGGTGTCCTTTCCGGAACTTTCTGTAAAAAGCACATTAAAACACAGACTGAAAAAAGAGAAAACAGTGAGAACTCCAAACACACACCTTCTTCCTTCCCCTCCACCCAATTTCTAACATAGCTAGGACATGAAGTCAAACAAAATAAACTATCACTGCAAATATATCACCCTACGCAAATCACAAAAACGTGATGATGGCTTATATTTTCACTGAAGACTGGTCTGCAGAATAGTACAGCTCAAAATACAATGTCACATGTTAGCATGTAATGTAGATCAGGAGTTCTCTACTTTTTCTTTGACTCCCACCCCAACATGCTATAAAAACTTTGGGACCCCGTGTGTGTGTGTGGGGGGGAAGATAAGCCTTGGTGGCCTTGGGGCTTCATCCATGAGGAGGCTCAGGGCTTTTGCCCTGCAGGGTTCTGGGGCTCCAGCCACTGAGTGAGGCCTTCGGGCATAAGCGTGGTCATGGGTGGCATGTGACCACTGGCTTGGGGTGGCTAGGCCCCTGCCCTGGCCCTTCTGCCCGAGACCCCACCCCTCCCAATCCCGTCCCCTGCCAGAGACCCCTCACTGTGGCCACCAGTCCCCTCACCCCAGCCCCAGGCCTCCTGAGCACTGCCAGTCCTAGAGTGCTGGGCTGGTGGGAGTCACGGTCCTCAGTGCTGGAGCACTAAGTGGGCAAGTGGTGTGGCCCAGCACCCCAGCTCTGGAGCACCAAGTGGGCAGGCAGCATGGCCCCCACTGTCCCTAGCCTTGGAGTGAGCGGTGTGTGGGAGATACGGCCACCAGCACCCTCAGCACCGGGTAGCGCGAGCACTGACTGCAGTGAGCACTGGCCCCAGCTGTCTGGAGTCCTTGGCTGCTCTTACCAGCTGTGTGCAGTCAAAGGGGGCTGGGAGCTGAGGAACAGCAGCAGCCCCAGGCAACAGGAATAGGAGAAGTAAGCACGGCTGTACTGGGTCAAACCAAAGGTCCATCCAGCCCAGTACCCTGTCTACCAGCAGTGGCCAACACCAGGTGTCCCAGAGGGAGTGAACCTAACAGGTAATGATCAAGTTATCTCTGTCCTGTCATCCATCTCCACCCTCTGACAAACAGAGGCTAGGAACACCATTCCTTACCCATCCTGGTTAATAGCCATTAATGGATTTAACCGCCATGAATTTATCTAGTTCTCTTTTAAACCCTGTTATAGTCCTAGCCTTCACAATCTCCTCAGGCACAGAGTTCCACAGGTTGACTGCACTGTGTGAAGAAGAACTTCCTTTTATTTATTTTAAACCTGCTGCCCATTAATTTCATTTGGTGGTGTCTAGTTCTTATATTATGAGAACAAGTAAATAACTTTTCCTGTTTCACTTTCTCCACACCGCTTATGATTTTATATACCTCTATCATATCCCCCCCTTAGCCTCCTCTTTTCAAAGTTGAAAAGTCTTAGTCTCTTTAATCTCTCCTCATATGGGACCCGTTCCAAACCCCTAATCATTTTAGGGCTTGTCTATATCAGAAAGTTGCAGCGCTGGTGAGGGAGTTACAGCGCTGCAACTTAGGAGGTGTACACATCTGCAGGGCATCACCAGCGCTGCAACTCCCTGTTTGCAGTGCTGGCCGTACTCCCGTTTTGTCTCGGGTGTAGAGGATCCAGCGCTGGTGATCCAGCGCTGGTAATCAAGTATAGACACTTACCAGCGCTTTTCTTGACCTCCGTGGAATAAGCAGGTATCCCAGCATCACCGAGGAAGCCTCTGGTAATCAAACTGGTCTCCTTCCCCAGCTTGCTCTGGCGTTCCCCGAACCCCGAGCAAGCAGGTCTCCTTCCCTGAGGTTTGCTGGGTGGTTCCGGGAACGCGAGAGCAAACCGCGGCGAAGCTGGTCTCCTTCCCCGGTTTGCTATCGCGTTCCCCGAACAAGCAGGTCTCCTTCCCTACGGTTTGCAGGGTGGTTCCGGGAACGCGAGAGCAAACCGCGGCGAAGCTGGTCTCCTTCCCCGGTTTGCTATCGCGTTCCCCGAACAAGCAGGTCTCCTTCCCTACGGTTTGCAGGGTGGTTCCGGGAACGCGAGAGCAAACCGCGGCGAAGCTGGTCTCCTTCCCCGGTTTGCTATCGCGTTCCCCGAACAAGCAGGTCTCCTTCCCTACAGTTTGCAGGGTGGTTCGGGGAACGCGAGAGCAAACCGCGGCGAAGCTGGTCTCCTTCCCCGGTTTGCTCTCTCGTTCCCCGAACCCCGAGCAAGCAGATCTCCTTCCCTGCGGTTTGCTGGGTGGTTCCGGGAACGCGAGAGCAAACCGCGGCGAAGCTGGTCTCCTTTCCCGGTTTGCTCTCGCGTTCCCGGAACCCCCGAGCAAGCAGGTCTCCTTCCCTGCGGTTTGCAGGGTGGTTCGGGGAACGCGAGAGCAAACCGCGGCGAAGCTGGTCTCCTTTCCCGGTTTGCTCTCGCGTTCCCCGAACCCCCCTTGAAGCCGCCCAACAGCGCTGCAGTGTGGCCACATCTAACACCACTTGCAGCGCTGGTTGCTGTAAGTGTGGCCACTCTGCAGCGCTGGCCCTATACAGCTGTACTAATACAGCTGTAACAACCAGCGCTGCAAAATTTTAGATGTAGACATGGCCTTAGTTGCCCTTTTCTGAACCTTTTCTAGTGCCAGTATATCTTTTTTGAGATGAGGAGACCTAATCTGTACTTAGTATTTAAGATGTCGGCATACCATGGATTTATATAAGGGCAATGTGATACTCTCCATCTTATTCTCTATTCCTTTTTCAATTAGACGTGGGAGCACCACAGCTGCCTGCTCCATGGCACCAGCCAGAGCAGAAGCCACCCCACACTGCTCAGCTCTGGCTTCCTCCCTCCAACCTGGCCAGGGGCAGGGCCTCAGAGAGGAAGAGGAGAGGTGTTTGGTGCTGCTCTGGTTAACACACTGCAGTTTGTGTGGGGTATTGCACCCCTAGTGCCCCTCCCTACTCTACCCATGAGCTCAGGGCTTCTGATATATACATACCAGGATATCCATGGCCTAAATTAATTGTAGAGTCATGTGGAGTGGAAAGTCTTTGGATGAGGCAGTGAATTAGAACTCAAGTGATGTGTTCAGTTCCTAGCTTTGCCATAGCCTTCCTTGTGCACCACTGGTCAAGTCATCTAGGCCATGATTCAGTAAAACCTTCAAGCATGTACTTAAAGTTGAGTTTTTGCTGAATTGGAGCCATGTTTCTTTAATGTCTCATTGTTTCAGTAATTTAAAAGTTAGGGGCCAGATTAAATCCAGCAGGCACAGGGAGGTATAAACAGCACCTCCTTCTGCTAGTCTAGCCTACTGCATTCTAAAGAGGATTGTCATAAGGGAGGCAGGTGGCAGTACTTCCATCTGCCCTTCTTTGGGCCTTCTTACAGGGGCAGGCAGGCTTACCCTCCACCAGGACTACAGAGCAGCCTTGTTGAGGGAGGCCTCTGGGGAGAGGGGAAAGGAACCAGCTGCCCAAGACAGCTGACCTTAGTTACCTGACCTTGTGCTCTGTTGGCTTATAATATTAAATGTAATTTTCCTAGCTGTGATCCAACACCAGCTGAGGCAGTCAGAAAGGTCAGAGACAATGTGGGTGAGGAAATATCTTTTATTAGATCAACTTCTGTTGGTGAGAGAGACAAGCTTTTGAGCTACAAAGAGCTCTTCTGCAGGTCTAGGAAAGGTCTCAGAGTGTCACAGCTAAATATGAGGTCGAAGAGATAGCTTAGCATAAAGTAATAGACACATATTCTAAGCAACCATGCAAGGTGAAGTGGCCCATTAACACCCCTGTTGTCAGAGGACAAAAATGGGGGGGTTAGTGGGTTACAGATTGTTGTAAGTATCAGAGGGGTAGCTGTGTTAGTCTGTATCCACAAAAACAATGAGGCGTCCGGTGCCATGTTAAAGACTGACAGAAATAAATCTGTTCGTCTTTAAGGGCTGGAGTATCTATGAAAATAAAAGGTGGGTTCTCAGTACCCACCAGCAGCCTCCCCAATCAGTGCTTCCCCCTCCCTTCAGTGCCTCCCGCCCACTGTGATCAGCTGTTTTGTGTCCTGCAGAAGGCTCTGGGGAGGTAGGGGGAAGGAGCGTGCGTGTGGTGTGGTTCGGGAGGGTGCAGAAGAGGCAGAGTGGGGCAGAGCAAGGTCTGGTGGGGGTGGGGCCTTGGGGGAAGGGGTGGAGTGGACGTGGGGCCTGGGGCAGAGCATGCCCCCCCAGCACATTAGAAAGTCAGGGCCTCTGAATCTAGTGTCTTTACTAAGTCCATGATTTTTAGGGTCTAGCAAAGTTATGAATGTAAGTTCCCAGGCTCGTCTTTTGAAAGTGTTTTGCAGGTTTCCTTTCAGGATGAGGACTGATGGGTGAGATATAGAGAGATACAATACTGCACAGTCAGAAAGATTGACAGATTAAGGGATAATTCCCTAGGAGACCGAAAGTTTTTCCACTCTAAGCCGGAGTTGAGGAGCAGGGAGTTCAGTACTTGCTATCAGTACAAACTAGAGATCCCACAGATTTACAGGAGGAACAGGTGGAAATTAACTGGTGGAAATTAACTGCTGGTAATTAAAGTCTAATTATAATCAATTGAAACTGACTGTGAGGTGCTCTGAAACACATAAGTAGCAAGTGGGAAACTAATGAGGGGGGATAAATTGTTTTTGTTTGTAGGGTGTGGAACACAATTAGAAATATTTCTTTCTAGGTGTGTTTTTAAGTTTTAATCAGGGGCTTGAGTCAAACCCTGATGAAGTCAGAGAAATGACTCCCTTTGGATTTATTTCAGGCCCAAATAATATTGACTTGAGTCATGCATAGGATGTATAGATACTATCTGAAACTTCACTTTGCAGAGCTGCTAATGCACCAATGGCCACCCCTGTCGTATTCTACTTCTTGGTTGCCTCTTGGGTGTAGTTTTTGCAAGTTGTTAAAGCACATTCATTAAAATATATATCTTAAAAATAGATTGTTTCCTTATAAGAACACAAAGCAGCTTTTGTACCTTCACACTACAATAATCCAGCACCCTGATTTTCAGTATTTCTTCCTTAAACATTTACTTCATAGGATATTTTTACTTCTCTTTGGTACAATTGTTCCTTGAGTTTTATTCATGAGGCTTTTTCCTCTGCCTCTGTTACTATACTTGCTTATAGCTTTCTTTTGTCTCAGTCCATTAATGCATTGAAGAACCATGTTAACTGCTGTGATACTTAGCATTCCATCACAGCTTTTGCATGTGCTTACTGGCTCAGTAGCAGCTGCAGTCTTCTCTCTGGAGTAAATAATGAGACTTTTAAAACATTTTGCATTCATCTGAAAAACAACTGGACTGTATCAAAAATGTGAAATTCAGAAGGACAAACAATTTAAATGGAAAGTCTGTGAGCAAACAGACAAACCAACATTCCGCATTAGAATGGGCATCTTTTCCTTGTTACACACACTGGTATTATCTCAGGGTATGTCTACATCTACAATTTTGCAGCGCTGGTTGTTACAGCTGTATTAGTACAGCTGTATAGGGCCAGCGCTGCAGAGTGGCCACACTTACAGCAACCAGCGCTGCAAGTGGTGTTAGATGTGGCCACACTGCAGCGCTGTTGGGCGGCTTCAAGGGGGGTTCGGGGAACGCGAGAGCAAACCGGGGAAGGAGACCAGCTTCGCCGCGGTTTGCTCTCGCGTTCCCCGAACCCCCCTGCAAACCGCAGGGAAGGAGACCTGCTTGCACGGGGGTTCGGGGAACGCGAGAGCAAACCGGGAAAGGAGACCAGCTTCGCCGCGGTTTGCTCTCGCGTTCCCCGAACCCCCCTGCAAACCGGGGAAGGAGACCTGCTTGATTACCAGACGCTTCCTCAGGTATGCTGGGATACCTGCTTATTCCACGGAGGTCAAGAAAAGCGCTGGTAAGTGTCTACACTTGATTACCAGCGCTGGATCACCAGCGCTGGATCCTCTACACCTGAGACAAAACGGGAGTACGGCCAGCGCTGCAAACAGGGAGTTGCAGCGCTGGTGATGCCCTGCAGATGTGTACACCTTCTAAGTTGCAGCGCTGTAACCCCCTCACCAGCGCTGCAACTTTGTGATGTAGACAAGCCTCAGTTGCTTTTACAGCAGCTAGAGCTATAGACACAGCTGTAGCTTCATCTTGGATTTCCTGTATTATGTAGGCTTGTGTCCCTTGAGCACAGACCCTAAGGCCTTGTTCCAGTTGCTTTGCACAGGTGAAACCATTATCTAAATCTGTAAAGTAGTTGGAAATTTGTCATACAGAGACAGCCAGGAAATCCAATAACTTGGGACTCTTCAGGTGTATTAAAGTCATGACATAAGTGGCACTGCACCATCTGCTCCCAGCCTCCATATAGAGAGTGCATTGGAGAGAGTATGGAGCTCAAAGTGCTCCAGTCAGTTCTCAGTGTGGTCCCTATTAGAATGCTCTCCCTGCCATAACACGATTAGAGCAACCCTTAAACTGCTGCGAATTATAGTGGGGATCATTTCTTTCTGCATTGCCCTGTGACTGGGAGAGTAGGAAAATGATTTAGAACTACCTTTCCCCCATCTTCAGCTGTAGCAAGTATAAGCCCATAATGTTTCAATCTACTTAACTATTAAATGTTAATGTTTGTTAATGACTTGCTGGAGTATTTGCACACTTTGACAACTGTTCATTGAGCCTAAGGTCAAAATGGGAGCTGAGTGAATACTACAAAATATTTAATGTGAGTATTAATTTGAATTTTTGAAATAATTTTGCTTTGACAATGTTCACATCCCTTATGTGTTTCTACAAATACCTCACAAGTGAATTTACTGGCTAGAATGGTTGCTGAAAGAGCTAGTTTTTTTTAAGCAACTATTGCAGATTGACAAGCTCAAAATTCACTTTCCAAGCAATGTGGGTATTCAAACCAGAGACCAAATTCTAAAGATTTTTCATAATCAAATCAAGGAATGGAAACATACTATGTGCCCAGTCAAAGAAGAACTTAAATGATCAGCTATTTAAACGTGATCAAGGACAAGCTACAGACCAAGAATTATTTGTTGAAATGTATTATCTGAAGAATAATGTTAATCTAAGAACTGATATAGTATGAATTATTCTCTTAGTTCTAGTCAAAAATCTATTAAAAGGAAAACAAACATACTGTTCAGTATTGTAGACATTTCAGATGAACAGTGCATTCTGAATGTACAATAACCTTCATTTTCATCTCTGATTGCCCACCAATTCTTCACAAATGGTGAGTTTCCAGCATCCATCTGTGGACTTATCTACAATTTAAATGTGGCTTAGAGCTTGATCTAGCCACATTCATAGCCTATTTTTTCTATGATAATTTGGATGACTAGATTCTTTTCATGTGTTGGGGTGGAGATTTTACCTGCACATGTGCGCACACAGGTGTGCCCAAACATACTGTGCACAAAACAAGTGGATTTACATTGCAAAGGCTTTCCTAGCCTCCTGCTCCCTGTGTGTGTTGCAGGAGAGAGCAGTAGGCAGAGACAGCTCTAGGCACCAGTGTTCCAAGCATGTGCAAGGCTTTTTTATCTTTTCTTTTTCTTTTTTTATTTGCTTCAGCAGCGGTACTCTTCCGCTGCCCTTCCATATTTTTTATTTTTTGTTTTTGTTGCTTGGGGCAGCAAAAAACCTGGAGCCAGCCTTGATGGTAGAAGTCAGGAAGAGAACAGAAGAGCGAGTTCCATGTTCTGAATGTGACAGATACAATATAATGTAAAGACGGTGCACAGCCAAAAACCTGACTTAACATTCTCTTTTCCTCAATCAGGAAGGAACAGGGCTATTTTAAAATTGCAGGGTCATGGAAAAAGCCAAATATAATGCTCATTCCTAATCAAGAGAAGACAGAAAACCATTCCAAATGCCCCCCAAATTTTGAATGCCTTTTTCTCTTGCTCTCCAACCTTTTCCTAAGAGATTCAAGAATCTCAGTGAAACCTTTAGACACTCCTCATGCTTATGAAGGTTAAGTCAGCCAGTCAGGGCACAGAAATTTGGTGTGTGATTCTTTACTTTAATTACTTGGTATTGATTTAGCTGATCAGTCACACAGATTGAATACTGAAGGCACATCTCTTAAGAGTTCATAAAAATCCAAAGATCCCAGATATATCCATAACTGAATCATTTTGACAAAGAACAAATCTGATTAAAAAGAAAATTGATTCATGGACAGTTTGTACACAGAAAAGAGGGCCATATCCTATGAATAAATATGTCATAATCAGTAGCTGGATAAGCTGTATGGAACAGTACAAAGAGTCAAATCATTCACGTACATTCCCTCTAAGGCTATGTCTACACTATAGACCTTACAGTGGCACAGCTGTACTGCATCAGCTGTGCCTCTGTAAGGTCTCCAATGTAGCTGCTCACCTGTTTGCATAATTAAACCACCCCCAATGAGTGACAGTAGCTATGTTGGCAGGAGAGCGTCTCCTGCTAAGATAGCACTGTCCACAGTGGCACTTTTGTTGGTCAAACTTATGTCGGTCATGGGTGTGTTTTTTCACACCCCTGACCGGCAAAAGTTTTACAGACAAAAGTGCTAGTCTAGACATAGCCTACATTACAAATAGATCTGTATATGTTAAGGCCATAAAGGACCATTAGATCATGTAGTCTGACCTTCTGCATAACACAGGCCAAATATTCCCAGTAACTTTGATACCAAGGCAAATTGCTTGGGACACCATTAATTCAGGAAGCAGAAGACTCACAAATAGATCTTGTTGACTTTAAAATGTTAGATGCAGGCACTGATGCAAAAATCAGAGTCAGTTTCCTCCCATAAAAAGGATGCTTTTTTCCCCTGTATTCAAATTTATCCTACCCAAAGCCCATTGGAATCAGTAGGAAGACTCCAATGGACATGAATGGTCTTTGGATCTAATCCATTACCTAATGGGGTCAAGCTAAGTGGAGGATAGGCATTTCAAAAGAGGACTGACTTGATTGCCATGCATATATCACCGTGCCCTTGCCCTATAATCATGAATAGGAAAGTAAAAGAGAGAGCTCACTCTTCCTGCTGCATCACCAGTGTTGGTTCTGCATAGTCAGTGAAGATTTCTCTTCTGTGGCTGGACTTTCTGTTTGTGACCTGTATTTACCTACAGCTGAGACTTTAGAAGCGGTCCAACAGCCAGTGCAAAGGCCTTTCTCAGACCAGAGGAATCTAGAAGGGACATTTCATTTCTGATACTGACAAACAGCATGAAAGTGTTCTCTTTAAGATCAGTTAACATTTAATACTTTGCTTCAACCTTAATCATCTTAATACTATTGAGATATTAGCCCTGTACTGTGACTGTTAGTGAGAAACAAGTATTCCTTTGATTTGCAATGAAAACTACTGAACACCAGTGCATGTGGATTGGAGCTTGGAGAACTTAGACATTATAACAAATATTGTGGTTTAATTTACTTAAACTTCTTAAGCATATATTTAGAATATACCATTAAAAACAAATGAAAATCAGCATATACACGGTCAGTTATCCATTTTCCCTTTCCAATTGACTTCCAAGGGCTTTGCATTAGGACTTTATACTTGAGGGACCAGTTTAATACTCACAGGAATAAGTAGGTCAAATTCCAACCCTCTTGCACAGTGGCAGTTCATGCATTCATGCATGATTCAAGCATCCTGTCTTCTTCTGGAGGTGCTGCTACTATCCCCTCCAAGCATTTTGCCAAAGTGAGAAGCTTTAGTTTATGGATGTGGCTCCATTAGGTCCCTGGCCAGGAAAGACTGCCCAGGGAAGGAGCTGAATCAATGGCCTAGCCAGTTTGGCTTTGTGCATTTTGGGGGCAGTACCAGCTGGCTCCAGGCCCCAGGCAGGGAAGGAGATGCAGATGGTTTGAATCATTGCATCTGTGTTCATAGTGGATTTCCTGCTGCCAAGGACCTCATGTCTGGGTTTCACCAACTTCTGGCAGTGGAATCTTTGAGGGCTTGTAATTTTACTTTTACTTTCCTTCAGGAAAAATCATTCTTGAACACTCATTCACATGGTTTCCTGTCCTCTCTCTTGCCTCTTGCAGTTTTCCCATTTTTAAAGTGTCCCTCTTTTAGAGCCTTTAGGCTAGTGGTGCACAAACTTTTCCAGTCATCCCCTCCCCTTGCCATTAATGGAATCTCTCCACCCCCACCTCCATTACTGCACAGCCAAGGCTTCCTCAGCAGTGGAGCTTGGGCTGAAGGCAGAACTGAGGATAGGGGAGGAGCTAGGGTTAGAGGTGGGTCTGGTTGAGCATAGGGCAGAATGGAGCTGCAGCTAGGGGTGGAGTGGGATTGGGGGTTGAGCTGGGCATGGAGGCAAAGCTGGGCTGAAAGCATAGTGCTCTCTCCCTACCCCCCATGGGGGCTGACCAGGGCCTAGAGGCAGAGCGGGACTGGGGGCTGAATGGGAATGGGGGCAGAGTGAGGCTGAGGGTGGAGCTGGAAGCGTGGCACTCCCTCTCCCCCCCGCCCCCGTGGGGGCTGGCCTGGTCCCTACTATGCACCAGTGACCAGGTTGCTACTAATAGTGCCTTGTCACAATCTGGGAGATCCTTTATAAGAGATTCTAAAGGAAAGCAGAAAGCTCAAAAATATATTGAACTCATATTACTAGATCCAATTAAAACACCGTTATACATTTTCAAATGTAAGTTTATAGGTCAGGTAGGATTAGAGCTTTTGGAATCTTGTGCAATCAGTACCCAGTTTCTGAGGAGGAAATCATGCCCTCCAGACCACATTTCTGCTGCACATGGTGGCGAGCGGAATGGGACCAAGCACTGGACAGCTTTTTCATAGGAAAGTTACATGTTGTAGAGCCAAGTTCTCTGTATAGGAGTGCTGGAGGAAGAGCGGGGAGAAGTGAAAACTGTAGGTGGGATGGAGGGAGGCTAAACTGTAGCTCAATACATAATGTGAATCCATTGGCCTAGAGTGTACATGGTGGGGAGCAGCAAGCTATGTTCACTCTACCGCTCTCTAGCCTGTGTTAGCAGACTCAGCCTGATTGTATGGTGGCTACGGCAAGGGTGAAACTAATGGATCTGTTCCTCAGCCCTGCACATGTTTGTCTGAGTTTACAGATAGCCTGTTTGCTTGGCCCTGGCTCTCTTTCCTAGGACTTAGCCCATAGTATATCTGATTTAATTGGATTACTCCTAGGATCTTTATTTTCAACCTCTCTTTTACTTTTACCCTTTCCAAGCACCCTTGTTCAGTCCTACACTTCTGCAAAAAATAATGCAACAAACCCACAAAACTTGATGAATCTGGGAGATGAAGGTGGGAATAAGAAGAATAAGTAGGAAGCCAGATCCCTCTTTAGCCCACTTAACAGTGAAGAGAAATAAAACTGACATCACTTATGAGCATAATGCAAGTGTGTTCAGAGGCCAGTCATTATAAAATGTAAACTTGTCTTTAATAATCAGACACAATTCCATCTCGAGAAGTACAAGACTGAATTCTGTTGCTACAATATTTCGCTTTCCCAACTTTTTTTTCTTTTAATGGTCAATTCTGTGGAGTGTCCCCAAATAGAAGGGCACTATTCAAATACACATTTGTTAACATTGTTGCACACTCATAGCCGTTGGAGAAGGAAAAGATATGTTAGGTCATCCAATCTATCTGCCTACTTGTTCAGGATCATACTCAAGACTTAATTTTCTGGTCCAACTTCACATTACATTGTGGCTCATATTTCAACTTCAGTAAAAAGCTGTTGTATTTCAAGCTGGAGACTCTGTGAAATGCCTACAATTTCTTACTTATGTAAGCCCCTTTAAATCTTTTTCCTAGTGGGGTAGGAGAGAGTGAGAAAAAAGGAGGGAAACTCCACGGGGTGGCTTGGGAGCTTGGAGGGAGAGAGAGACAGCAGGCCCTCGCAAAGGAAGCAGCAGAGAACCTGCCTGAAGACTGGGAAGGACAGGGTGGCCGATCGGGGACACCCCAGGACAGGAGCCAGGAGAAGTACTGTGCCAGGGAGGAATCGCCCGAGATGGACAGGCTGGAGCTGGACCCAGTATCATAGCTGCCCAGAGCTGCATGGGGCTGTGAGTACTAGGGCTTGTGATTCTGTTAAGCTAGCTAGTTAAGTGGGGAGGTGGTCGCTCTGTGTGGCTTTGCAGAGAGCAGCAGAAGAGGGCACCGGAGGGGTTTGTTGGGGGAAAGTTCACTGGCACCGAAGATGACCAGGAGCACCCAAGACTCACCACTGGACTGGAACTTTGCTCAGGACTCCTAAACTCTGTGTGCAGACACATTGCTTTATGTCTGCCCTTCCAGACTGTGCTACCACTTGGCCCATAGGGCCTGGTTTGGATGCAGCCCTGTTTTACTGCTCCCCCTATATTTCCCCTTGTTGTATTTCTCCTCTCATCCCTCTGTAAATAAATATCTCCCTTTTTTATACCCATTGTACTTTTCCTGTGGGTATGTGTGTTCACTCTGGGGGGTTTGGAACAGGTGCCCTTTGGGTGGAAGGGATTTCTCCTGCTGCATTCCTGCGCGCGCCTTTTCTTGGCTGGAGCTGCCTGCAGAGCAGACTCCATCTTGGCCACGAGGGCGTTAAAGTTATGCTTAAAAAGGACATCCCTACTAAAGAAGTGAACAGTGGGGAACTCAATAGAATTAAATGATACATAAAGAACAGAAGTACTTGTTGCACCTTAGAGACTAACAAATTTATTTGAGCATAAGCTTTCGTGGGCTAAAACCCACTTCATCGGATGCATAGAATGGAACACACAGTAAGAAGATATTTATACATACAGAGAACATGAAAAGGTGGGAGTAGCCATACCAACTGTAAGAGGCTAATTAATTGAGATGAGTTATCATCAGCGGGAGAGAGAAAAAAACCTTTGAAGTGATAATCGAGATGACCCATAGAAGATGTGAGGATATTTTAGCATGGGGAAATAGATCCAATTAATGTAATGACCCAACCATTCCCAGTCTCTGTTCAAACCTAAGTTAATTGTATCTAATTTGCATATTAATTCAAGTTCAGCAGTCTCTCTTTAGAGTCTGTTTTTGAAGTTTTTTTTGTTGCAAAATTGTCACCTTTAAGTCTGTCACTGAGTGGTTAGAGAGGCTGAAGTGTTCTCCCACTGGTTTTTGAACCTTATGATGTTATGTCAGATATGTGTCCATTTATTCTTTTGCATATAGACTGTCTAGTTTGGCCAATATATATCGCAGAGGGGCATTGCTGGCACATGATGGCATATGTCACATTGGTAGATGTGCAGGTGAATGAGCCCCTGATGGCATGGCTGATGTGATTAGGTCCTATGATGGTATCACTTGAATAGATATGTGGACAGAGTTGGCATCGGGCTTTGTTGCAAGGCTAGATTCCTGGGTTAGTGTTTATGCTGTATGGTGTGCGGTTGCTAGTGAGTATTTGCTTCAGGTTTGGGGGCTGTCTGTAAGCAAGGAATGGTCTGTCTCCCAAGATCTGTGAGAGTGAAGGATCATCTTTCAGGATAGGTTGTAGATCTTTGATGATGCGCTGGAGAGGTTTTAGATGGGGACTGAAGGTGATGGCTAGTGGCGTTCTGTTATTTTCTTCGTTGGGTCTGTCCTGTAGTAGGTGACTTCTGGGTACTCTTCTGTCAATCTGTTTTTTCACTTCAGCAGGTGGATATTGTAGTTTTAAGAATGCCTGATAGAGATCTTGTAAGTGTTTCTCTCTGTCTGAGGGTTTGGAGCAAATGTGGTTGTATCTTAGAGCTTGGCTGTAGACAATGGATCGTGTGGTGTGTCCTGGATGGAAGCTGGAGGCATGTAGATAAGTATAGCGGTCAGTGGACATAAATGTAGGTGTCCACAAATGTAGGTAAGTGTAGCGGTCAGTGGAAACAAATCTGACATCATCTCTCTCCTGCCGATGATAGCTCGTCTGAATTGATTGGCCTCTTACAGTTGGTATGGCTACTCCCACCTTTTCATGTTCTCTGTATGTATAAATATCTTCTTACTGAGTGTTCCATTCTGTGCATCCGATGAAGTGGGTTTTAGCCCACGAAAGTTTATGCTCAAATAAATTTGTTACACTCTAAGGTGCCAAAAGTACTCCTGTTCTTTTTGCAGATACAGACTAACACGGCTGCTACTCTGAAACCTAATTAAATGATGGATAATTCAAAACAGACACAAGGAAGGACTTTTTCATTTCCCCCATTTCCAGCTGACCCAAGCCACTAGGGACAATGATGCTAAAAGCTGCTTTAACTCCAAGAGCTGGCTTTATCACTATAAAGACATTCTGCACCCCAGTGATCTATTTCACACTTAAGCAGTTCTAATCCCTTTTACAAGAATAATTGTAATTGCAAGGCTTTTCTTGACTGCTTCAGGAGCAGCTTTTTCAAAGGAAGAAACATTAAACATTAAAAGCTGAAACAGATTCTGAGGCTGGGTTGATGATCAGAACGAATCCACATGAAAATGAAAGAAGGAACATAATTTTTTATTTTAGGGAGTTGATTATTTCTTTTCCATTTCATGAATAGGCCCAATCTCATTTACAGCCTGGCTAGTTCATCATTTTCAATTTCCGGATTATAAATGAGCTCAGAATTTAGCTTAGTAGAACGATACCTGGAAAAAAATGAGATTTTTTGAAACGTAGAAATGTAACAGGAGAAAGAAAAAGTACAGGGTGTTCAGCCTGAAACTCTCCAGAAATTCTACTGACTAAAGGCAATTATATCTGGAACATTTATTAGGCAAGTCAGGAAAGCAAAGATATTGGATTCTGTCCCTCGGCCCGCGCTGCTTCCAACAGCTCCCATTGGCCTGGAGCAGTGAACCACAGCCACTGGGAACCGCGATCGGCCGAACCTGCGGATGCGGCAGGTAAACAAACCGGCCCGGCCTGCCAGGAGCTTTCCCTGCACAAGTGGTGGAACAAGTTTGGGAATCACTGGTCTACATAATACTTAGTTCTGCCTTGCATGCAGGGGACTGGACTAGAAGACCTCTCGAGGTCCCTTCAAGTTCTATGATTCTATGCTATAACTGTGTTTGAGAGCTTGTATAGTAGGATTCACACTTGAGCATAGCAATGGCTAATATGAGACTAGAGCACAAGTATATTTAAAATTAAAAACCAATCACCTTCAAAATTTTCAAAGAGTTGGGTGAGATTTTGGAGGCCGCTGAAACAGCTTCTAGCTAACTTCACACATCAGCACTTAGAAAGATTCATCTTCCTATTCACTTTATGTGATTTTTTTTCTGACTAATGTGGCCATTTCTACAATCCGGAAAAAAAGAGGAGGATTAGGAGTTCATATTTTATTGCTTCACCCTGGATTCCCATGTTTGAAAAGATTGATATCAGAAGGCAAAGAGCCAGCACTCCATTGCACTATAGAATGGCCTTTTCCTTTGCCAAAATGCTGATTAAATGAGTTCTGCCCGATTTTGCTTTTCATATCAGTGCCCTTTCACTGAAAAATGGAAATAGCCCTAATTAACCTCAATGAAGCATGACTTTAAAATAGGAATCAGATTTTCATAGAATACTGAGCTAAATATTCTTTTCACTATTTAAAATTCTGGTGGCTGCTGCAATGTGTTGTGTTGTATACCCCAGGTCTCAGAGTGGAGGTTAGATTTAAAGAGATTTTTTTTTCATGGAGAAACCTCAGGCAAGTGGGAAAATATTTTACCCAATAGCTCAAAGATTTATCTTTATGAACCAAATGTGTCAAGCACCGAAGGTTAACTTTTTTTGTACTGCTAGTTTAAAAGTATATTCACTATGGCTGGGCTCATACTAAAACACCAGATATGGCCACCTATACATTTAGGGGAGGTTGGAATCTGAACACAGATATGAATTTTGAAAATGCACCTTATCTTTATTATATAAAACATCCTACACCTGAACATCCCCAAATTGGATCTGGGATATTATGATCCAGATCTGAATTTTGTGGCTTGGGACCCCTCGCTAGTATTTATGGTTGGCTAGTGAAAGCACCAGGTGGAGAAAATCAAATTAAAATAATAATGATTTGTTTTCTCTATTCTGTTGTTGAAGAATAAACAGCTTACTGCAGCCACTTGGGCAGCCGGTCCTTGTCAATATATTTTAGAGGAGCTGACAACTGGGAATGAGTGTACCAAATCAATTCCTGACACATACTGGGTCTGCCATTGGTCTGCCGGGTGACCTTTCACGCGTCACTTCACTTCCCTGTGCCTCAGTTCCCCATCTGTACAATAAGCATAATAATACTGACCTTCTTTGTAAAGTAATCTACAGATGAAAAGTGCTATATAAGAACTAGGTTTTATTAGTAACATGGAAAGTGGAGAAAAGATGGAACTACTGAATTGTGCATGTAAAACACTGGCTTTGTAAGGTTTCAGTCTGTTGAAAAGGAATTCCTAAAATGAGCCTGGAGACAAATGAATGTGGAACAGTGTGAGATCTGGGCCAAAAAAAAGGCTGAGGAAAAGCAAGATCAGGGTTGGGGCAATCAACTCCTCCCCCCGCACACCTCACTCCATAGCAAGCGATGCCCCTGATGTCCAAGCTTGGAATGCAATATAGTGGCAAAGAGAGCCAATGAGATCATTTGTGGCTGTATGTGCACTCACATCATACACCTGAGAAGATGCATAAAAATGCTTCCTGCTCATTATTTGAAATCCTAAACACAAAGAAATCTAGACTTAATACAAAATACAAAAGTAATTCCTTGTGCTTTGCAAAAAGGAAATAAAATATCTCAAGTATTTATGGGTTGAAGTTTGTGGAAGGGGAAGGCTGAGCATTGTTGTTTGTTGGGCGTGTACTTTTTTCCTCTGTAAAACAATGGACTAGGATGTTATGTTTAATTAGATGTCTGGCGAGGTTGATAAGGCAATTCTGTAAATCTAAACACAAAGACCTGTGGGCGAACTTCAGCCCCTGCTAATGGGGTATTGACACAACAGGTCATAGCAGAAGCCATAGAGGATGAGGTATGAAAGAGTCATCTTTGAACAAAAACAAAATAATAGTACTCCCACCTCAAGACTCTAGGCATCAAGGAGGAGTCAGCCCCCCAAGCCAGGTACTGAGTAGTGCCATTCTTCCCTCAAGTCCATTCTTAGAGCTCTCAAGGGAAAGGGGAGGCCCAGAGAGTATCTCCCATTCAGCAGGCTTGCAAACGGTTTGTGCAAAATTTGTTCTGCAAAGATGGCAAATTCATGTAATACATGCTGGTTTCATAATCTTTCTTAAGAATGCCATGACTTGTGAATAGTGCTTTTAAGCTTATTAATCATAGATGCATTTATAGCAGTGAGTGGTTTCTCTTTGCCTCAAAGAATCTGCTAAATAGCTGGTTAGTGCAATGCAGATCTGGTTAATTGTACATGTGGTCTAAAGAGCCCCTACAGATTTTTATGACTGAATCTCATGTGAAGTTACCAACTCCTTGCCATTTGCCAGAACCTTTAGAAGCATGAGAATTATCCTAGCAGCTGCCGAACTTATTTACTCAGGATAAGCAAAAGAAGAATGTCAGAGCTCTTTTCTTAAAAATGTTAAAGCCTATATATCTGTCTTTTGATTTTCTATTGCACTCTTCACCATAGTATCCAATTACTTAAGACTGATGTGTTCACATGACATCATTTCCTAGTGGAGGGCATACGGAAGCATTAATTTTCTCTCTTAGATTGACATCTTCTGCAGGAAACATTTTCTCAATGGTTCCAATATTCAGGAATGCTGCTGGAGTGGCCAACCTGCCAGTGCAAACACCTTTAATAGCTGCTTATGGCCATTGTTGGTTTATAAAGACAGCCTTTTCATTAAGGCCTGCTCATTTGCTACACCTGGTCGTATGACTGCAGTGACAAGAACTGCACTGGTCAATTCATCTACACTTGGTGGCCTGCGATAAAGCAATCTCAGTTAGAGGATAAATTCACCTAACTGAGCCTCTGACTACAATGGCTCCTGACAACCAACCCAGGGCTTGGAAACTACATACAAAAGGAGGCTTGTGTATGCTATGCTGTATGTATGGTTGTGATGGTTCTTGGGGTACCGAGGGTGGTGAGGCACCTTGTAAGTCCCTGCCTCCAATGAGAGAGAGATTTGCTTGAGCTCCCTAACACCACCAGCCTGCTAGCTACCCAAGAAATCTCTCTTGGGCTCTGCCAGCCCTTACTTTGCCTTGCACATTAGCAATAGATGTACCACAATCCTCAAGCTCCATTAAAACATTTCCCTGTAGTGTCTAGGCCCTTATCCACTGATCACTCACAGAAATACAAGGTGTGCTGTCCCCAAGGGAGCAGCATATACACCACCTATGATTCAACTCAGGATCAGCTCCTTGCTGAATACCCCAGCACTGAGATTTATTTATTGTGGAAACGACAATAAGTTTCAAGAAAGATTCAAGAGCTAGTAAGTAAATATAATGGAAGCGAAAGGGCTGCATAGAAAACAAAATCATAACACACTTTCTAGAGACTAAACTTAATTTGATTGGCTAACCTCCTGATTAAAGAAGTCTTGTCTCACCTAGAGTCTTTTGAAGCATCTTCCACCAACGTAAGCAGAGATCCTGTTTTCATGAATATAAAGAAACTGTCCATTTACTCCCTAGGTGCAGGATAAAGGGGTATCTTCTTGCCTTCTCCTTATTTCACCCAAAGTTTATTGTCTGTAGGCAGTGTCAAGATAATCCCCCAGAGTTTATACCCTGGCGTGATGCCTCCCCATTGATTTCACATTGTAGCCCATAGGGCTAGCTTGCCTTTATTATATTCACTGCTTTGCATTATGTTCAGCAGAAATGCAAGGAACCTACAACACTGTATCTTGTAAGACATTAGTTTCAACAAGTTAGAATAAGGCTGAGGCCTATGAACTTTGAACAGATAAACAGCCCAACAGAAAACCTCAAGTCCTGGGGAGCTGAAAATAGAGTGTTTAAGGGGAATTTCTGACTACAGGAACAAGCAACCATAAGAATGTCCAAGAGTCCTACCATATAAGTGTCATGGCAATGAATTGATGTATGTAACAGGTACATGAGCTACATCTGCAGATACCTAACCACAAAAGGGCCATGCTTTGGGGATTGTCCGCTCCTTTCATTGCAGTTCACCCTAATTGAGTGACCTGAGCTGGCTCCCACTGGGACTCCTGTCACAATATGATAACTATTGATGTGGCAGTTATCCCTCCAGCTTCTGATCAACCAAAGTGAGCCTTAGAATGAGGGCTGCCATGCCCACATTGTGGGAGTGGCAGCGAAGTATGGATGTCAACCTGTATTCCATTCTCTGGTTATTTAGACACATCACCTGATGCTGAGCATTTGCAAATATTTATGTTAGGCAAAAAGTTCTCACTGATGCTTGTGAGCTTCTCCTGGCTCTCCCTGTTTGAATGCAACAGATTATTTGACTCCAACCTCACTCTGATACATATTGTGAGGCTTTTATCTCTCAAACTTGCTGCAAGAGAAAAGTCTGGCCCTGGTCTTCCTTTCTTACTAATCTCCTATGAATTAACTTTTGTTAAACAAAAAAGAGTTGCATTAACACAAATGTTTTTTATAATGTGAAAACATGCAAACATTTCCACAGCTTTCCCCACCTTCTGTTATAGATAAAAAGCAACATTCATCCAATATTACATCTCATCTGATCTCTATCTACAGCTCTTTATTTAGAGATAAAATGGGTTCTTATTGTTCTAAGGTTTTGGAAACAGCAAACCAATCTAAATTCAAACAGGAACATTGCTAATTTCTAGATATTCAAATAAATAACCTCTTGACAAATAGTTAAACGTTATCATATTTTGAGTAGTTGAATTGCTGAACAGAAGCAGAAATGCATGTGACCGTAGCAAAGGATAAGGCATCATCTTTTTTTAAAAATGCCTCAGTAATCAAACTCTATCCATTGCCACAATTTAATTTGAATTAGCAGTTTAATTAGATTCTATACAATGGCCTCCATTATTGTGCTCAACAAGATCCATTTAATTCCCAGCTGTAGAATTTATCTCTATCCCCGCTAAAATACCAATTAAACACTTAACCTTGTTAACATTTAATCAATAAGCTATATATGATACTTCAAAATGATTCTTCAGTGCAGGGACTGTGGCTCTGTATTGCTTCTCTGTACTGTGATGTTCCTTTTTGTTTATGAGGACTCTTAAGATTGAGTTCAGCTGCTCTCATTATTACAAGACAATTCTGCAATACTAACTAGACACTTGTATTCTCTATTGTGCAGCTTGCTTGATAGTAGCTAAGGGTGAATCATTTTAATGACTTAAAATAATTATACCAATTTTGTGATTTTTTTCAGATAAAATATTCACGTTTTCCCTTCACTATTCCTCAAGCTCTACTTTGAAGGTATTTGTTCTTCGCTGGCGGTGAATGTGTCAAGTCTTCTGTTCGGTCTCTAAACTTAGTCAACTAAAGCCAGATCCTTGGCCTTGATAGGACTGTTTTGAATTGTTCCAGGATTTTCATTTTACTTCTGCTTTGTCTTACTGTGTTTCTCAGCACAGGTTCAATATTCTTATCAGCAGTTGCACTGTATAGGGAAAAGTAAATTCAGGCACACATACAGGAATATGATTTCACAGCTAAAACCCTTACTAATGCTATAGCTATAAACTTTCACTTTCCCCACAGAAAAAAAAGCCTCCAGGATGTCGGATTTACTTTTATGCTTCAGTCATTTAAATCAGGATGGCTTTCTTGCAAAACTACACAAACTGTATAGTGACTGAAGAATTTCTTGATCTGCGGCGTCTCCACTAGAATGTTTGAGTCCAGAGCAGAGTTCAATTGGACAGACCATGATTAATTCTCTCTTGAAAAATATCCTTCAGAGAAAGAGAATTATTTCTTTAGCCTTGTTGTTTCTAGATTTTTGGGGGTTAGTCACAAACATGAAGCACATGGTAGTCAACCATTCTGTCAGTGGCCTAAATAAGTGTTGTTCTTGAGCCTTTTTTTTTATTAAATTTTTTTAGTTCTTCCTCACAGACCCTTGGAATCTTATTAAAATTTTTGTAATTAGTTCATATTATGCCCTCTTGCTCTTTCTAAACTGAAAATAGTGATTGCATCATTCTGAGCTGATTGCTGAAAGCTACTGAAAAACAACTACGATGTCTGCCAAAACTTATCACCTAAATACGGTCTTCCTAGTTCATAATTTATAAGATTCCCTCTGTTGTCACTAATAGATATTTCAGCATAGTTGAACAGTTGTGTAGAACAGCTTCCACCAGTGCATGAAAATATTCACAGAAGTGTATCCGTGAGATGGAGAAACCGGTATACTATGAAATGGTGTCCTTGTGCTACTGATCGCAATTCTTTGCTACCAATATCTAATGTGCTCTGGAATCTAGTAAGAGATTTGGCATCTTTTACAGTGGGTTATCTCCATGTCTGAAAAAGCTAGCTTTTAGAAGATAAGCTCTATGATATATTTTAACAACAGGCACTTCCTTTGCACAAACTTCTGTAACCTCTTACTATTTTCTTCCTTGTATGTTATCAATGAACACAGCGGGAAGATTACATTTATTATCTCTGACATTGGTCAAAGACTCTTCTACATCTGTGGTTTTGGTACCCGTGACTCTTCCTGGGGATACCCAGGATTGTAATTCACTTATCATCTGCCCTTAGCATGAGGAAACCTTGTCTGTTCCTGCCAGGAGTCTGAGAGCTGACTCCACCTGCCACAGGTAACACAAGCATTCTCTTCTCAGATCACATGGGCTCCACTGTCCCTCGTGCAGACTAGCAACAGTCACACTCCAACCCTAAGTCCTCCTGGCATCCCCCTGTGGTGTCCAGTCCCTTATCTACTGGATACTTACAGAATTACCAGACCTGTTGTTTCCATAGGAACAGTACATCACAGCTTACTAGTCACACCTTAGACCCCAGCTCTGCTTAGCACACAGCACTTATATTTGTTTATAAAGCAAGTATTAGCTTACTTAACAAAGAACAGAGATTCAATTGCTGGCAAATAGAAATATTGGAAACAAAGGGTTACATATAAAAGAAATTGTAACATGCAGTCTAGTGCCTAAACTGACTAACATGATGCCCCGTTGGCTAATAAGGTACTGATTACTCAAAGTCCTTTGCACAGTGTTTTGCAACTAAGATGGCTGAGACTCTCCCTTCATGAGACCAAGCCCACTGGCAGCTTGTCTCCTTCAGATGAAGGATGTCAGGGTGTCTTTCTGCAACCCTAGTTATATTTGACTGGTCCTTCGTTCTTCACCTGTCCCCTGCTGATTACTTCTTCCTGTTATTTTCTGCTTCTGAAGTCCCTGCAATCTCTGCATTAGCATTTGACTCAGTATTCAAATAAACTCCCATTGTAGAATACACAATGGTCAGCCAGGGAGATACGTACCTCCCACCTTCTGTCTGGTGGAATCTGTCTTAGGGCATGTTACGTCTGTGTGACCTACCTTTAACTTCATGGTTTTAAGAACATACATACATACATATCTCCTTACAGACTGTCCACACATACATTTCACAATGATTATGATAACCAGTGTGACACGGGCTTTCATTAGAAACCTTACATGACACATCCTATAAACTTAATGACTCCTGTGTCCTCTGCTAGTTGGCACCAAGAGATCTTTGGGTCACGGTACCTAAAAACTTGTGATCTTCTGTACATTACTAGGACAGGCTGTCAATGAGTTTTGTGTTAGCTGCAGAAAGATACTGCCAGATCATTTTGTAAATAGTAGATAATAAAGTCTAATCAGCTTTCACAATACGTGACAAAGATCCTGGTGACTGGCGGGATTTATATACAGTACTGTAATATTTTTCCATGAATTTATGGATTGCCAAAGCATCATACAGCTTCAGCTTTAAGTCTATTTGGTGTGCAATGCCTCTAGCAAGGTAAGAGGAGGCCTCTGGGCATCATTATGTAACATAGTCAGCATTAGCTGTCCACTTCAGTGATTTAAATTACATTCCCCTTTTTGGTGGGAGGCACGGGGGGCCAGGGGTGGGGGAAGGCAGAAGGAGAAATCAACCTCACAGCCACAGATATGCTGTTTTCTAGGTCTCCTTGTTGCTGAAGCTTGATCTGCTTGTTTACACTAAACAGCAACCTCTGCAAAGTAGAATTTGTGAGTTCTTCCAAAAATATACCATATAAACTAAGTCTTATTGGTGACCAGAAGCTGTCTATGCAATGTTGTTATAATTTTGTACTTGTTACAGACATTGCATGAAACAAACTTTCAAGTTTTCCTCTTCAGTGCTTGCTTCTGCAATTAACTTGCATTGATTTTGATGGGACTGGACACTTAATTAAATTGAGTTACCAAAAACTTTAGAGATACAGTAGCTAGATTCTCTGCTACACTGAAATTACCTGCCTAGGCTTGGTGCAGGTTAGACCTGCCGAAAGATTGCTGTAACCTGCATCCGCTGACAATGGTGCCCAAAGGACTGCCAATTAGATGAGCATAGCAAAGCCCAGTGCAACCTGGCAACTCCCCCTCTCCTTCCTCTTATCTTGCTGCCCCCAAAGGGCCTCCTAGGCTTCAGACTTTAGGGAGAATGATGTAGGGCCTGAATGCTCTGGTTCTACACTTGCCAGAGGAATCTCTAGTTAGGGTGACGTGGCCATTCTCTGCTCCCTTTGCAATGCTTGAGTGTTGCAGTGGAAGTGGAGTAGGGTGGGGTACAGAATCTGCCAGGGATGGCAGCCAAATGTGCTGGGGGGGGAGCTGGCACAGTGGGGGGACACAGCACCTCCCCCGCAGGTAACGTGGGGGACACATGTGGAGGTTGCATGTTCTCCCCTTTAGCTGTGCCCCCCTAGTATGGGGAGGTGATGTGTAGAGAGGGCAAAGGGGAGATCAAGTGCCCCCTCCAGATTGGCCTGCAAGGGGCGGGGAGGCTCTGGCCTTCTCTCCCTGTGCCTCCCATCAGTCATGTTCAGTCTCTCTCCCAGGCAGCTGGGCAAGGAGCGGGACGGAGCTGCTTCTGCCCAAGAGAGCCTGGCTGGGAGGCAGTGGTGGCTTGCTCCCTGCCCAAGCTCAGCTGCCAGAGACAACGGCTGAGAATACTGTGATGGGAAAGGGGGATCCGCCTCATTTGACCCCTGTCCCTGGCAGCCAAGCCTGGGCCAGGAGTGGGCTACCGCTGCCTCCCAGCCAGGTTCTCTCAGGCAGAAGCGGCTCCATCCTGCTCCCCATCCTGCTGTCAGGAAAAGCGGCTGAATATGTGGGGGGCAAGCAAGGGAGAGAAAGATAGAGCCCCCACCCCAGGTAACATGGGGCAGAGAAAGTGCAGTGGCTCCAGGCTGGGAGTAGGTTTGGGAGGGTCACTGGGCAGAGGAGACGTGGGGCAGTCACATGTCCTTTCCTTTAAATTGTGCTCTCCCAGTATGGGGAAGTATGAGTCACCTGTGTTTAATGCTAAAAACTCTGAAAAATCAGATCCTAAGTGTCTCAAACTGGGCACTGAAATGTAATGGACATTTTCAGAGGGAGCCTTGAGAGCACAGGAGAGACATGCTTTCTGCTCCTGTTCCTGTGCCTGGCACTGCCATGTTCCACAGCCAGCAAAACAGCAATTGCAGGGAAAGTCCTGCTCAGTTCCTGCAGCCACGGGAGGAAAAGCTTAATACAGACAATCTCCAGATAATTTAGCTTCCAAAGTCTAACAAACCTCTGCTAAGCATGTGCAAACTAAATTTTTTCATAGGTTTATAACTTGGCCAAATTTGGGCAGCTTTTTTTTTTTTATTTTTTAAACCAGAATAACAAATGACACATCCATGACCAAAAAAAAAAAAAAATAAAAAATTTAAAGTCCCTGCTCCAAAGCATAAAGATGCTAAACCTTCTCAATCAAATGGCTGCAGCACTGGTTTTTTTTAAAGCATGGGAAAATGTATCTTCCCCTAAACTCATTTTTGGTAATGGATGAACTATTTTTTACTGAAACATTCCAAAAATAAATGTAACCCAAGGCAGACACCTGGCATGGAAAAATTCAGCCCAAATGGTTAAAGTTTGGCAAAGTCACAGCAACTGAAGAAAGGGTCTTGTAACCCCTATCCACTCACACTGTCAGCAAGGCACATACTTGTGTTCCTGCCCCTCTCTCAGGATGTCTCTACTGGGAACCACAGTGGCTGGAAAGCAGACCAGGTTGGGGCAGGGAATCCTAACTGCTCCACAACGGTTGGCCTGATCTTGTGCACTATGGCAGCTGCTCCAGCTCCTCCTCTGTGACTGTGTCTAACTCTGGTTCCCTCACACTCCTATTATGTGCACAGAGGAAGGAACACAGCTAGGCCGAGCTCTCATTTTGGTGAAATATTATGGGAATGAAAAGGTGGGTGGGAGGGAAGAAACATAGATTTGCCACCCCCATGGAGGCGCAACTTCCCATTCTTCCCAGTTCTGCCACCTCTGAATGTCAGGCAATTTTAACTACAGGTGTCACTACCAGCTCCACTTGTAACATTTGCATACGTTTGTCTGAGGTAGGGCTTACTTCTATTTCATTATTATAGGACTTGTTTCCCTAAAGGCTTTTCTGAACAAAAAGAAAAACAATGCAACAAAAATTAAATAAACCACACTGGGAACTGGATGATGGGATGGGCATACATGTTGATATGTTTTTATTCACCCTCTGACCTCAATGGGAGTGTTTCTGTTAACTACAGTAGGCTTTGGATCAGGTCATTAGATTTGGGGGCTGGTCTCAGGCAAGAGCCTAGAAAAGTTAGTGTCTGGAAGTTAATCATTTTGGGAAACAGAACTTATCAATAATAGACATTGGCAGGTTATTTCATTGGATTTCTGCCACAGCAATCTTTTAAAGGAGACAAATAAAATAACCATACCACAAGATAGCTGTCTTCAACATGCAGACTGTTATCTCACTCCAGAGGATATTTGAGCCTGTTGATTTATTGCTGACTAACTGGCTGCAGTTCAAGCAGCCCAGAAGAATTTTGCCCTGTTAATTCTAGTTTCCATTAGAATTTCACAACTTTGAAAATATTCATCTATATTTTACTTTCCAGGAGGTAACAAACAACTGAAGTGTAAGGCAGACAGTATAGCTCCATGATTCAAATGTAAATACAAATGCTACACATGTTGACTTCTGCACAAGCTTTTTCTCAAATTACTAAGGATTTGTACATTTATAATGCTATGGAAGCATCTTGCCCTTGAAATGAGGTATTTTAGGCATTCAAAAATGACTGCCAGGTAAGCTAGCAAAGCAAGCCACATGGTATCTGCAAACTTTTTGGCCAGCAGGGAATCTTTCTCTGAAAGAAAAATTCTCACTTTCTTTCTGAGGTCAAAGAAACAATTGAGAACCTTTCCCCATGACAACCACTGAAATTCTGTGTGGTAAAGTAAGTGATGGTGCTCAGCTCCCATCTCATCACACAAAACTCCAAACAGATTTACACTTGTTGAGCTACTCTTGATGAAGTTAACAGTGCAAACAGCTTCACTGAGAAATCTTTTGAGAACGGGTGGCATATATTTTTGCCACTAGGGCTTGCCTGTGTATAATACAGTGAGTCCAAACTGCTTGTGGTGCAACAGCCTGCACTCAGGTGACTAGCCTGCTGCTTTTCCAGTCATTGCACGACCGCTGTCACCACAAATTCCTACATATCACTGCCATTCCAAGCCAGAATCAGAGATAAAAGCATCTGAAAGTGTGACAAACTGGCCCCCTTTGCGTGTTGTGGTAATGGCAGGCAGAACAGGAATTCCTCTTGGAATTTTTCGTCATTTTTAAATTTTACGTATGTCAGCACCTGAACAGCGCCCAAAACGTTCATTGTTTCACAAAGTTGAATGGAAAAAAAGGAACTTTGCTGGATTTTGGCAATCAGTTGTTCAGTCACATCATTTGCCATACTATGAATACACCTAGCAACAGTGTTGTTAAAAGGGGGAAACTAATCAAATTGAGTCACTGCACCTTGCCCCAACATAATCAACATTTTCTTGGCACATGGCAGAAAAAAGTTTTCCCAGTAGTGTGTGATTTTCCAGTTTGAGCCATCCAATGTGTCACAGCAAAAGATGCCTCAAGGTCTTTCTCATTTTCTATAGCTGCCATTCTCAGCACTGTTTTCTGGCCCTTTAGCTCTCCTAGCTTGCACTGAAAAAAGGGTGACGGTTTATTTGAAGAGAGCTGTGCTATGTCTGCAAGTGGGGCAACATTTTAGATGGTTTTAAGCTCTCCTTTGCCAGAACTTTGACACACACCACTGTCATAAACAGATAGCTAAGGGTTAATGTTCTTTTACCTGTAAAGGGGTAACACCAGTAACCTGAAACACCTGACCAGAGGACCAATCAGGAAACAAGACTTTTTAAAAATCTGAGTAGAGGGAAGTTTGTGTGTGAGTTCTTTGTTCTTTGTTTTGTGTCTGTGCCCTCTGGGGTATTCACTCCCTTTGACAGTAGCTTTCTTGCTTTCTGCCACTTCCATCCATCTGGCTCCAATCTCCCCCGCCTTGGTGAGATTTTTGGGTTTTCCATCTTGTATGTACCGTGTTATGTCCTCAGGAACACCATCCAAGAACTGCTCCATTTGTATGAGGAGGTGCAGTTCGTCTATGGATTTAACATTGTTTCCTGATATCCAGGCCTCATAATTTTTCCCAACGTAGTAGGCGTGTTTGGGAAATGACACATCTGGTTTCCACTTTTGGGTTCTGCAATGCCGACGGGCATGATCCGGGGTTATCCCCATTCTGTATCTGGCCTTGGTTTGAAAAAGTTTATAGTCGTTCATTTTCTTCTTAGGCATTTCAGCTGCCACCTCTGCTAAAGGTCCACTGAGCTGTGGCCTCAATTCTACCATGTACTGGTCTTCAGGGATGCTGTACCCAAGACAGGCTCTTTCAAAATTTTCCAAGAAGGCCTCAGTGTCATCACCTGCCTTGTAGGTGGGAAATTTCTTGGGATGTGGAACCATAATTGGTGAAGGGTTGTTAGGATTGGCTGAAGCCTGTGGTTTAGCCTTTTCTAATTCCAGGGCCTGCCGGTGGGTTTCCCTCTGGAGTTCTATCTGTCTTCTGTAGGCTGCCTCTTCTTCTTCTTGGTTCCTTCTGTTTGCCACCTCTTCTTCTTCTTGTTTCCTTCTGTGGGCCACCTCTTCTTGTTTCCTTCTGTGGGCCACCTCTTCTTCTTCTAGTTTCCTTTTGTGGGCTGCCTCTTTGGCTGCTTGTTTTCTTTTGTAGGCTGCCAGTTTGATGTTTTCTTCCTTTTCTTTCAGCTCCACCTCTTTTTGTCTTTTTTCCAGTTGTTGCCTGTGTTTAGCTTCTTTGATTTGTTCTTCTGCCTTCCTTTTTTCCTTGGAAGTCATGGTTCCTGTTTTCTTGTGTTGGGGTGCCCTCCAGTGATTATCTTTTGAACTGCAGGCTCTCTGTTGCCTCCTGGGGTCTGCCTAGCAACAGTGCCTTTTTCCCTTTCTTCCTCTAGCTAATCTTATAAATGTAAAGTAAACCAGAAAAACCATTTATTTGCATGTGTATTGCTGGTACTTGACTCCTAATGGGAGTGCTATTGTCTGACAAAAGACCCGTCTGTCACAGCTTAATGGTTCCTTGCTTAATATGCAAGCTACTGCCAGGAGAGAACAGAAAAAAAAATTCTCTCTGGTTCCTTTTAAAACCAAACCCTCTCTGTTTAAAAGCCCCTAGCAGAGAAAAGAAAAATATAATATTCCTACTGGCTTCTGGATTCTATTTATCCCACAACTCTGCACACCATGTCATAACATTTTTCCCAGATTTGGACCTTAGCGTCCAAAATATGGGTGTTAGCATGAAAACCTCCAAGCTTAGTTACCAGCTTGGACCTGGTAAAGCTGCCACCACCCAAAAACTTAGAGTGTTTTGGGGCACTCTGGTCCCCCCAAAAACCTTCCCTGGCGACCCCAAAGACCCAAATTCCTTGAGTCTTACAACAAAGGGAAATAATCCATTTCCCCCCACTTCTCCCTTCCAGGTGTTCCCTCCCTGGGTTCCTGGAGAGATACACAGAAGCAAGCTCCGTGAATCTAAACGGAGGGACTCCACCCTCCCCGTTTCCAGTCCTGGAAACACAAGTACTTCCCCTTTACCCAGAGGGTATGCAAAGTCAGGCTTAGTAAATCTAACACAAAGAGATTTTCCCCCTGACTTCTTCCTCCCACCAATTCCCTGGTGAGTTGCAGACAAAATTCCCTGGAATTCCCACTAAAGAAAAAAATCCAACAGGTCTACAAAAGAAAGCTTTATAAGAAGAAAGAAAAATACATAAAAATGGTCTCTCTGTATTAAGGTGACAAATACAGGGTCATTTGCTTAAAAGAAAAAAATGAATAAACAGCCTTATCCAAAAAAGAATACAATTTAACACATTCCAGCAACTATACCCATGTAAATACAAAAGAAAACAATATAAACCTATGGTCTTCCTATCTTTGTACTTACAACATGGAAACAGAAAATTAGAAAGCCAGGAGACAGAAAGATCACTCTCATAGCCAAGAGGGCACAGACACAAGACAAAGAACAAAGAACTCACACACAAACTTCCCTCCACCCAGATTTTAAAAAAGTCTTGTTTCCTGATTGGTCCTCTGGTCAGGTGTTTCAGGTTACTGGTGTTACCCCTTTACAGGTAAAAGAACATTAACCCTTAGCTATGCGGTAACTCGTCCGGACAACTATCCAATGCCACGGACCGATAAGCTATTAGGAAAGTTGGGACGTGCCCAGTTCATCTCTACAATAGACTTAACCAAGAGGTACTGGCAAGTACCGCTAGATGAACCTGCCAAGGAAAGGTCAGCATTCGTCACCCATGCAGGGGTGTATGAATTTAAGGTCCTTCTTTTCAGGCTGCGAAATACTCCCGCCACCTTCCAGAGGCTGGTAGATGGTCTACTAGCAGGACTGGGAGAATATGCAGTTGCCTACCTCGATGATGTGGCCATTTTTTCAGACTCCTGGCCCGAACACCCACTACACCTGGAAAAGGTCTTTGAGCGCATCAGGCAGGCCGGACTAACTGTTAAGGCCAAAAAGTGTCAAATAGGCCAAAACAAAGTGACTTACCTGGGGCACCATGTGGGTCGAGGAACCATAAACCCCCTACAGGCCAAGGTGGATGCTATCCAAAAGTGGCCTGTCCCAAGGTCAAAGAAACAGGTCCAATCCTTCTTAGGCTTGGCCGGATACTACAGGCGATTTGTACCACACTACAGCCAAATCGCTGCCCCACTGACCGACCTGACCAAAAAGACCCAGCCAAATGCAGTTAAGTGGACTGATGAGTGTCAAAAGGCCTTTACCCAACTTAAGGCAACGCTCATGTCTGATCCTGTGCTCAGGGCCCCAGACTTTGACAAGCCATTCCTAGTAACCACGGATGCATCTGAGCATGGTATAGGAGCAGTTCTCATGCAGGAAGCAACAGATCACAACTTCCATCCTGTCGTGTTTCTCAGCAAGAAACTGTCTGAGAGGGAAAGTCACTGGTCAGTCAGTGAAAAGGAATGCTATGCCATTGGGTACGCCCTGGAAAAGCTACGCCCATATCTTTGGGGACGGCGGTTCCAGCTACAAACTGACCATGCTGCGCTAAAGTGGCTTCATACTGCCAAGGGGGACAACAAGAAACTTCTTCGTTGGAGTTTAGCTCTCCAAGATTTTGATTTTGAAATTCAGCATATCTCAGGAGCTTCTAACAAAGTAGCTGATGCACTCTCCCATGAGAGTTTCCCAGAATCCAGTAGTTAAAAAGTGTTCTTAAAATGTAAAAGTCTGTTAGTTATATACTTAGTGGTATATGTAAAGGTGCATGTGTTGTATTAATCTGTTTATTTTAAAGTTCTAGGAGGAAATCGCCACCAGTGAGGTTCCCCACTGTCTGCAATTTGGGAGGCGTGTCATAAACAGATAGCTAAGGGTTAATATTCTTTTACCTGTAAAGAGGTAACACCAGTAACCTGAAACACTTGACCAGAGGATCAGTCAGGAAACAAGACTTTTTTAAAATCTGGGTGGAGGGAAGTTTGTGTGTGAGTTCTTTGTTCTTTGTCTTGTGTCTGTGCCCTCTTAGCTATGAGAGTGATCTTTCTGTCTCCTGGCTTTGTAATCTTCTGTTTCCAAGTTGTAAGTACAAAGATAGGAAGACCATAGGTTTATATTGTTTTCTTTTGTATTTTACATGGGTATAGTTGCTGGAATGTGTTAAATTGTATTCTTTTTTGGATAAGGCTGTTTATTCATTTTTTTCTCTTAAGCAAATGACCCTGTATTTGTCACCTTAATATAGAGAGACCATTTTTATGTATTTTTCTTTCTTCTTATAAAGCTTTCTTTTGTAGACCTGTTGGATTTTTTTTCTTTAGTGGGAATTCCAGGGAATTTAGTCTGCAACTCACCAGGGAATTGGTGGGAGGAAGAAGTCAGGGGGGAAATCTCTTTGTGTTAGATTTATTAAGCCTGACTTTGCATACCCTCTGGGTAAAGAGGGAAGTACTTGTGTTTCCAGGACTGGAAACGGGGAGGGTGGAGTCCCTCTGTTTAGATTCACGGAGCTTGCTTCTGTGTATCTCCCCAGGAACCCAGGGAGGGAACATCTGGAAGGGAGAAGTGGGGGGAAATGGATTATTTCCCTTTGTTGTAAGACTCAAGGAATTTGGGTCTTTGGGGGCCCCAGAGAAGGTTTTTGGGGGGACCAGAGTGCCCCAAAACACTCTAATTTTTTGGGTGGTGGCAGCTTTACCAGGTCCAGGCTGGTAACTAAGCTTGGAGGTTTTCATGCTAACACCCATATTTTGGACGCTAAGGTCCAAATCTGGGAAATATGTTATGACAACCACACACTGTGACCATGGGTCCTCCTGAAAACCAGTCCACATAAATCAATATTCCAAATATTTTGGATTGTATTTATATTTTTTTGGTTTTTTACTAAAGGTGTTGATTAATTGCAGTTAACTCATTGGATTAACTCAAAAAAATTAATTCTGATTAAAAAAATTAATTGTGACTAATCACAGTTTTAATTCCACTGTTAAACAATAGAATACCAATTGAAATTTATTAAATATTTTTGGCTGTGTTTTACATTTTCAAATTTATTGATTCAATTACAACACAGAATACAAAGTGCACAGTCTTCACTTTGTTATTATTTTAATACACATATTTGCACTATAATGATAAAATAGAAATAGTATTTTTCAATTCACCTCAAACAAGCACTGCAGTGCGATCTCTTTATTCTGAAAATATGACTTACAAATATAGATATTTTTTGTTCCATAACTGCACTCAAAAACAAAATGATGTAAAGCTTAAAATCTTACAAGTCCACTCAGTCCTACTTCTTGTTCAGCGAATCACTAAGACAAATGATCTTGTTTACATTTATGGGAGATAATGCTGCCCGCTTCTTATTTACAATGTCATCTGAAAGTGAGAAAAGGTGTTAACATGGCACTTTTGTACTTGGCATTGCAAAATATTAGGTGCCAGATATGCTAAACTTTTGTATGCACCTCCATGCTTTGGATACCATTCCAGAGGACATGCTTCTATGCTGATGATGCTTGTTTAAAAAATAATACATTAATTAAATTTGTGACTGAACTCCTTGGGGGAGAATTGTATGTCTCCTGCTTTATTTTACCCACATTCTGCCATATATTTCATGTTATAGCAGTCTCAGATGATGACCCAGCACATGTTGTTCATTTTAAGAACACTTTCACTGCAGATTTGACAAAAACACAACGAAGATACTGATGTGAGATTTCTAAAGATCGCTACAGCCTTTGACTCAAGGATTAAGAACCTGAAGTGCCTTCCAAAATCTGAGACGGATGAGGTGTGGAGCATGCTTTCTGAAGTCTTAAAAGAGCGACACTCTGATGTGGAAACTACAGAACCCGAACCACCAAAAAAGAAAATCAACCTTCTGCTGGTGGCATCTGACTCAGATGGTGAAAATGAACATGTGTTGGTCCACACTGCTTTAGATCATTATCAAGCAGAACCCGTCATCAGCATGGCCGCATGTCCTCTGGAATGATGGTTGAAGCATGAAGAGACATATGAATCTTTAGCGCATCTGGCATATAGATATATTGCAACACCAGCTACAACAGTGCCATGCAAATACCTGTTCTCACTTTCAGGTGACATTGTAAACAAGAAGGAGGCAGCATTATCTTCTGCAAATGTAAAGAAACTTGTTCGTCTGAGTGATTGGCTGAACAAGAAGTAGGAATGATTGGACTTGTAGGCTCTAAAGTTTTACATTGTTTTATTTTTGAATGCAGGTTTTTTTGTGCATATTTCTACATTTGTAAGTTCAACTTTCAGGATAAAGAGATTGCATTACAGTACTTGTATGAGGTGAACTGAAAAATACTATTTCTTTTGTTTTTTACAGTGCATCTATTTGTAATAAAAAAATATAAACTGCGCACTGTACACTTTGTATTCTGTGTTGTAACTGAAATGAATATATTTGAAAATGTAGAAAACATTCAAAAATATTTAAATAAATGGTGTTCTGTTATTGTTTAACAGCATGATTAGTCATGCAATTAATCACGATTAAAAAAATTAATCGCAATTAATTTTTTTTGATCACTTGACAGCCCTAAAATATTGGAATAAATGGTATTCTATCATTTTTGAACAGCACGATTAATCATGTTATTAGTTGCGATTAGTTTTTTAAATTGTTTGACTGCTTTATTTTTACTGCTATTTGAATCCTGGTTGTCAGCCCTTCTTTTGCTGCAAGTTCCTATTGACTCCCCTTTATTACCTCTCTTTCTTCCACTTTTCTTCAGAAAATGGTCCATTGCTAAAATTATTTCTACAACAACTTTTCAAATTGATTTCAACACAGCATGTGCTGAGTGGGCTGGTAGGACAACATGAGTGAGCGCATGAATTGTTCAGGAAGTGCATGAGTACAAGAAGTGCCTCAGTACACAAAGTGAAACATAGGGCCTGCAGGGGTGGGAAGTAGGGCAGTTTCAGGGGCCTTTTGCTAGAGGGGGGGCCACCAAGCTAAATTGCCCAGGTGGGTTTGGTCATCAGCCCCCTGCCACTGCCAGAGCTTCAGCCTGTGGGTTTCTGCCCTTGTGACCCCATCAAAATGGAGTTGTGATGCACTTTGGAGTTGCAACCCACAGTTTGAGAACCACTGACCTATATGTATTTAATAGAGAGGGATTCAGCTTGCTGTCCCTTAAGTTCTCTACTATGTCTGAATTTCTGCTAAAGGCACTGATATTGGATGACCTCAAAATTTCACTCAGACATATTGATAGGTCATATGATAATGACTAGTTGACTTTGTTGTAATAATGTAGGATATAAATCATTTGCCCTTTAATAAAGTTGCTGCCTCTTGCCAAAAACAGTAAGTGCTTCTTCAGTAAGTAGTGTGTCTTGCGACGGAGTTGTCAATACTATAGTGAGCAATTAATGGCAAGTTTACTCTCATCTCTCTATATGTTATTAAGAATCATTTTATAAAAGAGCAAATTTTGTTTATGGAGATCCTTGATCTTTTGAAGAGAAAGCACTCCAGTGGGAACCAGAAATGTGTAAGAAATCATTGTTACAAACTACCATATACAACTTACCGGAGATAGTACATGAAAGCCATTATTAAATAATGAAGCATGGTTTAAAAGCTGTTATGAACTAGTACTATATTGTGCTATTTCCCGATACATTTACCTTAAAATCAGATAACAGCTAACTTCATAACCCATCTTCAGATGGTCTTGGTGTCACTGTAGTGGAGCTAAGCATTTATTCCAGTCTCCAGCACTTCGGCTTTGACAGCTTTCATAACCTTATTTTAAAAAAATGATACTTTTTGAATTAAAAGCATTTTTATTTATTTTTATGTTTTTCTGAATTTTGGGAAGGGGACTTTTCCCTTTAAAAATATGAAAGCATCATCAGGCAAAGCATAGTATGTGCAGTAAAACAAGAAGCAGAACCTTTATTAAGATGACAGGGTGCATCTTGTATTGGATATAGGTGCTATATATTTTAGAAACTTGGCTTTCACTGCCAGCATCTTATATTTACTGTGTATAGCACCTTTCCTGGGTGAAAATGCTTCTGTAAGGGGAGCGGCTAGATTGCCGTCTGCCCCACAGCATGTTGCATTGCAGGAAGGGGAACAAGACAATTGGTTAAGAGCACAAATCCTGACTCTTTTGAACAGTGATGGCTACACAGAGCAAACTTGACAATGGCTTTTAAGATCTCATCCAAAGGATCTATATAGAGACCTTCATGGAACTCATTTGATCTACCTCAGAACTAGTATTTAGGGGCAGTTTTAGAGCCATAGTGGACAGAGGATACCACATTTAGGGGCTGCCATGTCTCTCTGAGAAATCCCAAAATATGAAGGCCACCTCCCATTCACCCAACTGTTCTAAGATCTGGAGCTGTAGGTCTTATCACACAGATTATAAGCGCTGCCCAGACATCTCGCTTTCTCAACCATGTCAATGCAAACATGAGGATCCCTTTGCACGATGACCTGCAGAACTCGCAAAAGACAAGATTAAAATCCTTCAATCCTCTGTGAAACTGCATCAAGACCCTTACATTCATCTTTGAGTCTGAGGCTCAGTGGAGAGCCACATGCAGCATTTTGACTGCTCAGAACAAACAGTTCATCATTGACCCAGCTGAGGAACCGCTGAGTTTTGATTTATGTCGGAAAGACTGGTGCAGATTGAATCTCATCAGGACATCTCATGGGAGAGGTGGACAAACCCTCTTTAAATGGAGACTGAGGCAAACACCTGTATGTGACTGTGGTCACCAGGCACAAATGATGGAGCACATCATATCTGAGTGTCCTCTTCATTCTTTCGCTGGGGGCCTGAAGGACATTCACCAGCACACTGCTGAAGCAATGTGCTGGCTATCAAATATAGATACAAATATGTAGTCATTGCTACCTACTCGAGCCATACAAAAGAAGAAGAAGTAGGCAGAATTTATAGGAGTAGGGACAAGATATAGAAGTAGGGTTGCCACTTCGAGATACAAAAAAACAGGGCATCCATGATGACCCTGAGCCCATAAAACTGGACAGCTGGCAGTGTGTACTAAGCACCCTTACAGATTTTCTGGGGCAGGCACCTCAAAAAGGGGATGATCCTGGGAAAATCTGAACAGATGACACCCTTACATGGAAGTGCCATTTCATTCCCAGAAGAGCTATCTTGCATGCAGCCTTTTCTTGTCACACATTTTACCTTCCTCTGTCCTTTACTGACTTGTGTTTCCTCTTCCCTCCTTTAAGTGGTACTCTCAGGATCTCCAGCCCTCACTGTTTTACCAAGATTTGTGTTTCCCCTCTACCCTTACAAGAATTCTTAGTTTTCCATCTGTTATCAATAGAATCACAGAAGATTAGGGTTGGAAAAGACCTCAGAAGGTCATCTGGTCCAACCCCTGCTCAAAGCAGGACCAACACCAACTAAATTGTCCCAGCCAGGGTTTTGTCTGTTTTTTAGTTTGTTTTTAAACCCATGTGCTTCATTTTCCATTGTCAAATATTTTATCTTATGCACCTGAGGTGGCGTGAATGAGGCAGAGGGTGTCAGAAGGATAGGCTCAGGTACTTCATGGGTGTGCCTCCCAGTTGCCAGGAAAGAGAGACAGCAGGATCAAGCCCATGGGGGGAGATGAGTTCTCAATACAGACAGAATGATGTATTCACAGGGGTTTCCATAAATGGCGGCTACCTTGGGTGAAATCCTAGACACACAGAAGTCAATGGAACTTGTTGCCATTGAAATCATTGCCAGAACTCTCATTGACATGAGTGGGTCCAAGATGTAATCCCTTGCATGTAAACTTTTTGTTTTTGCCATCATGGCTCCAGGCAAACAAAGTGTGTTTACATGTGAATAAAGCAGACTAGAAATATCCCAAATCTTTGTTTCACAAACTTCTCTTCCAGAAAGAAACTGGCCCACTCCAAACTGCCATAACTCTACTGCTCAGCAAACAGGCAACAGAGACAATGTAGTGATACAGGCCTTTGTTATTATTCTTAACTGTTTTCTTTTTATTTTTAAGAGACCATTTTAACATAAATTATTTGTTTGCTGTTGCTAGCTATTTTATAGATTGGTTCATTATATTCCAGTTTTAATAGAGTTCATGTTTGTTTGACCAACACTTTCAAAAGTCCTCATTAAAATATGTGAATGATGCTCTATCCTGAGCTAACTTATGGAGTAGAGAATGTCAATTAAACAGAATCACTTGACAGCTGACGGGCACTTTTGAAACAAATTGCTGAAACAAACTATTCAAACCATGTTTCTAAGCTCTAAGAAGCAAACTTCACCATAGTTTTATATGAGAAATCAGTCAATCAAACAGAGATCATTCTTTCAGGGTCTTAATCTACCAGCTATGTTATGCACTATAATTAAGAATGAATATTGAAGTACTTGAGTCAGGAATACTGAAACAAATCTTTTGTCATATGTCATATGTTATTATTCTATTAGCCCTCTCATGCATTAAGTGTTGACAACAATTGTGATTTTGTTAAGAGTCTATTGTTCAATGTTTTACTTAAAGATCCAAGTCCGGGGGGTGGGTGGGAAGAGAGATTATGTAATCATCTCAGTTTGCTTTTTTTAAGTTTCTAGCCCACAGAGCTGCAGAGGAAAGCATAAAAATGGGCCTGAGTGCACTCTGAAGGCTCAGGAAAAAAGAAAACAAATACCCCTCCCCCTCAATTATTATTTTAATTTTCAAGCCAAACGTATGATTTTTGGGGACCTGACTCATGGTTTCTGAACATTTGGGGCAGGCAATACTGTGCAGAGCTTGAATCACATCACTCCTCGTTGACTCCATACACTGGGTCACCCTCACCTACCAGTGGTCCCTCTCTGGACACAATTCTCCACAAGTCAATGAAATCAGAGTAAAAGATTAGAACCAGTCCATTATGGATTACATACAATTCTTCATTTGGTCGCTGTCAACCTAAGTACAAAGAATTTTTCAGTTTGATAGGTATAGAGCATTTGATTTGTAAATACAAAACACTTAGGTTTACACCCATTAAGTATATTTGCATATACATTTCTGTGGCAGGCCACCAAGTGAGCTACTCAGGCACTGGGTTTTGCTCCATGGGCTGCCCCAAAGCCAGGGACCCTGTTAACCCTGGGATCTGAAGTTTTTTTAAAAAAGCAGAGTTACCAGTGTGTACTGTTGAATCTGGCTCCATGTTTTTCTCTTGTCTTGAAAAGCCCTGTTCTATGAGCTTAATAGGAACCTTTCTATTGACTTCAGCTGGCTTTGGATGAGGCCACTCTGTCATTTCTCATTTAAGCCATCAGTTTGCTCCTGCTTTGGGAGAACAAAAGAGTCACTAAGAATGTTATATAAACTCAGGCATAAATGCCATCTCATGATTAAACAGCCAATCCAGTGTAATAGCCTCAAAGGTAAAACAATGAGGTAAATCATTTCAGTTGTAATAATGAAATAGTGTCTTGGTTTTCAAAGGCAGAAAATAATCTCTCTCCTGAGTGCCACTCAACCATAAATAAATACTTTTATAGTGTGTAGGAATTGTATCTAGAGCTTAATTATGTTTGACCTGCCTTAGCATTAAAATGACTAGAAGAATTTTGCTAGGTGGAGAATTTTGCATACCCCTGTGTGTTATGAGCCATTCATTCTTTTATGGATTTGTACATAACAATTATGGAAGTTGCCAAAATCAGCTGATTCCACTCTGCTCAAATTTCCTATTGACCATAATCAATTAATCCTTAATCATTTTTAAAGATTTAGAAACCAGTACTTTCAGAAACAGAAGTCCAGTATGTGGAGGTCCATGACAATTTAAAAAGATATCTTCTTGATGAGTCAGGACATCCATCTTGGAGAAAAAGCAATCTGCCAAACTGCAAGTGCTTCATCCATATTTACAACTTGCAAACATTTTGCAGCCTCTTTTCATATTGTATTTCAATACAGTACTTTTACTAACAAGCAGAAGCAGCCTTGTTATAAAATAGAAGGCAAGTTGTGACACAGACTTCATGAATAATGATTGACTCAGGCATTGCAAAGAACTTTGGACACATTAGAACCTGAGGGCATATACAGGGTCTTGGGTAAGACTACTTTATATCATTTTGCCATCCACTTAGGTTAGCTAGTTTGGACTAGTAGTATAATTTCTCTGAATTGGACATGGATGAATTATCACATGTGGAATTAATGCTCAAATAAATGCTTTCTTAAATGCCATCTTTTAGTTTTTACTTTGAGCAAACCATTTCCTGTCAAATTCAGTGTTTTGAAATACTAAAAACAAATAATTATCAAGCATACTGAAGAAGATTTGAAGATGGCCAATTGTATTAGGAAACAGAGGGTTCTATAGACGACTGGGAGTCAGGATGCCGGGGCTCTATTCCCAGCTCTTTGACTGACCTGTGGTAACATAAAATGAAATCATTTAAATTCTGCCTCCATTTACCCATCTTTAGAATAGGAATAATTTTTAACATCTGTGCCTCCCATGTTTGTTGATGCTTAATGTTTATAAAGTGCTTTCATGAAAGGTACAAAGAATTCCAGCATGATTTCTGGATTATGTTATTTTTAATTTACAGTAGAGCTGTCAATTAATCACACTATTAACTCAAAAAATTAAACATGTTTAAAAAATTAATTGTGATTAATTGCATTTTTAATTCCACTGTTAAACAATAGAATATCAATTGAAATTTATTAAATATTTTTGGCTATGTTTTACATTTTAAAATATATTAATTTCAATTACAACACAGAATACAAAGTGTACAGTGCTCACTTTATATTATTTTTATTACAAATATTTACACTGTAAAAATGATAAAGAAAAGAAATAGGATATTTCAATTCACCTCATAGAAGGACTGTAGTGCAATCTCTTTATCATGAAAGTGCAACTTACAAATGTAGATTTTTTTTTACATAACTTCACTCAAAAACAAAACAATGCAAAACTTTAGAACCCTAGAAGTCCACTAAGTCCTACTTCTCGTTCAGCCAGTTGCTAAGATGAACACGTTTGTTTACATTTATGAGAGCTAATGCTGCCCATTTCTTATTTACAATGTCACCAGAGAGTGAGAATAGATGTTCGCATGGGACATTTGTAGCCGGCATTGCAAGATATTTACATTCCAGATATGCTAAACATTTGTAGCCTCTTCATGCTGTGGCCACCATTCCAGAGGACATGCTTCCATGCTGATGAGGCTCATCAAAAAAATGCATTAATTAAATTTGTGACTGAACTCCTTGGGGGAGAATTGTATGTCTCTGGCTCTATTTTACCGCCATATATTTCATGTTATAGCAGTCTCGGATGATAACCCAGCACATGTTGTTCATTTTAAGAACACTTTCACTGCAGATTTGACAAAACACAAAGAAGGTATCAATGTGAGATTTCTAAAGATAGCTACAGCACTCAACCCAAGGTTTAAGAATCTGAAGTGTCTTCCAAAATCTGAGAGGGATGAGGTGTGGAGAATGCTTATAGAAGTCTTAAAAGAGCACACTCTGATGTGGAAACTACAGAACTCGAACCACCAAAAGAGAAAATCAATCTTCTGCTGGTGGCATCTGACTCAGATGATGAAAAAAACATGCATTGGCTTGCACTGCTTTGGATTGTTATCGAGCAGAACACGTCATCAGCATGGACGCATGTCCTCTGGAATGGTGGTTGAAGCATGAAGGGACTTAAGAATCTTTAGTGCATCTGGCATGTAAATATCACTTTCAGGTGACATTGTGAACAAGAAGCAGGCAGCATTATCTTCTGCAAATGTTTGTACAAACATTTCCCTACAAACGTGTTTGTCTGAGTGATCGGCTGAACAAGAAATAAGAGTGGACTTGTAGTCTCTAAAGATTTACATTGTTTTATTTTTGAATGCAGATTTTTTTGTATATAATTCTACATTTGTAAGTTCAACTTTCATGATAAAGCGATTGCACTACAGTACTTGTATTAGATGAATTGAAAAATGCTATTTCTTTTGGGTTTTTTTACAGTGCATTTATTTGTAATAAAAAATAAATATAAAGTGAGCACTGTACACTTTGTATTCTGTTTATAATTGAAATAAATATATTTGAAAATGCAAAAAAAATGCAAAAAAATTTAAATAAATGGTATTCTATTATTGTTCAACAATGTGATTAAATTAAATGTGTTTAAATTTTTTATCACATGATTAATGACAATTAATTTTCTTAATTGTTTGACAGCCCTAATTTATAGTTATTTCATGATTTAAAGACAACATACTGTATTAAGTAATGTGGGAAGTACTAAAAGAAATAATAGATAAAATGATAGGTATGTCTGAACGAGGAAATATATTTTTTTAAACTAAAATATATTTTAAAATCATATTTTTTATGAGTAACAGTTGTCAAAACTCCTCATTCATCTGTTTTAAAAGTTTGTCTTCCAATCAGGAAGTTAGAAATAGTATCAGGTGATTTTAGTGATTCATTACACACCATAAATAGCCAGTTTAGATAGAGCACTAGCTTGCCATAACATTGTTAGTCCAAACTATTTGGCAAATATAAATAATTAATACTTTCACTAAGATCAACATCTATTTATGTATAATACCTGAATAGACAAAGGGTTACATTTGTCTGTTTACTCACAATTAATATTTAATTAATATTTAAACCAGCGCAATTGTATATTTCTTTATTTTATAACCTCCTTTACAACCAAGTGCAACACTCCACTGGCTAAATATAATGTTGGATACTGCATGTTGGAAAAGGAAGATGTCATCCACTATAATGGAAAATCAAGTGATCTGTTCCTTTGTCACTGTTTGGGAGAAGGCTTCAGATAAAGAGAGCTTTTAAAAACTTTAATGGAGCAATTGAGAAATATGACTGAATATCAGTTTTGGAGACAAATATTCGCTTGAGAAAAGAGCAAGTAGAATTGCATGATGCTATATGAGTGTGTCCTCCTGGTATGTGACACTATTTATATATGTTTGGAAGGAATCACTTCTGTGGTTGAGAGGTTAATTCATTCTGTGTCCAGTCCTGGAAGGTCACAAGTCCCTTCAACTTCTTCTAATGGGAGGTGAGAATGCTCACCACAGAATCAGGCCCTGAGAAAATACTTCAGGATTGGATCCAAATTATTGTGTATATTGAAATATATTGAGGCTTCAGGGAATTGAAACAATTGCTAGATTAGCAAACAAATTCCTTGACTCAAAATTCCTTAATATATGAATGACTTTCCTTTTCTCCACATGCCTTCAGTGCTTTATAATTGAATACTTGATTTTAGAAAAAAAGAATTACAAATTTATTATTAATTGTACAGCTCCGGTATTTTTAAAGCAGTGAACAATGGATCTTTTTCAGTGTCCAAAAAGCATATGGTCTCATAGAAAACAGTGGATAATCTGACAGCGGATAATCTGACAGCATCAGTGAGTTTTGCAGATTGTTTTAGGCAGCATTCAAGAAAAAGTACAGCTAATTTACCATCATTTGTCAGTTCATCTCATATTTCTTGTTCAAATGATCTCTTGTTTCACTGTGCTATTCTACAGCATTATACAGCAAATAAATTGTCAACAAGGAGTCCATAACGCAGGAGGAAATCATTGTTCTCCAATTCATTTTTCTCCCCTGTGCTTCATAGATGTATTACATTATTTGTGGATTAGAAAACATGCCTTACAGAAGAAAATTCTGTAGCATTGCTAACCACGTTGAGCAAAATACAATGGTCATCAAAAGGCGAAAACTGACTTTTTTCACCATTCAGAAGCAAAAATATCCATTTCTAAATTTATTGTCTTGTTCCTTGTTATATTGAAAACATTCAATGTAAAAGATTTGAATTCCCAACTTTCCTGATTTTATATGAAACCCATCCAAGGGAGAAGCTAGTCTAATGTGAAATTCATTTGAATTTTTCTTATGTATCAAATGATGTAATTTATCTCCAGGTTTTATGATACTGATGCTTGACTGAGATTCAGTAAGGATCTCACTAAATGGGCTTTTTTATGTCAATGTTTCTTTCGAGCCATTGACACGCCTGGCAGAGCTAAAGTAGACTAGACGATGAGACATGGATTTAGTAGGGAAAAAAATCCAGCCTTTTGTCTTTGATTTACTTTGAAAGGAAGCTATAAGCAACAAAACATATTTGCTTTATTTTTCAGCATCATTTTTATGAAGCTACATACATTTTGAAGACTGCTTCCAAGGGGTAAGACAGGTGTGCAGGAAAGTGGTTAAAAGAGAAATATGAAATACCATGCATAACAGAGAGCAGTGCACAATTCATACAACTCCACAACAGTTGCCTGAAAGTCCCTGTCCATGTACTATTTTTAATCATATTATAGTTCCTGACCTAAGCAGGGATAGCGAAACATGAAGATTTAAAACTTATCTCTCTATTGATGCTACTGTATTGCTCAGTGATGGACATTCTATGTGCCTCTTCTGCCTTTGCAATGGACATATTCCTGATAAATGGTTAATCTGCTGCTTCTTTTCCAAAAGGATACATAAAGGCAGGGAAGCCCAGATGAAACTATTCCTTCTGTATTGCTCAGTGAGAGCTTCAGAGCCTGAGGTTCAAAATCCTGCCAAGATGGCTCAATTACGTTCCACTAGCGCTCCAGTGAACCATGGCTCTATGTTGGGCTCTTGAGCTTGTTCTTCACCAGAGACCAAAGTCCTCGACCAGTGAATCAGGTACAGCAGCCATCATTGGAAAGAGGTAGAAAGAAGTATTGTTCCTCGGGCGAGCTGTTCAAAGGTCCCCTTCTTCAGTGCCTAGTAAGATGAAACAGAAGACCTATTGTATCTCAGTACAGTACCAGCTCGTGCCCCTCAGACAAAAGACAGTTCATGGCCCAGATTGGGTCCCTCTGACACTTTGACACTGGCTGGGCACCAAGTAGTCATGTTACCACTTGAAGCTGGTTTGAGCTTCTCTTGGTACTGACTCCTCAGTACTGATGTCAGCACCAGCCCACTTTGTACTGATAACGTGGTGGCCAAGATTAGCGTCCATGGTGCAGATGTTTCGAGCACCAACTTTCTCAGTGCCCAAGACATTCTTGATACCAAATGGTCTCTGTGACTGCACAGTAACAGCCAGCCTTACTGTCTTCATCTGCTTTCTAGGTGCTGCTGCCTTGGGACCAATGATTAATACTATCACGTACCCATAGTCCCGCCCGTTAAGATTGTGACAGGATTTTGAAAGTTCCCTAGGACACCCTGACAGGGTACACCTTGCTTACGCCTTTTTAATACTTATGCAACTTGAAAAATGGCAGCACTAACCAGAGAGAGAGCCTGGTAGTATAGGGAATGGCTGTCTTGCCATTTGTTTGCCATATTAGAATAGACATTACTGTAGCTGGAGACCTATCACCAGTTATTGCTAAGGCTGCCTACGGGTTTCCATTCACTCATAGCTTCCTGAAATTTTCATCTTTCAGGCTGAAATTTTCCCAGATTGGTCTTTGCCTGAATACTTTTTGTTTTCAAAGTTTGAGAAAAGATTGTAGGATTATTCATCTTATATTTATGTAGTATACATGATACAATTCAATAGGTAGGCATGTGGACATACTTCAGTGAATGTAATGAAGTCCAAGTAAAGCAGCTTACCTCTCAATCCAAAAAATGCTGAGTCATCTAGTTCTTCCCTCAGAAATAGATATACTTTGGCCTGGAGCTAATTGAATAATGAAAGTTATTCACAGATAATTATTGTATGAGAAATTGCCAAAGTTTGCAATAAATTTTATTCATGATGGATTATTTGACCAGTTCTGCTGTCTACTGCTGTGATAAATTTTTCCAAGCAGTCAGATCACCTCATATGTGAAACACACATCTCAATGCTATTAAATTAAATTAAGCATTTCTGCAATATTGTTCATGATTCACTGTAGCGAAAGAAATACTTTATTCTCTGAAGCAGCTTTTTATGGCTGTATAAAATATTTTGAACACCTTTAAAACTATCAAAGGGTTGCCTTGGGATTTGACTGCCATTAAATCCTCTCTTTTCTGCATCTCCATTTTCAGTACTTGTGTTTTACGTCATCCAAGTGACAGTAGTTAATATCTTGCTTTATCTATAAGTCATTTAGCTTGTATATTATTCCCTGATTGAATGTCTTTTGGAATTAGGATTTTTGTTTTATCTTAGACATATATGTAGTACATCTTTACTATTTACTAATATGTTCTATTTATTTAATAATATGTCCTTTCAGTCTGGAGGATCCCAAAGTACTCTAGAAACTGGGGAAGAGATTTCAGTCTGTATAATATTGTGTGGGCTTTTCAAAAGCACCTAAGTGACTTAAGAGTGTAAGTCCCATTGAAAGTCAATGAAACTGAATCTGATGTAGATATTGGGTAATTTTAAGGACTAGATTAAGATAAACGTGCTGATACCAAGTAGCTCCTTGCTCTGCAAAAGACCTTGTTAAATCAATGGTACTACTCATGGAGTAAGGTGCTCTAAAATCTGCGTAAAGGGTATTAGAATCTTACCCTCAACTGGAAGTTTCCCAGGACAGTGGGACTAAAATACATACTCTTGTGAAGAGTGCCTTCAGCTCTTCAATAACACATAGAAACAGAATCTTGGTTTTAATGAAATCTGAAAGAAGGCATGACCACTCTTCAGGGCAGCCTAGAACTGTAAGCCACTGTGTTTCCCTTCTGCCTTCGCAAGACTGAGCTTTTCTGGAGATTAGACTATGTGTCAGCTCCCTGCCACACCAGTCTGTCTGCTTCCCCAGCAAACTTCTCAAGACTCTGTCAGCCTTTACTTTGCTTTGCATTTACCAGTCAGTGAACTCCAGTTCCCCAGAGACGTCTCTCTGTAGTGTCTAGTTCCTCTTACTGGGCACTCATGGAATTTATTACGTTTTCTGCCTCTAATGCGACAGTCCATTGGTTTAACTGAAGAATCACACTTATTTCAATATAACAGCGCTCAGATTCATAGATTCATAGACTCTAGGACTGGAAGGGACCTCGAGAAGTCATCGAGTCCAGTCCCCTGCCCTCATGGCAGGATCAAATACTGTCTAGACCATCCCTGATAGACATTTATCTAACCTACTCTTAAATATCTCCAGAGATGGAGATTCCAAATCCCTAGGCAATTTATTCCAGTGTTTAACTCCCCTGAGAGTTAGGAACTTTTTCCTAATGTCCAACCTAAATCTCCCTTGCTGCAGTTTAAGCCCATTGTTTCTTGTTCTATCATTAGAGGCTAAGGTGAACAAGTTTTCTCCCTCCTCCTGATGACACCTTTTTAGATACCTGAAAACTGCTATCATGTCCCCTCTCAGTCTTCTCTTTTCCAAACTAAATAAACCCAATTCTTTCAGCCTTCCTTCATAGGTCATGTTCTCAAGACTTTTAATCATTCTTGTTGCTCTTCTCTGGACCCTCTCCAATGTCTCCACATATTTCTTGAAATGCGGTGCCCAGAACTGGACACAATACTCCAGCTGAGGCCTAACCAGCACAGACCCATTCTGTATCTGTGAAACGGATTGTTCCTTCCTAAGTGGAGCACTTTGCATTTGTCTTTATTGAACTTCATCCGGTTTACCTCAGACCATTGCTCCAATTTGTCCAGATCATTTTGAATTTTGACCCTGTCCTCCAAAGCAGTTGCAATCCCTCCCAGTTTGGTATCGTCCACAAACTTAATAAGCGTACTTTCTATGCCAACATCTATGTCGTTGATGAAGATATTGAACAGAGCCGGTTCCAAAACAGACCCCTGCGGAACCCCACTTGTTATACCTTTCCAGGCAGGATTGGGAGCCATTAATAACTACTCTCTGAGTATGGTTATCCAGCCAGTTATGCACCCACCTTATAGTAGTCCCATCTAAATTGTATTTGCCTAGTTTATCGATAAGGATATCATGCGAGACCGTATCCAATGCCTTTCTAAAGTCTAGGTATACCACATCCACCACTTCTCCCTTATCCACAAGGCTCATTATCCTATCAAAGAAAGCTATCAGATTGGTTTGACAAGATTTGTTCTTTACAAATCCATGCTGGCTATTCCCTATCACCTTACCACCTTCCAAGTGTTTGCAGATGATTTCTTTAATTACTTGCTCCATTATCTTCCCTGGCACAGAAGTTAAACTAACTGGTCTGTAGTTTCCTGGGTTGTTTTTATTTCCCTTTTTATAGATGGGAACTATATTTGTCCTTTTCCAGTCTTCTGGAATCTCTCCTATCTCCTGTGACTTTCCAAAGATAATAGCTAGAGGCTCAGCTACCTCCTCTATTAACTCCTTGAGTATTCTAGGATGCATTTCATTAGGTCCTGGTGACGTGCAGGCATCTAATTTTTCTAAGTGATTTGTAACTTGCTCTTTTTTAATTTAATCTTCTAAACCTACCCCCTTCCCATAAGCATTCACTATGTTAGACATTCCTTCAGACTTCTCAGTGAAGACCGAAACAAAGAAGTCATTAAGCATCTCTGCCATTTCCAAGTTCCCTGTTAAAGTTTCTCCCTCCTCACTGAGCAGTGGGCCTACCCTGTCCTTGGTCTTACTCTTGCTTCTAATGTATTGATAAAAAGTCTTCTTGTTTCCCTTTATTCTCATAGCTAGTTTGAGCTCATTTTGTGCCTTTGCCTTTCTAATCTTGCCCCTGCATTCCTGTGTTGTTTGCCTATATTCATCCTTTGTAATCTGACCTAGTTTCCATTTTTTATATGACTCCTTTTTATTTTGTAGGTCATGTAAGGTCTCGTGGTTAAGCCAAGGTGGTCTTTTGACACATTTTCTATCTTTCCTACCCATCGGAATAGCTTGCTTTTGGGCCTTTAATAGTGTCCCTTTGAAAAACTGCCAACTCTCCTCAGTTGTTTTTCCCCTCAGTCTTGATTCCCATGGGACCTTACCTATCAGCTCTCTGAGCTTACCAAAATCAGCCTTCCTGAAATCCATTGTCTCTATTTTGCTGTACTCCCTTCTACCCTTCCTTAGAATTGCAAACTCTATGATTTCATGATCACTTTCACCCAAGCTTCCTTCTATTATCAAATTCTCAACAAGTTCCTCCCTGTTTGTTAAAATGAAGTCTAGAACAGCTTCCCCCCAGTAGCTTTCTCAACCTTCTGAAATAAAAAGTTGTCTGCAATGCAGTCCAGGAACTTATTGGATAATCTGTGCCCTGCGGTGTTATTTTCCCAACATATATCTGGATAGTTGAAGTCCCCCATCACCACCAAATCTTGGGCTTTGGATGATTTTGTTAGTTGTTTAAAAAAAGCCTCATCCACCTCTTCCACCCGGTTAGGTGGCCTGTAGTAGACTCCTAGCACGACATCACTCTTGTTTTTTAACCCTTTTATCCTAACTCAGGGACTCTCAACACTTCCGTCTCCTATGTCCATCTCCACCTCAGTCCAAGTGTACATTTTTAATATATAAGGCAACACCTCCTTCCTTTTTCCCCTGTCTATCCTTCCTGAGCAAACTATACCCATCTACACCAACATTCCAATCATGTGTATTATCCCACCAAGTTTCAGTGATGCCAACAATGTCATAGTTGTATTTATTTACTAGCACTTCCAGTTCTTCCTGCTTATTACCCATACTTCTCGCATTTGTATATAGGCATCTAAGATACTGGTTTGATCTTGCCTCCCAGTTTTGCCCTGACCCTCCTTTCTCTCTGCCATTATAGCCCACACTCCCTCTTGTTTCCAACCCATCTCCCAGGTCTTCATGTTCCCCACTTACCTGTGGGCTTTGCTCACCTGTCCCTGTCAAACCTAGTTGAAAGCCCTCCTCATTAGGTTATCCAGTCTGTGTGCAAATAGGGTCTTTCCCCTCCTCGAAAGGTGAACGCCATCTCTGCGTAGCAGTCCTTCCTTGAATAGCGTCCCATGGTCGAGGAAGCCAAAGCCCTCCTGGTGACACCATCTTCACAGCCAGGCATTCACCTCCATGATGCATCTGTCTCTGCCCGGGCCCCTACCTTTGACAGGAAGAATCAAAGAGAATACCACCTGCGCTCCAAACTCCTTAACCCGTACTCCCAGAGCCCTGTAGTCACTCTTGATCCGTTCAGTGTCACACCTCGCAGTATCATTTGTGCCCACATGGATGAGTAGCATGGGATAGTAGTCAGAAGGCCGGATAATCCTCGACAATGCCTCTGTAACATTTCGGATACGGATCCCCAGCAGGCAGGATATCTCCTGAGATGAAATGTCAGGGCGAGGAATGGGCGCCTCCGTCCCCCTCAACAGAGAGTCTCCGACCACCACTACCCTATGTTTCCTATTTTCAGTGGTGGCAGCAGACCTCCCAGCCTTAGGGGTACGAGGCTTCTCCTCCTTTACTGTAGGGGGTGATTCCTTCTCTCCTGTATCAAGAAGAGCATAACGGTTACCTATTACCATGGAGGGAGGGTTCGCAGCAGGAGTGGAGCACTGCCCATTGCCAGAAGCAACCAGCTGCCAGTGTCCACCCTGAGCCATCTCCTCCTCCACCAGTGGTGTGTCAGCAGTCTTGTGAACTGGGACAGCTACCTCAGCTGTCTCCACATGGACACTGTCCAGGAATTGCTCGTGGATACGGATGCTCCTCAACCTAGCCACCTCCTCCTGTAGCTCTCCCACCTGCTGCCTGAGAGATTCCACCAGCAGGCACCTTTCACATTGGATGCCCCCCCCAGCCTGGATATCAGTAAGTGGAAATTGCAAGTTACAGTCTTTGCAAAACCACACCAGAATCTGGGTAGAAGCATCCATGCTCTGCTGCTCTGTCTGGCTACAGGCGCAGGTGGAGGAGACAGAAGCAGTACTGCCACAGGTGTTGCGGGTCTTCCTAACCATCATAAGCCTCCCTCTGTCAAACTCCCTCTCAAACTCCCCTGTCTGCGGCTCCCTTTCCTCTCTGCTCTGCTTTAAAGAGAAAGGATTTGGATGTAGTTTGGTTTATAGGTTTTCAAGGGACTAATGGGTCACGGGTAGGACCGACAAGGGACCCCCCGCTCCCTTCCTGCTCCCCTTCCAAACTCCCTTGTGAAACTCCCTGTTAGCAGCCCCTGGTTGCTTGTGCGCGGCTTTATAAAGCCTTGGCCTGAGTGAATGCCCCGCCCACTGGTTAAGGCTCAGCCAATTACCAGAGGCTTCTAGCTTTCAAACCTTCCTAAAGATGGTTTACAGCAAAACTAAAAATAAGTTTATTAACAAAGACAGGAATGTAAGTGATACTAAGTGAAGATAACATAAACAGAAAGTAGCTACAAACAAAATAAAACAAACTTTCCGGTGTCTAAGACTTAACTTTAGCAAGTTACAATCTTTGCCTAATCAGATTTCTCACTTCTATCAAGCGGCTAGTATCTCCAGTCTTTTGGCAAGAGGATCCAACATTCATGAAATCAGAGGGTTCTGTCCCCTTTGTTCCCTAAGTGACTGAGAGTTAGAATGGCTTTTTGTCCCCTTTATATTTTCCAAAGTCCATTCTCTTTTTCTCAAGAGGCAAAAAGACTTCCTGGTGGTGCGGTCTGTCCTCCAATGTGCTCACTAAATTGTTTCCTCCACCACTTGTTAGCTTGATTACTTTGTTTACCTAATATGTAAATATTATTTCATTGTCTTCTGTGTGTAAACAAGCCAGATCAACAGGGAAAGACACATTCTTTGGGCTAGGGCAGGCTTGATTTAGGCACTGCCTCCAAAACAAAACACATCTTAAGAGCAGAACACACACATGCGTCTTTATGCACACAATGATATTCCTGACCAGTGCATCACCAGTTTACATTCAATACCTTACAAGAAACCTTTTGGATACATATTATGACAACAGCGTGTTGTCAGGCCTGCTATGAGTTACAGTATAGTGGGCCCTCTGCCACTGGGCACTGAGGGGCTCTCAGGGTCACACTACCCCTCTTACAATGCTGCAGGAGAGTCAAAAACTGGTTGAACTGTAAGCAGAGGGTCAAAAAAGTCTTTCCTGGACAGGACATCTGCCACTAGATTTTCTTTCCCTTTAACATGCACAATTTCCAAGTCATATTTCTGCATCATGCTCCACGGCAGCTGTTTGGAAGCAGTGCCTTTGGTAGTGCATAACCAAACCAATGGAGAATGGTCAGTTAGAACCCTGAATTTTCTGAGATAAGGCCTTGACTGCTTGATTGCCCATACAGTAGCATAACACTTATGATAGAGTAATTCTGTTCAGTGGGTGTCAGTTTCTAGCTCACGAAAGCAATGAGGGGCATTAAAACTGCACCCGAACTGTTGTTTGATGCATCTGTGCATAATTCGAAAGTTTTGTGAAAATCTGGACTGTCCAGAACAGGCTTTGTTGACAAGCTTTTCTTTACCTTATCAAAACCATCTTGACAAGCCTTTGTCCACACCACTCTGCTTGGCTTTGTCTTCTTGCACAAGTCTGTGATAGCGGATGCAATGTCACTTCACAAATCGGCAGTAATAGTTAAGCAAGCCTATGAAAGATTGGACTTGCTTTTTAGTCTGGTGTATCGGCCAGTTACCAATAGCTTCTACTTTCAAGGGATGAGGAGAAATTAGGCTGCCCCCACCCAATGCAAACTTCGTTGCTCCTATTTTACATTTAGATGCCTCTGCAGTAAGACCTGCGTGTCTGGATTTTGACAATACAGCCCCCAAGTGTCTCTCATGATCTGACCACGAGTTGCTGAATATTGCTATATTGTAGATAGAAGCTCATGTAAAGTCTTGTAATCCTTTTAACACCTGGTTGACAAGCCTCTGAAAAGTGGCTGCTGCATTAATTAATCCAAAAAGTAACATTTGGACTCAAAGTCCCATATCAGTAATAATTACAGATTTTTTCTGCGCATCATTTTCTAAAGGAATCGGCCATTGACCATCCACCAGGTCAATTGAGCTCATATATTTAGCTTTGTCCAAAGTCGCAGCATATTATTAATTCTGGGCACGGACTAAGCATCTGGAACTGTAACAGCATTGTGTTTTATATAATCAACACAAAACCTGACACTCATATCTTTCTTAAGAACCAACACAACAGGTGAGGCCCAGTAGCTGTCAGACTGTGATTGTCCCCACTACCTGCATAGTTTGCATTTTGTTATGCATTTGCTCTTGCACTTTGTCAGTGGTTAGGTATGCCCTACTAGGTGTAGGCTGGGAGCCCACAGCATTGATCCTATGAAACATTTTATGAGTCATCTCTGGCATGTTAGAAAATACCTGCTTTGGACTTTGCAACACAGCCAGAAGTTCTGCCCTCTAAGTCTGTATTAGCTCTTTATATAACTCAGTGCTCTCAAGTGATGAATTATAGTGGCATTCAGCTATCAAATCAATGAGTTGTGATGTCTTATACTCACCTTCAGCTCAACAAATCATATTCACAAAGGCTTCTTTGTTGTGATAGGCTTTAAGCCTATTTATATGTACTGTCAGTGAGGCAACTTTGCTGTGGGGTCCTTTTACACCATACTCTCTTTCCATAACCTCATAAGGTGTATCCCATGAGTGTTGCATTTTGTGCCATTTTACAGGGAATAGCACTGATACTAAATTCCTGAGCTCAAAAGAGTGTTCACAAACATTCCTATCATACAATGCCTTTTGTGTGGTCTGGCTTTCAGTAAGGTTAGTTTGAACCACTTCCATCATGTTCCTTAACTCCTTTCTGAACCTTTGTACCTATTCAGTCACTGGTTCCTCTTCTGATTCAGTGTTTGCATCCCAGGAGACCCTGATAAGATCCAGGGGTCCCTTCATTTTTCTCTTTATAGGAGATCATATGGCGCAAACCCCATGGACTCTCGGGGAACTTCCCTATTAGCAAACAACAGCTAAGGTAAGATTTCATCCCAGTCACTTGCTCTTTTGTTTGCATACATTCCCAGCATAGATTTCACTGTCTCATTGAACCTTTCCATGAAACCATTTATCTCTGGTTGATATGGGGAAGCCTTCAGCTATTTTACACCACACATTCTCCATAATTCACTGAGTTGCTAGCACAGGAAATTTGTCCCACGATCTGACAAACCTACTTGGCTGAATATAGTGAAAAGGCTTTTGCCACTGTTAGTTGCTCTAATATAGGGGCTGCTTCTAGATATCTAGTGGCATTATCCACTACCTCCAAAATATATTTCTCTGCCCTTTCTGTTGGCCAGAGCATAAGGTTCACAATATCCATTGCCACCCTAAAAAATACTTCCTTGATTATAAATAGTGGTTTCAGGGGAGCTTTGGGAGACACTATAGGCCTCTTCCACTTCTGAAGTAAATCACAAGACCTGCGGTAGTCTCTCACCTCATTCTGAATAACCAATCAACAGAAATTCCATTTGAACCTTTCATGTGTACTCTTAGTCCTCAAGTGACGCACTAAAGGACAGTTGTGGGCTAACATCATTAGTTCATTATGATGCTTAACAGGCACCACCAGTTGTAAGATGCCCTATATTTCCCACAGCAGCTTTTCTGTACAATTTTCCCTCCTCTTCAGAAAAACTTTTTCCTTATTCCCCTAAGTGGGGAACCCCCAGAGCTGATTCCCCTTATGCTTTCTAGAGATGACTCCAATCTCTGTATTGCTGCAAATTCCTGCCTGTTGTCAACTCTCAAGAAGCCTCAACCACTGGGAGTAACTCCTCCCATCTCATCCCTGGAGATATATGGTCTCTCATTGCCAGGACAGGGATGGAACTCTCTCCTGCCCCCTTTGTTGTTTCTCTGCCTTCAAAATTCCTTAATCATAGAATCATAGACTATCAGGGTTGGAAGGAAACTCAGGAGGTCATCTAGTCCAACCCCCTGCTCAAAGCAGGACCAATGCCCAACTAAATCATCCCAGCCAGGGCTTTGTCAAGCCCAACTAAGTTGTCAAACCACTAAGGAAGGAGATTCCACCTCCACCCTAGTAAGATATTCCAGTGGTTCACCACCTTCCTAGTGAAAAAGTTTTTCCTAATATCCAACCTAAACCTCCCACACTGCAACTTGAGACCATTACTCCTTGTTCTGTCATCTGCTACCACTGAGAACAGTCTAGATCCATCTTCTTTTGAACCCCCTTTCAGGTTGTTGAAAGCAGCTATCAAATACCCCCTCATTCTTCTCTTCTGCAGACTAAACAATCCCAGTTCCCTCAGCCTCTCCTCATAAATCATGTGCTCCAGCCCCCTAATCATTTTTGTTGCCCTCCGCTGGACTCTTTCCAATTTTTCCACATCCTTCTTGTAGTGTGGCACCCAAAACTGGACACTGTACTCCAGATGAGGCCTCACCAATGCAGAATAGGGGAATGATCACATCCATCGATCTGCTGGCAATGCCCCTACTTATACAGCCCAAAATGCTGTTAGCCTTCTTGGCAACAAGGACACACTGTTGACTCATAGCCAGCTTCTCATCCACTGTAACCTCTAGATCCTTTTCTGCAGAACTGCTGCCTAGCCATTCGGTCCCTAGTTTGTAGCTGTACATGGGATTCTTCCGTCCTAAGTGCAGGACTCTGCACTTGTCCTTGTTGAACCTCATCAGGTTTCTTTTGGCCCAATTGTCTAATTTGTCTAGGTCCTCCTTTATCCTATCTCTACCCTCCATTGTATCTACCACTCCTCCTAGTTTAGTGCCATCTACAAACTTGCTGAGGGTGTAATCCATGCCATCCACTAGATCATTAATGAAGATATTGAACAAAACCAGCCCGAGGACCGACCCTTGGGGCACTCCACTTGATACTGGCTGCCAATTAGACATGGAGCCATTGATCACTACCTGTTGAGCCCGATGATTTAACCAGATATCTATCCACCTTATAGTCCATTCATCCACCCCATACTTCTTTAACTTACTGGCAAGAACACTGTGGGAGACTGTATCAAAAGCTTTTCTAAAGTCTATCTTCTTCCACTGTATTATTTCCTAAATCAATATCAAGCCACGTATTTCTAGTAGTTCTCTTGGTCTGTTTAAAAAACAGACTGAAAAGGTTCTGCTCACCTTTTCATTTATTTTTCTCCTGTACTAATAGTCTTCTATTTGCATCTTTAATAAAGGCCCTCTAAGTTAAAATTTCCTATTAGCTGTTTGAGTGCCTTATATAAGGTTATAAGGTCACATCTTTGGCTAGCATCTTCAGCCTCTCAGCATTTTATCAATATGTTTCCTTTTATCTCTTCTAGCATTTATTTTAACCTCTTAATGTAGAGCTCTGTATTCTTCTTGCCACTTGCTTGTCTTTTCATGTCTTAGCATTAATGAGATTTTGCTTTACAATTCTCTTTTCCACAGTTGCTCAACTAGCATTGCTAATCCATTATTCCCTCTTAGATTTCATTACAATAACTGTCTTCTCCCTTTCTAGTTAGCACTCTGATGTTTTCCTACAGAGTGTTAGGCCATGGCTACACTTACAGTTCTGCAGCGCTGGTAGTTACAGCTGTGTTCGTACAGCTATGTAGGGCCAGCGCTGCAGTGTGGCCGCACTGACAGCTACCAGCACTGCAGTGTGGCCACATTTGCAGCATTTGCAGTGCGTTGGGAGTGGTACATTGTGGGCAGCTATCCCAGCATTCAAGTGGCTGCAATGTGCTTTTCAAAAGAGGGGGGTGGGGTGGAATGTGACAGGGAGCGTGGGGGAGACAGAGAGAGTGGATTTTTGGAGCTGACACTGTTCTCAGCTCCCTGCCTTGCAAGTTGTAAGGACTGGAAGATACACAGTGCCTACCTTCAATCATTTTAAAAGTTTTGACCTTTCCCCCACCTGTCTCTTATTCACTAAATGCTAATTATGCACTCCTAAATAGCCGTAGACCACATAAACAGTTACTCAACATTACCCCTCCCCCCTCTCTCCTCAAGCAAACAGCTTTGAACATTCCAAAGCAATTCTCCTTCCTTCGCTAGCTCGCTCACTGGAGCACAGAGCAGCTGTGTTTGTTTTTTAGCAAGTAGCTATGGGGCGATCGGAGTTCAGCCATTCTTCTGGTTTGTTGTGGACAGGAATTCTGGGATACCTCCTTATACCCCGAAGGCCAATAAAAGCGCTGGTGGTGTCCACACTTGCTGACCAGCGCTGCATCACCAGCGCTGGAATCGCTACACCCGAGGCAGACCAGGTGTACAGCCAGCGCTGCAACCAGGGAGTTGCAGCACTGGCTGTGCTTTGCAAGTGTGGCCACATCCTGAGTTGCAACACTGTAACCCCCTCACCAGCGCTGCAACTCTCCAGTATAGCCAAGCCCTTAATGTCTTGGTGTTCCTCAGCTGTTGCAATCAGACCACTGAACCCCTTCACCAATTCAAGTTGAAAAGCACTTTTTGTGTCTTGATCTTTTAATTGTGTGTTGTTGATGCACAGTCTATTTTTAACCTTATTCATTCTCTTTAATTTGATCTTCAATTTTGCGATAGAAAGGTTATGACCACGTTTGCTAGTACTTTGTAGTATCATCTGGGGAGTTCCATGTCACTTGGTGGATTTCTATAAGAGGGAATATTGTTCCACCTAACACTAGATTGTTCACATTGCAAATTTCTACTAATTGTTCACCATTCTGATTCATGTCCAACCCCCTGCTGCACTTGTCCATATCTTTATCCAACCCATAGTTGTTACTTCCAGCCTTTGTATTTAACTTTCCGACTGTCACTATGATATGTTTTGGGACCTCGTTTAGCACAGCTTGTAACAACTCATAAAAAGCATCTTTCCCCCTATCTGCCTTTCATTGGGTAGTGCACAGAGTTGTACAAGTTAGACCGAAGTATCTAATCTGAAAGAGAGCTCTAATAATTCTTCCATTGACTGATTCCCAGTCAGTGCTGGCTGTGTGCTATTTGACATTAGAAATGCTATGCCAGCTTCATATGTATCATCCACATCCCCAAAATAGATGGTCTTATTTGTTTCTCCAAAGTGTAGTTTGTTCGAACCTGTCCATCAACACTCACTGTCTACACAAGGACATCAAGATGGCCAATTTCTTTAATCTGAGAGATTTTAGTGGTTTCATACATTGTTCTTACGTTCCAAAATTCCAATTTTCGTTACTGATCTGTCCTTGAGCAAGGGACTTTTTGGGACGTGGACTTTTTGATGGGTTTGACCAATGTGCATCATATTCTTCACATGAAGTTGATCTCTTGTTCAAGCCTGCTGCACACCAATATGACCTCTGGTCTTCATTTCTAGAGTCAGTTTGTTTTACATGATGGAGTTACCAGCCCTGTGCACAACCTTAGGTCCAAGGCTCCTTACTCATTATTTGGACCTGTTCATATGTGGACATTTCCCCATCCACCACCCGGGAGATATACTTGATAGACACTCATTACTTCAAATTAATTGGACAGAACATAATAAGTTGCCCAGGTATGACCATGCTGCTTGGTTTATACACATTATTAAACAGAACTGGTTGGAAAATTTTGACAAAGTTCATTTTAATACAAAAAAAAAGCTGGAAAGTTTTGAATTTTCAGGTTCACCGACACTACTTTATTTCACGCAAAACCTTATTTTATTCTACAATATTAGATTTCTACATATTAGCAAATTTCTGAGCTATGGAAGTATCTGTAGTACACAAGGATAAATTCACAATATAGTGTCAGCCATGCAGAAAAATATATAAATAACCCAAATATCTCCTATATAAAATGAGACCCTGTAGTATCATTAGATCATTAATAGCTATGCATTGTATATATTTACTGGGAGAAGGAACAACAACAGGTTTTATCATTTCTCATAAAGTGCCTTAATACAAACATACAATATAATGAGTGGATTTCAGTAAATGAAAGAAATTCACTCACATGCCTGTGAAACTTGGCCACCTTGATATGTCTCATCACTTTGTTTCAAATCTTTTGCAATTGATCATAACCATCAAATGTTTGTTTTACAAGAAAAAATCAAGATAGAATTATGTTTCTAATTTTCTCCTGACAATTTCTTTGTATTTTATTTTCTAACTTAACATTATGTATGCAGTTCATGGCCTAGGCTACACAGGGTCAAGGCAAATAAACCTCCCCCTGCTCCCAGCGCCATCTGATGCCATCCCTCCTCCCCCCATGCACTGCCTCTCTGGACCTGGTGTCTGACCATGTAGGAGTAAGCAAGCTCCATGCACCCACTATTTCCTCCCTCATCTCCCCTGATGGGTGGGTGAGTGGAGTGAAATTTGGGCTCCACTAGCATGGCTGTGGAGGTATGATCTACTACTGCTAGCCAGCAGCACACTACTACTTCCTGGGAGCAAGAAACAGAACCAGGAGACAATTCCCTCCCTGCACTGCCCTTGTGGTTAGTTCAGCTAAGCACATCCCTCTGCACAGGAAAGATTGTAAGTGCCAATGTAGCCTTGCAAAGTTAAAATATCAATGAGAAAGACTGTTTCCCTGCAAATACTTTCAAGCATGTGTCTTTTTGTCCTCCTTTTTTTTTGTTTTGTTTTTAATAGACATTGGTTCAAGGAAAGCCTTTCACTGCAAAATTAATATTTTGTGTCTGCCTTGGTGAGAGATTTGGATGAGAGATTTGGACTGTCATAGCACCGAATAGAAAGGCCTATTTCTTCCCATGAGATCTCTGAGGAGGGTTTAAAGCAATAGAAGAGTTGGTGTCTTAGATCCTGTACCACAGCCAGGGTTAAACATGATTCCAACAAAACCCTTTATATATGGCACTTTGAATCAACACCACATGCAAAACCTATTATTAGACAAGGTGCTTGCTAGTCTGTAAAACCCAGGCCTGCCTGGCATGCAGGAGGAGGATCTGTAATTGCTTATCTAACCCTACTGGTGTGCAATGATTTGCTGATTGGTGAGATATCTGCACACACATTTCCATGACAGGAACATATATTGCAAAATATAGTACAGTACAAGTTTCTCAAGGTAGTTCCACCATTGCACTTCAGTTCTTGCAACCTCTGCTATTCCAGCACTTAGCCTCTCTTGGACAGAAGTTGTCAATTGAGCACAACTGAAGGGGTGTGTTTTGAGATAAACAAGACGTTTGGCTGAGGCCAAACCATAGGCGCTGACTCTGTGGGTGCTCCGGGGCTGGAGCACCCATGGGGAACAAATTAGCGGGGGAAAAGTGGCTGCCAAACAGATTTCACTTTTGAATTGAATATATACCATTAAGTAACTCTGACTCCCAAATTAGCCACTTAGTTTCAGTACAATACAAACCACAACCAGCAAAATGGTTGAGTGTTGTAGCCAATCAACTGCACAACATATCCATCATTCAGAGCAATTTGGGGTTGATGGTCCTCAAAAGAAGATTGTTTGCATAATATATGGTTAACCTGGATAAAAGAAAAGTAGATACCATGATCAAATAACTCAAAAATGAATAAATTCATATATACTTGAAAGGATGCTATAAATAGATCTTCCAGACAAGAACATTACCTGTGGAGCCAAGAATTTTAATAACAAAGTTTCATCCTTTTAAAAATAGTCAAATCCAGTCCGCTACTAGCAAGGGGAATTGGATTATTTGAACTTTGATGCTGAGCATCTTCTGAAGGTAAAAACTTATTTCTGTCACAACATCTTTGAAAATTAACTATCTTGTTTAGATAGACTTGTTTCATTTCCCTCCTTTGCATTATGAATTTATTAAAAAACTAATTAATCATATTATGTAAGAAGTTCTTTATTAAGCTGAAGGAATCAGAATGTATTAAACTTTGACATACATTTTATTATGTATTTTATAGTTAGGCATTTACCTTTCCTGTATGTTCTGTTTGGAGTTTCATGAGCTGCAAGGAATGCAGCATTTTAAAGAAATTGGAAAAGGAAAACAAAACATAAAAAATTCCCCATAACACCTGACACAGAGGATTGGAGTTGCTATTTTAAATTTTTACTTTTCAGCTTATTCAGTTTGGGAGCCAAAGCAAAAAATCTGGGGGGAAAATTGGTTCAGTTCAAGCCCATGCACTCCCCCTATTCTGCGTTTCTTTATATTAGTTTTATGTTGTTTGGGGGTATTTTTCACCCTTCTGTTTTTTTAATGAAATATTTAGCTAAATTTCAAAATAAAGCACCATTTTGAAAGGCCAAGACAAAACTGTTTTGACTTGTTCAATTTTTTTCTTTTTCTTTTTGGCTGAAATTATTGACTGAATTCAACCTGAACTTGCAAATAGTATCAGTGTCCCCTCTCCCTCCAAATGCATTTTTGACAACTTTATTATTTGCTGAGATTTTTTTCATCTGACTGTATCAGACATTGTTTACAATACATTTGTTACCATAAGTCACTGTGAAACTTTCAGGTACATTTGAATACTTTTTCTCAAAGCCCCCAAATGTTCACCCTCAAATCCAGAGCTTTGTGGGAACATGGGTGAGATGACTTTCCAAGACTGAGGCTGGCCAACAATACCAGCCTCAGAAGGCTTGGTGAGGCCAGCCTTCCCAGTCACTGAACTGGTTAATTGGAAAATGGTGATATAGGAAGGGGTGAGGTGACGTAGTAGGGGTCAGGTAATGCAAAAACCATGGTGGCTCCTTGACCCTTGGGCTGCATTGACATCAAAGTATGTGGTCTATAACTGATCCAGTTCTGCTTTCTTGCACCAGACTCCCACAGGGACCTAATGCACAGCAGAGAGAGCTGAAGAAATTCAGGGTTCACATGGCCTCCCAGCCCTACATGGGGCAGAAGCTCCCAAGAAAAGAGGAGAAAGTTTGCATAAACAAAAGGAGCCAGCCATCTGAGAGAGCTGTGTGTATAGAAAAAGAAGCAAAAATAATATCATCCATAGAATTAAAATAAGTTCACAAGCAAGTGCAAATAATTGAATAATGAACAAGTTGAAGGAAGTCTGCTCACAGGTATTCTGCAAGCAAAGAGAAGGCTAAATTTCCTGGATAAATTATTCACTTTGGATTACTCAGCCTTAGCTCATCTACACATTGAAAAGGAGTGAGAAGATGGAAATTTACATGTGGCAGAACTCAGAAAGAATGAGCAATTACCTATCTTAGCTCTTTAGATTCTCTCTGAAAGACACGAGTGGAGATACAGGAAAGCAACCCTAGCTCCCCATGACAGGTCCTACAGATGGATCAATAACACTTCATGATTAACTATTAAGACTACTCAAATATCTGATTAAATCATTATGGGTAATTGACCACAACCAATCCAACCAAGAACTAAAGTGAAAACTCCACACACCTTCACCTGAAGCATCTGGCACTGGCCACTGTCAAAGACAGGATGCCAAATTAGAAGGACCATTGGTCTGACTTGGTATAGCGATTGCAACTTCTGGACTTCACTGTGCCACAGATAGGTAAAATATCACAGGTTCTTATTTTTTTCTGAACAGTTTCATTAATCTCAGTTAAGGTAAATCACACTAGTTTTAATAAAGCACTTTGGGTAATCTATTCTTAAAACTGATTGCATAAGGACAGGGCCTTGGGAAAGTTCACTTCCTTAGATATTAAAACAGAATCAGGCTGTCTTAACATCTGCTTCTTACCATCCAGTAGGTTACAGGAGTATTTTAACTTCTTCTAAAGGTTCTCTAAAAGCTCAGTAATGGAGACAAAGCCACACATTTTTAGATTTGTATTTATATGAAAACACTCACCACATAGGCACTGGAGAAAGAATAGTGTTTAAAACAAGCCATAGCCTGTGCTCATGTTAATTGGTGCAGCTCCACTGAAATCTCTGGATTTGTGTCAATCCTCACTACCAAAGAATTTGGCTCAGCAAATCTGGAAAATTGATCTGCTTCCCCTTTGAAGACTGGGTCACCACTGGCCTTTATTCCACAGCTACAATTAGCCCCATGAGGCAAAGACCTTATGTTGAACTCTGAAGGTCAACAGTCTAAGGCTATGGCTACACTACAGAGCTTACAGCAATGCAGTGCACTGCTGTAGTGCTGCTAGTGCAGATACTTCAAGCTGATGGGAAAGAGCTCTTGTCAACTTAATTACTCCAGCCCTCACGAGAGGCGATAGCTATGTTGGTGGGAGCACTTCTCCTGCTGACATAACACTGTTTACACTGCCACTTAGGTTGCTGAAACTTACGTTCATAGAATCATAGAAGATTAGGGTTGGAAGAGATCTCAGGAGGTCATCTATTCCACCCCCCTGCTCAAAGCAGGACCAACCCCAACTAAATCATCCCAGCCAGGGCTTTGTCAAGCCTGACCTTAAAAACCTCTAAGGATGGAGATTCCACCACTTCCCTAGGTAACCCATTCCAGTGCTTCACCACCCTCCTTGTGAAATAGTGTTTCCTAATATCCAACCTAGACCTCCCTCACTGCAGCCTGAGACCATTACTCCTTGTTCTGTCATCTGCCACCACTGAGAACAGTCTAGATCCATCCTCTTTGGACCCCCCCTTCAGGTAGTTGAAGGCTGCTATTAAGTCCCCCTCGCTCTTCTCTTCTGCAGACTAAATAAGCCCAGTTCCCTCAGCCTCTCCTCGTAAGTCATGTGCCCCAGCTTATTCAAACCCCGGAGCAACATAACTTATATCAATGTAAGCTGTAGTGTGTACATAGCCTAAAGTTCTAACAGAATTTAAGAGGAAAAGTTCCAGAGCTGACAGCTCTCCACTGAGAAAGGTATGCCTCCAGTTTATAGATGTTCAAATGCACAGAATAGCAGCAAAACACACACAAGCCAATCTCAGCTACCATGGCAGCCCACAAGGAGGAAAGAAAATTCCACACCCCTGATCAGCATAGTTAAGACAATCTTAATCGCTGTATAGACAGCTCTAGGTCAATTGAAGAATTCTTCTGTCTGCCTAGCTACTGCCTCTCGGGGAGGTGGATTACCTATGCTAGTGGGAGAATTTCTGTCACCATAGGCAGTATCTATGCTGAAGCTACAGCGATGCAGCTGTGCCACTATAGCATTTTAAGTGTAGACAAGCCCTGAATCTAGAAATCATAAAGGCATAGATATCGGTGGCAAATTCTAGATTTGAGAGAAATTTCCTCTTACCTGGTAAGGTGTCACTAGTAAAGATACATTCAGACACTGATTCCTCCAGAGAATCCAAGAACAACTGGAGATCCAAAAGCGCACCTGAGCTCTTTTTTATGGGTGGGGCAGAGGGAAGGTGCATTAACAAAGCTGTTACAAGCTGTTGGACAAAAAGTAAAAAAAAAAATGTCTCACTCTAAACCAGAAACTTTTGAGAAAAGGTTCTATTTTAGTAATTTTCCAGTTTTCCACTGTAACCAAAAATTTCAGGGTTTGTTTTTTGTTGTTTCCTTCTCTTCCTTTTTGTCATAGAGTGAGTGATAATTTCAGGTTTTTTCTTGATATTTTTGCCAGTTTAAAACTGTAGGGCAGTTGCGACTTTCTCCCAGTTCGTCAGGGAGGGCGACCATGCCCCCTTGCTGCAATGTTCCTAGAGTGACTCCATTCCGAGGGAATTAGTCAACAGTTAATAGTCCAAAGCCTGCAGTCTAGGCCAGGCAGCAATTGGGTCTGTGAGCCCCAGGCAGAATGGGGCAGCACACTGGTAATGGTTCTGTGCCACAGTTAGGCAGGAGAGCAGTAAGGCTATAGGCCTGGAGCCCTCTATCAGGGCGGGACCATAATCAGTTAACGACTCCATCTTGCAGTCAGGAAGAGCAGTAAGGAGTCAATATGTCTGAGGCCCTCAATCAGGATGGGGCAGCAGCCAGTTAAGGGCTCTGGTTGGCAGTCAGACAGAGCAACACAGCAGTCTAGGGCAGTGTTTCTCAAACTTGGGCGCCGCTTGTGTAGGTAAAGCCCTTGGCAGGCCGGGCCAGTTTGTTTACCTGCCCCGTCCACAGGTCCAGCCGATCACAGCTCCCGCTGGCTGCAGTTCGCTGCTCCAGGTCAATGGGAGCTGCTGGAAGTGGCGCGGGCCGAGGGACATACTGGTCGCGGCTTCCAGCAGCTCCCATTGGCCTGGAGCATCAAACTGTGGCCAGTGGGAGCTGTGATCTGCTGGACCTGCGGATGAGGCCAGTAAACAAACCAGTCTGGCCTGCCAGGGGCTTTCCCTACACAAGTGGCTTCCCAAGTCTGGGAAACACTGGTCTAGGGGGATCAGCTCTCCGGCAGGAGAGCCAGCAAAACCATCTGGCATCCTAGCTTGGGCAGGCAACAGACCAATGCAGGCCTCCTGGCTTAAAGGTGGGGAGGCTGTCACCCCTAGGTGTGGGGTGGCGAGGGGGGTAGGGGATGCAGACCCACCAGATGCCACCGTGTCCCAGCCCAGGGCCCTAACAGTGGCAGAGTGGTTTGCCACTGGGTTAGCGGGGAAATCTGGCTGCAACATGCTGGCTGGCTTGCAGTCAGTAACACAGCCAAACCCTATTTGGCTTCGCTTGGCTCCTCCCTACACTCCCAGTCAGGGGGTACCTGGGTTCCAGGGCTGTCGTTCGTCTTGTTGGGGTAAAGGGCAAATGGCAGCCCCAACAGCTCCATGGTGTCCCCGGTGTCTGGCAGCTCTGACAGTCCTTCCAGGTCTCTGGTGCTGTAGCAGCCTCTGTCAGGTCCAGGCTTCAGCAGCAAGAGGGAGATCTCTTGCTCCTCTGGCAGCTCTCCCTCTCTTCAGCAGCGAGGTGGAGATGGAGGGACCTTTATATTTCTTTATATTTCTGGTTCCTGTCCCACCCCTCTACTTCCAGTGAGGTGGACATAGGTGTTCCGGTTCAGCCCACCAGGGGGCAGTCATGACTCTCTCCTCATCCACCAGCGTGGGAGACCACCACCCCTGCTACAAGAACCTTCAAATTTGTGGAAGCTGAGAAGTTATTGGGTGACAAAAGAAGGGGAATAAAAGCCAACCAACCCACCCAGCCTAACCTGTACATCACTAATTATATGCTGCATTCAGAGGATAAGAGAAAAAAACAGGCTACACTGGTTACAAAAGTGCCATGAGAACACCTGTTCTCACTTTCAAGTGACTTCATAAATAAGAAGCAGTTAGCAGTATCTCCCGTAAATGTAAACAAACTTGTTTGTCTTAGCAATTGGTTGAACAAGAATTAGGACTGAGTGGACTTGTAGGGTCTAAAGTCTTGCATTGTTTTCTGAGTGCAGTTATGTAACCAAAAAAAAATCTACATTTTGACACTTTCACCATAAAGAGACTGCACTACAGTACTTGCATGAGGTGAATTGAAAACTACTATTTCTTTTGTTTATCATTTTTACAGTGCAAATATTTGTAATAAAAATAATAATATAAAGGGAGCACTGTACACTTTGTATTCTGTTGTAATAGATATCAATATATTTGAAAAAGTAGAAAAACATCCAAAGATTTTTAATACATTTCAATTGGTATTCTATTAATAGCGTGATTAATGGAGATTAATTGTTTAATTGCAGTTAATTTTTCTGAGTTAATTGCATGAGTTAACTGTGATTAATCGACAGCCCTAATTTTGGCAAGATAGTGACAAAGTTCTCACAGAATATTTTTTTCAAAATTATTTCCTTTTTTGACCAGCTCTAATTAATGCCATGCTGTCTAATGCTTTCTCGGCTCTTAAATGTCAGCACAATTTTGCCTAGATTCAGCATCACTCAAGCCATAATCTTGACTAGGCACAGGGAAAGCAAAGACAATACCAAGAGAGTTAGATTAAAATGGAGATGTGTAGAACTGCACATCATCTGTACATGGATAGCAATGCAGGCAGCCCAAACTGCCTCACTATCTCCTCCATCACTCTCACACACACATTGAATAGATGCCCATGATGAATCTATGACAGAGTAATTCAGGGCATCTGCCACAGAATATAGGTTTGATGTGCTACCTAATAAATAGTGCTATTCAGCCAGTACAATGACCCAGGGAAAAGCAACAATACCTTACAGGTGAAAAAATTTGGAATTTTTCCATGGTAGATGCAAAGGAAGACATCCTGTCTTATCTGCAGTGGACATGTCCTCAACTGTATCAAAGCCATCACTGTTGCATTTGAAGGGCAAAAGCAAAATGAACGTGCTGTGGAAGTGAGAGGGTTGTCACCTGAATATATCCAGGACATCTGCAGAGTATGAATGAGCAAGGATCCAACCTTTACAATATTGGCAGAGCCTTGAAGGAACTAGGTTCCACCAAGAGCACAGTGGCCATGAGATGCCCCAAAGAAGAATGTAAAGACAACTACAGGCCAGTTCTGGAAGGCAATACCAGGTGTTACTCTGCCACTGGAGGACTCTGCAGTTTTAAAGTACTGGATTGCGTATTGGGACAGGGAGAAACCATAAAGAAATAATTATGAGCACTCACATGACTGGTGAAATATATGTCTTATGGGATGGATGGGTTCATTATGCTGAGTCAAATGCCTTTTGTTAGACCTCATTGTACATGTGATGATTAGGATGGAACAAAAATTTACAAACCAAATGGAGCAGAACCACCAGTAAATAAATGATTATCTTTGGCAGATCAGGTGAAGTGTAATCAATAAAATGCAAGAAGGAAAGGACTTCACTTAATGCTTATGAATTTTTCCAATTATGTTATGGGTTATTGAGCAACAGGGAACAATTCACCTTTGTGGTCATGCATTCCCTTTCCTTCAGTGACAGGGCGTGCCATGGATAGATGAGAAAAGGTTTCTATAGCAGCCTGTTGTGTGTGGGGGGCTCTCCTAAATAAAGTTTAACTGAAACATGGAGGGAAATTAGACCTCACGATGTAAAGTTGTTTAATAGTTGTACAGAATGCATAAGACATGCAGCATTCATTAGAAATGCCATCCTCTCAAGGTTGTGTGGCCCAATGGCCAGAGTCAGGGTGATGGCCCCTTCCTACAGGGCTGTGGGACCTACTGGTAAGTGCGCCCCATCACAGGCAACAAGTTATAAGATTTCCCTGTATGGTGTTATTAACACAAATTCCAAATCCCACAGCCTTGCCGAAACATAAGTGGACAAACAAGTCTGTCTTAAAGAAAGGAATGTGTGCTCTACTTAATTTCTATTTAAGCAGTAAACAGAGTTATCATGCTGGAAGGGAAACAAAGAAAACCCAAACAGGTGAGGAAAAAAACAGCAGGGAACATCTTTCCACATAGACTCTGTCTCCTAGTGCCCAGCTCCAGGAACCCATTTCTCCCCTGCTGCCCATCCCATTCACTGCATCTACAGAGACAAAGGAAGTATTTGTTGGACTCTGGGGAAGGGACCCTGACCTGAGAGTTTGGTTAGTAGTCTGCTGGAGCAAGTGCTGAGAAACTTTGCTTGAGTCTTATATAGTTTGTTAAATTAGGCAGTAATAAATGTCTTACCTTTATTTGTAACTATTTCTGACTTTCATGCCTCGTTATATCTACTCACTTAAAATCTTTCTTTTAGCTAATAAACTTGTTTACTGCATTAGCTAATCCAGTGTGTTTAAATGATATTTGAGATTATAGATTGGCCTATTATTCCCTTAAAGGGATAACAGACAAAATATTTCTACTGTCTAGAGAGGGCTGGGCAGTACAGGGCCTACATTTCTGGGGGAAATCTGGGACCAGAGGTACGTTGGAGTCATCCATATAACCAAGGCTGATGAGAGTCAGCGAGTGTGACCCAAGTGGTGCTGGCAGGCTTCAGTTACATACAGACAGACACTCAGGGTGGAAAGCTGTTTGTGAGCAGTCTAGGTAGGAGCTACTTCAACATGGCATTAGAAAGCACCAAGGCTGCAGAAAAGGGGTGACGCAGCCCATCACTGGTCTGGACTGTATCCTGGTATGTCATAGTTAGTTACTGCTTCTGCTCTGATGTGAGGATACAGCATCAATACATGTTCAGGCCCCCTAGGTAAGTCTGAACTAATTCATGGAACAAGCCATTAGACCCACAAGCAATCTGGAATCAACAGATCCATTACATGGTGACTGGCTGAAATGCATATTTCTGTTGCCTGCACTACATGGAGAATGTATTTCAGGATAATTAATTAGACACACACCCACTTCCCACAGGTCAGGCATAATATTTTGAAACCAGGCCTGTATATGGTGGTTGGGAGGCATGGTATACTAAAAACAATGTTAAGAACCATTAGTGAGGAGGGGGAGGGGCAGGAAACAATTTGCCAAGTATAGCAGCCAGAAAATAGGGGTGAGTTTGGTTCGTTACTTCATTATAGCCACTGTGATGATTTGGGCGGGTGTAGGGGGTGTTGTCTGTACCACTTCTGAACTGTGGATGATTTTATGAAATTGCATATGAAGTTAATGTGTGATGGAAAGTCTCTATGTATGTGGGTCCACCATGAGTTAGCAGCATTGTAGAGCAAGGTGGGTGAGGTACTCTCTCTTATTGGACCAAATTCTGTTGGTGAGAGACACAAGCTTTCCGGCTTACACAGAGCTCGTCTTCAGGTCTGGGAAACATACTCAGAAGGTCACAGCCAAATACAAGGTGGAGCAGCTTGTATAGCATAAGGAGTTAACACATATTTCAAAGGACCATTCAAAGTGAAGGGTTGTGTCATGTCTCTGCCAGGCCACAGACACTAATGAGTGATAAGCACTATTCAAAGTAAAACACCTTGGGACAATGAATTTGTTCTAGTTGGGGGAAGACACTTTCTCCTCTTGCCTGAAGGGAGGCGGATTTGGAAGTAATGGAGAACAGAAGAAGTAGGTGACCTAAGCAGGCATCTATAAAAGGACTGGGGACAGAGGGGAAAACTGGGGAGAGAGACTGTTAGGCTGAGAAAATGGGTATTAGTAATTTTCTTTTAATTGGGAGTTCTACAGTGCAAAGATAGGAGACCCTGGTATGTATTTTGAAATAGTCTGCTGCAGATATCACTGTTGCAGTAATTGAGTCTAGGTATGACTAAAGAATAGGCCATCTAATGGCAATAATAGGTGCAAAAGTCTGATTTTATTCTTAGGTGATAAAAGAATAATTTAGCACATGCTATAGGTATTTTTTTTATATCAGTAGGTAACATTAGATCAGCCCTTCAGAAGTTCTATTAGCTAATTCCCATTTTTGTTCACTGTTAGAGGATTCTCAGAGCCTAGATTCCTGTTGTTGCTAACTTGTTTTCACACCTGCTTTGTCTCAATCTGCTTTTTCCAGTTTGCTATGAATTTCTTTAGGAAAGTGCTTAGTTACTGAATCAGACTGTAGGAGTCACATAGCTAAAGCCTCATGCTACATTTTGAAAATTTACATGCTGAAGTAAGGACTTGTCCTTGTGCATTCCTACCCGGTCATGTGGTCCATTATTATGGTTGCCATGCCAAAAGGGTTAAAGCCAAAACTTTCACAAGCCTCCGCTAATTTTATTATCTCCATTTTTGATGAGTATCTTGAGACAGCTACAATCTTATGTTCAGAGGTGTTAAGCACCCTCAGCTTCCTTCGATTTCAGCTGGACTTGTGGCTGCTTAGCACCTCTGCAAACCAAGTCCTGAATGTCTAAATAGATCAGATTGAAACATTGCAAGATAGCGGACACTTGATAATTTGTGCCTAATTGTGTAGATAAAATTACCACAGATTTTATGCATCAAATCTAACAGGTTTATGGGTAAATTATGGTTCTAAGAGCTTGCTCTGCAAGGAACAAGGAAGGTGCACTTGTGCCAAGAGGCATTTTGCACCCAGCATTAGGGCTGATATCAATGTCAATATGCATTTCTTCTAGAGCACCATCCTGGACCCATTGACTTCAGTAGGGCCAAGATTTGGTTCTTACAGAAAACTTTAACACTTTTGTTATTAATGATTATGGATACTTATGGATAATTATGTATCAGAGGGGTAGCCGTGTTAGTCTGGATCTGTAAAAGCAGCAAAGAATAATCCACACAGATGGAATACAAGCTGTCAGGAACAGTATCCCTGATGATGCCACAGCACAACTGGCTGCTGAGCTCTGTGCCTTTATCCTCACACACAACTATCTCAAATTTGATGACTATATATATCTCCAGATCAGTGGCACTGCTATGGGCACCTGCATGGCCCCACAATATGCCAATATTTTTATGGCTGACTTGGAACGCTTCCTCAGCTCTCGTCCACTCACGCCCCTTCTCTACCTACGCTACATTGATGACATCTTCATCATCTGGACCCATGGGAAGGAGTCTCTGGAAAAATTCCACCACGATTTCAACAGCTTCCACCCTACCATCAACCTCAGCCTGGACAAATCTACACAGGAGGTCCACTTCCTAGACACCACCATGCAAATAAGTGATGGTCACATTAACACCACTCTATACCGAAAATCTACCGACTGCTATGCCTACCTTCATGCCTCCAGCTTCCATCCCGGGCACATCACACAATCCATTGTCTACAGCCAAGCACTGAGGTACAACTGCATCTGCTCTAACCTCTCAGACAGAGACCAACACCTACAATATCTCCACCAAGCATTCTCAAAACTACAATACCCGCACGAGGAAATACAGAAACAGATCAACAGAGCCAGACGTGTACCCAGAAGCCTCCTACTGCAAGACAAACCCAAGAAAGAAACCAACAGGACACCACTGGCCATCACATAGAGTCCCCAGCTAAAACCCCTCCAACACATCATCAGGGATCTACAATCCATCCGGGACAATGATCCCACACTTTCACAGGCCTTGGGTGGCAGGCCAGTCTTCGCCCACAGACAACCTGCCAACCTGAAACATATTCTCACCAGTAACTGCACACTGCACCATAGAAACTCTAGCTCAGGAACCAATCCATGCAACAAACCTCAATGCCAACTCTGCCCACATATCTACACCAGTGACACCATCACAGGACCTAACCAGATCAGCCATACCATCACCGCTTCATTCACCTGTACGTCCACCAATGTAATATCGCCATGTACATCGGCCAAACTGGACAGTCGCTACAGAAAAGGATAAATGGACACAAATCAGATATTAGGAATGGCAATATACAAAAACCTGTAGGAGAACACTTCAACCTCCCTGGTCACACTATAGCAGACCTTAAGGTGGCCATCCTGCAGCAAAAAAACTTCAGGACCAGACGTCAAAGAGAAACTGCTGAGCTTCAGTTCATCTGCAAATTTGACACCATCAGCTCAGGATTAAACAAAGACTGTGAATGGCTAGCCAACTACAAAACCAGTTTCTCCTCCTTTGGTTTTCACATCTCAACTGGTAGAACAGGACCTCATCCTCCCTGATTGAACTAACCTCGTTATCTCTAGCTTGCTTGCATATATATATATACCTGCCCCTGGAAATTTCCACTACGTACATCTGACGAAGTGGGTAGTCACCCACGAAAGCTCTTGCTCTAAAACGTCTGTTAGTCTATAAGATGCCACAGGATTCTTTGCTGCTTTTATGGATAATTAATCGTCATAGATATGGATTATGGTAAAATTAAGCAAAATTCACAGAACAGTCATCGTAAAATGCACAAAATCAGGATATGGTCATGGTGGGGATGAAGCCAAAATCCAAGCCCCACTGCCTGAGGCTGAAACCTGAGCCCCGCCACCTGTGGCCAAAGACCGAGGCAAAGAAATTGCAGACATCTGTTAAAGCAGTGTTGGGCAACCTGTGGCCCATGGGCCACATGTAGCCCATCAGGGTAATCTGATTGCGGGCCAGGAAACATTTTGCTGACGTTAACTGTCTGCAGGCATGGCCCCCTGCAGCTCCCAGTGGCTGTGGTTCGCAGTTCCCAGCCAATAGGAACTACAGGAAGCAGTGGCCCGCATCTTCCTGTGGCCTGCCGCTTCCCGCAGCTCCCATTGGCAGGGAATGGTGAACCATGGCCACTAGGAGCTGCAGGGGGCCGTGCCTGAGGATGGTCAACATCAGCAAAATGTCTCTTGGCCTGCAGCACTGTGTTAAAGTCACGGAATACATAACCTTCATGATCAATAAATCATATACTTATTAATGATATCTTCTTACTTCAAACAAATGCACTAAGATTCTGATATACCCTACACCTGTATGAATGTATATATGCACTCATATATTCAACTATGGCTTACTTCCTTCTGTGTACATCCTATAGTATTTATTAGTCCTCTGGCTCTGCTTTCTGTACCATTCATTCCCTCAAAGGGGATATGCTGTAAGAGGATATAATTGTATACCCTACATTGTTGTCATAAACTTATTCTCACATAGTGTTAAAATGTTGTGATGGCATGAGCTATATTTGGATACTTCCTTAGCTTAGAGGGGTATTGTAAAGATATATTTTTTAATGTTTATGAGAAGGTCAGAAATTAGAGGCATGTTCTGAATGAGGCAGGGATCCTCTGATTATGTAATTGAAGACTCTGTCATACTGCATATGCACCGGGGGACAAATCAAGGTTGTACAAGTAACCTTAATTCTGGCATTTCCTAACTTTTGAGGGTTTGTGAGATAGAGTGCACTCACCTCTTATAAGCACCTCCTCTCAGCTGGGTGTGGCGATGCAATTTTCTCTTCCACTTGGTGCCTCCTGTAGGCTGTTGACCTCATCTGGCAGGCCTTCAGTAGCTCAGTCCCCAGTTAAGAAACACAGTCAACAATGGACGAACACCTTCCAGGGTAACAAAGGTTCAACGGGGCCTATCACTGTGCCGTTGGGCTCAGTCTCCAGCCCCTTCTGTGCTAGCTTTAAGTCCATCCCTGCCTTGTTATAAGGTAGTGCCCCCAAGGCATTCTCCCTTGAGATTTTGTCTTCACCTGTTCTCACTGCCCCAGCTCTCCAGCCAGGTCACCCCTTAAGTTCAGTCCCTTTCCAGAGCAGCACAGTTCAACAAATGGCTGGCCCTCTCCAGGGTCTTCTGTCCCATCTCTGGGACTGTTTTAACTCCAGCCCCTTTCTCGGGCTTTTATAAAGAGTCTTATCTTCTTGTTGGGTCTTAGGCCACTTCCCCAATGGCCAGTGTGGGGACCACGGCCCACCCCTTACTCCGGGTCCCAACCCAACTCTGTAAACAGCTGCCAGGTACTGCTTCGCTTAATAGTTGCTGCTGCTATTCCCTGGGCTACTTCCTATGTAGTCCCATCTCCCTCACCTGTTACCAGTCCCTGGGTTCTCTCCATCTACTTCCAAGCCTCCTGACCTGGAGAGTTTCTCTGCCCTATCCCTGTTTTAGCAGGATCTCTCCCAGATCTTCTTGCCCAGAGAGTTTCCCAATGTTCCAGCCCTTCCGCACTCTGCTGGGTCCCAGCCAGAAACTGACCTGCTCAACCCCTGTTTTGCCCAGGGTTTTCAGAACCCACAGCCATGGCAATTTAACAATTTCACTCCAGGCAGTCTCAGGAATAAATCAATGGGAACACAGTAATTCCATCTGATAAAAAATTCATGCAAGTAAGCATGCTCTATCTAAAACTGCAGTTTATTAGATTTAAGCACATACAGACATAAGCAATAGGGTTAGAATATCCCACATATTTACCTAAAATTTGGAATGATATTGAGTAATTAACAGCGGGTAGGCAATGGCCAGTTGCTCACCCTCTGGGGAGAAGAGGTGTCAGAAAACATCTCTCAAGATGGCTTCAGAGGACTGCTCCAAAATAAACTGTATTAGCTAGTCCTTTATAACTAACTTCTATAAAACACATAGGTCATAATGACCCCTACTAAATCATCACTCTTCCTAACTTTCAATTAACTACTTATCAGCAAACATTCTTAACAATCTTAATTATAATATTTCTATGTCCAAAGCACCCAAATTCAAGTTTCTTGTCCACCAAGGTTTTCAGTCTCAACTGTTCACATTTCTTTCACCTCTCACATTCTGATTAGTTTTGACTTTGCCTCTAAAATCCTGTTTTCTTATTAACCCTGCACTATGCGGTATTCTATTTTATTAATTCGTGGTGACTGAATGCACACGATATGGTTACAATTAGCTTGATCACCCCTCAAATCCAGGGCAACACCTGCAGTTCCTTTTAATTGAGCCTACCTTAGCAGCTCTGATTGCTTCCCTGAAGCCTTTCTAGGCAGACCTGGAGGAGCCACCCCCACTGCTCCTTTTCTGGAGCAGGTGTGATAGGACCACAAAGCCCCCAGCATGGAACCTCAGAGGTCCTGGTATACTTGTCACAATCTGACTTTGAAACATTAACATTTTTGGATGTAGGTGCACTGTTATACTGCACAACACTTAGGGTCATATCCTGTAGCCCTCACTCACACAAGAAGCCATACTGGAGCCAATGCAACTGCTCCATTTAGTAAGAGCAGTGGGATCAGACTTTAAGTATTTCTCAAACCTAAATAATTTTGCTTAGTTCACACTAAAAACATTCTCCAAGAATTCATTAAAAAACAAAATAAAGACTGTTGTGGTTACAGCTTAGCAATATAGTATCTAAAAGATATATTATAAAAATTATCTTAACATTCTATAACAAGAGGGTACAATAATTCCCTCCATTACGGTAATTAGTACAATGTCCTCTGTTATGCAGAAGGTCAGATTAAATTATCATAGCATGATCTTCTGGCCTTAGACTCTCTGAATCTGTAAATTGTTGTATGTTTTTAAATATAAAATAAAACAATTTAATCTGGGCTCCAGGAATAACAACTCATTTTCCAAGTTTTTGCCCCCATATGAGTTGGCTTACATCATATACACACACACACACACACACACACACACACACACACACACACACCAGTGGTGACTAGAATATATTTTAATACTGATAAAGTGGTGGTTGTATTTTTTGTATGCATCATGTTGCAAAAAACAAAAAATGACATTGGTATTTCTTCACTGAGGCTACCTGCAATATACTAGTTGATTCTTATTAAATTATAGCGATATGATTTACAAGCACTATGTCCTATTCTTTTCAGTACTAAACAAATATTTACTTCACTAGTCTTCGCTTTCCTGAAAATCAAGCCTCAGTGGGATACATTTATAAATAATATATGTTCTATGTTTGCTCTTGGATGCCTTTGTGACTTTTAAAAATTTTATCTGCCTATCTGCAGAGATCATTAAAATTTGATTTTGGTTGGCAAGGTTGCTATTGTATATTATCACTCTCAGTTTGGGGGATTAAATTATTTTGCTATTGTAAACCACATTTGGTCAAAACCTGGCAACAATTTGTCAGCCTGAAACCCAGATGAAACTGTTTTATTCCAATGAGAATTTTGCTTTTAAAAAATATATCAGTGGTGCAAAAAGGAGACTACCTGTTTGTGTGTGTGGGGGAATTTATACCCAACAAAATGGCAGAGTATGTGACGTGGACATATGTCCATTACAGAGTAACTCTTTCCTGGTCTAAATCACTAGCCTTACATCACCTGAAGTCAAATGGGAGTTTTGCTCAGTACCAACCGACAGTTACTTTGCCTCTATATGCCTCAGGTTCTCCATCTATAAACAAAGGATAATAATATTCTCCTTTCTAAAGTGCTTTGAGATCTACAGATGAAAGCACTATATAAAAGCTAAGTATTCATTATTATTATTATTATTCAGAAGGAGCTAGTATTAACCCAAATTCAGCTCTGGTGCAACCCAACTGAAATCAATGAAGGTTCATCCCCAAGACCTGAATTTGGCTCTGGTAAAAAAGGTGAAAGGCTCTATACCCTGGTACCAGCAGTTTGAGAAATACATTTTCTTAATAGGAAATTTTACTGTATTTCTGTGATCTGAAAAACTCTTACTTAACAGATGAGACAAACCACCAACCAAATGGGGATGAAGATAAAAAAAAAAAAGGTTTAGTTTGTCCCCTATGAACAAAACGTCTTGGAAAAGTACTTTCTGAGAAAATAGCTGGAAATCTTACATCTATTCAAGCTCTTTGTTCCACTTAGAAGCCAGGAGAAGTATTCTCCTTTGGTTCATTCACTGTGTTTTTTCACAGCAGTGCTGCACTTAAACTCTATATTTTCTAGAGCAGTCAGCATTGTGATTTGCCTACATGGCTGCCCACATATAATTACATGGATAGTGATTTTTAACATTTCTTCTTGCTATTATTGATTATCCTTCTCATCATGTCACATTGTGACATCTCTGAAACCAACTTTGAGCAAATTGTTCAGAATGAGCACCATTTTAACTAGTAGCAATGCTGGATTATTGTTTTTCCACCTTGTCAGTCTAGCACAAAAAAGTCCTGAGAATGCACAATTCACTTACAAACAATCTTCAAGTAAATGGAGAGGTATCCTAATCTAAAAGCCCAGTCAACCTTGAAATCGCCACAATTGATTTTATGTAGCTTTCTGTCAAAAACTGCTTTTGTGTTCCCAAGACATGATCTGATACAGTTGCTCTCTGGAGCCTTGTCTTTTAAATAACAATGCTTGATTAAACAGAAATGTAAAACAGCATTGCATAAAATGATTGATATTACAATACTTAAAATCAATGTAATCTGGCATTAGAAGTGAACCAAAGAACAGAGACGTCGATGATTTCCTACAAATGCAACTGATGCTGCCATACACAGGACCAAGAAGACAGTTGTGTTTGGGTATACATTTGTCTTGTTTGTTTGATATCCCAGGCTGTAGGATTTTAATCTCTTGTATGTTAAGAGAATACTGATGAAGAACAGAATGGAAGATCTTATTGTAACATGTCATACTGTCACATATGCATATTATAACTGTTGGTGAAAAAATTCTACACTTCCTTTCAGACACATACTGTTATCTATGTTTTATGTAGTCTAACTATTACAGAAGTCAGAGTTTTTACTGACGAAGTCCATCCCCTGAATGGGGGGAGCATAACTCTTATTCACTTGAAAACCAAATTCTATCTGTCTTCATGAGTTAAAAATTCTCTTTCTGTAAATAGTCTCCAAATATTTATTTCCTTAAAACTCACTCTTTGGTGCCAGTTTAACTCATTTGTGAGAGGAAAAGTGAACACAGATGAGGTGCAAGCACAATCAGGTTGTTTTCAAGTCAAAAGTATGTTTACAGAGAAATGTTTACAGTATTCCCCCCAAGCTCTCCCAATCAATGACAGAGAACACATTAGGCCTTTTGAGGAAAGAGTACAATAATTCATGCTTCTACATGACAACGGAGCACATTCTTTGCTGATCTAAATTAATACCACTCCACTGACTTCAATGGAGTTTCATTCATTTACACAAATTAGAAATTTTGGCCCTGGAATTTTAACCAGTAAATGACTTTAACTGAGATATATAGGCTTGGCAGAATTTGATATTTAAAAAAAAATATTTTGATGTATAATATCAGTGTTTATTTGTAAACATGTTTTCATTGTCATTGATTTAAACGTTCACAACTGTGCAAAATTATAATTTTTTCATTTTTTAATCAATTTAAATGTTCACAGTTGTGGGAAATTATGAGGGAGGGGTGAAACAATAATTATTTAATAGAAGACAGTGAGATTCAAAAAATTAAAGCTTTATAACCATTAAAACATATCACAGGTCAAAATATACAAAGTAAATCTCCTTAAATCAAACACTAATAGGTTCTCAGGCATCATTGTTCATTCTTTGACCATCTGTACATTTAGGTTATTATTGATGGAAATAATTGTTCATTGGTTTGTGTGTGTACGGCGAAAACAATATTTGCTGATATTTACTGATAAAAATCAAATCTTTTCAAGCTTAGACAAATATTTTGCTCATTGTGCTTCTTTTACCTAATAATAATTTTAAAATAATTACCTAGGAAAAATAAAATAAACTCAGGAAGTTAGGCAGTACCTACCTAGAGAGGGCTCACTGGTTAGGAGCCTAGGCACCTAGGATTTAGAAGACCCAGAGTCAGTTCCCTAGTCTGTCACAGACTTCTTGTGTGGCCTTGAGCAAGTTACTTAAGGTACCTTTATACTGCACTCTCCCTATGGGTATAAAACAGCAGTGTAGACAGTGAGGCACTACGTAGGCGATTAACAACATGCCTGAACCTTTAGGGTATATATCCTACACATTTCTCTACATGCCCAAACAGTACTACACTGCTATTTTTAGTGTATTGTAGTGTCCTGCTGCCTCCTGCTGCTGAAGTCTTTCTCTGCTGCAGGAGTGTTGTGAGTAGGGTGACCAGATTGAAAGTGTGAAAAATCGGGATGCGGGGAGGGGTAATAGGCGCCTATATAAGAAAAAGTCATGAATAATAGCACTGTCCCTATAAAATCGGGACATCTGGTCACCCTTGTTGTGAGGATAAATATGTTAAAGATTCTGAGGAGATTACACACTATGGCATTGGGGGCCATAATAGTTACTTAAGGTAAAGACCCAAGTAATACAAAAATAAACGTGAACCTCCCACCAAGGTCTGGTCATGGAGGTAGGTGATGCTTATGTGCTGATGCAGGAGCATCAACTATCTTCCTTTTCTCAGGACCCCAAAGAGAACCACTCTGCAGAGCTGGAGTTTGTACATGGGAAGGGGATTGGGAGGGATGTGAGTAGCGTCATATTAAGTGGAGAGAACATACCTCACTGGCCTCATGAACTTTGTGAGGCAGAGAGAATACATCACCAGCCATTTTCTATGGCTTGTTTCTGCAACAGAGATTCCCCTGTAAGGAGGTCTGAGAAGGGAAGGTAGTCACAGCCAGTGGATCCTTGCCAGCATAGGTCCACATCATTGGGAAAGAGTGCCAGGGGTCTGGCACATTCCAACTAATCCACAGAGTTTCTGAATTGGCCTGGCAGCCTATTCAGAGAGGAATGTACCTCACCCCTGTATGGAACAACTGGGGAAGAACTCACTCTTTTGGGGATCACTATGGAGCTTTCCTTCTTGTGGGTTTCTCAGATGTTTGTGTACAAGGACATGACCTAGAAAACAGAAGCATAATAAACCGATGTGCACATATATTATCTTCACACACAGTAGTGGTAATTGCTAGCTAATACAGAAAACATTTGGAATTAAATATTAAGGCCAAAATTTTCATTTTGAGAGCTGAACTTATGATGCTTAGTGCCTGATTTTCAGAGATGTTGAGTACTCAACAAGTTTAGTGAAAGTGAGTTGGAGCTATGGATGCTCAGCACCTTTGAAAATCAGGCTTTAGATGTCACAGACTAAGCATCTAAAATGGAGACATCAACGTTAATGGACACTTTTCAAAATGTGGATCAAACTGCTTAGAGGAGCTTCAAAAGTACTGGATGTGAAAGGAGTACAGCTATTGCACATTCCATTAAGTATGGGCTCTTCTTGTTTCTCATGTTAATGCAAGTTCAGCTACTTGCTCTGGGTCACTCAGTCACAAGCACGATCACAATACATAATGGGTTTGCATATCCACTGCTTCTTCTCCTACACTCCAATAAAGGCATAGCAGGAGAGAATGCTACTGCTCCTTAATCTGATGCTGCTGGTGAGTTCCTCTTCACCTGATATTCTCTGATCCTAGTGGAAACACAATTGAAAGTGATGTCTGGGCATATATCTGAACACCACTTCACCACAACGTAGCACTGTGGCAACAGGAGGAACAGCATCAACAATTTCATAATACTAATACTTTTCACTTGGCATGGTGTCTGCTGCTGGATCTCACAAACAGGGTTAGCAAAGACTCCAGTTTGTGTTAAAAATGCTGTTAGTATAGATATTAAAGCCACTTCATCCCTGGATTGACATCAGTGGAGTTATCCCAGGGAAGAGTTCTGTTAATTGTTTCTGCAACATTAATTGCCTCTTACTGAGGAGAAAAAGTCCATAACCATCCAAT